>NC_080650.1:6440231-7095463 GCF_027579445.1 Ammospiza nelsoni | reverse complement strand
ATTAATTAATTAGGGTGTAACAGGTACATCCAGGAGATTGAGTTGCCACAGTAACCCATCCCTGGTCAGCCCCTTGGAGTTGGTCCAAGGGTTCTCTGCCCACTTCTTATTATGTCTTATTGTAGATCCCCTACTTAGAGTAAGACTAAACAATATTCCAGGAATGTGTTTAGAAGGTCAGCTTATTGTTCTAAAATCTAAGGGAAAGGGTAGGAAAAGTACCAGAGTTAATTAAGGAGCTGTATAACTATATAATAGTTGTCTAGAGAGCTGCAAATACATGAAAAACATATAAAAGGCAAAAATCTTTTTGGCATCCCTACCAGACTGTTATCTTACCCTAGGGATGTGGCAGGTTCATGGCTAGAAATGGAAAAAGCTCATTTGAAGCCATCTTGGTGTAGTGCTTTCCTGACCCAGTGAGTGCTGAGGGGCAGACAGTCCTGGCTGTGATTTGCTGTTCATCATTGAGCTATTCATGGATTCACAGCCAGCAAGAAAGGGAAAACAACAAGAACATAATTGTTACCAGTGCTGGAATAGAATAACAAGGCATCTTTCCTGCAGAGAGTGCAGGTGCTGTGTCAGTGAACTGCCCAAGCTGGGCAGGTAAAGGTTAAGTCATGTTTTGACATTGGTATTGTTAAAACACTTGAGCACAGGAGCAGGACACGGATCAGGGGTCTGGAAGTGGCATTTACAGTCATGTCTTAGCCTTGTCAAAAATAAATCTTTCTTGTTGGACCAGGGAGCTCCTGGAACACAAGGCAAAGTTTTGCTCTTTGAAATTCTAGAATGCTGACTTCAGTATTCAGTTTCTGTGGGAATTCTGCTTGCTCTTTTCAAGTCTTCTAAAGACTCTTTAAGATGGAAAAATTAGATGACTTAGGCATTTAGTTTCCAGGAGTTACTGAACTCATGCTGTGACTTTTGATTCTTTTGTTCAGAATTAAGACACTAATGATTTACTGTGAAGAATTTAATAATTTGTCATTCACTTTTTTTTTTTTTACTTTTTTAATCTGAAGATGAGGAAATTTATAGACAAATTTATCTCTAGGGGTGTTCTCTACATTATACATTCCAGAACCTGTTGAAAGATGAAGGAATTGGTCATTGTATTGAGGTCATCTTGTAGGATAGAATGGAATTAGATATATAGAATTGTCTTACTGATGAATGAGCCATTTACCAATCTGGGAATTCATGTGTTGGTATCAGAGAAGATGGGATTATTCTAGAGTTCTTACCAGTTCTTTTCCTAAGTGATTTTATACTGCATGTCAGATGTGTTGGATGTGTCACAATTTTGAGAAGGTTTAAAAAACCTTACACACATCAAAAAACACCACAAAATATGAATTCCTCTGCTGCCCCAGCAAAACTTGCTTTGTTGCAATATTAGAGTTTGCTCTGTATTATGCTTTCTTCCAGCTTCCAGGTAGGTAACTTCTGTATATTGCTGAATTTTAATTGATCTCATTACAACTTCTGGTTCCCAGCTTTGTGCCTTGCCCCAGTTGGTGTTTGGATGTTGCTGCTGGTTTGTTCTGCCTGGGCTGGCAGAGATGCACGAAAGAGTCACCCTTGGTTTCTCTAAGTCCCTCATGACAACCCAGACCTTCTGCCCTGTTGCCTTCCACGTCACACAGCAGCATGAGAGATCTTGGAGTTTGTCTCTCCAACATACTTGGCAAGACTCTCTCTGCTAGCTGGGAGCACTGTAAACAGAGATTGATCCAGCTGGCTGCCTGGGGCAGAGTGGCAGTGCTTCATTTCTAGCTTGTAGGAAGATTTAAACCCAGTTTGGGCTGGCATGGAGGACTTGGAGAAACCAAAACAAACAGGTAAGAAATGATTCTTCTTTTCCCCAGGTGCTTACAGTCCTGCAGAGATGACAAAAGTATAATGGAAGAAGCCATCGTAGACATGGTAGAAAGAATCACCTAGTGTGAAAAATAAGCCTTAAACAAACACTTCCCATGCCCTGTAAAATTTCCTAAAAGAATTGAATAATTTTTCCAGGTTAAATTGCCTAAAACATTGGCTTCTAAATATCTTCCAAAATTAATTTGAGCTTTATGCTGTGTATCTGAACCTTAATTCCTTGGACATAATGAATAAATAGTTCCATAATAGTGCAAAATACAAGATCAAATGTGTAGTATCTGGTTATTTAGAGAGTAATTTTCTGTGATGTTTTAGTAAATTGTGAGATTTCAGAAGTAGCTGATAACTTAAATTTTGAAAAGCTATGACCATAGTCTTTAAAATCTTGTTGGTTTTGCAGACTGTCTTAAACTGTAAGCTAATTATCCTTTCTTCTGTGTGGGTAAGTATGGCTTGAATACCAGCTTGTTTCAGATGATGGGAGAATTTCCCCAAAATGCAGTTTTCAGTCTGTCATGCTTAATGCCCTGCCTGCTAACCAAGCAGAGATAGTCAGCTAATCATAAAGGCGACTGTGTTAGTCAATTATTGTGCTGGTGTACAGCTTGAGAAATAAAACCACTCTAGTTTTGGCCTCATTCAAGATGGTATCTGGGTACCCTGCTTTTCTCACTGTAACAGTGTCACTCTTCTACTTGAAATTTATGCTAGAAGAGTGACAGGTGTTCTTTCTGCTTGGGATACCATTTCCATTCTTTTCCTCTGACAATTTTTTTTGTTGTTTTGTTTCCTCTTGTAGGTTGAAAGGAGAAAAGGAGACCAGCTTGTCCAGTGAAGATGCACTCTTAGTCTTCAGCTATTTAAGCTGAATGCATTGTGATTTCCAATAATTGAGACAGTGATTCTGAAAGCTGTCTACATTAATGAAAAGAACAATGTAGTCAGCTTAACTGAATCATCAGTGTTGCATATTGAATAGGACATGGTAAACCAATCCTGATGGACTTATGCATGTTAGGAATATAGGGATAAACATTAATTAAAGCGTTGTTTTTTTTAAAAACAGTAGTTTTAAAAATGGAGAACTATGAAAATGTACCACCCCTCCCTAAAGAACCTGCAAGAGAAATGAATGTGGAGAATGTCCCTTGTCGGCCACCTCTGCCGCCCAACGATCAGCCTCCACCGCCTCCCCTGCAAACGTCCAGTGACGCAGAGGTAATGGACGTTGGCTCTGGTGGTGATGGACAGTCAGATACCCCTGCTGGGGACACGCCCAGTCTCTGCAGGACACAGCAGCTGCTCACAAAGGGATCCGCCTGCTACAAAAGTCGTCTTCTCATAGACCCCAACAGCAGCGACCAAAGCCCCAGAACCGCTCGTCACGCACCGTCAGTCCGAAAGTTCACCCCAGATCTTAAGTTACTGAAGGATGTGAAGATTAGTGTGAGCTTTACAGAAAGCTGCAAAAGCAAAGATAGGAAAGTTCTGTACACTGGAGTTGAGCAGGATTATAAGGCAGATACGGAGTTTGGTATTAATAATGTCAATGGGGATTTGCATGTTTGTCCTTTCGGTGGTAGTAATGGTAAAGCTGCAGGGATAGGGGGTGAAAGTGATGAAAAGAAGGATGATGAAAATGATATTGATCAGGAAAAGAGAGTGGAATTTGCAGTTCTGGATGAGCTAGAAGACTTTACCGACAATTTGATGGACATAGATGAAGAAGGAGGAGGGTTCACATCTAAGGCAATCGTTCAGAGGGATAAAGTGGATGAAGAAACCTTGAATTTCTCCTATGAGGTAAGTAAATCCACACATCTTTGCTGGGTAAGAGGTTTCCAAGTGGCTAGAAAAAAAAATATGCGAAGAATAACCTCTTCTAGAAGTGTGTAGTACATGAGTCAAAACCATGGAATTTTTAGAGGCAGACCTTTGGCTGAGAAACTGTAAACTATTTTAGTCAAGCTTCTGAGTTGTGTTGCAGCTTCTATAGTTTTCTGTAAAAACAGCCTTTAAAAGTCTTCTCACACAATTGCGTTCATTTTATCATCACAAACTTATTTTCTTATTTTTCAGTCTTTTTACTGCAATCATTGAAAATTACTAGTTTCTGTCTGTGTGGAAGTGCATATTAAAAATGTCTGGTTTCTCTTTGCAAGGGAAAAGGGAGGTTGGTAGGCCCAGAAGGACAGTGTCTGATGAAGTCTCTTTCAGGATGACTTTGATAATGATGTGGATGCTCTGCTGGAAGAGGGTCTTCGAGCCCCCAAAACCAGGAGATTGGATAATGAGAAATACGCTGGTGAAAGTGATCACCAGTCTGATGGAGAGACAAGTGTGCAGCCAATGATGACCAAAATTAAAACTGTACTGAAGAGTAAGTTCATGTGCATTTAATAACTGTGGGTCCTGTTTGTGGCTTGTGTTGTAGAACAAAAGTTTATCAACAAGCAGAGTGTGAGCAGTTTGTGTGAAATTGTTCATATGTTGGGGAATTTTATTGTTGGGAGGCTTCTTATTGTGGGATATGATTTTTCATGTTCTTAAACAGTGGATTTGACTTTTGGTTTTGATCTATTGTATGTAATAAGAATATGTTTTAGTGTGTAGGTTTGTGTAAAATAATGAGGTGAGCAAGGGTGATCTAGGGCTTTTGCCTTTTTCCTGCTTCAGTTACAACATAACTTCTGCTGTTGAAATTGCCCCATGCAAGGTCTCCAGGAATGCAGTCTAGGTGAAATAGAATAACTAGAAAAGCCAGTGGCTTACATTTACCCAAATTCATTGTGTTAGAAACTGCTAATAAAGAATCTGAGAACACAAACCCATCCAGAAAAATGTAATGGAAAATATTCTGAATTAGAATTAAACATGTACTAGAGGAGTGTTTTACAACTTCACTGTATTCTGAAATAAAAAACCAAATAAATTTTTGCTTCAAAATTGTATAGGAACAGAGGATTGCCAGGAAACTTCCAGCAAAGATGAATAGTCTCTGATTTGTGATTTGGAGAGAAATGAGACCTTGTATTAGTGATGAGCCCTTTGCTGGCTGTTTGGGTCTGTGGATCTGGGGTATTTCAATGCAAATTTATTCCTGAGTGTCAAGTGAAAGATTTTTAATGGAAAATGAAGTTGTTTCTGAAGCAAGTATGTCTTTTCCAGTAAATGCTTTCCAGTGGTGCTTGTGATAAGTATAAAAAGATTAAAGAAAAGAGAATTCAGTGATGAAACAAACAAATCAGTCTATATAAAAATTATTGCTGCTATTGCCTTGAGTAGAGAACGTCATGGAATCTGTAATTTGCAGGATTTAGCCTGGGTTAGAGGCATATACCTTGTTATTAGAACATCATCTCTCTACAAAACATTGTTAATCTTGTTTCAGTGTCATTTTATTCTTTGGGACAGAACAAGCAATAAACAAAAACCTGGATTTTATTTCTATTCTCCTAAGCTGTCTGTCCAAGTTTAAAGCTGTTATTTGCTTTAAAGGTCGTGGCCGCCCTCCTACAGAGCCTTTGCCAGATGGATGGATCATGACATTCCATAATTCAGGCATTCCTGTATATCTGCACAGAGAATCTAGAGTTGTTACCTGGTCTAGACCTTATTTTTTGGGAACAGGAAGCATAAGGGTGAGAGCTGTCAATTTTTTAAATACTTAACTAAGATGAAAAAATTAGATCTATTCCTGAAAGCCATTGAATATTTTTCTGCTTTGGCAGGCTTGTTTCCAGTGTTTGAATTAAGATCCTTGAAAAATAAACTATTTTATGTTTGAAAACGTGATATGATTTTTCTTAGGTGCTTTGCTTTTCTGTTTGGGCAATTAAAGTGAATAAGATGATCTTGTTTGGTGCCTTCACTTTTCTAGTATGGCTGCAAAATTGGGAGTTTATTGCACCATGACACATATCTAGGGATAATTTATTTGTAGCTATGAATTAGTCTGAGCTGTGGCTTATGGTCCACATTTGCAGAAGTAAGGATATGACATTTTTGCAGCCAAGGAATATGCAGAAATTTGATTTAATGCCATGGACCTATGCCTCAGAGCTCAATGGATTTTAGGAAAGCATGCAGTATTTGCATGAACAGAGCTAAAGCAGCAGGACTGTGTCAGTGTCACAGTGTGAAGGTCCCCCAGGAGTGGCCCTGCTCAGCTCTTGAGTGGAATGACTTCACTGAGCAAAGAGGAGCTTGAGCCTAGACTGAATACAGATAGCTTCCATCTTGCTTGCATCTTCTGGGTTTGAGCTTTGCTTTTGGTGACCTTGAGATACTGAAACCTTCTGTATTATTTATATTTGCAGAAACATGATCCTCCCCTTAGTAGCATTCCCTGCTTTCATTACAAAAAAATGAAGGAAAATGAGGAAAGGGAGCAAAACAATGACATAACCCCAAATGGGGAAGTATCACCTGTAAAGCATCTAGATAAATCCTCAGAACTGGACTGCCAAACAGAAGAACCAGATTCCACTGCTGCTGATTCTGGGCCTTTAGATGACAAAGACCCCTCTGGGGGAGATGCAGCACAAGGAGCTTTGGGACAAGTGAAGGCCAAAGTTGAAGTATGTAAAGATGAATCTGTAGGTATGTATGGCAAGTAGAGTCTTTTCTTGACTTGAGTTGAGGTAATGGGATTTGGGAAATTTCATTCCAGACTTGGCTGCTGAATTAAAATCTTTTCTGAAGCTCTGAGAGTTCACATGAAAAGGTTTTACACAAAAAAGTGAATATTTTGGTAGTTTAGTCCTGTAGACTTTATCTCAATATAAGAATCAGTTATGTGAATGTGTTCATTTGCTTTGGTCAAATGTGTTTGTGTGACTTCCTCAAGTAGGCTTTTCTATGCACTCTCTGTATTGGCTGAGTTATATCTGTTTTCAGGATGATCTTTTAAGATAAATGGTGTAGTTAAGCTGTATTTCTGTATTTGCACAAGAATAGCAGACTAAGTCATGCCAATATAATTGCACTCATACGGAGGTGTGTGATGCTTCATTATTTTATTTATACAAATATTAAGCCTCTACACAGAAAGTTGTCTAAAGACACCGTGCCAAAATCACCACCCAGTGGAGAGGAACTTGAAGAGGAAGCTCATGTGTTACTTATCAAATCTTTTCACATCTGCATACCTGAGAATCCCATCCATGTAAATTGCTGCTGCTCAGGGTATTAGTATGGGTCATAGTCTGCCTTTATCTTTGTAGTGCTCAGACATAAATCTTGTCCTTGTCATAGTGTGTGTCATGTCTAGTCCAGAAACCTTGCCAAAAGATGTAAAACAAAACATCAAATCATCAATATTTAGCTGCAAAATTCAAGCCAGGAAGCACTTACTTCTCTGCATGAAGTTCACCTGTCTGTCTCTCCCTTTAAATAGGATCTGTTGTGTATTACTGAAAAAGATGCTGAGTAATGGGGTATAAGCATGACTTGCATTTGGGATTCCTTGTGGAAGGAAACAATACCAGCAGCTTGCTTTTTTCTGTTTACATCTGTGGATGCTGCTCTTTATTTTTGCTAATTTATTTGCAGACTATCCTATAAAGGAGAATCAGCTGTACTGAAATGGGCAATCTTTTAATACTCTGTATGTGAATTTATTGTGTTAAATTCTGCATAGAGGCTGCAGATACCCATGGAGTTCATGGAACATCACTGTACACTGTTTCATGTACACTCATAGTAGGTAGGCAGCAGCAGCTGGGTTTGGCTTCAGGGAGCTGAGGCTGAAAGCACAACTGCTGTACTCCCTGTGTACCTTGCTTCAGGTGAAGGGAAGGTGCTGAGATGTTCAAGCAGACCAGTCACTGGTGTTTTGTTGCAAATTGTGTTGGGTATTAATGCTGGTGAGGGATTAGTAAAATCATCAAGTGATGGAATAAGATGGTATTTTATTTTCTGGTTTGCACTAATATTTTGCATTTAATCTAATTTAATGTAATAGGAGAACTTCAAATTACTTCTGTTAGTCCAAAACAGCATCTTTAACCTTTTGCTCCAAGTCTAAGAAAATAATTTCTGTGGAAATAGAGAACTTAGTGCTTGTTCAGTGGTGAAGCAAGAGAGTAACTTGGTTGTGTTTTCAGATCTGGAAGATTTCAGACGTTACCTGGAGAAGCGTTTTGACTTTGAGCAGGTGACTGTGAAGAAGTTCCGCACCTGGGCCGAGCGGCGCCAGTTCAACCGCGAGATGAAGCGCAAGCAGGCCGAGTCCGAGCGGCCCATCCTGCCGGCCAACCAGAAACTCATCACCCTCTCTGTGCAGGATGCACCCATCAAGAAAGGTGAGCTGCTCTAGCTCCAGTTCACACAGGCTGTGTTGAAGCCTAATTCCACCTCTAAGCTTGACTGAAAATAAAAAAATCCTGTAATGAGTTCCCGTAATTCCTGATCCAGTATTTTGCCCATCGTATATTATGCAGGAAAGGGAAAATATTATCAAAATATACTTTTCTAAAGACTAATTTCTAAACAAAAATATTTTTATTTAAGGTTACAGTCCTGGTAAGTAATGACTACCTTCAGCTCTTGTTACTGCTGAGAGTTTCTCAGTATTGATTTGTTTGTAACAGAAATTATATTTCAAAGACTGGAACTAATGAACTTCTTCCTGTCTTTTTTGCAGAGTTTGTCATTAATCCCAATGGGAAGTCTGAAGTTTGCATCTTGCATGAATATATGCAACGAGTCCTAAAGGTTCGCCCTGTTTACAATTTCTTTGAATGTGGTAAGTCTGTTTCTTTAAACAACTCTATCCTGGTCTTGATGCTTAATCAAGAATCCAAAAATGTTGTGTATATGAAAAATGGAACTGGAATCAGGTTAATATTGGGTTTTTTATCCTAAGTGGTATAATGTATGTTCCATTAATTCTTGCTTTTCCTGTTTGTTTGGGGTTTTTTTAATTACCTTATAAATATTCAGAATTATGCTATTCCTGTGTGTGCAGTATATAATACAACTGAAACTTGTATATGAGAATGTGTAGCTCTTGTATTCACACCATGATGCAAAAAATTTGGAATTAGTATTTGAGTTCTGGCAGATTACCAGTGGTCTCTTAAAATACTTCATTCTTTATTTGGAAGAATGAGGTATGTGGTGGTAAGTCTGTTAGTGGAAAACTCTGTTAGATAATTTTTCAGTCTTCGTGAAGAATAAACCATTTTCATCCTTCTTGAAGCTGAAATGAAGAAAACAAATCTTGATAGTGGTGACATTTCATGTATGTCAGGAGTTCCAAAAAGCTTTCTTTATTTTCCTCCTCCATTTCCAGAGAACCCAAGTGAACCTTTTGGAGCCTCAGTGATTATTGATGGAGTAACCTATGGGGCAGGAACTGCCAGCAGCAAAAAACTTGCCAAGAATAAAGCTGGTAACTTATTTTTCTTTCTCAGTAGCAGCTGCTGAATTGTTTCTGTTTGCTTTTTTGTACCATTCTGGGGTTCCAAGAGCAGAAGTGATTCAGAACTGGGGTTTGGCTGTAAGAGCTAGGGGGTGATAATAACTCTTAATTTTTGGCCTGAAAGGCTCTATGTCACTTCTAAAATGAGATAAGAATATTTTTTCCTTGTGTAGGCACTTTTAAAAAGTAGTTTCTTCTTATTTCAATTAGTTATCAAGCTGAACTAGTAGAGCTTTTTTTCCCTTGAAAAGTGTAAATTAATAAATTTCTTACCACAAGAAAATGCCTGACAATTTTTAGATGAGATGGTTTTGTTTAAAATAAATCTAATCAAGATGTTTAATCACTTTTTGCAGCTCGAGCTACACTGGAAATCCTTATTCCTGACTTTGTTAAACAGACCTCTGAGGAGAAGCCCAAAGACAGTCAAGAACTTGAGGTACTGAGCTCATGCTTCCTGGCTGGCATTGCACAAAACATTGCACAGTTGATATCAGAAACATTACTGAAAATTAATAAGATTGTTTTCTCAGTCAAATGGAACTGTAAAATCCTCCATTTAGAGAAAGGCTTGGGGTAAATACTATTTTTTCTATTGGAATAGATCAGAAAATTTACTCTGATGCAGAGAACTGGTTCTTTATTGACCAACAGGTCACTGAGCACCTGAGATGTTCCAAGGCACCAGGCTGCCTGTAGTGCCCTGCCTTCAGAGTCCTCTGGCTGATGGCAGGAAATGTTCAGAGCTAGGTGCTGTTTGGTTGTGTGTGATCATCTTAGGACACCACTTCAGAAGTAAAAGTGCTCAGGCTTCTGAAATGGTTTTATTACCACACAGTGAAATCCCATAGTTTGGGCGGTGATATTTGAGAAAATAAAAAAAAAAAAATCTTTAAGAGGAGACTTGTGCTGTTTTCTCAGGTACTAGGAGAATTAAATTGCTCATTGGTCAGTGGTACCATCAGTAAGGAGTAAAGGAAAAAATCAGTGATCAGCCTGAAAGGAATGTGTCCTGAAATGAAGTCATATACAGGAGTTTTTGTACCCTTGCTTTAACTTAGAACTGTTTTGTAGGCCCTGCACTACTGAAATGGTCATTAAGGAAATACAGACATTGTTTTCCATTCTTTTAAAATAAAATACCAAATGTGCCAATAGCTCTTCTGTTCTCTTTTAGTAAACAACAGCATTTTGGTAAATAGAGTTTCATAATTGGCTAAAATAACCTTGTCCTGAGGGAGAAATGATGATAAAGAATTCATAAGATTATCATTTTTATGTACATATTGAATGTAAGATCGGAGTTAAAATTTCTCTCTGCAAATGTTTGATTAGGTGTGACAGTTTTAATGATGTTGCTTTTAACCCATTATGGATTTAAAAACACTTCTTAAAGTGCTAAGCACAGAGCAACAGAATTGGTTGAATGTAGCAAAGGAGAAATGAGATTTAAGGCCAATATTAGGGTTTTATTAAAGCACAATAACCCTTTTCAATTCCTTTGCAGTATTTTAACCATATCAGTATTGAGGACTCACGGGTATATGAACTCACCAGTAAAGCTGGACTCTTGTCTCCATATCAGATTCTCCATGAGTGCCTTAAAAGGTAAAGCTGCAGCAGGGGGACCGTGTGAGATGTGAGGTGTTGGCTCAGGAGCCATTGCTGCTGTTTGTCAGGGGCCCTGCCTGAGCCTCAGAGACACGTGCTGGGGGCTGACCCTGGTTCATGCTGAGTCCTCTTTAATTCACATTTGCTCTTTGTGCCTCTTTGGACATCAGGATGTAATTGTTGGACAAATGTCTTTTGTTTTTTCTCATACTGGGTTACTTTTTCATTTAACTCAAGTTGCTGACATAAAAAAATCTTTGTTAATTAATGCATTGACATTTCTTATTAGATCTGATTTCATTGCAATGGCTGTCCAAGATGATAACTGCAACCACTTCACTTGTTTGTAGTTTTACTTAGTATGTGATCTTGATTGTGTTTGTGCTTAAGAAACCACGGAATGGGTGACACATCCATAAAGTTTGAAGTGATTCCTGGGAAAAATCAGAAGAGTGAATATGTCATGACTTGTGGCAAGCACACAGTGCGAGGCTGGTGTAAGTACAATAATTGTGTGATGTGTGACTCTCCTCTTGCTCTCCTCCTGTTCTCCTTTGCTGCCCATTCTGGGGGTGCTTGTTCAGCCACTGACCCTGTTGTGTGCTTGTCGTGCTCTTTGGTGTCTCAGTTTTGACTAACTCAGGTGAACATTTGTGGCTATCATCACAGTGCTGGCACTGACACACTTCCATGGTTATTTTTACAGGCAAAAATAAAAGAGTAGGGAAGCAATTGGCTTCTCAGAAAATCCTTCAGCTACTGCATCCACACGTGAAAAATTGGGGCTCTCTCTTGCGAATGTATGGCAGAGAGAATAGCAAGCTGGTTAAACAGGTGAGCAGGCCTTTGTTTGAGTATAACCTACCCTGGGGCTGGAGTTTTGCTTCTGGACTTCTAAATTAAGTTACAACAAAACTTTAAGTGCCTGGATTTCATTGACATGTTAATCTTGCATCTCCCATGTCAAAATTAAAGAACCTGTTTAACTAACTCATTGGAAGTAGATGTTCCTACTTAAGGAATTGAACTAACTACAGACTAAACTACAGAAATACAACAGACTAAACTTGGCTCCATGTTAATTTTTTTCCATAAAAAAAGTTGATCAGTTGTTGCTCATGATTCTGTTGAATAGGAAACCTCTGACAGAAGTGTGATAGAACTTCAGCAGTATGCCAAAAAGAACAAGCCAAATCTGCACATCCTGAACAAGTTACAGGAAGAAATGAAAAAACTGGCACAGGAAAGAGTGAGTATATATTCTCCTGTGTTTACAAACTGCATGGATGTCATGGGTCATGTGTACCAAGGATCAGGGGTTTTTTGCTTATTTTACACAGTATTTGAGGTAAAGAGAGCTCTTCAGAATTTGACTGGGGGTCTACTTTTGGGGAGATTGTCATGCTGTCTTTTGAACTGGCTCATAGCTTGATTGTACCTACTTCTGTACATTCATTTTTAACATGAGCCCTAGTTAGCCTCTTGCAACAACTGACATGTTTGGCTAAAATGGTTCAGAATTTTTACTGGTTTATGATTCTGTTCTCTTTATGACTGTGTGCTGGGGCTGTTTTGTATTTTTTAGGAGGAAACACGAAAGAAACCCAAGATGACAATAGTGGAATCAGCTCAACCTGGTAGTGAACCTCTCTGTACTGTTGATGTTTAATGAGAAAATGTGCAAGTGGGGAGCAATAACACAAATGGAGGAACTAGATTTTCAACAATTATTTAAAAATTGTTTGCTGCAGAATGCAAGATAACTTTTAAAATCCAAGCTGCTTCAGTTATGCATTGTTCGTTTTGCATCATCAGGGCAATATTACTTTTTCCTGGTTTGATTTTCTTTGGTTTTTTTTCCTGGTTTAATACCTCTGAGATATGTACGTTAAAGAATTGATCATAAAGATCTCTACTGGGGCAAATGCACAGAGGACAGGCATGTTCACACAGGATAAAACCAATCAAGCACTTTCTCCTGGAAAGCCATCCATGTTGTTTGGAATGGATGTATTTTAAGTATGAAATTCAGAATATCTATGTACAGGTTGAAGCTGATATATATATACACATTCATATATATGTATATATAAAAGAAGTATATGTACATCTTCTTGTATGAACATGCCTAGAACTATTTTTGTGAAAAGTTTTGTTGCATTTCAGCACATAATAATATGCACTGATAAGACACTTTGGTGACAAATACAGGAAAGTGATGAGCAATGTTTCTAATGCCATAGGATTAGGCCAGTAACGCTGTTTCTTTTTGTCTTGTTTCTTGTCTCCTGCCAGGCTTAGTTATTTGAGATTAGAGGATGCAGATTTTGTATTACTTGAAAAGAACAAGAATACCTGGTAGTGTTAAGAGTAACAGGTTGGAGATTCAAAATTACTGGGGTTTATTTTAAATGAATAGAGCCTATGTTGGTTTACAGATCAGTTGAACAGGTAAAATATGGCCCCACTTATATGATTAAAGTAAAAACTGTAATTTGAAAAGCTGTTTTCAAAGCTTGGAGCCAAAATGCAGCTGATGATGGTTGATAGTCTGAAAATATTTTGCCAATGACTTTCCACTCCCTTTTCCCAGCAATAAAACAATTTCTTATTTGTTTGGTGTCAGATTGCATCTGACTTGATCAGTTAAGTCTTAATTAATTTGCACCATAAAAGCAAAGACTTTAGAAAATAAATCAACTCAACCTTTAAGTCCGACTGCAGCAATTTAGATTTTTTAACAAGTTTTTGTTTTTACTTTTTTAATTACATTTTTAGTTTTTAAAGAAAGTGTGTAACTTCTGCAATGAAAATTAGAATGTAGGTTTGGCATATGACATAGAGTAATAAGTAGAATGAGGCCATAACCGGTTATACTCATAAGTAAGAAAATCACAAATATGCAACTACTCTAAACCACAATCCTGGCAAACAGGCAGTACTCACTGTGTCATCTGAGGCTTTATCAAGCCAAGCACAAAAGAAATGGTGTTGGCTGTGTGAAAGCCCTGCTCCCTGGCTTCCGTTCTTCACAGGGGTGCTCTGGGTGGCTGCAGGAACTCTGCTCTTGCAGCCATTTCTTGGTTTGGTCTTTAAGAACAGAGCGAAAGCCAAGCTGGGGCAGGGCTGCAGTGACTTAGCCAGGAGCTGCACTGCTCCACTTTTACACTCCTTCTGCTCCTGTTGAGAATGAAAGGTCAGTTCTCTGTACCTGCTGCAGCTCCTGGTACTTCCATTCAAAGGGATCTGGGGGCTTGAGGGTTTTTTTTTCTTTTGTTTTATTTTTATTCTGATTTTGGTGTGGTTTTGTTTTTTAATTTACCATGTTACATAGAGAGTGCTGCATTATATTGAAATTAGTGCCTACTGGATTTTAAAAATGTTGGCATCAGTATTGTAAGACCTCCTTTTAACATCACATGTTACTTTGGAAATATGTGGATTTAAATTTATATTTTAAACTAGTGTTCTCTAATGTTCATATAATGTTAGAGGTTAAACAGGAGGAGTCATGGAGTCTTACCTGTTTCTGTGTTTAAGTGATATGCTTGGAGGTCTCTGCAAATATGAATCCATGCATTTTTTATTATTATATTTAGCTTTTTAGTTCCATGAGTTGTAATCCTGTTACAACAGGATACGGGTAGTTGGAAGACGATATATAAACTATTATTTAAAGAAGTGGCCTGTCTAAAAAAAAAAGAAAAAAACCACAAAAAACACTGCCTCTGCTTTTTTTTTGTATAGCTTTAATAAATCTCCATCTTTTGAAGGGTATATAATATTGGTGCAGTAGTGACAAGCAGCAATTGCTGTTTGTCTCTTTTCATTGTTTTTATTGGGACTTTTCTGTTTTCATGAAGACAGGGCTTTTACCTTCTATGCCTAAATGTATTACTCTTAGATAGGTTTTCTTTCAGCTTGTGTTTTCAGCAGAAAAATCTGTACTTGGATGGCACTGTAAAAGACAAATCACCCTTGTAGATCTTTTTATTTTTCTGAAATCAGAATGTCAATGCATTTGCAGGTCACCTGCAGAATATCCATGGATGCCTCACTTACTAATTTGTTTTCATTAATTTTAAGAGGATTGCTGTATTACCTCAGTCTGCCACTATCAGAATCACAAGGTGACCATTGCCCTTAATTAAAACATCCAGAGATTTCATTGTGAACCAAAGCCTAGAACGTATATTATGCATTCTAAACAAAAACAAACATAAAAAGATGGTATTAGACCTTGCTGCAGCCTTTAACTGGAGAGATGTCCAGAAAATAGCGCAATAACTGCTGGAACAAACAACGTAACTGCTGTTTTGTCATTGTGAAGTATTCTTGTGTTTTAATGTTTACTATTGTTTGGGGTGTAACAGTCTTGCATTTGCACATAAGCACGAGCTGCTGTGATAGAGGATAGACCATTGCATTAACTTCAGCTTCTGCATGAACACTTACAGTGTGATTCAAGATGTATCCTAAACTTGTCTTGTAACTCTTGTGTGTTTTCTAGGTAATCGGCTGTAAAGGTTTAGATCTGATTGTATGAATGCATAAAACTGCTGCTTTTGTCACTGATACTTGTTATTTATCCCTTCTATATCCAGGGGAAGATGGGTATTTTTATAGGGATGGAGTGTATTTTTAAGAACTGTTCCATCCTTTGGGGATTAGACAGATTTTGCTTTGCATATTATGTGCTTCTCGACAAAAGTGTGGTATATTGACTTCAAGGATTAAATTCGTGTGCATTCAAATCTTCATGGTACTGACGGAAAACTTACTGTGACTAGTCAGATGCTACCTACTGAAACACCAGTCATCAGCTTTTTTTAAACATATTTATTAGACAAAACTGAATTAGTTGGGTACTCAGAACTTTGGAAAGACTATTATGCATAAACTTAACTGTTGTATGTAAACTTCCATTCTCCTGTGATGCTGTTAGACTTTATACAAATAATATTTGTAACGTCCAAGTATTTAAAAGCATCATGATTATCTTATTAATTCACTAAACTGTACTTTGGTTCTGGAGTGAAATTCAGGAAGTGATAGCCTCCTAACTTAGTGGGAAGAAATGTGAAGTGCAAGAAGCCATGCTGTTATTAACCAAATAAAATGATCGGTGATAGTATTTCAATGTGTATCTGAGAACATGGGAAAACAAAAAGTTCATCCTTATTGCCCCAGCAGGTAACAATGGTTGCTGTTTTGAGTTGTGTTGGGTGCAGTTGCTTGGTGCCAGTGCTAAATTGGTACAACTATAAAGCCTCATTTTCACTGAGCCTCTGCTTGCTTTTTTTCTGCACAATCATGTAATCCTCTGTGTTCGGTCTTTGAGTACTTCATGTGTATTTTTCAGACAATTAGTTTCGAGCAATAAAGTTTGATATTATAAAATGTGCCAGTGTGATCAGTATTATGATAGTGTAAGCATATATAGAGAAAGGAACTCTTTATTTTTCAAATCCTCTAGGTATTTTTTAAAGAGAAATTAGATCAGTGCAGCCTCACTGATTATGGAAATACTCAATCACATTTTTGGTGAGGAATTGAATGTTTACATGGTTAAACACTTGGAATGAAATGAAGTTACCTTATTTTGAATTGGGATTTGTATTTTTACTTAAACCATGGCAAGGCTGGAAATGTTACAACTCAAAGTGCTGGTTTTGGTACCTGTTGGCTGCAGCTACCAAACACTGCAAAGGTGTGGTATCAGCACAGCCATGGGCTGTAGTAGAATTCTTTTGTTGCTGTTATACATTTAATATGGCCTATTAGAAATAAGTTGAGATTGAAGGTGGTTGCTCCTTCCAGCAGTGTTGCTGTGTGTTCTGCAGCGTGGATCACAGTCCTTCAATGGCTGCTCAGCCTCTGGCTGCAGCGAGTGCTGACTGGAGCATCTGCTCGAGCTCAGCTGCACTGGCAGTGCAGGGTAAGGTGCTGCTGTTGGCACAGTTCAGTTCTGGCTGTCAGATTTCAGTGGTGAGGACCTGCCTTGAGCAAAGTCCTCTCAGCTTTAGCAGTATGCTGTAGGAAACTTGCAGCCTTTGTCTTGCTACAGTCTGAGAGCAAGACTGACTTCAGTTGTGGCAAGTGTAGCATTTTTATTAGACTGAGTTTGTTACTTCCTCATATTTAGCAAGTAAATTATTTTTGAAAAGGTTAATCTTAACTTGCATACTGAAAAAACACAGCACAGTTTTGACAGGGGTCAGAGCATGATGAAGTACTGACAGGTAGGTCCAGGTCCCTGTAAGCAAGATGACCTGCTCTGGGAATTGGGGGTGTCTTTATATAAATGTATGTATGTATCTAGGCAGGAAGGGAAAAGCAGGATTTGGGCTAATTGTATGATGTAACATCCTGTCCCTGGAAGCGTTCAAGACCAGGCCGGATGGGGCTCTGAGCAGCCTGGCTGAGTGGAAGGTGTCCCTGCTCATGGCAAAGGGGTGGTTATCAGATAATCATTAAGGTCCCTTTCAACACAAACCCTTCTGAGAGTCGATGATAATGAAACTTAATTCAAATTAGGATGATGAAATAAGTTGGAAGCCTTGCAATTACTCTGTTGTACAGAGATTTATTACCTGCATGTTACAGAAGTTACGTTACTGATGCAGTTAAAAAGCAAAAGTAGTTTCTATGAAGTCTCTGAGGCGTTACGGTGAGCCCTCTCTTGGACTGCAGTCCCCATGGCCAGCAGCTGCCTGGCTCCCCTCGCTGGCTGGGCTGGTGCCATCCATGCCCTCGGTGCCACAGGCTGCTGCTGGGCTCTCACTGGCAGCAGGTGCTGCTGCTGCAGAGCTGCCATTGGCGTATTCCACCCTCTCAAAGAAGATCAGCAGCTCACAGTGCCTGGTCTGAGGGAACAGATCCACAGCCATGGCTCGCACGGGCCGGAACGAGGCTCCTTTCACCCTGTTGGAAGGGGCCCGGCACAGGCTTGATGGGGAAGGGAAACAAGAGCAGGGAGAAATGAATTAATATTTTAGTGCACTGCTCATCCCTGCTGCTCTTCTCTGAGAGGTTTTCCTTCCCTGAGCCTCAATTCCATGCTAGGCTTATTCACTACCACCAGTATTTCCATTATGACTTGTGTATTGGGCAGTGCCATTCCCAGCCAGCTGCTGCAGCTCCCAGCTGTGTCTGGTGAAAGGGGAGCCTCAAGGAACATGGCTTGCAACTAAAAATCTAGCAATGGTACCCCTTCCCCAAAAACATTGTTTTCTTCTTACCACATTTAGTAAGTCAATTCAATGCAAGAAACACTCACTCCACAAAGTTATTCATTGCAGCTCTGGGATTGCAGGAGACATAGATGAGCTTCTTTAGATGTTCAGCTCTTCTCAGGGCAAGAATTACCTTGGAATCTAGATGATCAAAACCACAACAGCTGTTTACTGGTTCTGTGTGCAGCAAGAGCCCCACAGAAAAATGCCAGGTTATGAACAGCGTGAACAAAACTGCAATGTTGCTCCAAGCTATACCTGAAGCTTCCATTGAATTTATCCCAATGGTGTTTTCTTTGCCTTAAACCCCTGTGAACTTACGCAGCCCCGCCCGTGGTGGATCTACAATCGTGATCAGGTTCTGAGGAGCTAAAACGTTCATCAGGGAAGGAACAATATCTTCTGCCTTCCCACAGTAAAATTCAATATTACTCAGTTCTGTAAGAAAAAGCAAAGATGTTATCAGTGTACTTGTCTAGTCGAAGCAGGGTTCAGTTCTTTACCTTGGATATTAAGTTTTGATGCCTCAGAAACTCCAAATTGTTTTGTCTACCCAGTGTAATTTAAACAATCACTGTTAACTTCGGACCATTCAAACAACAGTAATTTGAACATCTTCCACTGTCTGGACTAAAGCAAAAGCCCACAAATACCAGCTATGTTAATGTTTTCTTTAGGAGGGTAGCTGTGGTTTCATCTCATTTTTACACTGAAATTAATGTTTTACTTTTCAATTTAAAAAAAAAAGCTGTTCAACTGGAAAACTGGTCTCATGGGCTAACAAGGTGTTTGTTTTCAAGAGTGATTAAGTGTTTAAACGGGACAAGATCACTATCAACAACATGTAATTCCAGGCTGCTTAGATAAGGTAAAGAACTGGCTGCACCTACTCCTTACCAAACAAAGGCTTCAGCATTTCAGGTCACTCACCATTAATCTGGGCATTTGCTTTGGCATCCTGCACAGCTTCCTGACAGAGCTCAATTCCAATGACCTTCTTCACTCTCTGCAGAAGCAAAGGAAAAAGTTCCCTCTGTGGTCTGTATGTGTGAATTTAACCATTTTTCATAACATCAGCAATTAACAGGGACTTTAACTCCTACCCAGCCTGCTCAACATAAGGTTGAGCTTTCATAAGGATGTGGTAAAGCAGGTGCAGGCAGCTCAATTACAAATTAATTCAAAAAATTGAGATGTAAGCTGTTGCATTTCACATACATTAGGTATTTTTAACTTCTAGCCGTAGTTAAAAAACGAGTAAAAAGTAACTTCTATCCGGGAAGAGAAATTGCCAACCTTTGCTAAAGAAATCCCAATGGTTCCTGTCCCACAGCAGATGTCCAGCACGGTGCTCTCCTGGCTCAGTTGTGCCCACTCGCCAATGGCAGTGTACAACACTTCTGCAGCTTGGGTGTTCACCTGGGAAATTAAGGTTCCAATAGATCTACTTCTTCATAAACAGTAAATGTGTTTTAATGAGTCTCAGTAAAGCACGTTTCCTTGTTTCTAATAAACAAATCATTATAAGTTAAAAACACATTCTAAAGTGTTGAAAGGGCAGAAATAAGTTTTGGAAAAGCAAACAGAGATTAGTTATACAAGATTCTTGAACTGTATTACTACATGTTTAGAGTTACAAAAGGCTGCCATGAAACAGAAGGAAAATATAATGAACAAGTAAATATAATGAACAAGAAAATATAATGAACAAAAAGTTGTCTTCAAGGTGCTCCCATCAAGCTTACAGTCATTCAATGCTTTTACAGCCAAACATAACACTGCTATTTAATCACACCAAGTATATAAAAGGTTAAATTTCTAGGTATGAAACATCTTGTTCCACAGCATTAGTCAAGCTCCAGAGCATTCATGCAGATCCAGTTAAATGAACAGCTTCACATCATCCTTACTTGAAAAAATGCATGAGGAGAAATTCTAAATTTTAGGCCAAGGAGTTCTTCATATATGTACTTATCACCAGCCACATGCTCCAAAGATAAATCTTCTAGATTGGGAGATTTCCTGGGGGTAGGGGAGGAATGGGGAGACAAAATAGAGTGGGAATCAAAACCAGAAAAAAGAAGACAAACATGTTTGCTACAATCTTTACCAAAGCTGTAATCATCCTAAAACCTGCAGTGCTACACCCTAAGCAGTGCCA
Source organism: Ammospiza nelsoni (assembly GCF_027579445.1). Classification (NCBI taxonomy): domain Eukaryota; kingdom Metazoa; phylum Chordata; class Aves; order Passeriformes; family Passerellidae; genus Ammospiza; species Ammospiza nelsoni. The sequence goes on along the minus strand of NC_080650.1, from coordinate 7,075,140 downwards.
TTTATCATCTGCTCTTGGAGACTCTCCTTGGCCATTAATGTCTCAGAGTGTGCAAGGACCTCCACCATCTCTAGATGATTATGTGTGAGCCTTGTCCTCCATGGAGTATGGGAGATTGAAAAATTCACATAAATAGGGAAGAAGTTACTTGATAACAAACATTCGTCTACTGCAGTAAACACTTCTATAGCTTGACAGGCAGCAATGGCCAGTGGGTTCACCCACTGAAACTCTTGCTGCCTTTACCCAGAGAATGGGAGATTTCAGGAGTCTCTTGTGGCAAAGGTGAGTAACTTAAAACAAATTAGTAACAACTGCTGCTACTTCTATGAAGTAGATAAACAATGCTACAAAATTTGCAAACACCAAAAATCCAGCCACCACCAAAATCCCCCAAAGCAAAGTCAACCCACTCACCTCTGTCCTTCCTCCACAAAGTACAGGGAAGTAACACCACTGCTCTTTCCCATCCCTTCTGTGAAGTATTTTGCCAGAGAGATTTTCAGGTCAGCTAGCTCTTCTTTACTCAATTTCTAAAGTTTTCATGTGAAAGAAGGGAGAATAATCATTTTAGTGACTTCAAGATATAATTTAGTGTATGCTTTACATAAGAATACTACTTGTTCATTTCCACGTATCAGATTAGTCTAAATAGAATTAGAGCAACTTAGCAAGTTAAACCACACCAAATAATTCTTCTATTTCAGTTTTGCATGCACAATTCATAAAATCCAGTTTAAGCAGTTCTAAAGCTGAGCCTGGGCTGCCCATTAGCCATCAAGTGCAGTACCTGAGGGTTGAAGTAAGCAATGGCCATGATGTGGCCGTGGCGGCTGGTGCGCACCGTGAGCTGCTTCCAGTGCCCCTCGTAGGTTTCGGGGCTGTACACCGAGTAAGGAGTGCACCTGCAAAGGGCACGAGCTCGGTCACTCACACTGAGAATTCTTTCTTTGTCTGACATTAAACAGTTCATTGAATAATTCATTGAATCAAAAGAAGTGATAGAAAAAATGCTGAGTACAAAAAGAGGGTACATTCATTTGTCAAACAAGAAATTGCTTCCAACTAAGAAAGACTGATGGACAGTAGCTCCTAAAGCAAAATAACCTGTCCCTCCTTCACACAATCCTCTTGCCCATTTTAACCCATGCAAAATTACAGAGACAAGAGGCAGCTTCTCACTGCATTCAGAGAATGACATAACTTTTTAGAATGCTTTCATTAGCTTCTCTGCTTCACACCAAGTTCAAATCTTCCATCTTCATGATTCTTCTGAGGTTCCATTTTTGTGCATTTAACTGCTTTTTAGAGAATGCATCCTTTTTTCTAAAAAAGTACTCTTATTTAAATGTGCAGCTTTTGGGTCATTCCTTTCTGTAGGATGATGATTCTCATCCCAGAAAACAATGGACCTTGGTTAATCAATTCCTCCCTTCAGAAGTGTTTTTATGAGTGCTTCTTTACAGTTAGTGGAAGAAGCTCCTGAGTAACACACACTTTTAGTGCAGTAACACACACTTTTAGTGCAGTTAACACCCACTTTTACTGCAGACTTACACATCCCCTTGCTTGCAGTGAAGCTGGGTTCAGCTGGTACCTGACCCCAGCTCTGAGCAGTGAGCAGGAGCAAGGGCAATAGTCCCCATGATGCAGGCACAAGGCAGAAACAAAGAATTGCTAAAATGTGAGACTGGTACATCTTAGATCTCAAAGCTCAGAACAAACACAAATTAAATTTATAAATATTTTTGATTAAGATATCAAAACCTTTATGGATAACTCATTTTACTTATGCTCACCTTATGTAGTCTTGGAAAGCTTTTACTACTTTTTTGGCAATAGCAGGAATGTGAATAGTATCAAATGGCTCCACTACAGCACATGTACCACCCTTATATTTGCCAAGACGACAACCCACAGTTTTGTCTTCTTGATTTACACCAATCCCAATCAAGAACTCACATTTGTTGCGATATTCAGTCTAGATTTAAAATAAAGTTATGTAAGATATTTACACAGCATTTATTTGTACATGCCAAGTTGCTCCTGGAAAAAATCCCATGTGGTTAAATGCATTTGGAAATGGACACAGGACATTGAGCTCATATGGACAATACTGATGGATTTTGATGTGTGTGAACTAACAGTAATAAAGAAAAGGTATTTGTAAATCTTGTTATTTAAGAAGCAAAACATTGCCTCTGTTGAGGAATGCATTAGCTTACAACAGAGGCTTGCAAAGACAGCATATTCATTTTAAAGTTATATACCCAGTTATCAATTTCCCTGCTTCCTGTTAATATTTCCACACAGTATTTACACGAAACACAACAAAAATTCATAATTTATTACAAGACTAAGTCAAATACTCAGTTTGTCCAGTGTCTTCTCAAAACCAAATAATGAATGAACATAACCCTCAGCTCATTAACCCTGTTCCACACTTTACCTGAGATTACATTACCTGCAAGGGTGATGCTTTCACTCCCTCCACTGGGCAACATAATTTATTAAACTTCTGCTTCTGCAGGAACAACCAGGGTAATAAAGCTCTGTTGTTATTTCCTATTTCCCTGCCGTAATTAGAAACAAAAAAATGTAAAGCACACATTTAGAAATATTGAGGTCAAGAGTTGCACAATACTTCTTTTCTGTAAAGGACACAAAAAAGAACCACATTATCACATGGAAGAGTGTTTCTTCCAGGTTTTTTTAACAAGCAAACTCTCTCCAACTTGGTAAGAGCTGTAACCTGAAAAAGTAAGGGTTAAATGTACTGGTTACATTATGGTTATGTACTGGATTTATCAATGTACCATGCATGATAATTAATGCCAGTTTTGTCGACAGCAAGAGACAGAAGTGATACTTTGATCTTCAAAGACCAGGCATAAAATTTTGAGGGGATTTTAAAAGAAAAAACCTAGTAGTAATTTGCCATCTCTACAGACCGATTCTCTCTACACCGTGTGACAATGCCATTTTTTTACGGGCACAAACATCCTTCTGCTTATGGAACAACAGACTTTAAAACCAATTTCCCTTCACTAAGCAATTTTTTGAAGGGGACCAAGAACATCAATAGCAAGTTTTGTCAGATGAAACAGCTTTTAAGCTGTAGCATCGCAGATTATGTTTTAATTACTTTGACAGTTTTGACCTACCTCTAACTCACTTCAGTTTAGAGGTATCAATTGGTGTGAATTTAGCTATATCCCATCACAAGGCCAAGTCTTGTACACATTACGTTACAAACAGGAATTACTTTGTCAGCTTCTGCAGCACTTGTTCGCACTCCTGCTTCTTCTGGGCCAGCTGCGCCTCGTAGGGCACGTTCCACAGCGGGGTCACCACGTCCGCGATCCGCTTGCTCAGGGGCTCCTCTCCGCAGGGAGCCGGACGCTTCGCCTCTCCCTGCTCCGAACCCTCCTCTTGCTTCCTCTTCTTGGCGATGGGGTCGGCCTTGGGCTTGGCCAGGCGCACGCTGAGGTGGCGGCTCTTCCAGAGCGCGCCGTGCAGCACCCGCATGGCCTTGTCCCGCTCCTCCTCGCTCTTGAACGTCACGAAGGCGAACGTCTGCTTCCCGAAGAGTTTTATCTTGTGAGGGTTGAGCCCGTACTTGGCAAGGAACTTTTTCACATCGTTAAACCCGATGTATTTGGGCAAGTTCTGTATCTCTACTTTATAAATCTCGGAGGTGAACAAGTCTCCCTTAATGTATCTGTACACGTCGGGGCCCTCCGCGGGGTCTTCCCCGGCCTGGCTGTCCGGCTCTGTCCCATCTCCAGCCTCCGCCACAGGAGCCGGGTCGCGGTCGCAGCGCTCGCCTTCCTCCGCCATGGTCCCGCCACCCCTCAGCCACCCCGCGCACCTCCCGGGGCGGGGCCGTACCCTCACGGACGGGACGCTGCGATGAGAATGACGGCAACGGAACGACCTGGTTGTTTTTTAAGCGCTGCCCCTCAGCGCTACCGCTCCTCGCGCCCGAAAGCACCCGCGGCCCTTAAACACACCAAAAAGAGCAGCTCACACATCACCCCTTCCCTCACGCGGCCGCCATCTTGGGCCGGGACGCGGGCGGTCGCCGCCATGGCGCGGGGGGTGATGGGAAAAGCGTCTGGGAAACGGGACAACAAAAACGCTTCTCGGGGGCGGAGGGGCCGCGCCGGCGGTCGGTACCGCGGGTCGGTGACAGGGCCGGTATCGGGAGCGGTTCCGAGGACCCACGGGGGGATCGGTGTGACGGGGCCGGGGCGGGCGGCGCTCTGCCCGCGCCGGGGGCGGGGCTGAGGGGGAGCGGGCGTTTCCCATCGGGCCTTGCGGCGGCGCGGCGCGGGCTGCGGGAATGAGGTAAAGGCGGGCGGGGCGCGCGGCAGGAAGCGGCGAGCGGAGCGCGGCGAGCGGGCCCATGGCGGACACGGCGGTGAGGGGCGGCCGCGGGCCGGCGGCCGGGCCGAGAACGGCGCGGGGGCGAGGGCGGCACCGAGGGCCGGGGTGGGAGAGTAACGGAGACAGGTGGGGCCCGGGCGGGGGGAGCCGAGGTCGGGCAGGGCCCGGGGGGGGACGGACGCTGGGCCTCGCTGGGGGCTGGAGCGGCCGCGCCCGCCGGGCCTGGGCTTTGCGGCCGCTCCGGGCACGCGTGGCCGCTCGGGCCGGGCCCTGCACCCGCCTTGGCCGTTCCGCGGCACGAGGGAGCCTGGGCGAGCCGGGATCTTTCGGGTAGTCCTTCTCCTTTCCCTCCTTTCTTCTCCCCCTCTTTCCGCCCCTCCCCGGGCCCGGGCCGGCCCCCTCGTGCCGCACCAGTTGCTCACGTGCTTCTGTGGCGGCAGGGCGGGATCGTGTCGGGATAACGGGATCGCGTTCTCTGTGCCTGCTGCGACTGTGCTTTTCTCATGGTCTGTGTGATTATTGCTCAGGCGCAGAAGGCGTGATGAATGACCATGCGGGATGTGCTACTTGCACACATGGATACAATGTATAAAAGTTTGGCTAACATTTCCTTTTTTTTTTTGAAACAGATGTGACGTAATTCCTTTCTCGCTTTTTTTTGCTGGAACGCTGGGGATGTAATATGGGCGATAACTTGTGTGACGTTGTTGACACAACTAGATTTTATTTTGCACAATTTTCTACTTAAGTTTCCCTTGGCCCCCTCTTTTTTCTCTTGTATGTGAAGACTGATTTTCCTTTCCGTTGCTTCAGCAACACCAAAAATCCCCAAACACAAATCATTTCCCTAGACCTGAGATAGCTGTTCTGTGGCTTTGTTAAACTTGCATATGAATCTCCCTCCCAGGCTTGTGTTCTGAGTGCTTCTTAGCAGTCCATATGTATGAAGTACTAGAGATGTTTATCGTTTACCTGCTAATCACGGTAGTAAAAAACCATTCTTAGGCCTAATGAATGCTCTGACAGATTCCTAAGCAACTTAAATAGGAAGGATTATTTTGGCTATTTATCTGTAACCTAAAGTTCCTTGAGGAGTCTAAAAGCAAGAAACCTGAATTACTTTCTGGCTATTACAGCTGTGCCTCAAAGAATCTTTGTTTGTGTTGACTGTGGGTGATTCTAATACATAAGACAGAATGGTGAACTCGGGACGCAATATGTCCCTTAAGCTGGGTTAGGTGGATGTTGTGTGGGGTTTTTTTCTAATTTTCCCATTAACAGTGGGTCATTAGGCACTCAGAAATAGTAGGGTGTTAGTAGCATAAAACACATTACATAGGAAAAACTGTTGATGAAATTTTTTTCCATAACCAGAGCTATTAATCCAAGGCCAAGCCTCTGCACAATTCATGAGTGGTAGGATTAAAACACCCAGCACTGCATGAGCACCTTTTTGTTTCTTAGTGTGCCTGTATGTTGACTTGGAAGTAATTTGTTTTCAGGTACAATCATAATTATTTTATGGGATATTACAGTTATTAAGATCTATTTGCTGAAAAGTTTTAAACACAGATGTGAGTACTTCATGGTTGGGGTACATAGCAAGTTTGTGTTTTCTTTTTTTCTCCTCAGGAGGCACACGAGGATCATGATACTTCTGCTGAGAATGCAGATGACTCTAACCATGATCCTCAGTTTGAGCCCATAGTTTCCCTTCCAGAGCAAGAAATAAAAACTCTGGAGGAGGATGAGGAAGAGCTCTTTAAGATGTGAGTAGAATACTTTTCACTATTATCTGCATGTTCATGTTCAAAAACTGCAGAACTTGCAGCAATCTCTGTGTGAAGGCTGCCTTGGTTGGTCTGCATGTGATGGCAGAGATTGAGTGGGGGGTCATTGATGTTGCCCCAAGAAAATGAAGTCTGGAACCACAGAAGAGAGCTGATAATGTGAATCTGGCTTTAGCATTGTTTGCATGAAAGAAGACAACAACTTAATAACTATTGAAATTGTGATCCCAGAATGTGAAACAAGTGTCTTGGGAGGAAGGAAATGAGATGTATGTGGTGTTGCTGCCATGCATCCCTGGGTAAAGGGTGATGTACAACATGCTGAAATAATAAAAGCAACAGCTGCAGTATTGGGGCATTTGTGGCAGTTCCTGTCTGTTGTCTTCAACACAGTTTATCCTTAGATTGTGCTTATTGTCAAATCAGGATGGCTTGATCTGCCTGAAGAAAAATGTACTCTTAGGGCTTAAGGATTTTGAATTTGATCCCTGATGTGCTGGCTTGAAATAGATTTTAAAAATTATGCTTTTGCTTGCTTAATCACAGAATGGTTTTCCACATCTGGAAGAGAGATTTCAGTTCTCCTTGTATGGGTTCTGATAATAACTGAAGTGATGGTCAGTTTCTGACAGGTAGTGTGGTGAACTCTGGCTATGGAAAAACCTGTTAGTTAGTTACCTGAGATTAAAAGTTTGCCTACACCAAATATGTTTATCATCCCCTAAGAGTGTCCAGAACCTGTTGAATTTTAGTACAATTAATATATAATTCCTAATATTTTATTGTTAGGTTTTAATTCATCACATCAGTTTCTGAATGTGTATATTGAAGCAGAACAGGGGATCTTATTAAGGAATTGTTTCCTTCTTGTGTGTGACTTTTAGGAAGAGCTGTGCTCTTTGGTCAGGTGTGATATTTTAATACCTGCAGACTAATTACATTTTCTGTTCTCCCAGGCGAGCGAAGCTCTTCAGGTTTGCATCAGAGAATGACCTTCCAGAGTGGAAAGAGCGGGGAACTGGTGATGTGAAACTCCTCAAGCACAAGGAGAAGGGAACCATTCGTCTCCTCATGAGGAGGGATAAAACCCTAAAAATCTGTGCAAACCATTACAGTATGTTATACATTTCTATAATTATTCTTGATTTAAAAAATAAGCTTGTGGAATTGAAGTATGGTTGTTTCTTGCTCTTCATACAAGGCTTCAGGCATCAAAAACCATGAGGGGTTATTTTTATTAATGGAAGGAAGCTGGAGGTTTTTTCTTTAAGAGTCTGATAGTGCTGTAAGACTAACAAAAGTCACTTCAAAATTTAACTGTGATAGACAGGCATTATGTGGTTGCTTCCAGTGTGTGTGTGTGTGTACTTTATTTTAATGATTAATAAAGTGTAGAATATGTAGGCCTTAATACTGCTCAAAATAAGAATTAAATGTATACTAGCTCACTTTTGTAAGAGTGAGAGAAACCATGATGTAATAATTTACTACTTTGACCTAAATGTCTGAATTTCCAAAATTAATCCTTAACCATCAGAAAACAGAGACTGAGATGCTAAGCAAATCTGAGTCTGCCTTTGTCTGCTTGTGAAATAAACTGAAATGAATGTGTTATATTGGGCTGACTCATTCAAAAAAGAATCCTCTTTGAATTGAAAAAAAAATTAAAGGGCAAGACAGACTTGAAAGTCGGCACAACTTGCAACAAGTAGACCAGTTTGTGATACTTTGCTTGCTTTGCTGATACTCAGATGTTTATATGAGGAATCTATAGTGTTCTGTGGAAATAAACTACATTTAGATAATTTGAAATAAGAAATAGCTTAATGCCAACCTCAATAATGCCACCAACCAGCAGGAATAAACCTTTTGTTTAGGGATATAAATGTTGCACATAGGAAAACAGAATTGATGAATTTATAGTATTCTTGTCAAAAGTTGTTTAGGTGTTTTTTCCTGGAAAAGCTGCTCTCCATATAGATTTGTTTATTGAATTTATGCTGACTCACAGTCAGACAAAAGAACTCTCTTCATTTTTGCAAAGCATTAAATGGAGGAAAATGTAGTTTGATCTCTAGATGTTAAAAATGCAGGGAAGGGAGTAGACTCTTCAGATTTTCCTGAACTAGACAGAGCCCAAGGAGAAAAAAGCCCTGCTTAGACTTTGCAAGTCTGTAATGTAAAAAGTCTTAAAGTACTGTGGGAAGTAACATTTCAACTTCTCCAGTCAGTCAGGTGAGGTAATTGTAGTGTCTTGGAGGGACAGGGCCCCATTTACTGGGAGGGAGCAAATTGGTTGAAAAGGCAATGTGTACACTTTGCAGCACCACAGAAACCTGTAATATCTTGTAGTACAGCTTTAAACTGATGGGAGTGGTAATTAACCTGATGACTAATGGAAGGAAAAATGCTTTTTAAAATGAATTTTGGTAGAAGAAGAATGAGTGTTGTTTGTCTGGATACCTTTTCCTTCTAAATCATTTGTCTGTACTGCAGAGCTGTGCTCAGTGCCTGCATCTCTTAGTATCACAATCATCTGTTTTAACCAAAAATTGCATCCAACTCTTTTTCCTAACAGCAGTGAATCCAGCATCCTCTCAAACAGTAATGGCTTTGCATAATTTTATTTGACAATGTAAGGAAAAATATATATGAACATCACTGTCTTGTATTCATCCCAAAGTAATTCTGTGTCAAGTGCTTTATGTAACCATCACAGCCTGTTTTCACTGAGATTTATGGAGGCTGGTGTGGAAAACATTTGCTGTTGTGCTCTGTACATCTTGGAATGCTTTTGTTTCAGTCACACCCCTAATGGAGCTGAAGCCCAACGCTGGGAGCGACAGGGCGTGGGTGTGGAACACACACGCTGACTTCGCAGACGAGTGCCCCAAGCCCGAGCTTCTGGCAATCCGATTCCTAAACGCAGAGAGTGAGTGCCTGCCACTGAGCTTCCACTGACTGTAACCTGTTCTGTTACCCTGCTTGTCTAAATGCTGCTCTAAACCATTGCTGGAGATGTGCTGTATCTCACCCCTGCATGGTAGGGTTAGCTAATTCATTCTTTATCTGAGAGAAGTCTGTTCATCACTTAACCTTATCTGTTGACAAACAGTGCAGTAATTAGGTCTGCAGTAATATTTGTACATTTTCTGCCCTAGGCACTTTCTTAACCTAAGCCATTTCATGTAAGTGCTGTGCCAATTAGAATAAAACTACAGGCAGTTAAGAGACTCACATACAGCTTACTTTCATGTAATTCCTGTTCTCAGTTGTAGTTAAGATTAGATTTTTGCATTAGAAACAAGGAAATCCTGACCTGATATTTCTGGCCCATCTGCATTAGCAGAATATCTGGGTTGGTTTTTCTTTATTTAATGAAGTATGTAGTATCTTTTGTTTTGATTAAATGGAACCCTCAGTGAAAAGTGCAAGTCAGGCCCATCATACTAGTTGGTGGGTTTTTCTAGAGTGACTACAGTGAGTACCAGAAAAGTAACTCTAATAATGGATCAGCTAGGATTAAATCAAAGAAGTGTTTGGAGGCAGAGGGGGTTTATGTTGTATTGTTTTGTTGTTGGGTTGGATTTTTTTTTTAAAGGAGCAAAATGAAAGTGTTGCATTTCTTGCTTTACAGTTTGCCACACAAGTTTAGTGTGGTAGCCTCCTTTTCTCCTTACATACTCAATGAATAATAAAAGTGGTTAAGTATTTTAAAGTTTGATGGATTGGACTACATCAGGAAAGAACTTAGTACATCTTGCCCTTTTCCTTAAGTCTCCAATGTAATTTTGTTTAGCCAAATAAACCCTTCTGGTCCACCTGCTTAGTGCTTGCTTCATGATCAAGTAGGAAGTGAGGGGCAACTATTTGCTAATATCTAAGAAGTCTTTCTCTTTCTGGTAGAGGCTGTTCAGCTTATTGAATGTTCTGTCTTGAGGGAATAGTCCTTCCCTCCTGTTTGCCCTTTGCAGTACTGACTAAGCAGATGTCAGGTGAACAGACCCAGGTTTGTCCTTCAGGTGTCTCTGCTGTTTGAGATGCTGGAAAAGGAATCGATACCAACACTTCCTGGGCTGGTTACTAAGTGTCTTCAGAATTCCTGTGGGCAACAGTGACCTCCTGTGGTCAGCCAGTCCAGCCTGGGATGCCAGGCTGGTACTGCCTTGCTCATTGTGGTGTCAGGAAGCTCCTTGCCCAGGCCCTTTTTGCTTGTATTACTTGTGTAGAGAGACATTATTGGGATTTGACCAGCTGCTTGTAATGGTTGTTGAATTGAGTGGTGACTTAAACCAGAATGTAATGAAGATTATGCATTGCTGGCTCTTGCAGTGAGGAGTAGCCCTCAGGTACAGAGTCTGAATGCTGTGCTGGTGACACAGGCATTATCTTCCTGTTGAAACAGGCATTCTCTTCCTTTGCTGATGCTCAGAACCCCCAGTTATGGTCAGCTTGTGGAAGAGTCTTAAGGTGTAACACAGCTGGCAAGGATTGCAGTTCAAAGCTAATCTTCAGGCTTTTGCATATAGTTGTATTAGCAGTCTCTGACATCATATTCCTATTCCTTTAGGCTACAGACAGCTGGGAGTTGCAATAACTACAAAACAGCTCCTGCTGGCGTTACATTTTGAATATTTTGCAAAATAAGTTGCTTTAGTAGACATGCTGAAGAAGATGAATTGCTTTTGCACAAAGATGTGATTGAAGAATTTTGCATCTTGTATGATTTACTAGATTACTTCATAAGTCCCTACAAATTTGGTTTACACAAATCTTCCCCTAGGGTATCTTTCTTCAAGATTAGAAGTACTCAATGTTGTGAGGCAGTAAAAGTAATGAAAAAATATTTTATCTTCACTGAAACAGATGCACAGAAGTTCAAGGCAAAATTTGAAGAATGCAGGAATGAAGTAGGCAAGACAGCAAAGAAAGGTAAGGTGCTCTCAATGTACTTGGTGTCATTTCTGAGCTGTGTGAGTGGTTCCAGTAGCCTGGAGTGTTGTGTTGCAGCAGACTCACTCTGTGCTGAACTGCAGCCTTCAGTTCAGGTGCTTTTCTGTCTGCAAGAGTAAGAGCTGACAGGAGTGACGATGGCCTTCCTTCCTGTGGAAGGCTGTTACAGTTGCTGTTGGGACATGGCTGCTTTGGAATGGCTGTCAAGGAAATATTTATGGCTTATAGTAAACAAATGAGCTGTGAACACTGCAACCACAGTGCTCTTTCTTCCTTCCCCTTCCCCAAATTTTGCAAATGTATAATCATGCAAGTATAATACTTAATGTTTTTCATAGTTGTTAGTGTGTGTGAGATTGTTCACGAGTCTAACAGATTATTGCACCTCTCTTTAGAATTGCCTTTGTGATGAGGTATGTCACCATGTAAATAAAACAAACATTTCTATCTTCCTTAAGTACAGACTACCAGTGGTCTGCAGTCAGCATTCTTCAAGATATTTAGATTGGAGTTTTCCAGTCATAGGAATTCCTATGCCCCAATTTCAAACTGGGGAACTTGACTTTGTTTCTTGGCATCTTAACAAAAAAACCAAAGGGTTTGTCTGGATACTTTATTGGTAGCAGCACAGCTGGCCAGATGCTACACATTCCTCAGTCCCTGTGTAGTGATTAATGTATATGAGTGGTGTTACTTGAAATCTGACATCTGAAGTAATTACCAGAGGAAAAGAAATGGAATGAGTCACTCCAGTGGTCAGTGAAGAATATCTTTATTTTTGTCCAATGCATTACTGCTTGTATGTAATACCTTTCCTAACCAATCTTTTAGCAGGCACAGACAAAAATGATAGTGCTGATAAAGTTGCTGAAAAACTAGAAGAGCTTTCTGTAAAGGAAGAGAGCAAAGAATCTGAGAAGAAAGAGACCAAGGAAAAAACTGAAGAAAAGCAATAAAATCATCCTGGGCCTTGCAGTTTTTCCTTTACTTTTTTATTTCTCTATTTTTTTTTCTTTTTTCTTTGTTTTAGTTATTTTTTTAATTTTTACAAGGGACTTTATATGGAACTGCATTCAACATTCACATTGTTTTTTCTAGGCTTTTGCCCTTTGGAAGGTGTCTGCAGAAAAATTCATTCCCCAGTCATGAAAATGTACTGTGCTAACTTTATTTTCCATAGTGGAAACACTTATTTACAGTCATCCAAAAGAATGAATAAAACAAACTTGAAAACAGCATCAGGGGACAGAACTGAGTTTTCTGTATACTGTAAAGGCTTATGAATACACTTGTTTAATTGAGCTACATATCATCATTCCTGTGGATTAAGTAGGTTAATAGACTTTGTCAGCAGGGAAGATTAAGATTGCATTTGTGTTTCTTATATGGATTCTAAATTGTAATCTAACAGACCTTTCACACCTGCTGCTGTGTGTACTGAGCAGGGAATGTGCCTGTGCTTCTTGAAATGCAGCAGACTTCTGGAATCAGGCAATAAGAGCATTCCTGGCACACTGCTGCTGCTGATCCATCAGAAAATAAAGGTGATGGTGAAAGATCCATGGTGAAAAACAAGGTGGGGGACAAAATTTCTTGTGCCAGATTTGAGAAGCATTTTCTTCTTACAAAATGAAATCTGTGCTTCCCCCGCTGCCCCAAATTTTGATTTTAGCAGAAAGCTCCTGCTGTTTTCCCAGATCTTCCATGGTGCTGCTTGCTGACTGAAGGCAGCTGCAGCAGCCTGTTGTGCTGAGGGCTGTGCAAAGGAATCTGAGCTGTTTGAGTACCTTCCTGAGAGATTCCCCTTGCCAGCATATTGTTGTAGTCTCAAGAATGTAGAGGTCTAAAATGTATAAGCTTTTTTCCCAGGGCTTTGGAGCTTGTGTTTTTACAAACTGGAGGAGTTTTGAACTTCTCAGATGTTTGCTAGGGAGGCTGTCCTTGGAGAGCAGCAGGCTGGAATTCACTTTGGAACAGTTAATTATGGTGCACATGCTTTGAGGGACACCCTCCTTGCCAGAATAGGCAAATTGGTCAAATCTCTTCCCTGCAAATGTTTTTTGTTTATCCAATTTCAAATTAGTGCTAGAGAGTAAGAAAATAAACTATAGTAAGCAATAAAATCACCACAATTAAGTCTGGTAGATAAATTGAATTTTGTTGTTTAACACTAATACAAGGATTGTGTTAGGAATAGAGATGAAATTTTAAATAGTTTCCAAAATAATTATGAAAACTGTACAAAACTTGCTGAACTGTAAGACTGAATGATGTTAACATGGGATAGCAAGACCTTTTTGTCTTCATGAAGAGGCTTTTAACTCAGTCAGGTTCTGCAGTCTGCCTAAGGAAAATATATTTTTAAAAAATAAATCATGTCTTTCTTAGCACTGCCTTTTGATGCTACAGTGAATGAGTCTTAAATCTGGAACTGTAATTAAGGTACTCACTTCATTCAAACAAAATAATTCCTTTGGTGTTTTGCACGTTCCCCTTCAACTACAGCAGATATCAAAAGTCTGTTAATTAACAGAGATGGTTGAAAGGCAAAATAAAATGCTCTTTAGTGTTTCTGGTTTGGAAGTAACAAGACAAAGCTATTTTGAAGTATTTAACATTTGAATGTAAAAGCCAAATCTTTTATCCATGAATCACTGTAAATGATCTGATAATGTCAAACTGTGTCTAAATTGATAGAAATGACTTAAAAGTTTCAAAATAAACTTAAATTTTCATTTAAAGGATTTGCTTTTTATTTTGAGAACTCTTACTGGGAATGCATTTTTAGTCTGCAGGGGTAAAGTGATGAAGGCAGCAAAATGGGCGAGTTGCATTTCACTGTCAAACATTGCACAAAAGGGAGAGGGCAGCACCTGAATGGTTTAATTTGTCTTAATATTAGTTATTGATGACTCTTGCTTAATGTTATTACCCTTTCTTCTTCCCCTCTTTCTTCAGCATGCTCGAATGACTTCAAGACGTTTCCATTCTTGTTTAGGTTTAACTGATCTGTGTTTACAGTTCCTGGATTGCAACAATCCTTGCAAGTCTTCAGTCTCAGAGAGCAAAGTTAAGAGAGAGCACTCAGTAAAATAATTTCTCTGGTAACATTTGGCTGAAGAATGTTTTAGTCCTCTAAACTAAAGGATGGTCATTCAATGTTCTGGTCACTTTAGCTGTTCTACACATTAAAAAACAGTAAGTATTTTTAAAGTTCTCAGTGAAATAAGGCTTGTTGTTTGGGCTAGTCATTCTAATGATTTAATTTGCCTATAGGTAGACTGCCAAGTGAAGATTTTTTAAAACTCATTCATTTTTTATAAAGAAGGAAAATACAACAGCGCTAATAAAACATTGTTGAGTGCTGAAGTGTGCAATTCATACAAATTTTCTGCTTGCTTCAGGTTTAGAAAGATGCTATATAGCCAGGCTTAGTGATCCAGTCTTTGGTGGTACAAATGGTTTTGTGTGTATGTGCTGAATGGATGAATGTCTGAGGACTCCTGAGTGATAAATTCAACTTTAAAATTGTTACATTTTGACAAGCATCAAAATAGTATCTATTTGCAAGTTCAGGTCTTAAAGAAGTCTACTTACAGAAAATAATTCAAACTAGTTCCCTCTAGATCTCTTGTTAATTATTTTGAAGACTACACTAATCTGTTGGGGGGTTTTCTCCAGGAATAAGTTTTCTAAATGTGTTATTCACAGATTGCAAACACTCCCAATTTGTTGTGTTTTCAACACTAAATGTTGATCTTCCCGATCCCCCCCGCCCTATAATAAGGTAGCTTGTATCAAATGCAAGTTCTCAGTGATACCAAAACATCAGAAAATTAAAATTATTCTCAACACTATGCAGATAGGAGAATGTTGTAAATTCTCTATTTTGATGCAGTAGGCTCAAGGAGTACCTGTATGTAAAGGGAAATAATGAGTCTGAGTAGTTCTTTGGGTTTTGTTGCTACTATTTTCACCAGTTTGAGTGTTGTCCTCTGGTGGATGCTGTGTGTGGCTCACAATGAGTTGTGCTGAACTCTGATGTCCCTCAGCAGTGCTGGGCTTTGAGCTGCTCCATCTCAGTGCATTCCTTCACAGAGCTCAGTGAAAAACTTGAATGTTACTGGAAACCTTTCTCTAAAGAAAAGACTCCAAATCAGAGTCAGAAAACTCAGCTTGACTCCTTAGTAATATTAAATTGCACCTATTTACGTGGAAATGGAGACAATGGTGGAGATTACATTCCAAACTGCCCTGCTGGGTTTTGATCTGTACAAATTGCCATTGGCTTTCAGTGATGAGTCCTTATAGAGTGGATGATTATTTAAACAACCTCAAACCTCTCCAGTTAACTTCCCAGTGCTGTCTTTATTTGTGCTCTCCTGTTCCCAGGACACCCATCTGTCCTGGCTGCTCCACGTTGTTTCTAGCAAGCTGTATTTTCTGAGGTATCCATGGCAATGCAGTGTTTTAATTTTGATTAGCCAAACTAATTTCAAAGTGTTTTTACATTGCTGAGGTCATGTGTAAACTTACACTAGTTCAGTGAAGTGAGCTGTGTATAAAGGATTTTGTTTTATTTTATGACTGTTTATTCAGGGTCTACTTTAAAGGTTTTCATAATTAAATTTAGCTAGAATTACTCTTTAAAATAGAAGAGGAATTACCAGTTTTTTACCAACCTTAACTAAATCTTTGACAATGTATCATTTTCAGAGTAAGGAGCTAAGGAAAACTTAACTGCAACAGATCAGAATTATTTTGCTTGAGGAAGAAAAGCTTGAAGTAATGAGCTGTAGAGTGGATTCCACATGTAAGTGATTTCTCAGACTCTAGTTTGTGTTAAAACAAGGTGCTTCACAAGTAAGCAGCTTGTGCAAGTAAGAATAAGGAAATAATTACTGAGGTTGTGAAAACTGAAAAGCACAGGAGCAAAAATCTTCCTAATATTTAAGAGCTGAGTAGTATCTACAGCTATGCATCAGATTTTGTGACCACTATATTTTTATGATATGCAGATTAATGTACACAATATCTTTGTCCACTTAAGTCACATTAGACACCAACCACTGACTTAAGACCTGTTCATGTTTTTAAGACTTGTCAAACTAGTTAGCTGTAGTCTAGTGAAAATGCAACCTACATCAGATCCATAAATCAATGACATTTGTAGAAATGCACCTTTTTTTTTAGTTATTAATGGTGCAGGTAATGTTTGTGGGGTGTATTTTCTGTTACAGCAATATAACGTTTTAAGTACAAAGAAGGTACTAGCACAAATCTGGATTAGATGTTGCATACAGCAAATTTCTTTTATTTTGTGGAAAGTGTCTGACTACCACAAATATTTCATCAACTTTACAGTCTTAAGCATGTTTCCAGCTTTCAAACTGGGAAAGTCCAGCTCATTGTTTATCAGTCTTGACTGTATAAATTTACTTCAGCTGATTCACTGTACTGTAGATATGAACTGTTCATCAAGATGTGTAATTTACTTACAACCTGAGAGAGAAGCTAACAGGGTCATGAGCTCTTGCCTATTCATGTGCTGGCTGGCCTCATTTCAAGTAGTTTAAGTTTCATCATTTTCTAATGCTTTTTTTCCACAAAAGCAATTATGGCTATTGTAGCATCAACAAAGATGAATTGGACATGAAAATCATTGAATATTTTGTATGCTTGGAGGATATTTCTCAAGACTATTCTAACAGGTATAATTAAAGTTACATTGCTTCATATAAATAGTGCTTATCAGTGCATCTTGTTTGTTGGTTTATGAACACTGTTGGCTTGCAGAGTTTCAGCAGCATCATTTGCAGTGATATTTCATTTAGAAGAGGAGAATTGCACTTTACTAATGGTTTTAAAGAGGATGGTTAGTGAATCTTTAAAACTGCTTGGATGCCTACCTCATTCTGATGTAAGGAGTTTTTTGTGGGGATCATTTAGGAATCAATATGCAGAGGTACTAAAGTCTCATAGTAAATGCAACTTGACTTGCCCCATCACTGCTGTTGGGAAATGCACCAGATCTGTTCTGAGTAAATGCCATCCCACAAAAAATATCTATTGGAATCATCTAGAAAATTTTGTCATAAATCTGTTAAGGTTACTGAGAAGTCATTATTAGGCAATAATTTCTTGATTTATCTGGTAAAAATGAACAATTAAGTTGTCATATTAAAGTTCCAGTGGGTAACTTACTAGGCCTGGCTTGTACCCAGAACTGTCTGGCCCTTGCTTGGACTTTTGGCAGCACTGTGCAGCACAAGATGATGCAGGTTTCTCTGGTCTGAACACTGTAAATTTGAGGGGAAAAACAGCTTTTATTAAACAACGAATTTGTGATCCTTGAGGGTTCTCCAAATGACCCTGAGCAGTTTGCAGGTCATCAGTACTACATGGGCTGGCAAACAACATTTGTAGTTGTAGTGAGAAAATGCAGTAAGAAAAGTAGAATTATTTATTGTGGTCACTGTTAAATGGCAACAGCAAATTCAAGCTAGGAGCTAACTTGCAAGTGACCAATAAAATATTTCAGGGATATTCAGTATTTTCAAGTGTTCAAAATAAAATAATTTTCTTAATCATGAAGCTAAGATTTCCAGCTAAAATTAGTGCTGTGACTTGATATGAAAATTGCATGGCTTTCAGGCTTGCTTGATTCTTGCTCTGTTGTAAGTTTCCTTTCATCTTACCAGCTCTGAGAGGGGTACCCTGCCATGTGGCTCCAACACAGCTTCTGTGGTTGGCCCTTCCTCCTTTGGGGTAAAACCTCAGAGTAAAATCTTGCAAGAAGACATGCAATTACTAGCCATGCTCTGCCAGATTATTTTTAGATGGTTCTTTGTAGCTGTGTTTGTTCTTTGTCATTAAATCTTTCCCTAACTCATGCTGCCATTGCTGTTTACCTCAGTGCTGCCAAAATCTTCTGGCATGCCAGTAAGGTAGTGTGGATCCAGAAACTGCAGTCCTTGAAATAAAGGTGTTCCAGGAGAGCAATTCTGAGCCATGCCTGTTCTGCCTTAGTCAAGTCCTCCTCAGACATCCTTAGTGTTTGACAGGTAAAGTCATCTGACTGCTTTAAATACACTTGGCTTGTAATAACAGGATTGAGTGTTGCTCAGCAGTGCTTTGTGCTGCCTTGAAAACAGAGCGTTCTTGGGAACTGGAGTGTTAGTGGGAAGGAAATGAGGTGAGCTGTGGGAACTCTTGGACACAAAATTACAGAAAATTGCTGCTTTGTGATAGGTAATCTACAATGTGCACCAGAAAAAAGTAATCCCAAAGCCCAATTCAGCATAACCCTGTAGCCTTGTACCATGGAATGTCTCAGCCCCCTTTTGGAAATGCTGGGTCTGCATGACTGCTCAGCACAGGTGTCATGATCCACAGGATGATTGTGCAGCCCCAACCTTCAAGATCTGTTCAGATTGGAGATGCACCTCTTGTTGCTATGAAAGGTACAATTCTTTGTGTCCTGATAACTCAGTTATCTTTAGTTTCCCTCTAAAGAAGTGTTATGTGATTGGGATATGAAAAAAAGCCAAAGTTGCTTGCTGCTGAGAGCCTCCTTTCAGAACAGGAATGGCTTGAAAGATTGGCCCAACAAATGGGGTCTGATACAGCAAGATTGGATCAGCATCACTGTGTCAGAGTGATAAAGGGAAAACCTTTCTGAGGAGTGAAATGAACAGAAGTGCTGAATCCTCCCCTCTTGCAAAGCTGTCTTTGAGAAGCAGACTTTCTAGAGAGGAAAGAGTCCTTAGGGGAAAATACAATTGAAAATAATGAGGTGCAGAGGAGGCATAGTCTCCTTAAGAATAACTCCACAATTCACATGAGGGAATGTTACTGTCCCAGAAAGGCTTCTTCTTTAAAAAGAATGAAATTTAAATAAATCATCAGACTCCAGATATGTATCTTAAAATGAACTTGAGCCTATTGCTTCCCAGCTCATGCTAGAAATTTGACAGGATGCTCTTGTGGCTCACCTAGAAAGGAAACTTGCAGATCCATGCTAAAAATGCAGATATGACTGTCACTTGGGAGAGAACTTTTTTATGATTTTTCAAGACCTAAGAAATGCATTTGAGTAAATCTCATGCTGTCCATTAGAGGACATTCACCCAACTTCATAAACAGTCTATAATGCTGCTTAGGATAACATTTTCTAGATTAATTATTCAGAGTTCTGTTTGCAACTTAAATTCTTTACCCAGACTGTTGCTTGAGTGGGAAGGAGGAAGATGATTAAACTGATGTAAGGGATGAAGTCTCTGCTTTTGTCAAGTAAGTGGTGCTAAACTAACTCGTGGCCCAGAGCCTTAGGTGTGCTCCTGAAATGGATCTTCCAGCCCAGTTTTGTGGAAAAGAGACCCACTTGATTCCCTGGAGACCCCTCAGCAATACACATCAGACCTGGTAAGTGGAGATGATGGGGAGATTTGCTTCCCAGCTGTGCCTTTGATCTGATTTAGCATGCTCATGTGGCTGCACCTGAAGCCTTTCAGCTTCGTATGCACAGCCTGCTTCTGCATAAAATTGTTGACCTTTTGATTAGTTACAGGGGGTTTGAGAATAATTAATTCCAATAAGCTGGCATGACAGGGAGTAGTGAAGCATAGGAAGCATTCAGTTCCCCATACAAAAATAACTTTAGGTAGATGTTTTCTTTCCTGTTCCTTAAAAATCTAAGTCTGGAGATGATTTTGAGTTGCCTTCTGGCTTTAGTCCCTTTTGGATTCGACTTTTTTTTTCCTTTTTTTTTTTTTAAAGCAGGGCAGTTGTTGGCAAAAGCTGAGATTTCACATAGCCATATATCCTCAGGCTGGAACTTGCTGGCTTTGTTTTTTGTTAAAGCTGATGCTCAAAATTTGGGGTTTTGTTTGGTTTGTGGTTGTGGGGGTATTTTTTTGCAAACTGCAAAGTTGAGGACCCTTACAGATTTTTGGTCGGGTTTTACTTGTTCTGTTCTTAAGACTTCCAGGACGGTGGAACTAATCAAGTCTCTTAAAATGAGAAATTATAAATGTCCTTTCTGAACAGCACTGCAGTGTATGCCTTCTAGGGCAAGCTTGCTTTTAACAACACCCAGCAGATGCTGCAAATGTGGCTTTTGTATTAGGCAGGGGTTACTTTATCTGCATGTTGGCAGCTGCAGAAAAGGGATTAGCTGAGAAAGAAAGCAGGAGGGAGGGAGCAGGATGTATGCAGCTCCTGGTCTTGATTTCTAAACTTCCAAGTGGCCTTGAACCCTTCTTCCCATCGGAGGGTTTCCTTGAGACCGGCGAGCTGCTGGGTGGTGCCCCCGAGTGTGAACAGAGGAGCCATTCTCACTGCTCTTGGGAAAGCTGATTCAGTGAACTTTCTGTTGTTACCTTAAATTACCTCTTCTGTCTGCCTCCTGATGCTAATGGATAGATTTAAAAGAGCAGAGTATAGTGTAATTTCATTTATGTTTGCACTCAGTTATGGATCTTAGAATCAGCTAAATTTGGCAGAGTGCAGCAGTTCCCTTAATGCTGTGACTCTGGGTGTAGCAGAATGAAAAGCAGGGTTTATTCCCTAACGAGCACGGCAGGATTCGCTCGCAGCTGGCCCTGTCGTGCAGGGCGCCGCTCCCTGCGCGGACCCCGCAGCGCTCCGCGGCTCCTGCGGCGCTGCCGCGTCCGCAGCCCCCTCTAGAGCCCCTGTTCAGGGAGCTGCTACAGCAGCTTCGGCGTCCCACACAGCGCCCTGCAGAGCTCACTGCATTGCCATTTTTCTTTGCGGGGGGGAGGGGGCTGTCTTGTAGAAAGAACAGAACTGGGCCCCCCCGTCCGCAGGGGGTGCCCCGCTGCAGGCAGCTCCAGCAGCCGCGGCTCGGCCGCCCTTCGGCGGGGCTGTGCTGGCTGCGCGCCCCGCTCCCGTCTCCCCGCAGCGCTACCTTAAGGGGCTGGTTGACATCAGCCGAGTGGGCTGGGCGGTGTGGGTGGGATTTCCTGTGCTGGAGGTCAGCTGCTCCCGTCCCTCTCCCGTCCCTCCCAGCCGCCCGGGTCCCGCTCTCCCCGCGCCGGAGGGACCCGCATCCTCCCGGCTCCCTCCTCTCGGGTTGGATTTACATAGTGATGTGTAAACTACAGGATGCCCAGCAGCACTGGAAAGAGGTTTAAACCTACGAAATACATCCCGGTCTCCACAGCAGCTGCCTTATTAGTGGGTTCGACTACTTTATTTTTTGTTTTCACGTAAGTACCGCTCTGGCGGAGGGGGGGCCCGGGCTGGGGCCGCCCGGCCCGGCGGGGGGAGGCGGCTGGGCTTGACAGTCCTCCAGGCCCTGCCGCTGCTGGTCCTGCTCCCTCCTGCCTCCTGCTATCCCTGCCCGGCTTTGCTTTGCAGAGGCTCACGATCTCTCCCTATCATAAAATGTGCCTGATAGTCAGAGCCACCATTTCATGGCACTAAAACCCCGTCAGCCTCCCGCAGCTGCCGGCTGTATGCATCAGAGCTGCCCGAGCCCCGCTGCCCCTGTGCCCGTGTGGCGGGGCTGCTGTGCGGGAGGGGAATGCAGCCCCAGCCGCCCCGCTGCCGGCAGGCGTGGATCCAGCCCGTGGCTCCGCTGGCCGAGTCTCTGTACTCCAGGAGGGAGGGCTGGAGCTGGCCTCTCCGTCAATCTCTCGCATGTCTCAGGGTTTATCCGGCACAGCTATTTGAAGTGGAAGGAATCCTATTCTAAGCATTACCGATTTTACATATTTTTATGTAACTGTTCCTGAAAGCTTGAGGACCTAATGAACAAATTTACATTTGCTTGGAGGAAAGACGAGGAAACTTTTCCCCTCTCTGTTTCTTCTTCTCTCATTCCCTTCTCCCTTAAATGCGGAATGGAGCTGTGGCTGCCGGCTTGCAGCTCTCCTGTAGTTATATTAATATGTGAGTGCTGTAGTGCTTCGGCTGTTTCCCTCTCCATCCTCTCGAGTTCTGTAGCTCGCTAACCCTTCCTGTGCGGGGGCAGCGGCACCTCCCTGCAGAGGTGTCCGTGTTTCCAGAGATGCTACAAAACTGTGCTCTGAAAGGAGCTTTGACTAATCTGCCTTCGGCAAAGTGCAAACATGGCTATTGCATATTAAGATTTATTGTTTCACTTATTTTGGAACTCTGTTTTCCTTGTTTTGCCGTTGCTATTTTTTAACCGAGCTTAGTGAAGCTGTTGGAAGCAGAAGGCTCTATAAGAGTGGGAGTATGTGTCTGTGCCATTATCTTTTGTGGTTTGGCTGTGATATGATTCTCGATGTTTCAAAATGCTTGTCACTGGTATGGTAATCTCAATGTAGGATTTCAGAATAAACCGTAAATGTTGTTTTGTCTAACAGTTTCTTACATCGGAACAGATTTTGACACTCAGTTTTGCTCTTGATTTAATGTGCATTGATTTCTTCCTTGCTTGTTTTCAGTGCATTTGATGTAGTTTGGTGCTCACAGGCAAACACAGGACAGAAGTTGGCTTTTGTGATGAACTTGGTTGACACTGGAGTGTTGAATATTAAATGGTTAAAAAAAAGGGGCCTTTATGCCAGCATTTATTTTTGTGGCTCCTTGAGGAATGGATGTGAAGTTGTTTTGGAAGCTGTATGTTTATTTTCATATGATACTTCCAGTGTAGAGCTGCAATAGTGATGTAAGGCTTTCCTGGTAACACAGTTGTTGTTGAAACATCCTTTTGGCAGCAGGACATCAACTGAGATGGTCGTTTTACAATTTGTACAGAAGAAGCAATTGCCTCTAATCTGTTACTGAATCTGAAACTTCACTCTGCTCCCTCTGTTATCAGTGAATAATTACATGCAAAATGAAGTATTTTAAGGATCTCTCCATATTGTAACTTGGCCTGTGTATCTTGAAGTGCTGGTAAATTTTTCGAGGATTGTCCCAGACATACGTTCTCTGCTGCTGCCAAGTCTTGTGTGTAATAAAAGTAACACATAATTGAGCAACTGTTGTCAGGCAGAGTCTGAAGTCCTGTCCATTCAAAAATACTCAGATGAATTTGAATGGGATTGGTGTTGTTTTTCATGCTGAGCAGTGTTAGTAAAATCTATCTTTGTTGTGAAATCAAAGCAAGCCTCATGCATGCGATTAATTTCTTTTGTGTGGCAGTGGGTTTTTTCCCCTTTCCTGAGCATTTCCATTTTTTATCTTTTTCCACAGGCAATGTTTTATCTCCTGAAGATCTTTTTGTTGTAATATGTTATTAAAGGCTGAGATAGACTTGAATTTTCAGGTGTGTTGATTTGTTCAACTTGATTGATGTTGGATAGAGCTCTGATATGCAGCAGTTGAAACACTGGCCTAAAATTCTTTCAGCAGTGCTTTTGATACAATCCATGCTTGCTTGTCATAGCACAAGAACTTAATCAGATGAAGATTTACATGTGTGTTTATCAATTACTTATTTATGTCATTAAGCTCTAAGGCTGCTGTGTCTGTTAATGAAGTAACCTGTGTATAAATACATGAATCTGATGATGGATGGGATTCCTATCAAATTTTGGGTGCAGATCACCTCAGTGGGACGTCAGGGATTAGAGCAACTTCAGCACAGTGGAATTGAAATAATAGAGGATAATATATGTGGAAAAACTTGATAATAACTATTTTTAAACCTCTTACTGAACAGAAAAAATAAGCTTTTTAGGGCACTGGAAACATTTCTGAGTAACACGTACGAAAACAGCCTCTGACTTGGCTTTTTCTCTAGACATGTTTGTGGTCTCATGCCACACATTGAGTGTCTTCTGCTGGATAAAAAGCTCTTTGAACTTGAAGGCCAGGGTTAGCTTTTTAGCAATGTGGTCTTTATTTTTAGCCTTTTTTCCAAACACCTTTGCTAAAAAGCAGCACATAAAGAGTGTTTGAAATACACAGTGTCTGCTATTAGTTCATCATGGTGCTGATCACTGGTACTGTTATACTTTAGGAAAATTCCATTTTAGATTCTCCTTTTCTTTTTTTCCTCAGCTAAGCATTTAGGATTCCCTGTATCACTGCTATATTTCTTCTGGTTTTATGAGGGGGAACTAAACTATTTAGCTATCAAGATTATTGCCTGGAAAAGCAACCAAATATTGGAGTTGTATTATTGCAGGCTTTTAGCACTCCATGTGTGTTCCTTCAGTAATAAACACAGTGTCTGAGTAGGTGGTCTAATTTGTCACAGTGGGAGAGTAAATAAGCATTAACTCTAAGCATTATGAAGGAACTTATCAATAATGTTGTATAGAATGATTAATTTACTTATATGAGCAAATCAAATGGTGTAATGAAGGAAGAACTAATGCTCCTTAACATAGGGCAAATCCAGTGATTCAGTTCCAGGAAACCTGAATTTATTTCTAATAAAATAATTTTTTCTTCATATTTCTCATAAGACATTTTGTTAGAGGTAGCAATTTAACCCATTTCAGTGAAGTCTAGGCTCTTATGCCTTGAACTACCAAGTGCTGTGATGTAAACCTAATTATGTTCATTCAAAGACCCTGAGTTTCAAGAACTTCCCACCTTATTTTAGGTTGTGCAACTTCAGTGTTAGCAGAGAATGCAGCTTAATTATCAGCAAGCAGAATGTCACCTGTGAACAGTTGCAATCAGTGATCTAAAAGGACTATTCCAACCTAAATGATTCTATAATTTTTCTGGAGCTAGTAATTCTCTTCACCTGCTTAAATTGGCTACTTTCTGTAGGTGTTGGTGCTGAGAACTTCTGAGATAGTTCAGCAGCTGCAATGCCTGTGTCTGGAGATTACACAGCCAGCTGAAAGCATATGGTTTTAAGGGGAAACTGTGGCTCATTTTAGTAAGGAGAAAAATGCTCATCATTCTCTCATTGAATATTGTAGGCCTGAAGTTTCTCATAAAATGGCCATTTTCAGACTATTTTCTGTAGCATGCAGCCTCTTGAGCATCTTTGAAATACAGTGGAAACATGTAATTCATAACAAAGGTCTAGGTGCCACTACTTCTTTGATATAATGGTAGCAACACTGCTGTATATTATTTCTGTAAATGGGATAATAAAATGGGTAATTTTCTGGGTGAAGTGAAAGCACAAATAAGGTGAAAACTCATTCAGTCAGTACTGAAAGTACGAACACCTTTGTTCTTAAGAGTCATGATGGGAGATAATCATAGATACACACCACAGACATCTGCAGTTGGCACTCTGATGCAGTCTGTGGCACAGGGAGTCTAATACTAATAACCTTCAGGAAACAATTGAGCAGTGATAAATTGGTGGAGAAGAGCAACTCAAGTTGAAGTCACAGTAGGGATGGAAAAGAAAACAGAGAACTAGGCTTAACCTGTGCTATTCAGATGGCAGAAGGAGGAAGAATGGCTGGCAGACTGTACTCCATAGCAGGGCTGCTGGATTTACCTTTACAGGGAAGAAAGCTTGGCTTTGTTGATGAATATTTAAAGAAAAATTGGTGCTACATTAGTACATCATGTTACTGCATTTCATGAACTAGAAAGACTCAGCACTTTTGTAGTTAGACGTGTGAATCCAGATGCACTTTTGATACATTCACCTCTTAAATCATAAGCACTACCCCCTTCCTGCAGTTATCTGATCCTGCACTGGAACAGCCTTAAAATAAACAGGTAATAGCACTGTGAAGCCTAAAACTATCATAACCTTCTTGGATGGTAGTTAATGAAAATACAGTGATACCTAGAGTTCTTGAACTGTTAGATCTTTTCCTCCCATGACTTGAATATATTCACAGAGGGAAGAACACAGTCTGCTGTTTTCACTTGGGTTTGTTAAGTCACAAGCAAAGGCCAAGCTAATAGAAGATCATCTTTGCTTTAGTGAATTTGATTTGTATCCAAAGATGTTTTCCTTGCCTAAAGTATTTAGTTCCAGATGTGCAGATGTTCACTTCTGCCAGTTGAGTGTTCTGATTTCAGTTAGATGAAATGATAAAATGTGATTTAAAATGTATATTGCAGATGTTATAGAGCTTCATCTGTAACACAGGTGTGTTTTATACCAGCCTAGAGAAAATAGAACTGAATGCTGAGAAGTAGATGTACAATAAAGATAATAAAGATACAATTTTATCTTGGATTTTTTTATCTTGATATGCTGCTGGACAGCATGAATTCTGCCTTGGAGTGTGGTCTTACATCCTTCTTACAGTTTGGCTTCTGCCCAGCAACTTGCTGAAGGCTGCTTGAGGATTTGGGAGAGCTCTGGTGGCAGAGCTTGTGCTGTGTGATGCCAGAAGCTCCAGGTGTGCTGTGGTCTGTATGAGAGCACATGGAAACACTGCCACTCCACAAATCCACTTCCCCCATCCTAACCAGATGGTCATATCAGATATCCTTGGCATTCTGAAAACTTTGGAGCACAAAGCTCCTCTACCTTGTCTGCTTCTAGCTAGGGGTCCATTTGATAGTGGCAATGCTAATTATGAAACAGAACAAATTCCCCTCTCCTTGAACGTTCTCTCCACACCGTTCTTCACTACTTGGAATATTAATGTATTTCTGATTTTTCTTTTTTGCTTTCCATGCGCCAAACAAAGAAATCACTGGAACTGGTAGGGAGCAGCTTCACTGATGGCCATGCAGGTGACACTGTACAGGGAAAAAAGAATGTGCAAAAAAGTGTGGATTGGTTTAATCAGGTGAATTTTAAAACTGACTTCACAGTCACGTACTGATTTCAAGCAATGCAGTTTGGCCTCCTGAGATACCTTAACATTTTCCATGTTAAATGCATTTTTAATGGCAGGTTTTTCCTGTCCACTCTACCTGCAATCCAAAAGAGGCAACGCTTGCCTGGTTGACCTGAGTCATCTCAGTTTTCATGTCTGTAATCTTCTGAAAAATATTTACTTTGGTTATGACAAAGAAATGTCCTTTTAAGCCATGGGAATTTCATCTTGCTATAAAATGTTTGGAAATAGAATCTAGACAAGCTTGTCATTCTAGATAAGAAGGGCAGTCTCAACAAGAAAATATATTTAACTGAAGTGTGAAAAGTTTTTGGTTTATTTTTTTTAATACCATAAGAAGCCTCAGTTTTACTACTTTTAGCTAGTTAATTTTATGATCTTTGCTTCCAAGGGCAGTGATCTTTGCTTCCAACAGTTTGAGAAAGTAAAAAGGAGAACCATGTTTGTTGAGGGCAGTAAATGGCTACACATGTTCAGCTGTGGATGCAGAGCTTTCTGCAGCCACTGCAGTGGCATTTCAGTGCTCACTGTAGATCCACTTTGAAAAAGGCAGGAGAGCTACTGGAATGGAAGTTATTGCTGTCCATGGGCTACAGCTGTAGTCAGTGTGTGATTTATGCCAGTAGCAACCTCCTTTCTATTTTTCCTAATAAGCAGGGATTAAGGTCATATGGAAATAGGAATGAGAGTGTCTCAGTTAGATCAGGGTGGGCCTCTCAGCCTTTGTACAAGAATATACAAGCAATTTTTCTTTTTTTTTTTGGTCTAAAGTCCTTTTCAAGATGCTCATTTAAATACTGTCCTTGTTTGTCCAAGTATGCCATGTGTGTATGCTTTTATAAATAGAAAAAACCTTTACAGGATTGTTCAAGCTCAATTGGTTTGTTAGTAAAGTCAACTAAGAAATGTTATTGTCATAAACACAAAACTTAAACTGAGAGATAAATACATGTGGTGATCTTGGAGATCTGATTTTTGAGATTCATTACCTGGGATAGTCACTAATTATACACATAAGATCATTGTGTAAACAACTTATTCTGCTACTACCTGCCTCTCAGCTGAAATCAGCTGTAGGGCCCTGTGGTGTGGGGATCTCTGGGGGACCTGTGAGAGATGACCTGGAACTGCATTTCTGTGCTCATGTGATGTATAAGCTACAAGGAAACATTTCGAGGCCATGAGCTTTGTTCAGTTTGCACTGGGAGATGTCTGAAATACAGCAGTAAAGTGGTGTAAGCCAATTTAGAGCATGAAGGAGATGCACACTGGAGTGGGAGAGAAGTATTGCAGAGCTACACGAGATAATCAGTGTAATCAGTGCAGAAGTGGAACACTGATTTACTGTCCTTTGGTTCAAGCCAGTAGATACAACACTTATTTCTCTATAATCCAGGAGTAATGTTCAATTTGGCTGCTCTGTTACAGAGATACTATTAGTTGATCATTTGTCACTGGGAGCAGCTAATGAAATTGAGAGGAAGAGGCATTGGGGTTGAGACAGAAATGCTGCAGTTTGTAATGGAAGTTCTGTATTGTTCTTTTGCAAAGAATACCATAGATTGGAAAAACCTACTCAGCCTTGATCTTATTTTACCATGGAGAGGCAATTTTAGGAATCCTTATTTGGTGATTTGAAAAATTAATTCCAGTGAGTACACCACAGTGTAGTGTCTACTACATAAATCTTCAGCCAGTAATCTGTATCCAGAAAGAGGATTTAATTAGTCGCTGATTGGTTTTTGCAATTACTAATGCAATTTAGCTAGACTAGCTTCAAAGCTGTCCAAAGTGCCTAAAATTCTGCACTCTAAAGTATTGTGCAAACACTAGTGGGTACCTGATTCTTTGTTTTCTCAGGATATAATGGAATAAACTGTACAGTAACCCATATTTAGATATTGCAGTGTTACCATGGTTCTTTGTGCAAGTGTAAACACAGAATTTGTGCACTTCAAATGTGAAATTCTTATGAAATACCTGTACTCTGCTGCTGTGTGTTGAGATCATCCAGCAACAGAAGACTGGGGTGCCAGGTGCAAGAAAAAAATCTCTCTTGAATTTGAAATGTAAGCCCCAAAGCAGCTGTTTCCAGTGTACGTGTGAACCATGAAATGACTACTCTCCAGAAAAGCTTGGTACACTCTTAGACTAAAGTAATTGTAGAATATTCTTAAATTAACAAATTATTTTTTAAGTTGGAGCCTAACAAAGCAAACTTGAAAGTGCTTAAATATATAAGGGTCTTCATAAATAAAGCCAGACAAAGCATTACTCTCCAAGGATTCTTAAAACTAAATTGGCATTTACATTAGCTCTTATTCATGTCTTCAGGGAAATAATGTAATGTAATATCTATATCAACACAATTTAAGTACAGTTCTGGGAATAAGGAAAGCTTGGACATTTCTATAAACAAGTATAATTTTAATTTAAACTTGGGTCAATCATAGAAATGCTTCAAAATGGAAAAATTAAGCTTAAAACTTTTCTGCTTACTCTGATCCCAGTCAGCAAGGAGAGGTAGGTATTTTCTAATGGAAAAACACTTCCTCTCCCCCTTTTCAGCCAGTTCAGTTTCAAAAGTTATTTAGGATTATTTTCATTGTGTATAACATCCCTTTCAGTTCTTCCTCATGACTGAGATCTCATTTTGCATGTTTAGTTTTCTCTGAAGATTAATGTTTGCCCCAGCAATAAGACTCTCCAGATGTGTTATGATCTAATAATGCTGTGGTTAACCCTTGTCTGCTGTCAGCAGCTTGCTGAACCACCTCCTGTGTTTTCCCAAGCCCCAGCATTTGATGATGCAGTTTCCTGGCTCCAAGCAGCAGGAGCCATGAGTTGTGTAGGTGGGCAGCTCTCCCTCCATGGGGTTTGTGTCTGGCACTGGGCTCAGGAGCCTCGAGACTTCCCTGTGGAGCCCCACTGTTAACTTGGCTCATCCTCCAACATTCCAAGGCACAATGATGGAGCAGGGTCTTGAGGGTGTCTTTATGGTCATCTTCATGTGCTCAGACCTGTGGCTTTGAACAGGAACTCTAGATCTCTAGGTTCTTGTCTAACTTCTCTGTTGTGTGGTGCATAACTCTCACATCTTTCTTTTCTCTTTGAAGCTGGCTTTGCACATACTGTATCTTGTGTAAATGGCTAATGAGTCTTTGTGGCAAAAACGGTAAGAGCATCAACAGGCACTACTGTTTTTTTAATTACTAGGTTTTGAGAATTCTGTAGAAAGTGGTATATAAAATGGCTGCTTTCTGATACACAGTACAAGTCAAACACAAGGAGATATGAAGCCTGTGAATCTGATAGTATGATTTCTAAACCAGGCATGGAAGTTGTAGCATCTGCAGCAACAAAGGAAATTAATATCTGCTACAGAAATTTCAGTACAAAGACAATGCAGGATTAAAATAACAGGACTTTCTGGTGCAGCCATTGAGTCAATGTGATTTATTTTTTTTTTAGTTGTGAAGCAAAACTTCTAATCCATGTCTAGATAGTTTTTTATCAGAAATAAAATGCCAGGACCAACTCAGCTCCTCCTGGCAGAGCTCTTCTGAGAATGTTCCCTCATCTTGCATAATCTATTAATTTTGAAATCATAGCCAGTCTGTATGAGCAGTGCTCTCAGGAATCTGGTGGACATTGGAGGAGGACAGGCAGATACAAGTTTTTATAATATTGCAAGGGTGGATTAATTAAAATTAAATGGTTCTGGTTGTGTCATCTTTGTGTATTTTTAGAATAAGGCATTTGGCAAATAGATTGCAATGAAAATAGAATACAAGGTCTTACATGTGGCATTGGAATTTGGCCTGCTGATGATAATAAACAGGTTGGAAAAAATCTGCTTTCCTTCTCTCCTGCAGTTGAGAAGACTTTGCTGGGGCAAAGCTGTGCTACTGCTCAGGAAGTCTCCATTCCTGCTGGTCTCTAGTAGTGCAACTTTTGAATAAGGTCAGCAGTGCTATGATCCCTGTTCACTTCTTAAACTGAGGCAGAGAGGCACTGTACCACTGGAGTGCTGGTGCTTAGCAAGCTTTGCACAGATGTGCCAACTCCAGGCTGAAGCCCTGTCAGCCCAGGACTGAATGGAGATCATTCTCTCTGAGAGGGCTTCTGAAGATTTGCTTAATTCTACAGTGTCTACTCCACCTAATGTCATTTTGGGCCATCCATCATGCATGTTTTGTTTCTTGAACACTGCATGAATGTATGAATAGAGAAATACAGTACTAAAGCTTTGTTGTCTCTCTTTAAAAGTTTAATAGTAACATTGTAGTCTTTAAATTTTTATTTGCATGTGATTCCACAATGACTAGTTACTTTTGCAAGTAATTTTTCTTGCATTGTATTACAATGACTAGTGGGATGGAGCTAAACATGATATCTATGGTTTGAGAACTGAAAAATTAATGATTTCTTATCTAGCCTGTTGTGTTTGATTTATAATTTATATCTGATAAGAGACATTCTCTTCTGAGCCAGCTATCATCTCTCCATTTACATCTAGGTGGGGTATTTTTAAATTCTTTCTGTGGTAGGTGCTGAGGGGTTGTTAATTTTGAGCCCTAGAGTGCTCCTGAAGAAGGTTTCCAGACACATTTCTCCACCTCTCATTTCCCATGAGAGTCTTTATCCTCTGTAGGATCTGGCCCCAGGGCTTGTGTTGACCCCAAACGTCACAGCTGCTGTCACAGCCCACTGCCATGACCTGTGACTTTTAGCATAACCCAAGTACATGGTTTACCTTTCAGAGGCACTTGACAGCAGAAGGAAATGGAGAACTGTGGGGGTTTTAAGTGTCCTGAGTAGCTGTTTCCAGCCACTCCACCTCTGAAGGAGAGGCATGGCTGAGGACTGAGCTATGAGCCCTTTACAGAACACTTCTCTCACTTCCTGTGTTTGATCTTTTCCATCACTCTGGATCTTCCTGGGCTTATCTGGCTGCATCTTGTCTGTCTCTTTGTCTCTTGTACTGTTTTGGTTTTTTTTTTTGCTGTTCTCTGTCTCTCGTGACAGGTGGTCTCCAGTTCAGTCTGTTCAGGTGGATAAGGCCCTTTTGCCCAATGCACACACAAAGGGTGATCCTCTGCTTGTTTACCCTCTGAAATGCCAGAGTAGAGGCCTTACAAGATGCAATTCAAAATCCTGTCCCATCTGTCGAGCTGGGGTGGCTTTTAGGGGTTGATGAAACAACTCTTCTGTATTGAAACTGTAAGTGCTCTCAGTGGGCCACTGTCTTTACTGTGACTCACACATATTTGGCATCCTCTCCAAAGAAGCTGACCAGTATTTCTGTCTTCTTCTCCACTAAGAAGTTCTGTATTCTTTGTGAATTTATTTGCTCCAGAACAGTAAGCTGAGTCGCTGGCTGGTGGAAAGGGAAAGAAATGTGTAGCAATTTGCCAGTTATATTGTCCTCCTCTGAACACAAGAGAGCCCTGTTTAGTGGAGTGTTTAGTGGAGTGAGGCACTGATCCTGCATTTTTGTAATTAATATGTTTTGTGCTTTTGTTTGTGTCTTTGAGAGTGATATTATTTATTTTTGTTGCCTCAACTGTTTTGGAAATGAGAAAAAGCTATTTTGAGTGTAATATCGACTTGGCATCATTAAAAAAGTGTCTCTTCTTGTCAGTTTTTTTTCTTGGTTCCCCTAGAAATACATTTCTTTTGGGCTGTTTCTGCTATTGTGTATGTTGTGATAAGTCTCCAAAGCAGCACACTATGCATGTGTGATGGATGGATGCTTGCATGTCTGATGAGGGATTGATTCCCCTGGGCATGAGAGTCCTGCCAACTCCTCAGTTAGAAAACTTGAGGTTTTAATATACATTCTGTCTTTTAGTCCCAGCTTGGCCTCTTCTTTTGGAAGGCATTTCTTTTCCTTTTTAATAAAAAAAGCTTACAGTTATATTGAGCTAGTTAATTAAACAGCCTGCATCTAATTTAGATCTCTCAGTTTCCTTCTCGCTTTTTCTTAACTGTGCCTACGTAACCTGATGAAATAACCTGATGAAGCTGTGTAAGAATTACTGAGATGGGTTGAAGCCCATCTAAAGCTAGAACCCGAATCTGATCTCCCATTAAAATCTCACTGCAAAGTGATTACTCCAAGATATTCAAGGTACTGCATGCTTGGTTTAGATCCCTTGGAGGCCTCTTGGCTGATTGTGTTCCTTCAGCAGCCTTTAGCATGCACATGTCCTGGGCCTTACCCTTCTGAAAGATGTCTGTCTGTGGCCCAAGAACAAGATCCTGTTCTGTAGCTCTGAAGGGATGAGCTTTTCAACAGGAGAAAAGAATAATATTCGTCAGCTTCCTCTTGGAAGCATCTGAATCGTTTTGGTTGAAGCTGTAATTGGGACAAATGTTTTGCTTGAAGGGCAGAGGTAGCAGAAAGGTTGCAGCCTAACAGTTAATTTGGCAAAGTGATTCAGAATGGAAAATATGCAATATTGCTTTATACCTGTGCTTTCTCAGTCCCATCAACAGATATTTAAACACATCCCATCAGCTTTTCCAGTGGCTGCTAGTCTTCAGATGCTTCTCTTCACTCCTTGGTTTTCAAGTCGGTCTTTCTAAATTTCAGGAAATACTGAGCTTTCCCTTTGAAAGTCAGTCCTCTTAAATGTGCTTTTTCCATAGGGTGACAGTCTTAAAAATGTATTGTTTACTCTTTTTGTTCTGAGTTCAGAAAACAGTGATTTTAAGCTAAATTATCTCTTTTAGAAGACAATTCAAACAATTTGCAGTCTGCACCCATTTAAGTGGTAGGGGGCAGGATGGAAAGGCAGGAGAATATAAAATAGTGCTATTATGAGTTATTGTGCAGTAGGCAAGGATTTCTTCCATTCCCTCCCCCTCCTCCCCATCTTATGTATCTAAGGAAGAAGTTGCAGGGTGAGCAGGGATATTCTGATTTCCATGGCAGTAACACAGAAGGAATTTTCTGTTTTCTCCAAGAGTACACAAACACTTCACTATCACTTTCCTGACATTAGCTGTGATATTTTGAAGGTTATTGGAGAGAAGGTACAACAAGGGAGGCTTAGACTGCTGATTCTTACTCTGTATTTGCCTAGCCTTGACTAGATCCATGTTCAGAAAACAGAAACCTGTCAAAAGTCAGTGCATCTACACTGAATTTCCAAATTACTGTTAGTATTCTACATGCAGATTAGCTTTCCTTTTATGCTTATTTACCTGTATCTTGGAAATAGCCCTCTAAAAATAAATGAATACAGGATGAGTGCTGTGCTAGGCACAATTAAAATGCTCTCATGTATATCAAATCTAAAGTTCTTTATTTCAAACTAAAGAAAATAGAAGGGAAAGAAGTCAGAACCCCTAAGGGGAAAGTACTGCCTGTTCAGGTCTCTTGTCATGGCCTATTTGATTTATAAATATAAAAAAATGTTTGTATTCTTGAACTGTGACTGGTCCAGTGTTCTTTGTTGTTCTCCCACAACATAACAATCATCCAAAAATCTTGTTTCCATGTGGATACCGTAGGGCTTTAGGTGCATTATGGTATAAATGCTTATCTGGATATAAACTGTCAATCTCTATATTTGGGTGAGCCTTAAAGGAAGGTTCAGGCACAATAAAATAGACTTGTTTAGTGACAGTTCAGCATCACTTCACTTGCCATGTATGATCACCCTATCAAGAACTGCATCCTGCTGCGATGACAGTTTGCTGGAAACTCTCCACAGATTCATTGGAAGTTGGCTGAGCCCCAGCTCCGCAAATTACTGGTCAGAAGAGACTGTTTGTAGGGCACAAATCTATCCAATTTGTAGTGTTGATTTGATTCTTTTTTTAATTAACACTTTAAAAGTGTGTCAGCCGAGTGCCAAAAAGACAAGAAATGATCAGCTAAAACATTTTATTGCAGCATATGATGCTGTTCCATATTATCATGGAAACATGGCACTTAGATACAGCAATATTTTATTTCCTGTTACTTTTGTTCATTTTTGGGTCAGCAGTAATTTTAAATAAACAGTCTTCAAAACAAATGCTGGGGTTTTGCCCTTTTTCCTTCCTCTTCTTCTCTCCCTGTATTCTCATTAAGGCCAGTATCTTATTGAATCTAAAGCTAAAAAGTTGAATTTTCCCCATTTAATTTTTTTTTGTAAGACGGCTTTCTATCTGGTGTTCCTGGCTCAAAGAGGTGATTGGCAGGAATTACATAAGGAGTACACTAGTCTGCAGTCCTTTGGAGATCCTGCAAGTACAGTCAGGATTAATAAAATCTGGCTGCCTGTTTTTTGATGAAATCATCTTTCTCCTTTTTTTTTTTTTCTTTTCTTTGAAGCATAATTTTTTTTAAGCTGTTGTTTCCTCAGTGCTCTGTGTGAGACCTGTCACTCTTCCATCCACTCCTTCAGTCTTGGATTGTGAGGGTAGTGAATGTCAACATGAAAGATCAGAGCTGGTGTTGACAGCAGTTTAAATGCACCCTTGCTTGTGTTTCCTCTAGAATCGCTGGTTTATAGCTACAGATGCTGGAAATGCTCTGTGCAGGGAGTCTGTTGCAGGTGCTGGAGCCATGGCTACCAGCAGAGTTAGTGCTGTGTAAGGGTTTCATGCTGCTCGCAGCCCAGCGTGGAGCCCCCTGGGCCGGTTCCCATTCCCAGCGCTCCCTCTGCCCTTTCCAGATGGCCTCGGCTGGCTCTGTGCCCACCCTGCCACTCTGGCACTCTCTCCCTCACAGGATGAAGAAAATGGAATGGAAAACCTCATCGGTTGAGATAAAGACAGGGACGTCACTTACCAGTTGCTATCAGAGACAAAACAAACTCAACTCAGGGAAAATTAATTTATTAATTATTAAATTACATTTGGACGATGAAAAGCAAAGATAAAACCTAAACACCTTCCCCTCGTACCCTGTTTCTTGCAAGCTCAGCTTCATTCCTCTATTCCCAACTCCTTTATCTCTTCCAGCCCCCGAGCAGGGCTGAAGGGAGGGGAGTGTGGGCTCTGGTCAGTCCATTTCAGCCCTGCTTGCTCCAGTGTGGGCTCTCCATGGGCTGCGGTTCCCTCAGGAAATACCCCTGGCTTCAGCACAGCCTCTGCCACAGGCTGCAGTGTGGGTTTGCTCTGTGCTGGCTGCCAGGGAATCCAGCACAGCCACTCCCAGGGACATTCCTCACACTTTTCCCCTCACTCCAGGGACATTCCTCACACTTTTCCCCACACTCTGTGCGGGTTTTGCCCTTTCCCGAGATGCCGCGGCCTGGCTGAGGCCTCCCCTCACAGAGCTGCAGCCGCCCTCAGTGTCTGGGAACAGGCACCCAAACCCCAAAGAGTAAACATTTCTACATAGATGTTCCAGCAGTTCTACATTTAAATGAGTCTTTACATACAGGAGAAGGAGACTGTTACCAAAAAATATGAATTTGACCTTCATCGTCCCCACCTGCACCTCAAGGTCAGTCAAACAAGTTGGGAGGAAAATGGATTTGCCCATTTTTTCTGCTTGTGAATGACTTGTTTTTCTGTAGCGCTTAACAATCTCTCTTCAGGAAAATTGCTGAATGTCAGAGTGCAGCAATGGCTCACTCTGATTTATGAAATTCCTCAGAATTTCCATTGTGATTCTGTGAGTCACGTTAATTTGGCTTCTT
Source organism: Ammospiza nelsoni (assembly GCF_027579445.1). Lineage (NCBI taxonomy): Eukaryota > Metazoa > Chordata > Aves > Passeriformes > Passerellidae > Ammospiza > Ammospiza nelsoni. The sequence continues at coordinate 7,038,642 of NC_080650.1, read as the reverse complement.
TAGCTCGAGGATCCTCCGTTTGCGTGTTCCACTGTAGTTTCTCTGTCATGGTCTGGGGGTTGTTGGAGGCCAAGCACAGGACACAAAGCCCATCAGTTCTTGTGCTCTACAAGCTGCTGGTGAAGAGGGTTCACTGGTGGGAGGCTGTGGCTGAAAATGTCCCCACACCAGGGGCTGGCAACAGGTAATTAATTGTGTAGCCTCACAAGCCAACTGCATTGCTGCTGAAAAGCCTTGTCCCTCCTGCCAATCCCAGAGAAGACTTGACGGGGTTAGTTTTAACCCCTCTTAAATACTGGGGTTTGGTTATAGGGCTGAGATTTTTAGAGGAAACTTTCCAGAAAATAGCTGCCTCTTCTCTGGGGACTAAAAAAGGTTTAAAGATGTGGAAACTGCCCACACTAATATCCATGTAGTAGAAGGACAAAATGTGAAACATTTACCACAGTTTTACAGGGATATGTTTGGGTAACTTTGGCAGCTGTACCCTATTATTGGAGACTACATAGGAAGAGCCAAGGAGAAGTAATCATCTTCTGTCAATGTCAGGAAAAGTGACTAGGTCAGAAATTCTGAGAAATGAAGTTTCCAGAGCAGAAACACTAAAGCTTCAGCCCAGTTCGCAGTTGTCTGTTTTCCTGTCCTGAAGCACTCCATCATAATTGCCTTTGCTCATAATCCACCTGTCAAGAGATGACACTGTTATGCATTTAGCTTGGTAGTGTGACAGCAATGCATTTTGCCCTGCCAGAGCAGGGGTGGCTTGTGCCTGTCTTATAGTACTTGCTCAGGTCTACCAGTTTATTTCCCCCTTAATTTAGAAATAATGCCAAACAGTAACACATTGTGTGTAAACCACATTGACTGTCCTTCCTGGGCCCCTTTAAAAATACTGGAGAGCTGCTCTTAATGCCACTGTTTATTCTGGTACAGCATCCAGACTGCAGGAAGTATGTTTATAGCACAGTCTAACAAGCTGAGGCTCCTCTCTAAGAGTTCAGTGCCTCACGGCTGGGTAGAAAAAGCCAGTGCACTCTAAACATGTATTTATGTCAGACTCTGGTTTGCAGTAATAGTTAATGCCACCTAAGCTAAGTTTGAGCAGCAGTGTTTCCTTAGCACAGGATAGTGTGATCCTTGTTACTGTGGTGCTCATTAGTCAGACTTATCAACACCTGTGGTTGTGAACATCACCAGTTACATTAGGTCATCTGTATTTAAGCTTGATGACTTGATGAGAAACCATTTTAATTTGCTGTCTACCTGTGCAGCACGAATTCCAGGTTAACTTTGAAATCTGGTTAATGTTTTAGATGCAAGAAATACAAGTATATGAAAATAGTGTTATCTACATTGAACTGAAGTTATAACTCTGCTGTGAGTGCCTGGAGCAAATATAAGTGAGATATAAGCTGCACTTTACTGTGCTGATGGCCTCTCAATCCACATTAATGCAGTGGGTTTAATCTCCTACTCTTCACACTTTCTTTCCCAAAGGAAGTGCTTTTAGCTTGATGCACAAAGACTTCATTAACTGGGAGACAGTTTTGAAAATGTTTTATTTCTGATAAAAATATCTTCCACACAGGGAGAAAGACTGAAACATAAAATACATTATAAGTTTACTTTGAAACACAAGAATTATTCTCAAAGTTGAACAGATAATCCTGCAAGAGTGCAAATTTGGAGTTGTTTAAATCAAACTTGCTGCTTAAAGTCACAATTTTTTTCCAAATGGTTTAAAAGCCAGTTTGCCACATCTGCTCTCCCTGCCTCTGTGAATATCCTCCTGCCCCAGTTACTCATGGCTGGTGAGGAGTTGGTGCTCACTATCACTTTTTTGTCCAGGCTCAGACCACTGAACTTGTCAACTCTTTCTCACAGCCAGGATGATATAGAAGAGTGATCATCCTTTTCCCTTGCTGTCCCAAATTTAAAGCCACTGCAAAAGCTTTGCTGCAACTGATAGTTCACTGACATAGGGTATGGAGAATTTTGCTTCAGTGCCTGTTGGAAGGAACCAAACTTTTCCAGTGTGCCTCTGAAAAGTGCCTCTCTTGTGTTCACTTTTAAAATCTCATGCAGTCCCAAAGCTAATATTAGCAATGAGCTTTAAAGGCTGACTAGAGAAGAAAATTGATTTGGAGTATAGAATAGCTCTTCTGTCAGTGTTTTGGCCAGCCCTCTGTACTATGGGCAGTAGTTAAAGCTTTCTGAATTTCAAAAGAATGTAGGCATTTAAATGATTTACAGGATATTAAAAACATTGTTATCATACCATGACAGCATTTTAATGAATTACTTTTTAAAATTACAACTGGAACTAATATCTGCTGGAGTAGGAGCTCCTTCAGTAGGTAGCAGAGTTGTTGCCAGGATTATATTGAGTATCTGAAGCCCAAAGTGTATGTAGGAGCCTACTTGGCTCATTCAGTAAGTTACTGGCATAAAAATCCTCCTGTAGCAAACTCATCCTGGGCTTTCGAAGAACATTGCTGTTCCTTACTGACAGAGTGAAGATTGTTTGAGCAGTTTGGGGGTTTGGGGAGGAACGTCCTTGTGCCTGCTTTAAGAGCCCACTGTCTGTCTGGGGGGTTGCAGTGCTCAGCTGTGTGCTGCAAAGTGCTCATCCTCCTCACCACACTCCTTCCCCTTTCCTGTGCTGAGACTGCTCAGAGAGCAGCAGCTCCCCTGAGGCACAGCCCTGGCTGGCACCTGCAGCACCTGCTGAAAGGAAGGACAATATTGCTTAGGGATGACTCACAGAACCTTAAACCTGCTCTGTGACAAGCAGGAATTGCAGCTTCCTGAGGCAGACACACATGATCCTCGTGTACCAAGTTGCATCTCAGGCTTCTGGCCCTTTCTGAGCACCTGGCAGTGCCCCAGCCCTGTTGTCTCATTCTGGGGTGCACTGGACTATCCCTGTTTCACCTGAGTGGGTTTTGCTTAAGCAGGTGAGGCCCAAGTGAATACATTTTGGGGAGGAGTGACTGGGAACCAGTGTGTGTTTAATCTGTGCTTTTCCAACAGTGCTGTTCCTCACAGCAGTGGTTTTTGCTGTCTCACAGGACAAACCTGCACAGGAGAGAGGAGGGAGTGAGAGGTAAAGTGAATCTGAGTGCTTTGGTCATTGATGTGGATTTTCATTTAGCAATGGCAGTTTCAGAAAGGTGCTCAGGGACTGGCAGGGAGATTTTGCTCCCCAGGAATGAGGCATGAGAGACCTTCCTTTGAAGTCTTTGGGCAGGAAGAAAGCGAGTTTATCCTGCTGCCTCCTGTTTTGTTTCTGGGGTGAAATGTGACCCAGAGTGACCAGAGACAGGTGGGCAGTGTCAGAGGTCCAAAAGAAGAGGCTAATAAAAATCAGATCCTAAGGCTTAAACATTTTTTACACACATGCCAAGCTTTATAAAAAGCCTGTCCTTCATTAGCTGTTTTAAAACACATAAGAAAAATGAAGTGACTTTCGTGTGCCTATTGGTGACTTCAGTTCTTTCTGTATACAAGCAATTTCATTGATTTAAGGTAGTGCAAAAGAGTATTTGAAATTTTAGTGGAACTGATGTGCCTCTTTGTGTCATACCGAAAGAATTATGAATACTTGAATGAGCAAATAATGCAAAGGACTGAAGTTGTCATGGTACTTAATGCAGGAAGGGGGACCAAGTTACAACATGGAGTTTTTGTATACCTGGTCTGTCACTGAACAGCAAATATGTACAGAACAAATTAATTTAATTTTTTAAATGATTTGGCTCATTTTCTTTCGTCTGCAAAAAAAAGTGATAAACTGTGCTACAATGATTACCAGTCTCATTCCTGTAGCTGTGTGAACAACTAATCTTTGTGAGTGAGTGCTAGCATGGATGCAGAGCAGAACTGGAAATTCTGTTTTGTAATTTGCAGCTTCTTTGATCACTGGTGTTTACTGCATGATTTTTATATTCTAGTTACAAAACTTGAAAATGCAGGTTCTCAAAAAGTTATGTTCTTAATGAAAAGTGCAATTCACTTGTTGGAAGTTTGTCTGTCCTTTTTATCTCCTCTGTGGTGAAAGGGAGTGAGTACTTGGCCTTGATAAACTTTTGTGTCAAGTGTTATTTTGAAAACAAAAAAGATATTATGGCCCGTAGTTATTTTCAGCATAGCCTTGTTTGGAAAGCAAACCAAACTTTAAATTAATTAATTCCTCTTCATAGAATAAAGACATGTGGGTTTTCCTCTCCCCTGTATATTGCCTTCTTGTTCAGGGCTTCAGCTTATACTGAACTCTTCAGAGCCAGGATGCCATTGGGCTAATTAATGAAAATGGTTTCCATTGATTGCTGTGGAAAGAAAAGAACTAACTGGTTTAATTAACTCAAGACTATGCATATTTAGAAGAGTGGCTATTGATCTGCATGAGTTTAATTAAAATAAAGGACTTAAAATTTTTGCAGACCTTGTCACCTCACTCTTGAGAAGGACTTCAGAGTCTGGGTGTGCCCTTTCACAGCAGCTCCATTTGCAGACCCTCAAACTGCAGCAGCTGGGATGGGCACCTGGGCATGAGGGAGCAGAGTACACAGCTCAGAGAACCACAGCAGCATGAAGGGATGCTGGAATTTCTGCTCTTTGTCCTCCCATCTGAGCAGCAAGCTTGTCTGGAAATGAGATGACTAAAGCTGTAGGAAGCCACTGTTTGTGCTATGTACTACTTCTAAAATAGAACACTTTCAGAGGGGGAACCCTTCTGTCTGACATTCCCAGGTTTATCATAGGTTAATGAGACAGGAGATCCAAGGTATTATTTAATGTCTCTTTTTACTGTTTTGTAGCTTCTGCATTTATTTAGCTCTGTCAAAGTAGTGCACATCACTTATTCAAATCACAGCTTTCTGTGTTGCCACCAAGGCTTGCATTGGATCAAAACCTGCCCAGTTTTCTACTGCTGGACTAAAAATAGTAGTTGTAATGTAGTCCTCTTAAAAGCAAGTACTTTCAGATGCTTCTTAAGCCCTTCGTCAGTATTCCCTGTCTCTAAAACTTGTTTTCCTGGCTTCCATCTGGAAAGCTTCCAAAAGTAAGGAAACTGAACAAATAAAATATGTAGGCTATTATTCTAACTTTTGCTGGCCACTTTGGGTACTATGTGAATAGGAGGGAAAACATGGGAAAGCAAGACTTCAAGTAGTGAAGTGGATTCTGACATGAGTAGAAGAGAGAAGCAACCAGTGGAATTTCTAAAAGCTGTGATATTTTTTGGGACATTGTTTATGATTGCAGAAGGTGACTTACCCTGTGCTGGTTCTGAAAAAGTTACCAGACCATACATGCTATGGCATCCCTTTACACCCATTGTGTGCCAGCACTGGTGGTGGCTTTCATCAGGTGTGTGATTCAGTTCCTGTGTAGCCAATAGCAGAGAGGGTTGGTTCTGTGCTCTCTCTGCTGTTGGCATCAATTCTTTGTGAAACTGTGCCCTTGGCCTCCCTTGTGCATGGAATCACTGCTTTGAAATTTAAATTGCAGGTTGCAGTGTACCTTAATCGTAATTATCCCCAGCACTTGCACTATGAGACCTTAGGTTTAGTTCTGTGAAATTTGCCATTTGGGTGAAGAAATACTTCACACTGAGGGGTTTTTGTGTGCCTAGGCTAAACCAGAATGATTTTTTAAAAAGAAACCAGTTTTGCTTATCAGAATCTTCAGGTTCAGCAGGACTGAACCTTAGGGACTTCAAATGGGACAGGATTGCTTTTGTGGTTGGACTTTTTCTGCCTGTACAAGAGCAGTGGGGTTTGTGTTCATGGGCAGAGTGCTACAGTCTCTTGATGTTCACCCTCCCAGGGCATGATCTGGTGCCTAGGGCCTCTGCCCTGCCCTGAGGAGGCAGCTCTGCTCACTGAGGAGGAGACAGGGGACTCTTTGCCCAGGTTTGGATCCTGCAGGCAGCAGAATTGAGGGCAGAAGCAGATGTCTCAGAAATAGCCATGTGCTTTCTCAGTGCTTCTAAGGTGGGCAGTCAGGGAGCTGGGCAGGGGAAGGCAAAGAGCCTGTGAGCACCTGGCTGAGCTGTTTCAGTCACCTCACAGTGACTGCAGTCTTGCTTTGTTTGCAGAGCAGTGTCAGCTTGAACTTCTAGCTCTGAGCAATACCAAGTTCATGTTATGTTGGGAGTGCCCCTTTCACTGCCAATGCCAAGGTCCCTGAAAAGTCAGGTTCTGGGCCACACCCAGCATTCTGGGTTCCCATCTGCAAAATCCAACTGAGATGGAGAGATGGTAACAACTCCTGGGGTGCTAAAATGATAAATGCTGATGTTAGCAAAGCACTCATATGAGGTTAATTATAACAGAACATCCCAGAAGGAGAACAATTCTATATTGAGTACAGAATGTGCACAGCATGCAGCGAGGATGGCCCGAGGCCACGTGCTGGCGGGGTGCAGGGATCCTGAGCAGTACCTGCTCAGCCAGCATGCACAGCAGCAGCAGCCCTCTAGGGAATGCAGGCAACAGAGAGATTAAATTTGGCCCTCTTGTTAACATGCAAGTGGCTTTAAAGAATTGCAGTTCTATTCCAGCAGTCCAATTTTCTGAGCACTTGTCTTTATGCCAGTGTTGTCACTTGAATGTATTTAAAAAATATGATGGTGAATATGAGCTTACAGTGTCAAGTTGCAAAAAGAAGTGTTGGGCTTGGGGCTGGTTTTTTTCCTCACTCAATTATTAGTCTGAGGAAGGTGAGAAATCCAATATTATATCTATAAATTGGAAAAGCTTAAAGGTTATGAATAGCTTGGGTTCCCTTGGACTGATGTGGATTGTTTCAATGCATTTTTTTTCTTTATTGTCAAAATTATCACAGCTGATCTTGGAGCAAGTAAAAGATGTTACTGCATGCAGAAATATTCAGAAAAACATTTGCTTCCCCAGGAATTACAGTAAAGTCTATTAATCTTAGCCTACAGCCTGTTTTTACAGATAGAATTATGGGTCTCAGTTTGTTGTGGTCACATTTCTGCAAGACTATCTTGGATGTTTCCATCTCTCACTTCTAAAAAGGGATCGTGTGATGTATTAAGCAGCATCATAAATATAAGTCTTATTTTTAAGAACAAAACCTTAGGCCTCCTTGCATTCTCCATTATGTTTAATATTTCACAAGTTTGACTCTTTTGCAATCCTTTATGACTTCACAAGTTGTGGTTTTATGGATTAGAGTTCAAAAACTGGTGGATTTTTTATAACTTCAAATAGATTGGGTGAAAGTAATTATTATTCTTTGAAATAATTACAAGCATGGCAACTATTTGAGGCAGAAATAACTGGGACTTCAAATTCTTATAGGCAAAGCTATTAATCCATCAAATAAATCAGTCCCTGATGGGAAGGGGAGAAGGAGTAATCACCATGCTTTTGTGGCACAATAAAACAAGGAAGATATTGTGTCCTAAAAGTCCTACTGCACAGATTTAAGTTACCTTTTTTCCTCTACTACTTTTAAGGATTAGGGAAAAAGAAAAAGCCAAACTCTGTGTCTCTTGGGCTTTGAGATTAGTATAAATAATTTCTTGTCTAAATGTAATTCCTACATTCTCTAAAAATCCTCAATTGTTTTTAGAATAAAAAATGTACTGTGTGTGAGAAGACTAAACAGGCTAAAAACCTGGTAACATTCTGGGTTCCATGAAATTGCAATCTTTAAAAATGGCTAAGAAAGGAATTTTATTCCCACAGGAATCAAACTGGGCTTAGTAGCAGCAGTGGGAAGGGTGGACAGGAGTAGAGTGGGAGGACTTGCCTGCTGGGAAAGTGGTTACAATTCCAGTCTGGAATAGTACAATCAAAATTTCTTTATCCTATACCAAGAAAGAAGCTTGGGAAGAAAAGAAATCAAATTGGTTTATATTTAGACTTCTTTATGTCCTAGTATTTGTTGGTTTGCATGATGAGAATTGTGGGTTTCTGTCTGTATTGACAGCTGTCGCCTCCGTGTCTCCTGGCTGCTTGAGCAACCAACCATCTTCTTAAAGCTTCTTCATTTCCCAGAGGGCAGGAGAAAATATTTGGACCATTTATTTTGAAATATAATTATTGCTCTAAGCAACCGCTTAAAATTGACACTATTACATTGATTCGAGTGTAAACATATGAAAAATGTTATCATACTGAAAAAGAACATTTCGACTGAGAACGTCTGTTGTGAAACAGCCACAAGTTTTAAATCACTGCTGCTCTAGTAGGAGTCCTGTTGCTTTTCTCTGTAGGATTATGGGTAAAGAGTTCAAATTTTGATTGTTAGAACTTGAGCTAGAGGAACAGTTTAGGGAAGGATAATTCTACTGTGGGATGACTTTTCTTGGAAAGAAATGTTCCAGGATGAAGCACAATATTCTGTAAAATGCCAAGCCACCCTTTCCATAGTCGTGGGTTTTTTCAGTTCAACTCCTGCATATCAGGAGTTTGCTGTTAATCTAAATTTCATATAAATGTTAAACCTGATTTGGCTTTAGCAAAAAAAAAAGCATAATGAGCTTTGGTCAATGTCAAGATGATCTCCAATACCAAGTTAAGCATTACTTTGACTTCAGGAGGTGTTTGGAGTAGTTTCATGTGTTTATTGCTTGTCCTTCTCCCTCCCATGTTATTTGTTTATTGAAATGTAAAAGCCCTGTAAGTGTTGAATCATCTCACCAGAAAAAAAGCGATTCTAACCTCTTTTGGCAGGGGAAGAGGAGGAAAAAGGAAGAAAAAGTCTGCATAGTCTACGCTTAGGAAAGGATTTTCTTGGCAAACTTTGCAAATGGAAATGATGCACATGGATCCTTCTGCTTCCTTGTCTTTCCCTGCTGGGTACTGGATGTGTAGAGTTGTTTTAAAGTCCAGCACCGCTTAACCCTCCCTGCCCCCAGTTCTGCTTTTTTTCATGAAGTAATAATTTACAACAGGATACGATGAGGTTGTCCAGTCTGGCCACACCTAATGTGTGCAGGGTCACACTGACTTCACTCAGGGCTAGGTGTGGTGGCTGTTAGACAGTTTGTCACCGCACCCTGCAGTGTTTTATGGCAAACAGTAAGTGGTTCAGCTAAAGGAAACATCTCTTTTTCTAGAGGAAACAAATGGCAACTTTCTACCTCTAAAAGAACTCATTCCAGGAATGTGTAGTGTAAAAATTTCACAGCCTGGAATAATCATTGAACTTGTACCAAATATACAAAGAATTGCATGGCTTTTTCCATTGAGTAACAGCATACTGCAATATTTAAAAATAATTATCTTGGTTTGTATGGTTCCAAATTTTCATCAGATCTTGTGTAGAATGGCTGAAAGGAGGGCTCATGCTTCTTTTCTTTGTCTGGCATGCAGAAAGGCTTATTTTATTGTGTGAACTTCTTTGTGGGCAATCCAGAAAGGAAACTGCAGAGCTTTAGAAGTGGAAATATTTTACTTTTTGGCTGGTGGGTTGTTTATGACACAGAGCAACATTAGAGGGTAAAAACAAATAGAGCTCGTTTATTTCTGGTGAATTTCAATGTTAATTGGGTTTTGAGCGTGAGTTCAGTTTACAACACACTTTTGCTTGCTGTTAAAAGAAGCCTCTAACTTAATCAGAAATGATAAAAAGAAGCCTTGTGCCTTGCAGAGCAACAGAAATGCCACTGATGAATGACCAGTCTGAGGTATTTTTAAATTCAGCCTTGCTGGAGGGAACTGAACTTGGAGTCACTTCCAAGTAATTAAATTAGAAGGAAAGACTTTAAAAATAGTGTAAGGGATGAACCGTATTAAGATGTGCTAGTTTCATACTGTGAATGCAGCTATGCTACTGAAATGATTTCCTGGGTTATAACTAGGGGAATTGCTTCATATACTAACCAGCTGGAGGTGTGATTTCCTGTAAAAGTGGGAAAGGACAGAAAATCTAGTTTAAAGCTGATTTGTGACCTTGAGGAAAACAAGATGAGACAAATGATAGAATTTCAGGAAGTGATGAGCTGCTCATTCCAAGCACGTGGCCACCCACAGGAGATCTTTTCCTCTGTCTTTTACTCCATGCTTCATCCTGTCCTGCTGTAAGCCAATGCTGAGGTTCCAGAACAGTGCAGGGGAGCTGGGCAGGAAGAGCTTCAGTCCCCCTAAAGCAAACTCACTGATCTCTACCTGAACTGAGTTTAAAGCATGATAGCCAGGTAGTTGGGGATAGAGGCACAACTAATAAAATTCAGTGAACTTGATAGGCCTGTGTTTGTAAAGAGGAATGAGAAGGGAATGACTCTGTCTCACAAAGCTGAGCTGTGATGATGGTTGTCCTGGAAAATGTTGTGTCTTTGTAATAATTTTTAGAAGGGGCTGACAGATTTGATAGCAGGGAAATATTTAATTTCATTTATTGCTGTAGTCAAAAATCTTTTGTTGACGCTATGCTAAAATATCCTTTCCCAAGTCCTTACATCTGTAGTCTTCTTTCCCAAAAAAATGTGCACTGGAGAGAGAACACGCTAAACTGGACTGTCTTGCTGTTTGTCACAGATCAGTCCCATTTCCTAATTTTTTGCTTATAAAATGAGATGTAGAAGCCAAATATGTTTGCCATGCACATTTGGCATATTGAAGAGGCTATTTTTGTTCTGAGTGGAGGAGTATTAAGAAATCGTGATGGAAAATGTAGAGAGGCAGCAACACTGCCACTGCTTTGAGGCTCAGTAGTAGCATCTATGTGCTGTTGATTTCTCTGCATTTATCTACGTAGTGATTGTGGTCACCACCATTCCAAAGCCTCCCTTTTCCTTGCAGTTAGTTTTTCCCAGCTGCCAAGCTCTTTCATGTGTCCCTATCAATGGGAAATCCTTTTTCCTATGCAGGGAATGTGAAAGAAGCCAAGGTCTCCTCCCCTTTCTTGCAGCCATGAGATGATGTCCAGCTCCTGTGCTGCACTTCTTCCATCAGAGGAAGGAAATCTCCTCTGTGAGTCTGGGGAGGAGCACAGCAGAGGATCCTGTGAGGCATTCCCCTGGCCAGTTTTCTTTTCAGGAATCTTGAGGCTGGAGGAACTAAGCAAAAGAAGTTTGCATACACCTGGAAGATAAGATGTTTTGGGTGCTGTGTAGTATTTTAGATAATTGACAGTTTTTAATGCTGGAGGTCCTGTAATGCCTGAGTTTTGGGCAGTTTGATTAAAAAACAGACTCTTGGCAAATGTGGCTGTCTCCACATTAAGTGTTTGGGCTGCCTACTTGTAAATCACAGATATTTCCTGAGCTACCAGCATTTAGGATAATTCATATCTTTCCCTTCTCTTTTTATTTTCTTTTTTAAAATCACTTTGTACATATTATTTCTCCATAAGAGTAAAAATATTGTCTGGAGAGCAATAAACAAATTAGGAGCTTTTCTGTGCTTGTATCCAGTAAGGCAGGAAATGAACCTCCTAAATGTGTGTGCAGGTGTGACCATAAAAATGCTAGAATGCTGTTGTTCATTGGCAATGAGTTATTCTGGTGAAAACCCTGGAGTGCAGGAGTGGTTTGGAACCAAGAAAATCTGAACTTGGCAGGGCTGTGCTTCACAGACCCTGTAGCCCCCCCTGCCCCTTCTCTGGCTTGTTTCTCATCTCTGGGTTACTGATGAAGATTTTTTCCCCTTGAGTTACTGAAAGTGATGTGGGCCAGAGAGCTCATCTTTCCTCTCCACTGTGAATTTGCCTTATTAGGAGGTAGCCAGACAATTTTGTACAAGTGTGTGACTAACTTTGGACTCCTTTTTGTAACGCTTTTGTCTATAGAAACAAACAATTCCTCAGGCAGAGAAGGGCAGATGTGCTGTTTTCCTTAAGTCCCTTCCAGTGTGTTCCTAGTAAAGGGCTTGACCAAAGCATTTTGCATTGCTGTTACACAGCCTGATTGTGGAAAGGGTCTGATTCTGGTTGTACTGAAATGATCTCCCTCAAAAGCTGGCAAAAGCAGGCTGGCAGCATCTCCCATTTAGACTTGAGGATTCTCTAAAAGACACTGCTGGTAGACATGCTTCATTTTGCTTAGAGATGCAGCTGCCAGGCTGTTTCACCTTGCATCTTTCAATGGAAGAGATTTAAACTGGTTTTAATACCTGCACAAATTGTGCAGGTAAGAAAGTCTTCCTATTTTTGAGGCCAAGACTGAATTTTTGTCCAAGAGAACAAGAGCTTTATGGTAAGAGCAGTTTCTCTGGCAGAGCTGTAGAAATAAGACAGCTTAGCAGCACTTTTTTTTTTTTTTTAAGTATGCTTTATAAAACATTTTGTGGAGGGAAACTTCACATCAGCAGTGATTTATCTTCCTCTAGGGGAAGGACTAGAGGCAGTGAAATATTTTGCTGTTTAATATCCAGCGGAAGAAATGGCTTCACTCTCCTACTAATGATGTTGTGTTGTATCACTGAGGTCATACACCTCTGTGCCAGCCAGTCCACTGGGCAAAGTTCATTGTGGGTTCTTATGGAAGCTAAGAAGTGTTTTCTCTTTTGGGAGGATATTCTGTCTAGTCTTTGGCACTTGACTTTGTATTGGAAACATAACAGCTCCTTCCTAGTGCACACATGTTTTACAGTAATATCCTATTCTTTAGGTATGGAGCACAAGAATGTGTTTGCAGGAAAAGGCCCTGCTTTAGAAGGACTGTAAATTACATGTAAAGGTGCATTATGGAGAGGCTGCTTTGTCAAGATTTCTGACAGACCATAGTTGTAAAGCTTTCTATACAAATAAAAAGGAAAGCCACTCTTTGTAAGTGGAGCCTTTTGTCCAAGTTACAGCTTGGAGAAATGTTTCATTGGGATATAATTTTAAAAGATTTTTACAATTCTAAGTTTTCATAAATTTTATTTGTTTTAATAAGTTCTTATTTATTGCTTCAATTTAATGGCAATGGTGCAGTCAATATGCTTATAATAGTCTTAAAGAACAGATACACAAAGATTTTTTTTTGTGTATTCCCAAGCTACAGGGAGGGGACACCAATGAATCAGACAACAATTGCCTTGGTTGTTGCTTTTTCAGTAGAAACTTAGAGAATTTAGAAGCTGTCTGCCCATACCAAGGAAAGTATGAATTTTGAAAGCTCTTATTGAGCTTTGATCAGCAAATGGTGAGTTTGCTTTTGCCCAATTAAAGGTCTGATCCAAAGCCTACTGAATTTAAGTGGAGTGATTCCAGTCATTTTGAAAGAGTTCTGGATCTGGCCCATATTTTTAGCAAAGAGATGATGAAGGGTGGTACCTCAGCATCTGTCAGTTCTTTCTAGCAAGGCCACATCTGGGTTCTTTTGTAGTTTGCTTCTGCTTTATCTTAGCCTTCAGGTCCACTCCTGTGGGCCAGGAGCCCAAGCTTCTGTTGTTTTTTATACTCATGTCCTTCCCCTCTTCTTGAACACCCATCATGAAGTAAGCAGGACAAGTACCGGTGTAAAAACTGTAAGATCTTCCAGACTCTGCATGTTTTGGCTTTCTTTGTGTGTTTTTCTTAAGTTTGTTTTTGCCAACATCTCCCTCCTGTGTCTCTCACATATTTACTGTTTTCCTGAGATACTGGAGGAGTGTTTTTAACAAAGAAGAGCATAGATGTAGCTACAAAACTGGCTGGAAAAAAAGCTATGAAATGGTTTGCCCAGATAGGATTTAAAGGAATGATTTTTCCTTTTCCTTCATATCAGATTGTTTTGAGAGTATATTGTAAGTGGGAGGATGTGTTTAGGACACGTGTTTTAGGAAACTGTTTTCTTATCTGTGTAGGCCTGACTGACCAGGCCAATTTCATACTTTTGATAGTTTCTTTGCAGTCAAGTAGGTTTGGGTATGAATTAGTGCATGTCTTCAATGTACATCTGAGGATTACAATTTCATAAGGTTTGAGTTGTATCAGAGGTGATGCTGGAACACTGCTGTATATTTTCATGTCATAACTATTTAAACAGTGTTGGGTGTAAAATTAACTTACAGATGTGTTGGACTGGGGAATCAAGAGCTGCTGATGCCTCACTCTTCTGGCAGCCCTTGTGATCACTGTGCTTATATAATGCTCTGTGAGGGAGACACTGTTGCATAAACACCTCTGCATTGCCTGACTGAAAGTTGCTGCTTTTGGGCCACTCCTTCTTAGTACCCTGCTCAAGAGTCTATTAGGCAGGATTAATATGTGGCTTTGTACACTTGCTGTTCAGCTGCTGGGATGTTTGGAGGAGTCAGGTGGGAAGGAAGGGGACAGAATGCAGAAAAGATCAGAATATAGCTGCAGGGAGAAATTACTGCAAATTCATAACTGTCAAAAATTGTCAAAACCTTTAAATAGCTTGCTGGGCCAATAAAGCATCAGTAGAAATGCATTGCTGCAGAGCTCAGTTCCAGGCAGCCTCAGTGTTACTAAAGAATGAGGAGTGATCCTGTCTCTCATGTCTCTCTGTGACTTAAAAAAGATTGCTGGATCCGTTGGTCGAGGTCTAAATGGGCTGTGAATAGGACCCCATTTCTTGTGGTGGTATTTCTGGAATTGAAACTTAAAAAAATGTAATTTGGATGCCTTTTGGCTTCCTGGGACTTGTTAAGATGCTTCAGTAAGGTTTGAGGTAATTGGGTAGGGAACTAGGAAAATGAACTTCTCTCTATAGTGTTTTCAATGTTTTATGCAGCATTAGCATACATATATATATATATATAATATATACATACACACATATATGTAAATAAAAACCTACCCATAATAGAAGTAGGACAATTATACTTTGTTCAGAAGAGTCAGCAGTTCAATTTTTTCATCCTGTGCAGTTCAAACCCATCAGGCAGGAGCTGCATTTCTCTCTACTTTGTTTCTTCATTGCTGTGTTTGATCCAGCACAGTTTGTTGTTCCCTCCTTCTGCTGCACCTAAATGGTTTTTTAAAATAATTTGCCTATGAGGGATGTGTGAGTGAAAGCCATGTCCAAACAGGAGATAATGTTTTGAACTTTTCAGGTGTTGGACTAGTACATTGAAACTACTCCAGGATTTTGTTTGGTTTGGAAAAGGAAACTGTGGGGTTTTTTGCTCTTAGTAATAAAATCTCCAGGGTGAATTTTGATGGCTGAGGTCTGTTTTTCTGAGTTTAAACATTCAGCCTGCGTAACTGAGATTTTTGCCAAGCAACTGGAGCTACTGTGTTGATGCTATGGAAAATTTTAAATTAAGGCTGTACCAGAGTATTACAGGTGTGTTCAGGGGCTCATCCTTGTAATGTACAGTTTGACTTTGGTCCAGAGGGGTACAAGAAGATGTGGCTGTCTGGACAATATGTTGGATAGGAAGCTTGACTGTAAAAGCTCTAACACAATCACTATGTTACTGGACATAGCTAGTAATTGTTTCTAATATCTTTATTTTGGATTGTGCTACAAATGACTTATTCTTTATGAGCGGAGCTAATTGGATCACTGAATGAGAAGGATGCAGAGAGAAAAGAGGAATAACTAACAATACCCATGTTGGCATGTGCTGTGGATTTGCTGTGTGGTTGAGGAAAGGAATGGAATCCATTGAATGGATGTGCACAAAGCTGTCTACCAGTGGCTGGGAGCTGGTTAACTGCTAATCCAGGAGCTGCATGCTGCTGGCTCTGAAGCTGCAGGCTTTGCTTGGCAAGCAGATTTTGAAAAGAATGGGACTCTTGTGTCCTTGAGGATGGACACATGCCTTTTATCATGGCTACTCTGTACCAAGACTGAGAAATCAGTTCTGAAGGAGGAGAAATGAATTTGAGCAGACTTGAACTTGTAGTGGAAATGTAGGAGCTCTGCCTGTGTAAAAGAAAGATGAGAGGACAGTGTGCACCTGGAGCACTGCTTGGTGGTGTTCTTGGTCAGGTAATTTATGGCTCTCCAGTCTATCAGCACCTGCAATGGCCTTGGGGTTTAATTGTGCTGTACTTGGGGACAAGTGACTTTGGCCAGACACTCAGCAGAACCACAGTGAGAGGTCTGGGCTGTGCTGCTGGGGTAAATCCTCTCCTGCTCAGCTCTACTCTGAAATGGGCTGCTTGTAGATGTAGAGGGAATAATTCATAGTAAGAAGGGATCTGGGAACAAGTTAGTTTAAACTCCTAAGCCATTCTTGTCCTACCCATGAGAAAGTGGTATTCAAGCTTCTGCAAGAATTGAAATTACCTATAAATAATAGGATAGGGTGGCTTAAATCAGAGCATGTATTTCTGTGCTGACAATGCACAGCATCTGCTTCTGCTTTAAGCAGTGACTGAAGAGACTTGGCAAAAAAAAAGCCTTTGGCATCACATACAGGGGGAGCTAATAAAAGGCTATAAATCGAGCAAATATATGGGCCTCTCCACATTGACAGTTGCCTTTGAGAAAGTAATTAAGGATGGGGATGAAATTTTAAAGAAAACACATGCACTGGGAGACTGAATGGATCTCAAACAACAGAAGAGCAAAGAATGTATCAGTACTTTCTTGTGGAGTATAAAATAACCAGCCTTTAGAGATTGAGCTGAAAGTCAGAAATTTTGCCTCAGACTCTGGTGCCTAACTGAGGAATGGCTTAGCCTATGGTATGTCTTCCATTTCTGATGAATCTTTGAAGTGAACTGTGTTGCTGGATAAAACACATGGTATTTATGTTTCGACAGCAAAACAAATACCATGTATTCATATGCTTGGACACTAATCTTTTGAAGGGAAAAACAAAACCCAAACTCAGCCGTGATAAAATCTTGGCAGCAAAGTAGACCCAGATGAACTGCATTTTGTATGCAATACAAAAAAGCTTCAGTTTTTTCTTCCCCTTCCCTGGCTGACTGGCCTTAACACTTTCCAGTAGATAGTTTGCAGTTGCTTCCACGTTATTTCACAGGCTGTAGTTATCTTTGTGATTACATTCAATATTCTGTCAGTGATAAAATTCCCCTGATGGTTTTAAGGAGAGTTCCTGAATGTGAGATGCTACAGGATAACTAAGCAGTGGAATTCTTAAAGAACCACTCTTGACTATGATTCAACTTGTTTGCAATCTGTCCTAAAACACACCAGGATTGTATATGCTTCTGCAGTGGCTTTCTCAAAAGGGTATTGTTTCATGGGTAGTCATTTCAGGTGGGACTGCAATGAAGGTGGTTGTACTAGACAAAGTTAGAGAAAAATCTGCAAGATTGATTTGTCTTTTCTGCTTTGGCAAGAGTGTTTTTATTCAAGCAATAACTGAAATAGTGTTGAGCAAATCTGAACTTCTCAGGATCAGTGGGAAGAAACGGTGATAGAGTGGGAAATGGCTCAAAGCCACCTCATGTTCTTTCCTGTCTATCCCTGATATAATCAGGGCTTTGAGCTGAAGTCTTGAGTTCTAGAGGTAGGAGCTCTTCTAGAGGTCTTTTTCTGTAGTGAGCTTTTCTCAGACTGCTGTGCAAGGCTGATGACATTCCAAGAAAAAAACCTGCATTAAAGGAAGGCATCAGCAATACTTGTGCTTCTTTTAAAGTCTGGGTTCCGTTTCCTTCACTCTTTGCCATGTTTTAGCCCCATTATTTCCAGTGGGATTTAAATAGACTCTTCACTCTAACACAGGGCAGACTTGCTGGCCTTTGGTTAGCAAAAAGCAGGAGCTGAATTAATGTATTTTCTGACAGTACCTTGAGAGTTTGAATGGCCATTAGCAGTAAATGACTGGTAATTACTCTGGCTTCCTAACCCAGCAGAAACCCTGCTGCTGTATTAATCTCCTGGCTGTGGAATGCTGCAGAAAGGTGTTAGGCTGTGAAGGCTGCCCTATGCAAAGCTTGAACCCAATCTCAGTCAATAGATGAGCATAACCAGGTGCTGCCTTTTGATCTGGGGAAATACAAGACTTCATTGGCTCAATGGCAGGTTATGCTCTCATTAGGTACCAAGTAATGTTATTTCTTCATCAGATTTCTGTAGAAGTTTGCAGTTTACACTGCTTAGTACTGGTCTAGGGAGAAACTTTACAGGACTGCTGTATTTCACAGAGCTCTAGCCATCGTGAGGTGTTTCAGATGTTTCAAAAGGAGCTCTTTTCCAAATGTGTCTTTATTGCAGTGGCAAAGTTCTGCAAAAGAGCTCAGGAAGGTGTATTAGTGGGAAGGATTTGGTTTAGAACTGCTGACCAGCTTCCCACTGTTTCAGATCTTAGTGTTCAGGAAATCAAATGTATGCTTTATGAGTTAGCACAGTGGAAGCTGTATATAATTTTATAATGAACCATGTAATAAAGGCATGAAATGTCTCATCTACAAGGAGTGCTATATTTAAAAAAAGTGCTTTTAGTCAATTTTAGTACAATGAAACAAACCTGTGGATACTCTTTAAATCTGCAAGCTTCATGCAAACATGCAGTTAGGTGTGTAGATCATTTGCAGGCCGGGGGTGTTTTTGCTAACACATTCAAGATGGGTGTTGGGCAGTGTTTACTCTGAGCTGCCCTCATGGCTGAAAGGGCGAGTGCTTTGTTACACATCCCATACTGCGACTGCTCTCAGTGCTACCAGAGGCATGGCAGCTTTTCTGGTGGTAAAGTTGCTAGTAAAAGTCTTGGAGCATGTTTTGGCCAACTAGAAAGTATTTGAAAATCTCGTCCAAGAAACAGAATAGTGCAATCTGTTATTTTTGTGGGATGGTGGGTGGATTTACAATGCAGTTGAACCAAATAAGATCATGCATAGGCTTCTGAGTCTCTGTAGTAATTCTGCTTCCTTCAGAGCTCAGCTTCTGTTTTGTCTTTTTGTAAACCTTCTCAAACAGTATGGATTTAAACCTGTTTCTGTTATTGAAATTATGAGTTTAGATCTGGGAAAAGCTTATCCAACAGTAAATTGCTCTAAACACAGCCAATGTGTTCAGAGCAAAGGATCTGACTTACTTGTCTGCTGAGACCTGGACCATAGGGAATCCCAAGTGTTGCAGAGCTGAATCAGTGATACACTGTAGTCATAATGCCAAAATTACTCCTTACTTAGGTATCTGTGTATAAAAATAAAGATATTTAAACTTTTGAAGCAGATTAGAGTGAACTTTTAGGCCATTTTTCTGTGGTACTTTTCAAGATGGCTGGGGAAGATTCTACAGAATATTGTATGTGTGTTTGGGTGATGGCAAAATAAATTATGGTTCCGTACTTTCTTCCCCCCTCCCTACTCACTGGACTTGGAATCTTGAAAAGTGCTCAAGAAATCCTTATTAACATCTCAGATCATCTCAAACTTAGTCCCAAATTCTGTGCTTCAGTCTTGTGGACTACCCACAGCCTGCATCAGTTTCTCCAGAGAGAATCTGTATCTCTCTACTCCATTCCTAAAAGACTGTAAATCTGTTTCTAAATTCCATAAAATACCCAATGGGCTTTCCTTGACACCAAATATTGATCATACAGATAATTGAATATTCTATTTCTGGAGTTTAGGTCTGAAACAATATAGAACAGATTGCCTTAGTTTAGCATTCAAGTATTGAAAACTTGGCCTATATTTTGAAACTGCAGGCCTTATTTCCCTAATATTTCCCTCAAAATAATGCAATAACTTGGGCTTTTGAAGCACATGATAGAAGGAGTGATCAGATGCAGTCTGCCTAATGTTTGCTTACTTACCCCAGCTGGTTCCTTTCAGGGACAGGACTCTGGTGGACCTAATTTCTCCTTCCCAAGAAGTGTGCCTGCAAAATACAAAACTTCCTGCATAAGGTGATCTGTACAAAGTCTCTTGCCAGCAAAAGTCTAAATGTATATGTAGAAATTGAGAATTTAGTGGGTCTGACTAGCTGAAAGCTGAAGTTTGTTGTTTTGTCAATAAAATAGATTATGCTCAACATAAAATTATCTCTTACCAAGTGTGCCATAGTGCCACTTTTGAAGGAAATGCTTGTGGTAATTGACTGTTGATGTTCTGAATCACTCATCTGCTTGTACCCCTCTTAAAGCACAGGAGAGAAAGGTCTGGAAAGGGAGGCAGCATTTAGTCAGGTGGACAGAGTGTACAGGATAGATACTGAAAATGGAACCAAACATGACAGCCAAACACCTGAGAGATTTTCAGATGGTTTATGTGGGTCCAGGAGGTGTTAGCACATTGTCCTACTAAGCACAAATGAGTAGTAAACCCAGTTCTTTCTACTCACCACCTGTTTCTTTGAGGTTTCTTTTCGTTCTTCCTCCTTCCACTGCAGGAAAAACCCAACTCTTTGTTGATGGAAATACAGCAAATAGGAAGCATTATTTCCCCAATTTCCCAGGAGGTGATTTACTCATGAGCAGTAAAACCCCAAAGTGTCTGAACTGCAGGTTTACCCAGATCCCAGGGTTCAGTTCAATCCTCATTTTGATTTGTAAAGAAAAGCAGTGGAGAGGGTTAGGAGACATCCTGCCTTGCGTGGTCTTTCATAAGAATTGAGATGCATTTGAAACACAAAACAGATGCATTTGAAATACAAAACATTCTCTCTTCAAAGTATCTTTTCAACTATGGATAAAAGTCAGCCCTGATGGGGTGGAATAGCTTTATCTAGGGTGAGATTCACTCTTCAGCTTAAATACTGGTGTTCTTCTCCTCTGGATTTCCTGTGCTTCCAACTGAACTCAGAAGAAGAAGGATTTTCTATAGGTGGCTGCTGATTTATTTTCCCTCCTCTTCAGAGCAAAGTGCCACCCTGTAAATTCAAGTGGAGAGAAAGTGCATGGTGAATTGATTGTAATGGGATGTTTTTCTGCTCTCTGCGCCTGTGCAATCCAACCAGGCTTGTCAGTTCCTAGATTCCATGGGGCATAAGGCAGCCAAGCAGATTGTACTTAAACCTACCCAGTGATTTGTATCCCCACTTCAACTGAAATTCTCAGTGTCAAGCCTTTAAGCTGGAGGTTGATCAAAACCACCTTTGTTTTTGTGTTAAATTACAGTGTCAGTCTTATAGAGCTAAGTTTTTTTACCCCTAAAATGCAGGTGCTATGCATATAGACATATTTGAATTAATCACTTCCATTTGTCATATATTGGCTGTATAAGTCAACAACAAAAAAATATAAGGACCTGTCCAAAGCCTTTAGGGAGCTCATTTAATGTCTCACATAAATAGTGACTTACAGAAAGGCTTATCATTTACATTAAAGGGTGAGTATAAAATAACCAATAAACTATTTGCTAGAATTGTGATTCAGCTAAAAGAACATAAGATTTTCATGGAGCTTGATGTTCTGCATCACAGGAACTAGGGATCCCTGGGGTGGGTTACATCTTTAATATGTGAGTCTGTGTTTGGTGCTGTTGGATATTGAGAGGGTAAAACAGTGAAAGAATGCAAAAGAAATATCACTAGTTCATGATCATTTGAAAATGGTCTGAAATTTTGTGGGCCTGAATTTGACAATGTCCCTTTTTAAATATAATTATCATTTATCCTGTGCCTAATAAGAGGTAGAATATGCTAAGCAGTACATAATCCTTGCCCTAAGGAATTGTTCTATGCTCAGTGGATGTAAGGCACCAAAGAGCCATGGGGGTGTCATTGTGGATGTAAGAGGTGCAGTAGGTGGGATTTGAAAATGCACAAAGCACTGCATTTATAATGAAAAAACCATTTGAATAAGAAGCAATGCAATAAAAGTCATTTGCACCAGCAGATACCAATGGTCAGAATGTGCTGGTTTAGGGGCTCCGGAGTCATGGTGCCACTGACACAGAGGGTACCAACCTTTCAAGGTTCAGGATACAAGAGGAGTGAAAGAAAGAAACCCTTTCTTTTATAGGGGGAGCAAAAGTAGCTTAGTAAGCAAAATAGCTGCCAAGAGAAGATCTGTGATTGTCTCTGCACGCTTGACTGCAGGTAAGAGGCAGCTCTGAGATTCTTTCAGAGAACAGGAATATCTCTGTATATTTTTAGCTGTCATAAATGGTGTTCAGGTGTGGTAGAACTGAAGGGGAAACAGCCAAAACAAAGAGATATTACAGACAGTTTTGAGCAATATGTAAATGGTTAAGCTGAGGGATAGACACTTAGGCTGTAAGGAATGAAGGCTTTGTAGTGGCTTGAGTGCTTTAAAACCATGGGGGAAAGAAGCAGCTGTGTGTATGTGTTGTAATTGTTTATTAAGTAGAAACTGCCTGTTTGTAGTTAGTACCTCTCAATTGAACTCTGCTTCCCAAAGACCTAAAAGCCATTGGAGCTTAGAGCATGTGTCCTTGTGGGAGTTGGGAGCATTAGAGAGCAGTTGGAAGAGAGTTTTGTCTGGGAGCCTGGGCAGAAGGAGGTCAGACTTGTGTGAGTCCCTGTCAGTGTGATACAGCTGCAATTGCTGTCTCTGCTGCACTTCTCAAATGGATCCCATCCCTGGGCTCTGTGGCCCAGGGTTGTGCACACAGTGCTTTTCCATTTGTGCTTCCACAAACAGCACTCTTTTTAAAGCTGAAGGCAGAGATGAGTGAATGCAGCTCCAGATGGGAGCTGACAAGTTTGAAAACATGTCAGCGTGTGTATATTTTTAATTTCAAAGGCATCACGCTAGCATTAGAGTTGCTTTAATTCTCAAAGTAACTCTGTAGAACTATACAATTCCTAAACATCTCTGCCATAGAACAGGCACGTTGGCAAAAACACAAGCTCCTGTGAGCCAATTAATCTGTAATGAAGGTGAAATATTCTTATTCTGGTCTTTTGGACTGATCAGCCACTTATTGAGGATGTTGTTGTTTAGACTTATTCTGACATTACGTACATCAATTGCAGAGAACTGAGGAGGAAAAATCTGTTATGGATACCTAAATAATCTTGGCTTTTGGAATTCAGTCCACAGAGTTCGGTGAGGTTGAAGCTGAAGATTAATCTAAACAGATTCTATTAATAGTGGTGCTGCTAGGAGACTGAGCCTGAATTCTCTGTACAACAGCTGATGTGTGCTCTGAAATATGTTTGGTGTTGGTGCCTGAGATGTAGATTTGGAGGTGGGAAAGATTCTTAATGCAAGCTTTCCTCACATGGGGATTATTTTATTTCCTAGTTGACTCTACAAAATGACACTGCCCTCCAAGGCCATTTATTTGCCAGCAGGGATGCACGAAGGGAATGGAGGATGTGCCTCCACTTCTGATAATGGAAGGCAACATACTGGACTATTTACAGCTTCTCACTTCCACTGTGCCAGACTGACACAATCAGCAGCAGCTCTGGAGGTCATATCTGCTGTGCCTTGTGTATTGGCAGGAAGGCAGGGAAAGGCAAGATGGAGTGCTCAGTGTCTGTGGGTATTTGAGACCTTTGGGAATGCCAAAATGTAGGTTACAGTGAGGTAACTAAACAAACAGACATCTGGGTTCAAACTTCCCTCCACACCTACACTCAGCTTGCTGAGCTGTAAGCTAAAGTGGAATCTGAGTGCCTGAATGCTACACAACTTCTCTCCTGAGCTGGAAAATATTTGGTTAAATAAATTGTTATATAGTGTCCTATTTCACAACAGAAAGAAGGATTAATTTTTTTAAATTTACATACCTAGCAAAATGGCTGATGCTGCTTCATCATGGCCTTCACTAACAATGATTTTTGTTTCTTTGATATAGTTTGTTAATGTCTCTGTATTGCTGCTCATGTGCCATAAATCTTATAACAATGACCTGTGATAGTAACTGGTACAAAATATCAGTGGGCTTAATCAGTGTCTCCATCAACTGCTTTCATCTCAGTGAAAAGAATAGAAGTAAAGAACAGAAATAGCCTTTGCTGTAGTGATAACCTGAGGTCCTGAGGCAGCCATTGCTTTCTGACCTGCTTGCACAGTTTCCTGCATAAGGAGACCATTTCCAGAGCACAGCTTTGTTTCAGGTGTGTGGAAAGCCTGGAGGTGCTTGGTTAGAGGCCCCTGGCAATTGACCCTGGAAGCCTTTGCCTTTTCTGCTGGGATCATTTTATTGCCTTCCTGCCTGAGAACAATGAGCTTTTAGTTCTGACACTTAGTGAGATTAAATGTTATATAAATGGCCCTTATATAAAATGCAATATAATGGTAAAATTGCCTAATTAGTAACACACAAAGCAGACTACATAATTGCATAAGAAGTGAAAACTACAGATGTGAGTACCTGGGCATGCTGTGTGGTGTTATTGTAGGAAGCCTAGTTATAGTTTCTGGTTTTTTTCATGAAAAATATTTATTGAGCAAGTTCTAATCATCTAACTCTGTAGAAGAAATTAAACCAAAATTGACCTTAAAAGA
The DNA here is from genome assembly GCF_027579445.1 of Ammospiza nelsoni. Classification (NCBI taxonomy): domain Eukaryota; kingdom Metazoa; phylum Chordata; class Aves; order Passeriformes; family Passerellidae; genus Ammospiza; species Ammospiza nelsoni. The sequence continues at coordinate 7,014,433 of NC_080650.1, read as the reverse complement.
GAATAGACACTGCTAATATACTGTTAGGCCAGGTTTGAAATGGCTTACTAAGGGCAAGCTGTGTCCAGGTGGGTTCTGTCTGATGGTAGGAACCTGCCAGAGGCGTGGTGCTGAAAAGCACTGAATGTTACAGTTAGAGCTTGCATGCTGCTGGGATGATTCAGATATTGGTGTTTCCCAGCTTTGCAGATATCTGCAAATGTTACATTCCTACTTTCTGCTTTTAAAAATACATTTCTATTGAGCAACTTCTTATCTCTCTTTACTATTTTTGGTATTCCAACCAAAGATGCCCAGATTGAATTAGAATGCTGTATAAGGCTATTTACTCTGTTTTGCCTGCTTCCTAAGGAAATGCCAGGATTTTGCAATTGCCCTGTCAGCTGAATAATTTCTGAATTCATTGGTCAGCTTTCAGGTTTGAGAAGAGAGCTGGGAGCCTGGAACAGCATTGCTCTTTGTGAAATGGGAGGGTGACACAAGTGAACATTTCTGCTCAGGAGGAAGCTGCAGCATTTAGCTGTTGCACCAGTGAGTTGGCCAGTGTGGACAGGTCATCTTTACTTAGATTTGTCTCTTTATCTATGAACTATATACACATCTATCTCTAAAACAATGGGAAGAGCTGTGAGAAATACCTGAGCATGTCAAACGAGACCGAATGATAGAGAGGAGACTACCTCAAACCTGAAACACATTTCCTCTGAAATACAGCTGTGATCCTTGGCTTGTTTTTCTTTGGGGCTCATCTCACTGCTTGAAGTCAAAGAAAACAAAGTGCTGTTTGATTTGATATTATTGCTGGGAGGAACTTCACGGGTCATCAAATCCAGCACCGTGAAAAACGTGCATTCAACCAAAAGCACAGTTGATAGATGGACCTGCCCTTCATCTTGTGTCTTGAACTGCTTCAAATTTCTGATAGCTCAGATGTCTTGCTTTGAATGAGAATGGAACATTTTACTGTTGGTGCTAAATTATGAGTTTGCTGGCTCTGTCTGCCCTGAGCTTTACTGTCAGTGGCACAAGAATGGTGGAATAGATAAGAAGTGATGAATGAGTAGTTCTTAGGGGTTTTTTCCTAAGCATCTGCTGTTGGCTGCTGTCAGAGACAGGAGCCTGAGCCTGCTGAACTCGTGCTCTGGTATCAAACAAGTGTTATTTTCTTAAGAATTTTGAAAATCCTCTCTCCCTCTGAAGCAGAGGAGGGAAGGAGGGGGGTCCTGCATGACTGGGCTGCTGTGATGCATGTTTGGGCCAAGGAGCAGGAGGAGGGCTGCAATTCCAAACAGAGCAGTCATGTTGCCTCATGCTGGCTGCCTTCACCCAAGGACTGATGGCTGCACATGTTCCTGTCAGCCACACTCCACCATCCCTTGGACTGTCCCAGGGAAGCAGCTTGGCCAAATGTTTTTCCTCCATTGTGCTCAAGTGTCAGAGAATATCTGTGGAAATGGGAGGCTGCTCCATCACACTCATGTTTTGAAGGAAACCTGAAAGCTGTGCAGAGAGATGATCAGAGGTTCATTACACACCACCTTGGAAACAAAATGTTTGGTTTTATCTTTAACTTTGCAAAGCTGTCTGTGTCTTAGGCAGAGATTCTGTTGTTTTGTTTGAAAGGCATGACTGAATGTGAAAAAGACTGAACTGGGACTTGTGTATACAAGGTTTAAGACTGTAAATGATTGAATCTACCATCTATCTAATATCTGAGTTTCTAGGAGGATCTCTAGATTTTACTTGTGTAAATGTGACCAGTTTGAACATCTGAAATTGCAAATAAACAAGTTCAGCTTGGTGCTATGAATAATAATGTTTTCACCATAAATAGTTTCTGAGTTTGCTGATTTATTGGTTCACTGCTCTTCCTCCCTCCTTGATTAATTTGAATGTCTGAAATTTCCTGACTTTAACATTCATGAATTTAAAAAACCTGATCTTACAAACACTTGCACAGACACACATATGGGGTCACTTTATCTTTTGACATTAGAGCTTTGTGAGCAGTAAAAACATTGAAACATTGACATAATCCTGGTGCATCTGTTTCTAACTGGATGATGAGTCCACTCCTGATTTAATAAGGAAATAAAGGCTAGCAGTGTTTACTATCTTAATATTCAGGACAGATATGAGTGGAATAATCTCTCAATTAAACTTTTAATTTTTTTCCTTTGTAAATATTCCAGTTCAGTAGGTTTGGGTCTTAAACTTTTCCATTGCTCCTTAGGGGATCGTATTGGATGAGCCTTGGACAAGGAACATGTGATGCTTTTTAATATTGACAGGTCTTGAAAGCTCCTGAATAGATTAAATGTCTTTTTGCCTTCTTAGAGATGGCCTCCTTGCCCTTTTTAGAGTTTGGATTTAATCCAAGAAAAGGCTAAGACTTAGCTCAGCTGCAAACAAAACCTGACTACTGGCTCCTGAATTATGAATTGAAACTTCACATAATGGAAATTTGAGGCCCAGTTGTCTAAACATAAAAGTTGCCTTGCTGTATTGTTTTTGAATGAGTGCAGGTAGTTTTGCTGGGTTTTTTTCTGCATAGCTTTTGCTTCCCTTCCTGTTTCATTCTTACTTGTTTTAATACCTAATTGTAGGCATACAATATGTAATTAAGAGGCTCTGGTACAGGAAGCTTTCAAAATGCATGTGAAATTTGGAAAACATAGCTCTTTAACTTAATGTTTAAAAGGTACAATGTGATAAGGGTCTAAGGGAATGCCTGCAAGATTAAATAAATGTCTATATAAAATAATAATAAAGCTAGCTTTAATACCTTCTTGTTCCCTATAATGTTCAGGGGAGATTTTAATACTGATTTGGTATTCCTAAGTGCTAATTTTGGCTAGAAAATGTCAATATTAATTTAATTACTTAATGTTTCTATCCTGGTTCATCATCATAGCCTAGAATTACTTCCTTTTCTTTCTCCACTCTCAAATTTAATATTGAACTAACTCAGTGTTTACTTCATATCCAACCCTTATTACAATGATACAGGTGTGCATGCCACAAGTTATACCTGAAAGTCTGTGCAGGATCTGGCACAGATGTAAAAAAGGTACAGCTAAAAGGAACAATTATCTTGTTTCACCATCTCTCACCCATGGGCATTCCCATATCCTTGTTGATTAAAGTACATTTTCTGAAAAACTGATAGATTTGATCTAATGACACCAAGTGAAGGATTTGATGTTTTACTTCTTGTTTTCTTCTGGTAATTAATTGGCCTCACCCATAAATTGGTATATTTCTAATTTGTCTTGCTTGAATTGTGCAGCAGCTTCTGGGACTGAGCCCCACTGCGTCAAGAGTCCTTTAGCATTCCTCAGGATTATTTCTTGCTGTTTGTAATTGTCACTTCCCAACAGAAATCATGTTTAAAGCCTCCTATAGAAACCTTTAGTTTCAACACTCAGACTTTTTTCATGGTAGCTTCTTTTCTGCCACCTTCAATTTTCCAATGCAAATTTAAAACTTTGGATACTAAGATTTGAATGTAATACATCAGTGGTGCCACGGAATCACATCCTGACTTTCTGTTCCCTTATTTCAGCAAGCTGAAGGCTCTGTGAGTCATTTATTCATTGTGCTGTGGCAGTGGCTGCTCCTGAGTCACTCACCTGCCAGGATGCTGAAGTTCTTTAAGACATCCTTTTTCCTGGAGCAGTTGCCTCTGCTCTGTGTTACCACAGGTGTAGCTCTGTCTCTGCCTTTGCCTGTTTTAACTGATGTCAACTGAATATGTGCACATTTTTCTTTATTCTTTTATTTTTTATTTCATTCTGCCAATCTATGTATTAGCAGAACATTTCTTCTAAGGAACTGGTTTTATGTAGACTTCAGCATTTTTATGTATCTGCATGAGCATTTGACTGATTGATAAATGCAAAACCAAACTAGAGCAATTTCATTTCCCAATGACTTTAGGCTGTCAACTACTTTGAGATCTGTCAGTTAGCCAACCCTTAATCCATTTAGCATGTGCTTTATTCACACAAGCCAAATTTGTAGTCAGAATATCACGTGGTGTAAGTCATGTGCCTTGAAAGTCTTAAATATTCAGTCAGCTCTACCAGCCAAATGTGTGATTTCAAATTCTGAAATCAGGTTTGTTTGAATATTGGTATCATAAACCCTTTGAGACTGCCATTAGTTGCATTGCTGTCCTTTAATAGAAACCTATGCAAATTTTTCAGTTTCAGTCCAGCACTGGTTTTGGACAAATGAGGTTCCAGTGGCCAAGGCATGAAGTTAGCAGTCATTTCTTCTGGGAGCTGTGGAGAATGGCATCCAGTGAGATTTACATTTAAAAAGGAATTCATTACAGGCTGAGTATTGGTTGATGCTGTTAAAAACTGCAAACAGACTGGAAAATTTGGAGCTGATATATTAAGTGTTGGGTGAGGAAAGTGTTTCAAACAGATCACAGGCTGCTGGCTTCCATCTAGACACTGGTGACTTTGGTAATTGTGTTTCTGTGTTCCAAGTGCCTGTCAGAGGTCAGCATCTCTGGGAATGAGTGTTTGTACTTGATGTCTTTGTTTATACTTTGATTCACTAGTCTAGTTTCTTCTTGTGTTTTCTTCAGTGAAAGAGATGTTGTTAATTAATGCTCCCAGATAGGAATGCCCATCACAGTTTAGCTAAATGTAGCATGCACTTCTTAATAGGAGTGTTCATCACAGTTCAGCTAAAATTAACATGCATTTCTTAAACCTTAGAGCTCCTTGTGTGGAGAAACTCATAACCAAGAATTAAACTGTGCTTACTGCAGATTTCAGCTTGATCTCTTGCTTTAGTCTCAAGTTCAGTGGCTGTTGCAGCAGCTTCCCAGGACCCAGGATCTCAGGAAGAGATTCTCACTGTTAACATCACACACTGAGGGTTTGGGAGGAGAAGTAGATCTGCTTTGATGAGAACTTTTCTGCTTGAAAGATAATATTGAAGAAGTTTCAGAATATTCAAGGGCTTCCCTCTTTGCAAATTTATATCACTTTACTGTAATTTTGAAAGAAGAATCTGTTGCATTATGGGAAGAATGTCATGAGTTTAAAATCAAGTCTATTTTAGTTTTGCATAAATCCATCCTTACTAATCTTAATCTGCCTTTGCTAATCTTGCTAGCCTTCTGCAAAATTGGAAAAGGCTGGTTTGAAATCAAAACTGTGCAAACTTGAGTTAAAACCCACTTTCTGAAGCCAGCTGGTGTGCAATCAGCACCCTTTACGTGCTTCTGATGGAGCTTCTGATAACTTGAATTATCCATGACTGATGTCTTTATCACAGCCTCCATGCTGGAAGGTGAGGGGGAGCCATCTGCTCACAGCAGGATTAATCCAATTGATGGCCCATGAACACAAGCTGCTGCTTCATGGATCTGCCTCTCTGAGTGATGGGAGAGGCCGTTGCTGTCATATCACTGTAGACACAGGCATGTGGCTCACTGCACTTGAGCAAAGTCCCTCAGGATACCCAAGCTTTGTTTTCTATATCAGCAGCAAAAGAAACACTTGTTCAGGGTGTTCTCACCTACGGCTTGTACCTCAAGAAAACAAAGCTGGAACTAAAACCCATAGTATGCTCAGCTATGAACCATGGATTAAATCTTTTTTTGCTTAAGGAGTATAATAAATATTTATTTTGGGGAAATGGCAATGTCAGCAGAAGACCTAAATGCAAAAAAATAGTTTGAGATTTTTTCTTTTTCCTTTTAGTTCCTTTGAGCTTTTCCTTTAGGCTTTCATTATTAACAATGAAGTAGCAAACCTGCTCAAGGGCAGAATTGTGCTCTGAGAATCATAAGTGTGTTATAAAAACAATTTTTTTTTTTGTCCATAGTATACCAGATAGCTTAAATTTTAACCCTGTAAAGCAGGATCCATGAACTGGGCCATATGAATTTTTGCTGATAAGGTTTTGAATTAATCCCATTTTGTACAGACCTGTGGTTGCAGAAGCTTAAGGAAATTCATCACAGTTACAGATTGTTTTCCAAGTAATATCCTCATGGACTAGGAAGCCTATCATTTTATGATAAATGCATAAAGGTTTTGCCTAACTTCATTTTTGAGCCACTCCATCTCTAATCTCCGTTGCTCAGTTTTTAAGCAGGCTTTGGCAGTCTGGCTGAACCACAGTAGTACTGACATTGAAATTGCACAGTACCAGGTGGGGGAGGGATGTTACAGGAGGTTCACTGTAGACACAGCTTGGATTTTTCCTCCCCTTTGATACAGCTGAAACTCTTACTTCCTGCACAGACAAGCAGTCAGCGTGATTTTTGAATATTTGGGTAGAGGATAATATACAGCAAAGTAATTCCACTGTAATCCCTAAAGATGAGATAACAAATAACATCCCTGCTGTACAGGCAGCTAGAATGATTCAGAAGGTGTAAAAGGGCTTTAATGTTGTGAGGAGCTGCCTGTAAAGGGTGCTTTTGAGTAGGCACATCTGTAACTTTGCACATGAAGTCAGAGGCAGGCACAGAGAGGCTGCTGGGTTGTTTGCTGTGCTGAGGAGGTGACTCAGCATCTGCAGCTGCTGCCAGGTGAGCTCAGAGCTGCAGGTGGGGCTTCCAAGGCCGCTCTGCAGAACAGGGTTTGCTCCCAGTGATCGAGGCATTGTTAGCACTGCTCCTTCCAGAACAATCACTGTTGAGGTTACAGCATTAAGTCAATATTTTCCTTTATATCAGTGTTATTTAATCTGCCTGGGTAAGGGGAGTGACAGTAGTTCTGGGAAGAGCTCTAGTGGGGAACTGGCTCTGTGGGGCTGTGGGCTGTTCTGCTCTGTGAGGCTGTGCCAGGGCTGAAACAGGGGCAGCAGGGGGATATTTGAGCCAGGATTTAAGCTGCCACTGCCAAAATCATGAATGGCTTTGATAATCAACATTTCCATTTTAGACATGGTTCCCTCTTGCTTACCGTAGCAGCAGATACTAAAGTTTGAATTTCTGCAGGTTGAACTATTTTGAGATAACTGCAAAAGGGAATGATTGTGTGAAGACATACTGATATACTGTTCTTGTTTGTGAGTACACCTGAGGAGAGAACTGTCCAATCATTTTTTGTAATCCGTGGTCTGTGACATGAATTTGCATTACATATCTGTCTCTGAGGCAGATGACAAGCTTTTACTAAAAAAATTCCTTAAAACCACCCAAATCTTAAAACTCTCTGATTGTAGCATCCATCCCCAGTAGTGTTTGTTAAAAGTGATTGTTAGTGGTACAGGAGTGTATTGGCCTGTTCCTTTTTCCCTAGTTTGGGTTTTACAGCCTGTGGTGTGGCGTTAAGCTGTGGCAGTGTGGGAAGGAGCAGGGTGTTGGCAGGCAGGAGCTCCGTTCCCCATCCATTCAGAATCAGATGGCCCAAACCCACCCCAGGTTTATTCATCTTTCTACAGGTTTGTTAATATTTCTACAGATTTCTGTCCAATTTCTTACTCCTTACTGTCATCATCTAAGTTATTGTAGTTACAGTATGTAGGCTTATATGACAAATAGCAATGAAGTGAAGTTATGCACAAGTGGGTGCTGTTAATTTCAGTTATAGTCATTGAAAGGCTTTGAAGAAATTAAAAGGCATGGGGTTTGCATGTTTTTTTTTTTTCCCTAAGAAGGTATAAATGAAAAGTACACCTTCTAAACAGATGGATGTGTGAATGATGAGGAGGTAATCTGATCTATAAATATAAATGGAATTTTGTCTACTGGCTTCAGGCCAAAAATCAATAGGTTTAAAAATAATTTTATATCAAAAACTCCTGCTTTAACTTGAAAGTAGTTTTTCCTCTGAACAGAATATTTCACAGTGAATGACCAGAGAGGCTTTTGATGAGAATTGCTGTTTGACTCAGGAGCTCTGTGAGGCATGCAGATCTGGACGTTGCAGCATGCTATTCAACCCTTGTTGCCAAAGTTCTGCAGGCCAAATTATTCCCAGCATGACACCTAAAAACTTAATCTGTGTTGATGTGTATTTCCTCTTACAGGGCATTTTTGCAACTATGAGTTCAGCTGTGCTGGGTCCACCTAGCCCTATATCCTGCCTGTGACTGCAGCCAGTAGCAGTTGCCTGAAAAGGAGTATTGGAACAAGCCAGATGAGATGCTTGGCCAAACTGCAGTCCAGAGTGCTCTTAAATCAGCAGTGGTGCCTTTTTGCACAGTGTCAGGCAAGGATCACAGAGTGTGTTGCAGAGAGTGCCCTGGCAGCACAGCTCATGCCAGGGCTGGGGCTGCCAGCTTTTGGTTCCTTGTGGAGGAGTCAGGAGATCCATCCCCAGCTGTCTCCATGGAGAAGCTGTGCTGGTCCCCAGTGAGGAGGGACAGTCGGCTCAGGTGAGGGTGTGGCTCCTGCCTCACCAGCAGGTCCTGGCCATCAATCCCACACACAGCTGCTCAGAGCAGGCCTGGGAAGGGAGTTTGCTTTCCTGAGCTCAAACAATATTGTGTTTTGGGCATAACGGAAGAATAATGGGTTCTTTGTCTAAATAATTTTTGTAATAAAACTAAATAAGTCAAGGACACCTTCTATAGTCAAAAACTATTCAGCTAAAGTGGAGAGTTGAAATATGCAGAGGAAAAGCCTCCTCAAATAAAGTAAAGGGCAGCAGATGTTATTAGGATCTGTTTTACTATCACAGAAGTGCCGATCCCAGCTCTCTATTGCATTTCTATGCTGGTGCTTTTCTTCCTGGGAAGGCTGTGAGGGTCATATGAACTGTGCTTCCTGCAAACAGCCCCACTGTTGAAAACTTAAGAGAGCTTTTCAATTTGCCAGACTTGTGGTGAAAGGCTCTGATCTGCGTTACACAATCGAGCCTCAGTTCGTGCCTGTCGGAGGCCGGTAGCTGGTAACATGTGGGCAGCTCCAGTCTGCCTCTGAAGGGTTTTGTTCAGTGTGTGCCTCTGCTCTGCCCCACCAGGCCCTTGTACTTTTCAAAATGTTAAGTACTCAGCTTTGCTCCAGTACATTATCTCACAAATCTTCTATTGTTTGGCCCTTTTCTGAAGAGCACATTATGTGTGGTGGCATGAATCAGGCCAAGCTGTGTCTGCAGTGCCTGCAAAGGTGCTCTGGGCTGCAGCTGGTGCCACCCACTATTGGGTGGTTTGGGACTGCCTGGTTGGGGGTGCTTTGAACTTGTTCTTCTGGGCCTAAACTTGTCAATGAAAGCATAAAGTGCTGTGGCTTTGTTCAATGGGGGCCAGCAGTGACAGGTACATAATGTTCCTATTCTTGGAGTTGTCAGATGGAAGGGAGCTAATATGATAACCCATAATACTTCTGTGATCTGGAGAGAGAGCTGTGCTTACGCATCTGATTTCCACTGGAGAGGGTTGGAGGAGAGTAAAACAATCCCTGTTAAGGCTCAAATCCAGCCTGGCCAAGCTGCAGAGTTTTCATCGAAGGCAGGAAACAGATGGATGGGCACAGCTGCCGGAGGAGCTGCAACTTCTCTGGAAAAACTGCCCAGGCATGTGCTGCAAGCAGGGACCCCAGGACAGCACTGCTGTTCTGCACAGGGCCTCAGCTCTGTGCCAGTGGATGGATGGTCCCACAGCCCCTGCAGCTCAGGGAGATGCCATTTTGGGGAGGAACCTGCCTGGCATTTCTCCCAGCACTGTACCCATGCCTGTTTCCAGGATTTGCTCACTGTAGTAGAAGAAAAGTGCATGAAAGACTTATTTATGTTTCCAAGTCTCACATCTCTGGAGTGTGCTGCAGGCCCTGTCCTAGGGAGCTCAGCATTACCTCCTTTGCAGCAGCACCTCATTGCTCTGTGTGCCTGCTGAATTCTCCAGTTTGGAGTGGACACTTGAGTGATAAAGAGTTCTTGTACCTTGGTGGGCTCACAGAGGCAACCAGAGAAGCCTCTGGGGCACACTGGGTGTTGTTTCTTATGTTCTTTGTAAGACAGAAAAGAAATGAAGGTCCAGCACCATGTCCCTGGTGTGTGCCCAGCCACTCACCCAGAGCCAGCCTGACAGTCAGGCATTGCTCCTGTGAAAAATGACTGCATGTTCTTCATCTGGCACCTTCAGGCCTTGACTCCTATTTACTTGGAAGGTGCAAATATTTCGATCTCTTCCAGAGCAGATCTGTGTTATTGTTATTTAGAAGGTTTCTTCAGCAGTTTAGTTTTTTTCTTCTTTTGTGGTTTTTTTTTTTTTTTTTTGCCAAAATCAAAGATTTTTCCAAGCAAGAAGCCTATGTAAGCACAACTGTGTAGTGGGGAGAACCTTTCTTAGCTTGCTTTCCCTTTTCTAAAGACAAAAAAACCTTATTGAAATGTGCTTCCTTTCTGACTGCTAATGGCTTTTCCTTCCTTCCTCCTTGAAATGATCTTAACATTCTCCCATCCTGTTGGGTATAAATTTCAGCCTGGACTCTTATCCCTGTTGAGGTGTTGAGTCACTGGCCTTGAATGGGAACCTGTGATGAGTTAGGGAGAGGAGAAGGCTTGGGAAAAAAGAGTTTTTCCAGCAGTTTGGTGGTACATGGGATGAAATTTTAAAAAACAAGAGTAAGATGCTATTCATTCTAGCTTGAGGCTGCCCATATACTCTTTTCCTTGTTTTATTTCTGGATGCTTTCTAATGATGGATCTGGATAAATTCCAGGACATAATACACAGAATACATAAAGGAAGAGCTGGTTCCTGCTCAATAACAATGTTCCATTTTAAGCTGTCTCAGGTTAAAGGAGAAAAAAATATGATGCCATTTCACTCCAATCCATTTGTCTCCTGGAGGAATGATGCTGAAATCTTGTTTCAAAGGCTCTGTGTGGGAATTATGTCCTGGAGCCTGGATATTCTCCAAGGCTTAATTAAGCTTATTCATAGAAACCCTAAACTTTATGAACTGGACAGCAGACCTCTAAATTTGGCTCTAAGTGCAGAGTGGGTATTGTTTCTGCACACTCTGATTAGCAGTACTGAGCACAGACATACACTTTGGAATAATTAGTAAAATGGACAGGAATTAAATACAGCTTCCTGTATTTTTCTCCCTTAAGTAAGGTTGTATTTTGTGTGGTGTTGGGTTGTGTCATATGGGATGTATCTTCTCTCTCTGTCTTCCATCCAGAAATTCTTTCTGATCTAAAGTCCACAGTGGCAGATTTGAGACAAAAAATCTGCATCTCCTCTAATATCTGCTTGCTCTTCAAAATGTAGAAAACAAGGATGAGCAATGCCATTAAACCAGCAAGAGTAAGGTTAGGTTAGTGCCTCACACACACTTTTGACAATCTCAGAGAAATCTGAACCCAAATATCTTTGTTACTACTTTGGAGTTTTCTTTTGCCCTTTTTTCCTCCCCCAAGCAATATGGCTGAGAAATTAACTTCTAAAATCAAGACTGGAATTATTGTTGTAATTATTGTAAGGTATCTGAGCTTGTGTGAAAACAAATTATTGTTCAGTTGGCTTAAGCAAAAAAGGCTGGTTTATTTTGTGTGGTAGAAAAGGAGGTGAAACTTCAAAACCAGTTGACACCAATGTGTAGTGCTGCTTTCATGGATTTGTTTAGTTTGCAATCCTCCCTCTGGAGACCCAGCAGTGAAAAGGGGCACAAAAGTGGTTTAGAGGACTTTTTTGTTGGTGTTTGAGGGTTTTTTTTTTATTGTTCTGCTTTAATTGCAGATCAGTTTATAAGAGATAAGACTCTTCAATAATACTTCTTTTTTAGAAAGCTCTCATATAGGTGAAACTGAAGGAGTTTGCTTGGAGTTTTTAAAGAACTCTACCTTAAAGGAATATGTCCTTATTCTTGGTATTGCTTAGGATTTATATATCAGGATACTTTTTTACAACTTTTCATCAGAGCATCTTAAATAAGTGTGAAAAAAAGCTGAACAGACATATCATTGGGACAGAGTGAGTTGTCTGCTTTGCTATTGTCACAGTTTTGTCAGTGTTGGGGCAAATAGCAAAATGTCTCCTGTTCAGAAGTTTGTCCACCCAGAATTCCCCCATGATTAGTTTTGAAAATTGCTGCTTAAAAGAATTTAAGAAAAAATATTCTATGTAAAATTAAAAAAAATTTTGTAGTGTTAACAGGTAGAAATGTTGATTGACTTTATTTTTTTAATGTAAGTCATAACATTTAGACATGTAAAAATATAAGTGCTTTTTAAAATGTAAAATAGCTCCATGAGACTGCCTAACTCTCTGTGCATGACATCTCCAGGCTGCTTAAGTACTGTTTGCTTTGTTAGTGAGATGAAACAAGGATTTGAGAATGAAAGGCAGTCATGGTCTGGAGAAGCAATTGTTATCAGTGAAATTTATCTCTTGGAGAATGAGGCTCTTGGAGCTGGAAGCTTTGGCTTTGACATATTTGGAGCCCATGTTTCACACAGATGTGCAGGTCCTGTTCTGATGACCAGGAGTCTCTGTGGATTTCAGTGAGTATTTCAATTTCCATCCTGCTTGAAACTGTGCACCTTCCTCCAGTCTGTGCTTGAATAATAAGGAAGGAACCACAGGCTTGAAAGCAGCTTAACTAATCCAGGTTAAAGAGGCTGCAGTTTGGGATAGCTGAGGTCTCCTTACTATGGCAATTGCCTACCCAATGTGTGGAGTGTGAGTAAAGTGTCATTACAGCATTCCCAAGCCTTGTGGCTGCTGATACCTGATACTGGAAGATTTTAATCTAACATAGAACAAATATCATCATCATCTTTCATATCTCTGAAAGCAGCACTGTGCTCTGTGTCTTTTATGTTTGATCCTTGCAGGCACTTTGAATGTGTATCTTTTGCCCAGTATCCTGCTTTTGAATTTGCAGTGCAGTATCATAACACTCCATCTTTCAGTGAAAGAGCCAGCTGGAGGATGAAGCCAAGGAAAAACCTCGGGGTTACACTCTCTGTCTGAGCTGCTTTAGAGATCAACCCAGCTGAATTCTAATTTAGAGAAGAAAGCTTCCCATGCTACATTTGCACTGTAAACATTTAGGGAGGTTTGTAAGAGTTGAAGTGTCCTTTAGGCTGGTGATTCTGTTTTTATTAAAATTTTGTTTGTGAGAGCCCTTGAATACACACTAGGGAGGAAAGAGGTGAATAGAAGGAGACCACGGAATTCTGAATCTAGGTAACATCATATATCAGGAGACTAAACTTTGTAATTAAATATTGAACAATTCTATCCAAGCCTTTTCACAGCTTAGATTTAAAGTTCAGTAGTGTGGTGCTAGCCCATCTTGAATGTCCATTAAAAAATTCAAGGTCAAGAAGGCTCAGTTCTACCAGTCAGTTTCTTTTTGGTTGGGAATGCTTGTAAGAAGGCTCTTATTTTTAGTGTCTGACATTGGAGGTTGGAACTGGAGTGGTGGAGGGATGGAGTCCTTACAAAAAACATCAGACCAAGCAACAAGGCTGCTTTCCTGAGGAAGGACACAATGGTGTTTGGCTGCCAGAGTCCTGGACTGCTGCTGGCTGAGCCATGTCTGAGTGGAGATCAATGCAGGGGTATTCCCATTGTGTATCTTTTTATTGAGCACAGTTCTATGGGCAGCAGTAATTTCAGTAATCTAGGACGATTTGGGTGCTTTCTCTGCCCTTTGGCTTAAGGCTGTAGTTACCTGTAAACTGAAAACATCATTGTGAAAATCCTAAATCACAACCCTCTGTAACAGGTCACCAGCCTGCCTGTAAGGAAGTGTGTGAGAGGGACAGGTCTGTCACCTAAGCAGGGAAGTCTCATTGAGTCCTTGGTGAATGGCAGCATCCTGAGATGTCAGGCTCATTAGGGACACGCTGCTAATTTGGTCAGGCAAGGGCTGCCAGGCTGCATTGTGTGGGGTTAAGCAGCGTGAATAGAGCCCCTGAGCAAAGCTGCTGGAATCTGTTTTTGTGCTCCCTTTGGATGCCTGTCCTCTGCTGCTGGCTTCTTTTCCAGTTCCAAGTGGCCACGTGGAGTTTTGGCACGGTGAGTGCTGTCCGTGGATGAGTTACAGATTGCAGAAGTGATCCAGCTTGTGCTGAGAGGAGTTACCCAGCTTCTCTCCTCAGCTGCTTTTGCATGCACACACTTAGAATGTCAATTCACTACTTTGTGGGACTTAATTAGAAATGGATTAAGCCCTTTCTCTTTAAAACCCAATTTGAACTGCTATAGGTATTTTCCTTATCATCCCTGCTCACATGTGCTAGGCGCTGCCTATATAGCAATTAAAGTTTGCATTTCTTTTCTGCCGTCACAAGATAACCTTCCTCTCCTTCCCACGTGCCATGGAGTCCTGCAGGTGGGTTTGGAGCTCTGACAGCTCTGACTCCAGTCCCTGGAAGAGCTGGGGGGTTGTGGACTGACGCTTTGGACCCAGGAGATGGGTGGTGGGGAAAACCTGCCCCGTGCAGCCTGGCTGGGTGGGTGTGCTGGCTCTGTGTGTGCCTGGCTGGAGCCATTCCTCATGGGATGGTTGAGCAAGGGGAAGAGATTGTTTTCATCTCATAAAGGGAACAACCAGATTGTCTCAGTGCTGCCTTTCCCCAGCGTGCGTCAGAATATTGTTAATTTAGGAGTTGGAGCCCAGTGGAGGATTTTCTGATTCTCTACCATGTGTTTGCCTTTGTGACTCCAGTTTCTCTCTCATCCTTTGGGGATGTTTTCCCCTGACATCTTCAGCCTTACCAGAACTCATTTTTGTTTCTGCCAGAGAAAACACTGACATTAATAGTTTTTGGTAACATTTTCTACATCTTCATCTGATCAATCTGATTATGTTAAGGCTGAGCCGAATACTCCATTAAGAGTTTCAGATGCTCTCAGAACTGCAGCAGGAAGATGTTTCCCAGGAGACTGTGTGTGCCTGTGTGGAACAGACTTGGTGGGGATTTTTCCTGCACAGTTCCCTGGCAGAGCAGCTCAGCTCTGGCACTTCTGTCCCCAGACACCTGGGCTGGGAATAGACACCTGCTGGCTCAGGCTTTGTATCACACTGGGGCTGCCCTGCCCTCCAGAAACAAGGGAATTCATGCCTCTGCCTGTTCATGTACAGGGATATTGATGTAATGCAGTGCCCCATTTTGGGAAGCAATGTTTTTCCAAGGGTGGAAAAATGCTGGCTCTGTGGGAGGGCATACTTCTTGCAAACAAGCACTGAATTTCCTCATTTTACTTTACTAGGGATTTCTATTAGAAAATAAGGCTGGAGGGGGGAAGTTTGGAATGATTCTGGGAAGCTTTGACTCAGAAAGGGGAGAATGATTCATATTATTACTGTTATTTATTAAGGAGAACAGACCATGAACCTGATCTTTTACTTATCTTTGGAAACTTAAAGCACTTATGCAGTGACCCCAGAAGAGTTTGTGGGTTTGAACCAAGGTCTTTCAACACAAAAGCTAAATCCCAGCTGTGGGAGCTGGCCCACAACATTTTAAGAAGATTTATTTGTATTACCTTCATACTTGATAAGTATTTGAATATCCTCAGTGCATCCCTTCTCTGTTTGTGAAATGGGGTGGTAAATAAGTCTTGAAACTTGACCCTTTCTGTGCTGTGACAATGGTCAGTTTATCTCTGGTTATTGCTGGAGTCTTGATGTAAGAAGTCATTCATTTGAGAATGAGTCTAGTTTTGATGGGGAGAATTTGATTACTGAGAAAAGTAATTTGTTTAGTAGCAATGTTTTTTGTCTTTTTAATTAGGAAATAATCATTTACTTCTCCAAAAATAACTTTGCTGTTAATAATCAAAACCTAAGATAATCAAAGGTGTACATTACAAAGAAGGTTTTAAGCTCCATCTTAAGATAATACTGAGAACTATGAGGTAATTTGTATTTCTGTTTGTATTCTGGTACTATGCAAAAAAGGTAAGTGAAACCTAAACAATATTTTCATTATATTTGGCAAGAGGACTTAAATAAGGAAAAATCAAAACTTGACACAGTCTATGTCCCACTTGTAACTTCATTCTTGTACTTCAGAAGGTAATGTAACCTAATCTTTTCGCTAATTCCTTAGGTCAGTTCTTTAAAGAATCAATCAGACAAGGTTCTGTCTACTTTATGAAAATGGAAAGGCACTTGACTGTGGCCACACAGTTGTATCTTCTCCACTTGTAGCATCACACTGTGCACCCCTGATACTTCTGGTTGAGAGTCAGAGAAAATAAGGGAAAGTTTTAACTTGTAGGTTTTAACTTTTAGAGTTTGAGACTGGAACAAATATCTCCATTATCCTCCTGAAAAATCCTGTTAGCGAAGCAGTCCCATCATATCTAAGTTACTGGCTTGAATATTGCTTCTATTGTCTGCTGAAGTATAGCAGCTTAATCTCAGCAGAGATTGAGAAAGCATGCAAAGACTCTGCTAGCAAGAAAAAATGGATGGAAAGGACAAATTGTCACAGCAAGTACAGAAACTTGAACTTAGACTGTCTTTTACTGCACTGGGGAAGGCAGAAATCCTCAGCTTCCACAACTGAATCAAACACTTCTGACCAACTCAGCATCCACCCCAGAAGGATTTCCTTAAACTGACTTATGTCAATTGGAATAAACACACTGTGCAAAGTTAAGAAGTCTCCAAGGCTTTGGATAATCAACAGAAATCTTAATTATGTTCAATCCCAGATAAGAATTTATCAGTAATTACAGACATTTAGTTGACATGTAAGCAGTCCTGTGAGGTCACCAAAAAACATTTCTTGGATCATATCTGTTAGTGGAATTGGAAGTTTTCTTTGCTTAAAGGTCCACAGTAATGCCAGCCACATGGCCGTGGAAGAGATGTGATAAGGCATTGAAAATCCATCAGTGTTTTCTTCATAAAGCTGCAAAATAAACACATTGAACTCTCCTGTAATCAGTTCATGCCTGAAGTCTTCTTGTCCTGTGTGCTGTCAGAGAGTTTGAGTAACTGCTATGGTGAAATAAGATCCTCTGTCAGGATTGTAAATACCTTCCAAAACTGAGCTCACACAGAGAGCCATGCACTCCAGTACTGGGCTCTGTGGGTGCCATTGCAGGGAGGGGCTGTGTAAGAACAAAGTATGTCAGACACATTGTGGAGATTTCCTCCTACTGGGCCTGGACTTCATAGCTCCCTCAGGATGCCAGAACTGAGCACGGTGCAGAGTTTGTGGCTTTTGTGTCAGATTTCTTAATGCAGTGCCTGATGTACAAATACTGCAGCAAAACACAGGGTTTATAGCTGCCCTGCCACATGGCCTGACTCCTGTCCTTGATTTCACCTCTGGAGCTCTCCTTGGCTATCCTCATCTCCCTCCCCAAATTAGCAATCTCTGCATAAAGAAAATGAGCATCAAGATCATTCCCAGCAAGAAGTATCCTTCATAATAAGACCAAAAGCTCCATTTCATGGAAGCATTTTGTGAGTCAGCATGCTGAAATCCACAGTTCAGGCAGTATATCCCAAAGATCATTATTAAGTAGTGTGGCTAAGAACTGTTTTCCTGGGAGTGATTTTGCTGCTTGGGCAAATCTCTCACAGGTGCAGCCTATCAGGAAGTCCAGACTGTTTCCTATAAACAAGCAAGAAAAAACAATCCAAAGGACAGCAATGATCTCTTGCCTTGCCAGCAGGGAAAGTTCAAGAGAAGACTTGGACTTCAGTGGAAGTAGAATCTGGGGGAAGAGGAAATCCATAGTCTGTAATGGGATTTTTGGAAGGAACTATTTATTCTGTACAAAATTGTCCAGTCAAAAGAGCTGATAAGTTTAAGGAACAAGCAGAAATACCCAAGGAAAAGCTCAGGCAACCCCGCCTGGTTACTGAATTGAATGCAGCCCTCTCTTTGTATGGTACAGATGGGCCTGAGAAGAGATTTAAGTCATCTGCTATGCAACGTGCACACTTTGCCATTGCCAATTTCATCTGCAGCAGCCAACACTGATTGTTCAAGTGGGGTAACTCCAGCAATCTGAGAGTGCAGCCCCTTTTTTCTTTTTCTTTTTTGCCTTTTTTTCCTTTTTTTTTTAAATTGAAGATGGACAAAATAACCCAAATTACAGGGACCTTCCTCACCTGAGAGGCACAGAGTTTGGTAAGTAGATCTTTTTGATAATTCCCTTAAGAGCATCCCCAGCTTCAGCCCAGTGATGCAACACTGATATGTTCCTCTTTTCTCCTAGGAATGAGAATTCAAGTACCAGCAAGAAGGTAAGCTGTGAGTTATTACAAATTTCACATCTATTCCAAAAAGATTCTTCCTAGAAATCCTTTGAATATGAAATTAAATACTGTTTGAAGTCAGTTGTCTTGGAAAATTTTCTGGTCCTTTTTTTCTACCCAGTTCATATAGAATGTGATAATTTATTCTTTTGTTTCCTTGGCTGAGGGGAATTCAGTGTGTATTTTTGCTTCACCCCACTAGTTTGAGTGATTCATCTTGCCTTCCAAAGTGATTACATGTCCATCAATCCAACCACAAACCCCTTTTTGAAAACTCCTTGCTGCTGTTATAGGCACTGAATAAATCCCAGCCAGACTACCTCAAATATATGCTTCTGTGACACAATAAAATGATTGCAGGGATTATAGCCCTCTGTTGCTGCAACTGAGAGCTATTTCAGCATTGAGCAAATAAACCAAACAACCTTCCCGTTCCCCACCCCACTCTAAAACCACTGCAGACTGTGTATAACCTATATTTCATCTTTTTCTGCAGCATCCAGAAGAGTCTGTGGAAGCAGCTACCTGGAGCAGCCTTCTCATTGTTTTCCACCTGCAGCCTCATGAGCCTTGTCTCCAAATAGCTGCACTGGGCCTTTCTCCTGGCACTGAGTTGTTGTTAAACATTTTCCCATCTGGTTTTGGCTCCACAATGGATTTCTCCTGAACCCTGAAAGCAGTGAATTCTTTTGAATGAAAATGACCTGACTGAAGCAGAATGCAATTTGAAGAGTCTTCCACATGTTAGTGCTATATCCTGGAAGCCTCCCTTAAGGATTAGTGGTTCCTCAGATGCATCAATGGCCAGGGCTGGCAGTGCTCTCACAGGCAGAGCACCTCTCAGGTGGCCTCCTTGGCTCTGGTTTTGCCTCAGGTTATTTTCACTTCTCTTTCCTTAGAGCTGTCTTTCCTCATCAGCTCCTCTTCTTCCTCTTTTATTCGTGGGTGTTGCTCTTCAAGAGCAAATTCTTATTAACTTAAATCATGGTTGCTTTGGCTCCACCTTCTGCTCTTTGTATTTCAGTATTACATTTCACTTGTTATGGTTTATTTTTTAATCAAACCATATCACATTACTTTTTGGGGCCACAGAAGTGTGTTTGACATGTTTAAGTTGCCACTGTGAGGTTCTTCTCCAAACAGAATTCAAACCATTATGTTGCAATCTGTACCAGAGCCTTTCTAGCAGCTGTGTTTATACAGTTTCTAGTAAAATGGGTCCCTGATTAGGATTTTTGAATAGCTCATTCACTGTAAAAATGGTGTTTTGAACCAGCTAAAGCTATTTTAAAAATTGGGATAATATATGATTAAAAGTTTTGGTTTGAAGGAATCAGTGGCAACACCCTGCCAAATTTTAGGCCCCAAACATCACCATTAGTATTGTAAAGATTAGGTTACTGGATTTTAACTGGGCAAGAAGTGGTTTTCTTTTGCTTATCAAAAAAATTAACTGAAAAAGACATTGTCACAGATTGAAAATTTTATGTTTAGTCATCCCAAAATTGTTGAAGTTTGGTACATTAGATGAAACTGAAGACAGGTTCTTTTTTTTTGGAATTGTCAAGCAGCAGTGATTTGAGGGCAACCTGCTGTAGAATAGAAGCTGAACATGAGGCAGTTCTGGGGCTGCTCCACAGTTATCAGGACAAGTTGTCTGACAAACCAAACCCCATCCTCAGCTGAGTGACACTGACACAGCACAGACTCTGTGTGTTGGGCAGGTGGGATTTCAGGAGCCTGTCTGCCCCTTCTGTGCCAGGCAGCCTCCTCAGGAGGATGGAGGAGCAGTAGCTGCTGTGGCAGCAGCAGTTTTCTGCAGGGAACCCGGAACCCTGCAGGCTCTTCCTGCCACTGGTGAGGCTGGGGGGAAGAGGTTCCTCATCTTTGCTGTTCCCCACGGTGGAGGTGGCAGCTGCATTGCCACAGTTCTGCAGGTTTGGTTGCTTGTGTTCATGCTGCAGACACTGGCGCTGTACAAAACCAGTAGGTGCACATTAAGGCGGGGAAACACAAGTGCTGCTTCTGCTCCATTAAACTGGAGCTCAGGAATAAAGGACCAAAAGCTACTTCGACTGACAAACTCCATATTTAAATGTTTTTTAATTCATAAACTAAGAGCAGAGATTTATGAGTTTGTGTCATGATCCATAAATCTAAATCTTGTCCTTTGCCTCTAGACAAATGGCTTGTAGAGGAATTTGTAGTGGTTTGGATAAGTCTAGGTTTCAGCAGTCAGCCCTCTTAAGTCAGACATATATGAAACATCTGTGATTGTTTGAGGAATTTGGCAGACAATCGTGTACTTAAATCACATTTTCCCCTTTGAAAGTTGGAAATGTCCATGTATGAATTAGACACACAAGCCATATAACTCTGCACTTGTGAATTAGACAAGGTATCAACCTGCTGTTACCTTGCAAATCCTACTGCAAGATAAGAGCAAGGTGATACCTTGCTGTAGTGAAAGAGGCCAGCTTAAAGTTCTTTAAACTGTGTACCTTTTTTGTGCCCCAGAATAAAATCTAAGAGCTTTAGGGGAAGTTGCTGCTAAATGGCAGGCTACTTTAGCGTTCAGAATTTGCCAGTTAGCCAGAAGACTAAGACTGAAATCAAAAGGTTCTTTGAGTAAAATTATACAAACCCTCCTTTGCAGGCAGAGTTGCTGAGTTACGTGCATAGCTGTCACATGCTGGGCCCCCGAGTACATTCACCATGCAGTTGTGCAGAGTCTGTCTAGAATCATCTCATCCTGTAATGAGATCATGTGAATTCAAAGCATATTAAACTTAATCCTAGTTTTCAGGATTATACCCTGTAAATTTAAAAATGCAGAGTATAAAAAACACGTAATGTTCTTGACTGCTTACTATAAAAAATGGGGCCCAGCTCATTGTGAACCAGCTTTGGTTCTGCCGCTGAAAGCTGAATTTGGTGAAGGGACTTCAGTGGGCAATTCAAGCTGATGTCTGGTGACCTTTGTCAAGTAGAACAAATGATTGCTCTGTTTGCTAGAATGGTATTAGTGCTGGATGCTTCTGGTACAGCCTGAGCAAACGAAGTTTAAAAGTCTGGCTGTCTATCAGCAAACTTTGCCTTTTGATTGAGTCTGTGCTGCAGCATGGACCCTCCAGGCAGGAATTGAGGCTCTGCTTTATTTGATGTCAGCTTCTTCAATAGTTCCAGAAAGTAATTTTGCTTGTAATAGAAAAACATGATGAAAACAGACATAATCTAAATAATATGTAAAAATCAATTTCTGTGTGTCAGATTCCTGCATAGCAAATGTCCTTTGGTGCACACAGGAATTGCCTGAGCAACCCAAGGAAGAGGCTGTCACACACATACAGGTTGCACCTCTGAGAACTCCAGCTCTGGAATGACAAAGCAGAGCTGTCAACTATTTAAGCTTAACCAGCTCTGTGGACACAGAGCCAAAACTAGGCAAGAGAACCCCCCTAAAAAGAGAAGCCAAAATTTGCAGCTAATCATTGAATAACCTCTAAGAGCTAAAGGCTACATGATTCTGACTTGACCACTGAAATGCTGTAAATTTACTGTGGAAGTGCCCTTGGTAGCTTTGAGCTTGAGGATGTGCAAAATTTATTAGTAGCATTCAATGACCTGTCTTGTGTGATGCCAGGCCTTTCCATGTTCAGCTCCCTGCTTTATTCTAAGGGCAAGCTTAGTAGTCCTTCTGAGGCAGAGGTTTTTACTGTGCCTGATTGAGCAGCATCACACTGGAAGGAAAGAAGGTGGAAGGATTGTCTTCCCCAAAGCCATTGCTGGAACAAAAATGACCCACACTGGCTTCAGTGGAAAACAGGCTTATTGTTTTCTTGCAGTTCTTTCTGCCACCTCCTTTCCCCTTCTTTCCTTTCTGTCTTCTGTACTTTGGCTTCACTGTTCTCTCCTTTACATCTCTCCCTTTTTTTGCTTACTGCTCCTTTACACACTTAATCCAAGGCAGTCAGTTCTAACTGGGGTTTTTGCTTTATTCCCTGGGAAACATCTGTATCCTTTCTGTTCCCTTCCCAGGGGCTTTTTTTAATGCCAGCACTGGTGCATCTCAGCCAGCTGCAAACTTCCCTCTCCTCCAGCTGAGCAAGAAGTTGACAGCAGCAGACTGGGTGCCTGACTGGACTCAGCTGAGCATCTCCCTTTGGATATTCTTGGTGGCTGCTGCCACGGTCCCCACACCATGGCCCAGTTTCTCTCTCTGTGGTGGGGGTGGCAGGGAGGGGTTGGCACAGAATGTGCAAACCAACCTGGCATCTTCCACAACTGTGTTTTTTTCCCCCCTTGAAGAATATAGTTTTCCTTTTAACCTGTTTGGAAGGCTTTCTTGACATGTTTGGGGTAATGCATTGTAGTATTTCTCTTGGCAGCCTATCTGAACCATTTCAGGAGGTTGTGGCTGATTGGCAGCTGTCAGTCCCTGGCTGTGCATTGTCAGTGTTTTGCTTAGGGAGGCTGAATTGCCTGATACAGCTCTCTGGAATGTAGCAGGAGGCAGTGCAGCATTTTCATTTAATTGCTTGTGGAGATAGCTGCAGGATTGCCATGTCAGAAAATATTGCTAAATCTCCGGGGATTTCTTGGCATTTTGTTGCCACAATAAAGTCATAGTTGTCACAGTGGCTTAGTACAGCCACCAATATATGCACACTTATTTGTGCAGCCTGAAAATGTAGTGCAATAATAAAATACTCTATTTACATTTCTGCGACTTGCATTCATTTGAGTCTTCTAATGCTGCTTTTGTTATTCACCCTATTGTCTAAATGCATATTTCTTATATATGGAATTTATAAAGATGTTAAGAAGAGTTGTCAGTAAAGTCACATCTTGCAACCAGTCTTAAACATGATCCTACTTGTGGGTTTGTGCCTCTGCTGTTTTTATTACCTAAGCATTTCAGTTTTGGAAATCCATATTTATAAGGAATTTGTTCCACAGTAGAATTGCCATTGCATTGTTAATACCAAGATGACAAGTGGCCTGAAAATGAAGTGTTGAGCAAACACAAGCAGTTTTCACTTGAGCTCTTTTTGACTGTCCTGAAGCCCAGCCAGTCCATGTTGTGGAGCATTTGCAGAGTAAGATTGATGTAGTGCAGAGCTGCTGCTGAGTTACAGAAAGGCAGTCAGTTGAGACCAAAAATGAGGTTCCTGTGTATCCAACTCTACCCTAGCCAGTCAAAAGTTTGCTTGCTTTGAGAATGTAAAGGTATCTGGTTTTCTGTGTGTCATAGCTGAAACCTCCATGTTCAGGGTTATGTTCACTATATGTAAAATATTAGCCTGCAGGAGGCATAGATTTTTCAAAAAAATTATCTTAGTTGCACAAGTGTGAAAAACACTTGCTCTGTATGGTCTTTTTGAAGATCCTTTTCTCACACTGTATTTGTGTCTGTTCCTCTTGTCTCCAGTGAGGTGTTTCACTTAAAGCATTATGGATAAATCAGAAGAGCATCCATCCTGTGAGCAGCATGGAGAATATTCCAATTATCTTCTTACCCACGTCTGTGGGACTAAACCATGAACATCCCTGCCAGGTTGCTCAGTCATTCTGGCCCAAGCAGGACTGCTTACATGAGTAAAAAATTCAATGTGATCTTGCAGTGCTGTTTAACAAAGTCATGGGCACACTGGTCATGGTAGGGTGTTATTGGAGGAGCTTTCCTCATGCTTATCTGTGCTTTTACTCCTTCCATATGTCACTGCCTTGGTGCCTCTCACTTCTGGGTTTTTCTTTAGGAGGAGCTTTATGTCTCTGTTAGGATACATTTGTGAATTCACTGTTTTTTCTCACAGAACTTGAACTGGAGAGAGATTTTGAGTATGTCTTACAGAACAGATGTGAAATCCAAGCTAATCAAACTAATCTGATAAAATAGGTTTCAGAATTAATCTAACATCAATCTGCTGCTCTGTAAAAAGCACACATCAGCAGTGCTTATTGTCTGTAGCCATAAGAGAGGGAGGAAAAAAAATCCACATGCATTCAGCTACTGCAGCAGCAAAGACTTTCCTTAGAACAGTGAACATGATCATCACAGTGCAGTGTGTTAGCCTAAACTTGCTAATAAAGGTTTGTGCTCAGACCCAGCCTCTCTGAGAGAGACTGAGCTGAAAATCATCCCTGGAAACCTGGCAGATTTGTGAGTTGGGTGAAGAGGAGATAAAATATGATTTTCAGGCTGTAATGATAGATGGCTTTGGAGGACATGTGCATGTGCAAGGAGCCTGAGGGAGGAAGTGGAAGATAGGAAATTCTGTGCCTTTGAACACTGACAAATCACCTGGCTGTGCTTAATGATCTGACAGCATCTTCTCACCAGCTGCATCAACATTTGGGCTATTCATCACCTTTATAGATTCACAGCATTAGGTAGCACAACTTTTCTATCAACACATGATTTTTCCTGGCTGGTGAGCTGCAGAAAAGCTTCTTACAGTTCCTTTGGTAGGGAAAGCACACAAACAGGCAGGTAGTACTCCCTGTCAGATTATGGGATTTATGTCTCTGAACCATTTCTGTCTGCCACAGCCATTTCAAGTTTGAGACATTGATTCCAGAAACTGGTATTTTGCTATTCAACATCAAAGATTTGGTCAAAGTTTTCTTCTGATCGAATTATTTATGTCTTCATAAACTTGCCTCTCAGTAAGACTTCCCAGTGTCCCCTGTGATGAGTTTAGGAATGACTGAAGATCATAAAAAAAACAAATGGAGAGGTTTTCATAGAGACAGCATTCATTTGGGGAAGCAGTGGTATCTTTATCATTTATTACTGGGAAGCAACTTTGTCATCACATTTGGGAGACAGCTGTGTACAGCTGCTGGATGGAACTGGTTTTTGGAAAGCTGGTTTGTAAGAAGTGACATTCATCACAGTGACATTCATCACTGATCCACTGAAGGGCCTTGGTGCTGCCAAGACTAATGAGTACACTGTAACATCAGCAACCCCATTGAAATAAAAAATGAGAGGTCTTACAGTGTTTGAGGGTTGGATTTAATAACATTTTAAATGTTTTTGTGTGAAGGTGGTGTTGATGGTTCTGGTGGTGATGTTTTATTGGTCACTCACGTGATTTGCCCTAGATAGAAACATAGATCATAGAATTTGGGAAAGGTCTTCCAGCTCAAACAACAGACTCAGCCCCTGTTGTTTATAGTATGGTGTTACTGTCCTGTTTCTCTAGCACAGCAAAGGTGAGAAGCCAATCAGGAGCATGTTATGATTTGACTGTGCTTATGAACTCTTTTGTTTTCATTAATTTTATTTGCATATCTGAATTTGCCTAAGCGAGACCTACTAAGCAGTGTTTAAATTAAACTTTAGCATTTGCCAGAATAAAAAGGAACATTGTACAACTGATGACAAAAACTACAGTTGATGCAAGTATCAAAGAGGACTTTGGCATAACTAACACAGTACCCTATGCAAATATTCTTAGTTGAAAAGGAATTAATCCCTATCCAGAGGGCTAGCACAAATGTTTCAATGGCACATAAGCCTGCTTTTGAAAGAGCAGGTGATTAGCAAGCCCTGAGGATTCTGATTTCCAAGCTGTACACTGTATTGACACATGCAAATACCTTGAAAACAAATTTCCAAACTTTTTTCTCTTACAAATTTGCTATAAATTCTGTGTTTTGTGAATTTAGATTTAAGTTATATGGCATGCAGAAATTCTGCAAGAGCAGGATCGTGTCATTCTGGAACTGAGCAAAATCGTCTTTAAGCTGGGGTCAGACCAAACTGTAATTAAGGATTGGCCAGGTCCATTTGCCAAGCTGTTCATTTTGATCATTCATAGCAAGACGCCCTTATTTTGTAAAAATCCTTTTGTTGGTGAAGACAGCAGGCAGGTTCTGTTCTGTCCTCGAAGAAGGTGGCTTGGTGCCAGTGGCAGCAGCCAGCAATCCAAAGTGTTTTGTTTAATCACAAGATTAATTTTTCCTTTTATTGGCTTTTCCTTTCAATATCACCAAGCATGACATGTTGTAAAGCAGGAACAGTGGTTGAACAAGGGCTGGCGAGCATCTCTAAGCCCCCTGGCTATGTTGATAGCAAAGTGAACATTTGGCTTGGTGTGCAGCCATTAGAGACTCCCAGGAAACCAAACTGGGAGAACTCTGCTGTCAAGGCATGGGCTGTGTGCCTGCTGAGGAAGGAGGGAAGGGGAAGCAAGAGCTGTGCTTTTCCTCCTTCCACACTTCAAACATCTGCAGTTTCAGTAGCACATCAGACACCTGAGTTTTTGTGCTGTAGATCCAGTCCATGGATGGTCTGTGGTTCTATTAAAATGTATTTATTTTAGCCTTAGTGTGGCTATATGCAAGTTAACTTCTAAATGGAAAGGGTCAAGGATTCAAATCAAGTTAAAGATTTGTACTCATCCCACTGAACACAAGGACTTGTGCCTTGCATTGAATCATATAGGAAAAAAATTACATTTTTTCCCAGAAGGATGATGTTAGATTCAAAACTTTTTTATCTTCAGAGTTTTCAGCAGTGACAGGATTAGCATCTCTGGTGTTCTGAGCCATCATGCAGAAATCTGATCATGGGTGAGAATGCTTATGGTGGAGAGGCTCTGTCTGCTCCCGTATCTGCAAACAACCATGTCTCTTCATTTTTATTCAGGAGACTCTGATGGTCTTGGAATGGAAAATTTAGCAGAGTTTGGTGGGAGTGCAAGAATGGATAACTGTTTGCAAAGACTTGTGAGCTTCCAGAACCCTGCATTTTGAGGGTTATTAAATATTTTAAAACTTACATGCTTCTTTCTTTCTACAGTCTATATTATAATCTGTGAATGAATATTGTGTTCCCAGTGGTCAAAGACAGATGATAGAACTTTACTGAGTTTAGAGGAAGGTAAGTGTACCTTCAGGGTAGTGTTCCTTTAAATTAAGATTTCTTGGTTTGGATTTGACTTGCTTTACTGACATCTTCAGTATAATAGCATGGATTTGCATGTACCTTTTCCAGCCAAATTTGATTTATTAGCTTTTCACAATCAAACAGTAGGGCAAACAATAATGTTAATCTCCTCTATGAATAATACAGCTGCTAAAAGACCAGGGATCACTTCATGGTACAGGCAGATGCTGCTGGTAATTTGTCAAGGTCAGGCTCCCCTGAAAACAAAGGTTAAAAATTGCTGCCCTGACCCATGGTTGTTCCAAGTTCCTGTGCCACAAGAGCTGCTCCTGTCAATTTTTCCTTCTGCAGTGAAACTGCTCTGTGATTGATAATCTTGTGAAAAGATTTCAATAACTGTAAAGTAAAAATTTACAAATGTCACTTTTTGAACAGACACCATGTGGCAACTCTCAAGGAAAAGATCTAATTTTTTGTTTCAAGGATTAAACTTCTAAGCCCCAGTTTCCACTCTTTGCCTACTCTCTCAAGGAGCTGAGACTTTAAGGTGGGAGGATTATGTACTGTTATACATTTGTGTAAATATGAAACATTGACTGGAAATTGCAGGAGGAGACTGCAACCAAACAGCTGTCTTTGCAAATTTAATATTTATTGCAGAGTTAAACAAAATGCCTTATTGTTTAGACCATTATTTGCCTTGGGCATTGGCTTAGACAGACACGTTGGCTGAAAAGAATTTCCTAACTCCCTTTTCCACACAACAGAAGATTAAGTAGATAATAGCAACAATTGGCTGTTTTGATCTGACCTTGACATATGTTCCAAGCATCTACTTCATGATTCAACTACATTATTTTTCTCTTTCATGGCTGCAGCATTTTACTCCTACTTTACCATTGCTGCCACTTATGAGCCATCAGGGGCTTCTTTCTGGTCAGAAGTAAACAATTATAAAAGATTCTTGCTGCATAGTGTGTAAATTCTTTATGCACAGGGAGTATTCCTGACACATTTTTAGTATGCAAAGTTTTTCAGAGTTAAGAGAAAGCTCAATTGAATGAAACAAGTTCAAATCAAAAGTTAGAGGAATTGTTTGAGGAAAAAGGCCCAGTGATGTTACATGATGATGGTAATGAAAGTGGGAGACAATGAATGGCAGAATATTTTTGTACAGAGCTTTCCCCTGAAGTTTCTCTGACTATCCTCATGCACCATCTCACCATGTGCTAGGAAGAGGCTTCTGATCAGCAATATAAGTGGGTCACATAAGTTTCCTGCATCTTGCCAGGCCCCTAGGCAGCTGTATTCAAACCTTTTTCAAAATGCTTACTTGGTTTCTGAACAGAATTTATCAGCTGGCACAGAGCAGTGGTTTAACTAGTTCACTCCTTGATGCAAATGGAAGTTGTAGGAAAAGCTGTAGAAGTGCTGTTTCCTTTCTGTGTGCTGCTCTGCAGACAGGACCAGCTGGTACAGCAGCATGTTGGTGACAGTGTTGGTGCCCATCCTCTCTGGAAGGCAAAGGTTTGAGGCTTCTGTCTGTCCTTTTGACAGACTCAAGGCTGGCTCCAGCCGGTGCTCAGCTCCAGCTGTGCTGGAAGGTAGTTTTTTGATCCTGTACTTGTACTACAGTCCTGTTCCTGTCAGATCTTGGATCAGAAGGCAGGGATGCACTTACACCCAGGGAAAGTTGTCTTCCTGTGTGCCTAGGCACCATGTTAGTCTTTTAGTCTGTTTTATGTTATCAATGAATTGCAAAGTCCACATTGTAATTGGTTTAAATGAGAATATGGAGTAGAGTCTGACACAGTGGAGTTGCAGTGAGTGGTTGCCAAAGCTCTGAGGGACCGGAGTTTGCAGCCACATTAAGACAGGGCATAACTGGAAGTATCTGAAAGTTGAGGGTGTATCTTTCCTTGACCCATTTTCCTCTCACACAGCTGTAGTGGCAGGAGATGAGGGAGCATTAAATGATTGTAATACCCACAGCTCTGTGTTTCTTTATGCTTATTTAGTTGCTGTGTCTGAGTCTCTGAGCAGTCTGCACACACTGCAGGCACTGCCCCTGTTTCAAACACAGAGCACTCAGTGAGTTAAGGTCAGTTTTGCAGAATCTGCCACAGTGTGGAAGATGCTGAGCAGCAAACTGGTAGAGTTGCTTCAGTTACTGAAATTAAAATACTTAAGCAAACTGACTAAATGGGCTTCTGCCTCTGCATTGCAGATTTGCACTGACCTGGTAGATCGATGTTAGACTTGGCTGTGCTAATACAATTTTTCTACCAGACTGCAGTTAATTACCCAATACTGGCTGGCAGCATCCACTTGTGAGGGTGTATCTACTCTGCAGAGATGGGATGCTTCAGGTGCAAAACATTTCAAGGTGACTCTCACAGCCTGGCCTCCACTTGTGACTGTTACAGTACAGGAAAGTCCATGTAGCGCTGGAAACAACAACATTGATTGGCTAAAATTTATAGAAACTGAAAATTGAGGGGAAGCTACAGTAACACAGTGTTGTAGTGTTGGCTTTCACTGAGTATATAGAAAATGCCATCATAAAAGACAAAAGTAAAACATGTTTTTCCTATTCACCAGAAAAAGGACTTTGTGCCTACTGGAAAGTCCAGAAATTTCCAAAACCCAGAAGTTTCCATAGAAATAATGAGCAAATTTATGTGTCCTTTGTGAAAACAGTTTTTGATCCAGGAGATGCTGTTCTTATTATGCCTGTTAGTCTTTGTGAACTTCTGTGAAGTCACACTGCAGTTAGACTAGGTGTCAAGCCAAACACAACTGTTTGTAATATTGTTTGCACACAAAGCAAGGTGTGGTGTTAGAAGTAGTTTTCAGCACAAAAGCAAATGACAAACAATAGATTTCATTAGTAGAAAAAAATGAATTGGATTGGTTCAGCCAACAACTTTGCTAGTTATAAAAAAAAAATAGCCTGAACTTGTCCTGTCCTTTCTGATGGAGGTTATCCAACAAATCTTTCACATTGTTATCAGTCTGCAAATCAACTTGACACAGTCATTGGTTCCTATAATTTGAGATCAGGTGGTCACTGCTGGATTTTAACTGGCTTAGGACCCACTAGCAGGGCCCCTTGGGACTGGCACTTTCACCATTTGCCATGGCTGTGAGAGGCAGCTGCAGGTCATTTACTCTGCCTCCTGAGTCACACTCAGGGAACCCTTAATCCAAAACGAATGCTGGAAATCGTCCCCCGTGGACCTGGCAAAGTCATCCAAGCTGAAGACAGATGGGAAATTACAACAATTTGCAAGAGAGATGTTCCAGAGAGGTTCTGCTTTTCGTGCTTTGTGCTCCTGGCTCGGGGAGGGGGAGCTGGAGGTTTAACTCTCCTGCAGACACAGTGAGCCTGTGTGCAGACTGTTCTGGAGCGTCCTGAGCTCCATGTGGTGTGTGTGTGTGCATCGTGGGGTGGTGGAAAAACAAGCCACACATTCTCTAGCCTGTCACCACGGGCTTTCTTCCTGTTTGAAGGGCAATGAGCACTTCAAGTTCTTTTCTTTGTCACTGGCTGTGCTGCTGTAAATGAGCAACACAAGGCTGTGTAATTTGAACAATTCAACACCCGCGTGTTTGTGCAGGCGAGGGCTCGCAGTCCAACCAAACACGTAGGAAACAGAATCCTGGTAGAAAGGGAATCTGTTCTCCTTGGCTGCTCCTCCCCTCTGCCCAGGCAGCCCTTCTGCCAGAAGTGCACACCCAGGTTGGCTTTCCCGAAGGACTTTGCTGGGATGGTTTAAGTTCTCAGTTAAACCATCACTGAGAGGCCCCTCACTGTCTGGAGCACTGGCACAGGGGCTCCATGGGAGCACACCCTCTGCACAGCCTCTGCTTTTTCTACATCTATTAGGATGTTCTGAATTCACTTTAACCCCTTTTTTGTTTTGTTGGCACAAATTGTGAATAACTGAAAACATTTCCAGTTCAAGGCAGGGTTCTGCTGTCTTGGCATCTGTTCCTATTCAGAATGAGGATACTTGCATTTTCTTGCTGGCTGTGTTTACTGTATCTTTAGCATAACCATATCATTCTCTCTAGCTGTTATGTTTTTCCAACATCCACAAAAAGTCCCTGGTTAAACTAAGCCATGGTTATGTGAATTTGAGAGAAACAAGGAATACCAAAGGAGCTGCTGCATAGCAGTTACTAAAGAAACAAGGCAGATGCATTTTTTCATCTTGCACAGTTAAGACAGCTAACATGGAGCTTTTATTTTCTTTCTAATAGCCCTCTGAAGGAGGGCTGTGTTCTCTACAGCCTTTGCAAGCATGGAGTTTTGCAATTCAGAAATACTAACAATTCCTAAATAATTATTAATTCAGCAAAGCTGATTGCTTTTGTTCATGGCAGGAAGGGATGCAGTCAAACCCCAACCTCCAGATGTCCCAGGGACTGTGGTTTGCCTTGAGCTGTCCTGGGGAGGGTGGAGAGAAAATATGATGCTTTAGAAGTTAAATACAGAGTTAAACTGCTGTGTTGCAGTGCTCCATTTCGAGGGAAAAGACAAGATCCAAACAATCTTATGTTTAATTACAAAAAATCAAAGCAAAGCACCATGAAAAGCAAGCACATTTGTTAACTTGTCAATGACTTGATATATCTGGTATTGTAAAAAAAAATAAAACCTGCTGATATCTCTGTTTATTGTTGAACAGCAGATGTTGAAGAGCTGATAAAATGAGTGTGTCACTCATGTCCAAGGAATAAACAATGTTAAAGGCTCTTT
The DNA here is from genome assembly GCF_027579445.1 of Ammospiza nelsoni. Classification (NCBI taxonomy): domain Eukaryota; kingdom Metazoa; phylum Chordata; class Aves; order Passeriformes; family Passerellidae; genus Ammospiza; species Ammospiza nelsoni. The sequence continues at coordinate 6,982,604 of NC_080650.1, read as the reverse complement.
TCCTCTCTGTGGTGTGTGGAAGCAGGCCTGCAAGTGTGGCAGGATTAATATCACAAGCAAGAAGCTTTGGGAGGGCTGTTGTGACAGAGGATGAGGAAGAGTATGGGCCCCACTCCTCATCTGCATCTCCTTGCCCAGCCTGCAGCAGTGTAAATCTCTTGTTTAAGGATGTACCAGTCTCTTGCTGAGAGTCATTAATTTCAGCCATTCTTTTAGTAAGTCTCTGTCCCTAGTTGGTGAACTTCTCTTGGGACAGGCTATAATACCTTCCAGTTAATTTTTATTGACATATCTTTGTATTGTTTTAAATGGAAAACTTCCCAAAATTGCCGAAGTTAATGTTAAAAGTGAGGTGTTTCCAGAGGGACAAAAACTGTGCTGAATTGTGGAATATATGAACAAACTGGTGAAAAAAATATTCCCCCCACCCAGGTCACTCAAAATACCTGACAGCTTCTTCAGGTAAATGAGCAAAAGCCTGTTTTTAGTCCATTGGGTGGGTGAGAAAAATATTATCTGGATGAATCAAATGTGCATCCTGGAACTAAAACATAAAAAAGCCACTCTTCTGGCTCTGAAAAAGAAATTGCTTTTCATATTCACCAGAGGGTACTTCAGGGATTTAACTCCCCAGAACATGGTTCATTTCTACCTTGTACTTGACCTGTGGAACCAGGTGCACTGTACTACAATTTCAGAAATTACAAGTTTTCTTCGAAGTTTTCCTCAGAGTACGAGTTGCAGCTCTGTGCTTGGATTTTCTGATTACTTTGATTTTCTTTTTTTTTTATTTTGTCCCCTCAGTCAAAGAAGATGATGGAGAAGTTTCATCTTAGCATGCTTTGCTTATGTCTCTGTGGCTGTTCTCCTGTGATGTGCAGCTCCACATTTCCCCTATCCACTGTGGCAGATTCATCTGCTTTTAAAGAGGAGTGTAAAGGGCAGTGAGGTATCCCAAAGTTAATGAAGTTCTCTAGTATAAGCCAAAATTAGTTTGCTGGTGGTTTATTTCAGGAAATATTCAAGGAAGAAAGGACAGGAGGGATAAGACATTCATTCAAAAAAACTGAACAGTAAATTATTTTCATTACACTGTGACAGCTGTTCAACAAGAAGTAAATGTTCATTTTTTTTTTTTCTGACAAGGAGAATGATGGTCTCTACCTTTTAAACTAAATCAAGGGAAAAAATATTAATTAAGAACTTAACAAAGTTCAGGAGCAACTGGTTATTTAAAAAGTACACATATTAGTGCAAGCTATTGCCACTGGAAGCAAGGACAGAACTCCACAGACAAACCATCCCACAGTTCAGATCTGGAGCCAGACCTCTGGTTGAAAATTTGGCCTGGAAGTTTCTCAACAGTTAAATCATAAGATGCTGGACACTCCTCATTCTGGTCCCAGCTGGGAATCTGGAAAGTGTAATGTTTAAGCTGAATATTCACTTTGATTCTTGGAAATGGGAACAAGTTTCATCAAGAAACTGTTTCTTTTTTTATTTTTCTTTTCTTTTCCATTCCTGAATTGGTTTGTCTATTGCATATCATTAGCAGATGGTGGCACATATGTCATTTCCATAGTCTTCTATTTTGGTACAGGAGCTGCTAATTGTCCCATTTTGACTTGAGAGTATTAAGTTTTGTTAATGTATCTCAGGTAATTGTAATTAGCTTATGTTCCTGAATTATGGCCACAGAGTTGGAAGGGTTTTCATTCATCACATCCAGTGCATAATTGTAGCTTTCCTGGTTACTCTGTGATCCTGCCAAAGAAACACACCCCAAAATGACAAAACCCATGGGCTTTTAGTGAGCAGTGAGGGATTAATAGGGAAAACAGCTACCCTGTGTCCACTGCACTGTGTGAGCAAGCTCTTCTTCTGCCTTTAAAAGTTCTGAGTTTGGGGGTATAGTCAGTAATACAAAAGTAAAGCAGTGACACTTCCCCACCTTTGTGGCTGCTGGGGGGGATCCTCACCTTGTGCACTTTGGAGTGGGATTGACAAGAAACAAATCTATATACCAGCCTCAATCCCATTTCCCTGTCTCTATACCAGCCTGAATCCCATTTCCCTGTCTCTGTAATTAAGATGCTATCCCCTCATAGGATGTTTTCTAAGAAAGTAATTTTGTTTTCTGTCAGCTTGAATTGAATACCTGTGCTCCAGCACAAATATTGGAAGACTGGCTTTATATTTTGTCTAAGCTGACAGAGACACTTAGACCTCAGGTGGTGATGCTGCTAGGTTTCATCATTTAAATAAAAAAAATTACTATTAATGTGACAGTTACTGTGGTCTGTTTTAGGTTTTTATTGGTCCCCAAAAGCATTTTGGTTTTTTATGGGTTCTGTAATAAGATCTTCCCTGCAGGAGAAGCTGCCTGCAGAAGCCTGCCCTAATCCTGTTAGATGGTAAGCAGAGATGTTTCAGTCATTGATGTGCAGGCAGGGGAGTCTTGGGACAGTGATTTAATAGTTTGAGAAGGCTGTGACTGTTCTCCCTTAGTTGTTCTTCTTGGTGTCTGTAGAGAGGATGCTGGGGAAGAGCCTCTGCATGTGTCACCTTTGCCCTGAGCCTGGGACACCTGTGTGCAGCTCCATGGGCTCCCAGACCCAGGGAGGCACCTGGGAATGCCTTGGAGTGGCCACACAGCCAGATGAAAGCAGCAACTGCATCGTGCTGCTCTGCTGCAGGAGGACGTGTGGGACTGCTCAGTCATTTGATTTAGAACAGGACAAAGGGAGGGAGAGAAGATGAAATAGTATCTGAAAGTCAAGGAGATCCAAGGAAAGGAGAATAGTTCCACAGAGGGAAGGAAAAAGCAGATTTCTAGTAGAGATGTTTAGAAAAAGGCTCTTTTGACTCTGCTGCTGCCTGGGGGTGTCCTTCCCAAAATTAGAAAGGGGAATGAAGATAATGTTGTTACAGGGAGAGGGTGGAAATAGTGAGAACAAGCTGAGTTTAATGTGTTTCTTCAATTTGATGAAAACAAATGAAGAAATGTGTTTGGTTTTGTAACATTTCCACCAGGTTAGGCAGTGGAGTTGTGTTTTTGCACCCTTGGTTTGGTTTGAACTGTTGTTTCCCTCACTTGCAATATAATCTTACACATTTGCTTGCAGGCTTGTGTGTCCCACTACCCTCTGCTGGAAGAAATGAGGATTTTTCAGCTCGGTCCTTGAGCCCCAGAACAGTCCCAGACCTCCAGCAGAACTGGGCAGGGAAGCAGTTTGGGAAGACCCCAGTTCTGCCCTGCTGTTGCTGGCATCCACCCTGCAGGGAAAGATGTGGGGTATAAAAATGTGTTTGGTTTCAGGGCAGTGCATGGCCAGGAGAGGGGTGCACGTGGTGTTTGTGTAGCAGGGGGCTGCATGGGTGGTGTGTCCTGGTCAGTTTTGTTACCTTGGCCATAAATGTTAGGTCTGTTGCAGTTTATGATTAAAGGTGTTGCCATAATAGGCTGAATCACTGATGATTCTCCTCTGATGTCCAGTTTCGAAAGGTGACTGGGACCTTCAAGCTGATGCCTTAAGATTGGGTGAAACATCCCAAAGCAGGTGGCCACAGGAGCATGTTCTTCCCAAATGTAAAGTTTTATATGTTGAAACATGATGGTCTCTTATATTTTTCTTTTCTTAAATCAGCTAAAATAATTTTGATTTTTCATTCCCTGTGTAAAATCTTAATATATTAAGGCTTATACCTGCTGTGCAAATGTTCTTTTTCAGTGTAGTGAGAATGAGGTATAAAAATGTCATGCTCCTAGTTCAGGTTTCCATAAAACCCCTTCAAGAGGATGTTCCAGAGGGAAATTAAAGATGAGATTCTAAGAGAGACTTTTGTTTTATTATTATATATTTGCTCCAGTACTTGATATATGAGAATGTTTACGCTTTCTACCCTATCTTCTGTATCTATCTAAAGGCAATAGAGGTGCCTTTATCTCTTTGTTTTCTTCATCTCTTCTGTAAAATATGAAGTCCCTAATCATTTTGGTTCACACAGGGGAAGCCTGCAATAACTGCAGTAATTTTGCTGCTCCATGTGTCTGGAAATCTTGAAACACGAGAGTTCAGATTGGAACTGGTTTTCTTTCCCCACATGGGCAAGCGACTGCATAGATGAATGACCCTGTGCAGCAGTTCTGAAGCATGTTATTCAGGCCATGGACAGGTATTGTTTCCAGATTTCAAAGGCAATACAAGATCCAGACAGGTCTGCTAGAAACTCTGGTCTCAATTAGTTGTAAATTTCCTGAACAGCATTTTCCAGTCATGGAAAAAATTGAACTGTTATCACCCACCTGACAGGATTTTCCTGCCCCTCCTTTGTCCAAGTCTCTGTAGTGCCACAGCCCTGCACAGAGCAGCTGGCAGATCTGTCAGAGCCAGCTGGGTTTGGGTACATTGGTACATCAGTGCATTGGTACCTTTGGTACATTGGTACATTTATTTGTGCATTGGTACATTGGTACATTGGTACATTTATTTGGTGCATTGGTACATTTGGTACATTGGTACATTTATTTGGTGCATTGGTACATTGGTACGTTTATTTGGTACATTGGTACCTTTGGTACACTGGTACATTTATTTGGTGCATTGGTACATTTGCCCTGCCAGACTCCTCGGTGGTGGGGACAGTGTCAGACCTCACCTGCAGTGGATGGTCCATCCTGTCCCTCCAGGGCTGGTCATGCAACATCCCTGGCAGGGCCAGCTCTGCTGCTGTTCCTGCTTTTCTTCTTGTGCCCTGCATCTTTGAAAGCACTTTGTGTTACCCTGTTCTCTGCTAATCCACCGAGGACATGATCACAGAGTTCAGAGCTCACACTGAATGCTTCTTCTGCATATTGGCTCATTGTTAATTTAAGTGGCACATACTTTAATCTAATAGATGCTGTCTTTTAGTTAGGTAATTGCTCCAGAAGCTGTAAAGGGATGGTGTCTTGTGAAGTTTAATTTCTTTCTACTGAGCTCATGTGGAAAAGGAATATCTAAAAAATCAAATTAACTTTTCAACAAGGGTAATATAGACTGCCTTTTCACTGAAGTCACCACCTCCCTCCTTATATCATAATATTTCTTGTTTCTCTCTCTCTCTCATCACCACATACTTAAAATGATCTGCCTTGTTTCCACTACCCCACTATGTCAGGAATTCAAACACTGAATGTGTACTAGAAATTCTGTGGTTGGGGAATACAGTGAGCAAGTGTACAAATCCTTGAGTTCCAGTAGCTGGGGTCACCTCGAGTGTGTCTGAATTAGGCTGCTGATAATTTAAACTTGTCTTAAAAAGCAACTCTGTAGCAGCAGCCCACCTTAGCTTTCCCCATTGCTGGGTTCATGTGTGTATTGAGAAGGATGAAGACAACAGAGAAACAGGAGAACATCCTTCAGCCAGGGAGGAGCTATCCTGTGCCTTTTTTCCATCTGGGGATCTGGCAAATGCCATTCCTGCTATCCAGCAAAAACCTGTGTTACTGATTGCTGAGAGGTCTGGAAGGTCATGAGAGTCACTGGTGGTTACCAAATAAACCATGTTCTTTATTCCTCAGGGAAATGGGATCTGGAGGACTCTGGATGAGGGGCTGTCATTTTCAGCACTGCTGTAGTCAGTGTGACATTCATTTCATAGTTCTGATGTTTACAAATTGGAAGCACAAGTCTGCATTCCACATGGTGTTTTCAAAAATGCTCAGAAAAGCTCAGCTTGTGTAGAGTTGTGTGTCCCTCTCAGACACTGTGAGGTACCTTCTGCCCTCCCTGGACACTGGCCTGGGCAGCTGCACTGTCATTATTGCTGAAGGGGTGCACAGGGGAGCACAGACAGGGCAGTGCAGCCTCATGCACTGAGAACCCTGCTGTGTTATGAATTGTTGGTTCATACAGCATCTTTTGGAAATAATTCTCTGATTTCCCATTTAGCAGGGTTTCCATGGCTTGATGACTTGCTTGTGTGACCTTTGGAATGGGCTGGATGTCACTCAGCTGTTGCACTGCAGGGATGCCTGTGGCCAGCCCTGTGCAGACGGAACTGCACAGGAATGTTACTGAGTTCCTTCTTCTGCCAACCAAGTGTGTTTAAAATTTCAGTGTGACAGGGCAACTAGTGTCTCTCCTGCTGTGATTATTTTGCAGCTATTGCCCTTCTCTTCTGTCATGACCCAAACACCACCCATACACTCAGCTCTCTTACTGGCTGCTGGAAAAAGCAGAGTTCATTTCCAGCTGCCCAGCATGGGATTAATAAAAGGTTGATGCATGTCTGGGAAGCCCTGGATTGCATTTGTCCTTGCCTCTTCCAGCTTGTGTGGCATTTTAGGCTTTGCAAAGTCCAGGATTGAAAAGGCAAACAAAAGGTGTTAGACTCTGGATTTGTGTGCTCACTCCATGTACCTGCACCCACAATCTGCTCTGACTTGCCCAAGCACTGGCAATTGGCTCCTTTCCTGAGGCACCAGAGCATTCTCTGCTGCTCTGGTAATGCTGCTCACAGCCCATTAGACACTTGAAGTGCCATGAAGACCTCCTACTCACTTTGCTGTGAGCATCATCCTCTTGTGAGCATCATCCTCTTGTCATACAAAAATGTTCCTGTGTGCTCTGAAATGCAGCCTGGCTGTGCCCAGATCAGTGTGCAGTGCAAACCAAGAGCTGGGCATTCCAAGGGCTGCTGCACTATTACAGAATATTCCTCTACAAGTACATCAAAACCTCTGTCCTGGGCCTTCCTGGATGTCAGTAAGTGCAGACTGACTCTGAGTAGGGCCTGAACTCCTGCAGAACAGAGCACATTTCAAAGCAGGATTTTGCTGGGTTGCTGTGTGTTTGCAGGTGAGCCCAGCCCTGCCTGCCCAAGCCCTGCTCTGAGCAGTGTGAGAGCAGCTCCTGGCAGTAGCCAATGGCTTGGCTATAATTGGGGTGGCTCTTTCAGCTTCCTGGGCTCACTGAGTGTGCAGAGAGCATCTCTGCAAGGCCTGAGCCCTGAGCCCAGGCCAGGCCAGGCCTATCTGCTGGCTGTGCACACCATGTGGAGTCACACAGCTCACACAGCACCTGCTGCCCACTGGCTGCAGGGTCAGCCTGTGCCTGGACAGTGGGTCTGGGGTGGCTGCACAGCTTCTGAACCTGAGGGTGGTGGGTGGGTTTGCACCTGTGGTGGTCTCATTCAGACTGAATTGTTGGTATTCTTGTTCCTTCTCTGTGTTTCTCCCATGTTAGTTCACATGACAATACTGGCTTTTCTCAGATATTTGGAGACTGTTAAAAAAGGGAGGAAGGGAACATGATCCAGAGCTTTCAGGCAGCTTTGTGAAAAGGGCAGATTGTGTTTTACTTTGGGGTTGATGTACAGCCTGGGTAAGATTTTTCACCAAGGACCATTACATCTCAAGTTGACTTTTTAATTGATTTAGCTCCTCTGATCTGGAAGTTGCCAGACATGAACCACTGGCCTTTGGATGGAGTCCAGAGTGTAGTGGAAAGTTCACTGAAACTCCATCAGCTCTTGTTAAACCTGAGTGAATTCCAGCCCAGCACATTTCTTGTGAATAATTAAACACAGTTAAGCAGGTGATGGATTTGAACCTCTATCTCTAGTGTTCATCTATATTTCAGTGAGCAAGGGACTCATGAAATTAATGAGGTTTTTGGTGGTGGGATTTGGGGTGATTTTTTGCCTCTTCTGCTGGATAATTTCATCTGAAGAATCAGGGTAGATGTTTTGGTAGGTCCTATTTATCACCAGTGTGAGCTGTTCTATGTAGCAGTCAGCTCTCATAATTTACTGCTTTTCAGTAATAAATTTTCCAGTATTTACTCATCCTTTTCCCATTTTTTGGTAACATTTGGATTTGTTATCCTTTACTTTGATATCACTTTCTGTCAGTACAACTGCCATACTCACAGAGTGTAGTGCTATGGCAACGATGTATTATCTGCAGTCTTGCCAATGAGTAAGATACGGTGCAGAAATTAGTTCACTTATCAAAATCTGATGTGCAGAGCTGAGCAAAGAACCTGACAGTCCAGAACCTCCTGCTATTTTCACAAGACCTGCTGTTCTGTTTCACATTGGTTATGACACTCACATAAATTCTCTTCTGACTGTTTCCAGTGATGCCTTGTTAAACCTACAGATGTCTCAGCACCTTGGAAAATATTTTTAGATGTACAATAATCTTCATGCTGTCTTTGATAGTGACAAAAAATGGAAAATGAGCGATTATTTTTTTCTTCTGTTACTATTCCAGAAAGGTACTTTTCTGTAATTTCAGGGTAGGAAAAATCATATAAATAGAAAAATCTCGCCCAGACTGGGAAATGTGAGAAATGTTTTAGATTAACACTGCTAAAGACTAAGGGATCTCTGCCCTTCTCTGCTCTGTGGTGCAGACTGGGCCATGCACAGCCTTCAGGATGTCTTGCACCTTCTCTGTTCCCCATAAAACTGATGGAATGGTCTTTAAAGTACAATGTTTACATCCAACCCCAGATCCTTCTACAGTGTGGGTGTTAGAATCAGACAGTTGACAGCCCTTTCATTTATGTTCCAGCTGGTGCAATGCTGCTTGAGGACTTTTACCTCTGTGGACCTGTCCCTGCTCTGGTGTGTCCTCTCAGCCTTCCTGGCTCTTTTGCCTTACAGGACAGGGCAGCTTTTGGACAGCCCAGGATGTTGGTTCCAGCTCCTAGGGTTGATAATAGAAATGTTAAATCTTTGGTCAGATGATTAGGAATTGTTTGTATGGATTTTACAGTGCAAATATGTTCTTAGCAGTCAGGGTTTGGCTAGAAGCTCTTGGAAAGGAGTCAGGGACAGGCTTCTACAGTCTGTGGACATTGTTTGAAAGTTTCCAGTGAAATTAGTACTTGTTCTTAGTCAAATTATATTTGCTTGTTGACCCCTCTTATCTAATTAGTCCCTACTTTACTGAACTGCTTCTACTTGCATGCACTGAATCAGCTATTCCACATTACTCTTTTACCACTGTGATGGCAGAAGCACATTTGAGCTAAGAGGTGCTTTCTTTTCCATGTTGTGACCCCATGCCTTGTGATTTGTGGAGAAATAAATAGTTCTGTTGTGCATCAGCCATCTCTTTGAGGCTGAGGGGAAGGATCTCAGATCAAATATCAGGTGCAGCTGAGCAGCCAATTAGACAATCCTTGAGAGCCTTCTTGTTAGATGTGGATAAGTGTCCAAACTTGGATGCCCATCTCCTGAGGTTCCCACATCTCTGTGCACTGCACAAGCAGCTTCAGCAAAGGGCAGGGTTGTGACCTCCTGCCCCATGTTCTGCTCCTTGTCTCTGGCCTCCAGATGTGCTCACATGTGCTTGTGGTGCTGCAGGCAGGTGTAAAATGAACCAGCCTTGTTTGCTGGCTAAATCACAGACCCATCCTCACACCATGCCCTGTTCAGGGGAGGCTGCTGGGTGCCCAGAGCTGCCTCCAGGGGCACAAACACCACAGACACCAGCCTGGCCCTAACAGAGGTGCTTTCAGACTTTCAGACTCTCTGCCCTGCAGAGTGGTGATCTGGCAGGGTTTGGTCTCATTTGCAGAAAATGTAACTGGGGTGGCTGGGGGCAGTAGGTGACTTTTGGTGGCTTGTGGGGCAATGTCAGAGCCAAGACTAGAACCTGGTTCTTGCAATTCCAGGCTCCATTCTCTGTGGCCTACTGTCTCTCTAACAATGTTTTAATGAAAAATGCAAAATATTAATTTAGAGCAGGATTCAAGAAAAATGTCCTGTTCAATTACTTAATCATAGGTGAACTAGAATTGTAAGACACAAACATGTCTTGCTACAAAGCACCAGGCAAAAATGCAGAAAGGATTATTTGTTGTTTAATTTAGCAGAGGAAGGCAGCTGATCATGCTAAGTCTATCTGACACCTAGCAAGTTGTGTGATCCTATTTGTTAATCTTTTTAACTTTCTGTTTTATTAGGATAGGGTTTCAAGAGCAAATAGGATAAATGAGATTTAATCTGTCGCCCTGAATTACTCTCCACTGAGTTATGAACAGAATCACTGTGTGTCAGAGAAGTATAATTATGAGGGAAATGCTGCCTGTGTAATTGTGTGCTTTGTTTGGGAAAATTTGAGATCTGTAATTATCCCCAGCGTGCCATGGTGCTGTGTGCTGGCTATGAACCTCTGCAGTAAACAAAGAAAGGGAAGTTTTTCTTTGGAGCAGTCTTTGAGCAGTATGGCTGGTACCTGCAACATTACCCTGCAGGTCTTTGGTTCAAGGGAGGGATCCAAATTAACTTGGAATAGGACACACATTGTACAATTACTGTCTCAGAGAAAAATCTGGTGGTGCTTCATTAGGGGATCATACACTGGTCCTGGCTCTATGTAATTTTTGTAGCCCTATAAAAGTTGTGGTACCCTTCCTGATATATAATTCCACTATGAGATGATTTAAAGACACAAAACTGCAGCCTCTTGAAATTTTGGGTTCACCAGCCAAAGAAAGCTTTAAATCCTGTGTGCTGTTTGTCTGGATTCACAACAGCTTCTGTTAGGAAAAAGGAAAGGAGAAATTCAGCTATAATTGTTCTTATATAATAGGCACAGTTGCTGCTGGAAGTAGATCTCCTGGAGAGAGGATATGCACAAAGTAAAAAGAACTTGCTACAGGTCCTGCTTCAACACTTGTGCAGCTTTCTTCTTGAGGCAGAGGGGCAGAAGCCAGGCTTTCACATGATGGGTTAGTGATAAAACAACCTGCTAGGCTCTGATTAGAATTTCTGTCATTTTGCCAGAAATCATATGTGCATTAGTGAGGGGCAGGGAGGCTGCATCATTTTGGTGAATCCTATTGGATTATTTTTTTTCAGACCTCTTTACAGTTATGAGCCAGGACTTGATCTCCACATCTGTTTTTATTGGCCAGTTAAGTTTACAAATGAGTCCTCTTTTGTCCCATCTAATTTTATGTAATCTGTGATGCTGCATAACAATTCTGGGAAGAAGAAATGGAAGGATTGTGAACTGACCTTGTGGCAAGTATGTGCAGTGACTCACTCTATTCTTTATTTCAACTTCCGTGAAGTCTTTTCAGATACACTGTTTACTCATTAAATGTGCTGTGCAGTTTATCTTATGGCTAAAATTCTTCCTAATATTTTGATATATTTGTTGGGAACATGACAAAATAAATCATAAATGAGAATGTTAAAAAATGCTTGCATTAATCATCTGAGACAGTCTCTCCAATTATAATCTCATTCAGAGTAACTGGTTATCTGTAAGAAAGGGTTTCCTGTCCCTTGATTTGCCAACCTACGTGACTTTACTGCCAAGGACATCTCTCCTCCATGCTTGACAAGCAATGGGTAACTTCATAATCTTTCTCTGTGTAGGCAATTTCTTAATGGGAAGAAATTAAGTCAGTCATGCCCATTACTGAATCTAATTTTACTATAATTTAGAGGGAAGAACTCTTCCCTGAGTAGAATTGATTTTATAACCGCTTACTTCAGGACTTATTTTGCTTTCCTCCAGAGGATGTGGCAGAAACTGTTGTTAGTGGCAGGCCTGCAGTTTGCTTGGCAAGGTCACTGCAGCAGCACCTTTCCTGGCAAGTGAGAAACTTGTGCCTTGCTTTGGATTGCAGTCATCAGCAGCTGCTCTGAGGCAAACTGAGCAAGGCAGCAAGTCAGAGTGAGCTCTCTGCTTGTTGAAATTCCATCTTTTGGGAAACAAGAGGTTCCTAGGGAAGGTACCTCCTGCAGTCAAGCTGTCTTTGGCTGGTTTTTTCTCCTTCTCCCTTAGTCAGCCTGGAAGTTTGGCCCTGGCCACAGAGGTGTCTTGCTCATGGCTTTACAGTTCATTCACCCTGGGCAGGACTTGTGCATATTTTCTCACTCCAGGCTAGGCTGAGTGAAGCACACACAAGGAAAGTCCTTTTAAAAGCAGTTTGCAGCAGTGCTGTGGTAAAAGCCCAGCAGTGAAGAGGCGGGAAGTGCAGAACAATCTCTTTTTGCCTGCCCACAAAGAAACAGGAGAAGAAAACGTGGTGACTTCCTAACAGTGGTCACAAGAGCAGGTTTGACAGTGTCTCTTCAAGGTCAGTAACACCATTCTCAGCTGTTCAAAGCAGCCTCTTGCTAGCAAACCCAGTGCAAATTCGTGGAAGAGGGCTGCTTGCTTGTTGTTTTCTCCTTGTTTGTTCAGGCTTCAGCCTGGCAGACAATCAGACCCAATTGTAGATGTAATGCAGGCAAAATACCAGAATACATGGGCCAGAGTGTGCTTTATGCTAATGGCAGCAGGCATTGCTGAATGTCTGCCTGCTCAGCAGCCTTGGAAGGGTCCTTGGCTGTCAAAACAAGTGGAAATCTAAGGAGCAGCTCAGTAGGGGTCTTTTTTTCAATTGCATACTTTGACCCACATTCTTCCTTATTTATATTTGCAAGTATCATGAGATTGATCATTTTTCTTCTCAGTGGCCCTGTAACACCAAATCTCCTCCTGCAGGAGAAATGCATTTGGTGGGGTGTTCAGAGGTTGTGAATGGCTGAGTGAATGCACACTGCTTTTTATTTGGTGAAGCTGCCTGTAAGGCAGGCTCTTTTCTGCCTCATCATGTCCTTCTCTGCTGGTAGGAAGTGTTTTTTGCAGTTTGAACAATTTTCTTCTAATTAACAAGAATTTCCCCATCCTCTTTCCAAAGTGTTCTACTTGTTCTCCTTTACCCTTTATCTTCAGTTCCTCTCAGTTACACTCATTGGGTAAGCAACAAATCTTTCAGGTGCTTCTGAACATTGTTCACATGGCATATGCCATCTACTTTCTTTTTGATATTGCATTTTCTGCTGACACCTGCAAAGCCTGGTCTGACAAAACTTTTCCCCAAGGAGAGGTTTTGTAGTGTTGGTTCTGAGTGTTAAAAACCATGGAAGCTTAGTGAAAAGCAAATGTGATTCTCTTTGCCCCTGCTTTGGGGATCAATGGTTTGAATCCTATTGTGCTTTACACCAGGGAAAATTGAAAGTAACCCCAGCTGCAACAAGGCAGCAGAGAAGGTAAAAGAATTGCAACAATGGGCTGAAGCTGCTGCACAGAGCCGTAAAACGCCAGGTTGCAGATGAGGCAATAGGGTGGCAAAGCCCTGTGAGCCCTGGGAACAATCAGGGCTTTCTGTGCTCTGGAACAAAGCAGCTTTACAGAGGGTGTTGCAGTGATCACTGAAACTGGCTCCCTGGAACTTTCTGTTGCACTGCACATTGCACTTGCTGCATGGCTGGGGTGGCCCAGAGAACTTTCTGTGTGGTGGCAATGAGTGGGAAGAAACCGTGAGTTACAGCTGAAAGCCTTACCCATGACTCTTCTTCTCCACAGGTGCCCCTGGTTGACAAAAGCCATCTCCCCAGCCATCCCAGTGTACAATGGACTCGTTTTCTTGTTTGTGCTGGCAAACTTCAGCATGGCAACTTTCATGGACCCTGGAGTTTTCCCACGAGGTAACAGAAATGGGACTGTTGTAGGGATGGGGGGAGGGGGACATTGAAAATCCAAGCCAAAGGAGGTGCCAGGTATCCAGACACACAAGTTGCTGATTGATCTTGTATACTTTATTTATTTATTTACTATACTTGACTGTCGTTAGGGTGAGATGGCAGTGAAATGCTGGGCACCCTCCAGCTCCCTTCTGAGCTCCTGGGTGTCCTCACACTTGCTGAGACTGGCACTCGAGGGCACGGGGTTGTGTAGAATGGTTCTCCTTGGACAGCTCTCCTGAGTGATGTGATTTTGATTGCTATCCCCTGTGTCATGCTGGCACACTGCATTTAAGTCACTGTCTTCACCAGAGGTAGCAGAGCATGGCAGAGGGGAGAGGCTAAACTTCCTGCAAGTTTCATCAAAGCAGTCCTTCCAGAATACCTTAAAAGAAATGCAGAAGCATTGAACGCTAGAACAGATAATGATTAAGGCTTGCCTTAGAGTGTCTAAAAATGTATACATTTAGAAAATATTCCTGCTTAAATTAGTACTGATTCACAGCTGATTAAATAGGATAGAGATCACTCAGCTTTTGTAATGGGAACCACAGTGCAGCTATCTCTTTTAACACATCCTAATGAGAGAATTATCACCTCATTTTATCTGTCTTCCAATAATTATTCACATGCAGTTTGCAGCAGAGACTGCTCTAGGCAGTCTGTCTAAACCAATGGATCTGTGCTGTCTGCAAGCTGTGCTTCCTCACCTCTGTTCACCAAGTTCAGGGTCTGTTTTGAATTGCTACCTGACAAGAGCAAGGCACCAGTCCTGCTGGTTTCCCTGAATAGCAAGGCCAGGTTTCTCCAGGTAGCATGGTCTAATAATGAGCATCTCTCTGCCATTCCTCTCAGCTGAAGCTTCTGAACCCCTGATTAAGTGTTGCAGCACTCCAGTTGAGGAAATTATTGTGTGTAAAGGCAATCTAAGGCAGAGGCAAGATCCAGTCACTTGTGTAAGATCAACAGATACACTATATAGGTACTTAAAGCTACAAATGCTAGTGACTTTCAAAAGAGCTTATGCAGGAGTTTTGAGGAGTTTCCTGGACTTGTTAGTTTCTTTATCTCAGCAGAGATAGCAGTGGTTAATTAAGCATTAAACATTATCAGTCTGAGAATCCAGTGTGTTTGTGCAGGGCAGTTCCCTCAGAGCAGAGCTGGACATCACCAGGCCCTGGGAGTGATCAGTGCTGAGTGTATTGTCAGTTCATACCTTCCTCTGGGCTTCTCTAACTTCCTTTTGCAAACAAGTTCTTCATTTTGGACTTTGCATTTAAGGAAAAAAACACACGGGGAGATCAAACAGAAACTTCCTCATCACCTTCCCTCCCATCCCATCTCCCTTTACACAAGGGAGTCAGGAGCAAAGCAGGAAGAGGAGGGGCTCCTAAAGTTCACCCCTCTACTGTCTCTCACTTCATTTGTGGCCTTGGCCTTGCATCTCTGTGCCTGTGCTTTGTCAGGAAGATGCTGGGAGCAAGGGGAGAGAAAAGACGTGGCATTTGTCCTGGGAGAAGGTAATGGAGTAGGAGTTCAGATGTGTGAAGGAAGCAAACTTATAAGGGAGAAGATGGAAAAGACTATAAATACCAGTGCTGGGAGGAAAGAGGAGCAGATGTTATTTCAGATCACAAGTGTGCATGTGAAAAAAAGCTTATCACCACCCCACGCCACCCGCAGAGCTGCCAGCGCAAGGAGTTCAGGAATTGTAGGAGGGACTTAAAATGAATACACAATCACTCCATTTGCTTTCTGCTGTTGAAATCAGGTTCAGTCTTCTTGGTTTTCAAGCTTCTTAGCACATTTCTGATAGTTAGGAATTTACTTCAAAACCAAAACAACAAATAAGTAGTACAAAAGCTGAGATTCTAATGAAATCACACAATTCCTTAAGGAAGCCATCAAGAATCTGTTAGAAAAATATGAGACTGGGCTGCTCCACGTCAGTGGGTCAGTGTATGAGAATCTGTGTAGTAAGATACATTCCTTTGTCAATGTATTCTTCTGCTCAGGTCTCTGGAAACTGGAAGTAAGCACATTTCCAGCTATATTATATGAGCTTGCAGATCTGGCAGATAGAACTTGGCCTGTGGGGGGAAATGATAAAAGTTGGGCTGCAGAAACCCAGCTTGTTGAAGAGAAGCTTAATCAAGCTCACAGCTCTGTTACTCATTTTTAAATCTTTTTTTTCATTTGTTGGCTCTCTGAATCTTTCTGGTATGAATCAGTATTGGCTCTGTGTGAGTGAATTTCTGGTAATACACCAGAATGAATGAGTAGGAAAGGAAGTATCAAGTAACTGAAATTGGGGCTGCCTTGAAAAATCTGATTTACAGTCTCTAGGCTGAGACTGGCAATGTTTTTTGCTGGCTAATTATACCAACTACAATCAGCTTTCATTCAGTGTTTTTGATGTGGATCTGTTTTGTACAAACTCTGTGTTTGAATTCTGCAAAAGGAACATGTTTAAATGCATGTAGGTATATATAATGTACAGACTTTTTGTCAGCATAGTCAGATTTTTTATAAGAGCTTAAATGGTTTGACTGTTCCGGTGTCTTGTTTTCATCTGCCCACATGTATTACACAGCCTGGGCAGGTTTATAATGGTATTGGAGAACCTAAAGACTGTATTTATAGAAGTGCCTAAGGGATTTAGAGTCTGGCTCTCTCTAAGAGTCCCACTGACTAGTTAGGAAGGAAAATTATAGGGAATGGTGCCAGTACAGCACTCTGCTTCCACACACAAACGTTAATCCAGAGAATACTTGCAGATAAATACTGTAGCTGAGCCAGATCCCAAGCTCATCTAGGTGAAGGGAGAAATTCCCTCTGAAGTCAATGGAAATTGGATCATGATAACACATCTAGAGAAGATTTAATATAGAACTGCATGACAGTAATTGATGCTCCTCTGGGACAACATTATCAAATTCCACCTAATTTGGAGCCAGTCAACCAATGCCAGCTGCACTATAATGTTTAACCAGGTGTTAAATAGATGTGAACTTCTTAGATTTTCTGTCAGGAGGAAACAAATAAAGATCACAGGAATCTAGAAGAATATTTTTTCTTCCCAGTATATATTTGTCTGTTATAGACTGGGATTTTTCTTGTGCATTTCTTTTTAAATGGTCTCTTTTCTTAAGCAGGGCTGAGGTGATAAACCATCACATAACACAACACAGTAAGGGCACTGTGCAGTGTCCCTGTGGCCCAGGGGCTGACAGGATTAGCTCTTTTCTCCTTGCCCTGTGCTACCTGCCCTAACTCTGAGTTTTGCGTTGAGCAGCGGACGAGGATGAGGATAAGGACGACGACTTCCGCGCGCCGCTGTACAAGAACGTGGAGATCAAAGGAATCCAAGTACGGATGAAGTGGTGCGCGACCTGCCACTTCTACCGCCCGCCCCGCTGCTCCCACTGCAGCGTCTGCGACAACTGCGTGGAGGTAACGCTGCTGGGCTGCCCTGCTCTGGGAACGGGCTGCTGGGCTGCCCTGCTCTGGGAACGGGCTGCTGGGCTGGCCAGCACGGGCTCTGGGCTGCCCCTGCTCTGGGAACGGGCTGCTGGGCTGCCCCACACGGGCTCTGGCCTTTCCCCTGCTCTGGGAACGGGCTGCTGGGCTGCCCTACACGGGCTCTGGCCTTTCCTCTGCTCTGGGAACGGGCTGCTGGGCTGCCCTACACGGGCTCTGGCCTTTCCTCTGCTCTGGGAACGGGCTGCTGGGCTGCCCCACGCAGGCTCTGGCCTTTCCCCTGCTCTGGGAACGGGCTGCTGCGCTGGCCAACGTGGGCTCTGGCCTGCTCCTGCTCTGGGAACGGGTTGCTGGGCTGGCCAACGTGGGCTCTGGCCTTTCCTCTGCTCTGGGAGCAGAGTTCCAGCTCTGGGGAGTTCACAGCTGGGCTCCTGTCGCCGGCCAGGGGTCTGTGTACAAGTCACAAACGGGACGGAACTGCTGAGGAACATGCCTTGAGCTGTTTTATTTTCTAGCATCAGTCTCATTGCATGGTTATGGCAAAGGGAAGAGGCCATCACCTCATACTCTAAGCAGCAAATTAAGAACTTAATGTTATGACAATGGGAAGAGGCCATCAGTTCATATTCTAGGCAGCAGACTAAGAACTTAATGTTATGACTTACTTTATAAGTTTTTTTTGACTAATCACACAAAGCAAAAGCATATTGGGGAGTTCTGGGGAGTTCACAGCTGGACTCCCACTGAGCAGTGCCATTGGTAGCACAGCCCTCAGTTATGTGTGTTACAAATGCAACGATGCTTGTTGTCAGCCCTGTCACCAGTGGTGATTAAAATAGAAATTTGTAATGCTGGCTGCATCTTCCTTGAGGTAGCTAAGGGATTGTGAATGTAAAAAAGGAGTGAATAGGAGAGTTGGTGGAGAGTTCAAGAGAGCAAGAAAATCAGGGTGAACCATTTCAGCTTGTCATGTGTGAGCTTAAGGTTCATAATTTAATTTGGTGCAAACTGGTGCCTACATTACTGGACAAGCAGAGAAGCCACAATGTGTGAATTCAGGAGAGCAAAACTCAGAGTTCAGCAAATGGTTCTCCAGTCAATGGAAGGAGCCCATGTCTTTGTAAATACCCCAGCTCAGAGCATGAGCTCATTCATGTTTCTAATGTTGATTGCTGTGAATTAGGGGACTTTCTTGATTCTTGTTACCCTTAGGGTCTTGGTGAGTCACACAGGATTTTTAAAAAATAACCCTAAACAGTAAGATGTGCTTTTGGGCTATAAGCATCTCCCAGACATGTAGGTACAGAGCACTGTATTCACAGCAGTGTATTGCCAGGGGACTTTTTATTGCTGAGCTGAAAATTCTACTTCTAAAGGTTCATTTCTGCTGCAAGGTCTATTTTTTTCAATAGAAAGATAAATCTTAATATGTCTAAAATATATTCAGCCGTGCCATTAAAATAAAAAGAATTACTAATCAGAAGGAGAAAAAATACCAGAGTCAGCTGGAATGCTGTATACACTACCTTTGTCCTAATCCTCTTTGCCATAAGCAAGAGAATAGTCCCAAAGAGAGCAGCACAGTTGCAAGTGAGAGAAAGGCTGGATTTATCTTGTGTCAGTCATATATCTAAGTTATAATTATCTGGAAGCAGTGCTGTGCCTAGTAACCATTGATAAATGGGACAAGGCTGTCCTGGTTTGGAAGGCTTTAGAAGGATGTGGGATTTTAGAAGCCTGAGAGTGAGGAGCTGCTAAGGTCCCTGGGTAGAGAGAAATAGCCACAGCTATTTGTTTGACACACAGTTTGTTTAGACTGCTGTGAATTGTTGCACAGAGCCGGATTTTTGGTAGAAAACCTGAATCATACATTACCAGTTTTAAAACATAAATGTTTTCACTAATTCTAGGTTCTGAGGATTGTTTAGATGATGGCAAATTCTCAGTTGTCCCATGGAGTTTCTTTCTTCCACCTTCCCCGGTGGCTCAGCATAAAAATTCATTTTCAGGAAATGAAGTTTTCTGAGAAAAAGATTGCTCAAAACTCAGTGGTATAAACAGTTGAAGTTTCATGCTGATGTAAGGCCTCCATGGGAGTCAGTTCTGCAGCAGAAATGAAAATGGGAGGGAATCCAAAAGGAACCTGCATAAAATAGCAGAAGGCAAGGTGACTCTGGCTTCTCCACAAGTTCTATTGATAGAATAGAGCTCTCCACAAGTTCTATTGATAGGTCAGTGGAGTGTTCTCTGCTATTCTGGTGCACAAGTAAAGAGCTCTGCTTGTAATTAAATTACTACTGCTGTGCAGGAATGTAGGCAAAAAGTATTAATGACTTCTGAATCAATAAATTGTGGCCTTAAACATGTTTTATTGATTCTTGTGATGCTTATTTCCCACTCACCTGTCATATTCTAGAAGAGCTTTGAGACAGTAACAGGAGTGACTCTGCTGGCTTTCCATGTAGGATCCACTCAGGGTTGTAGTTCCCATGTTTTCACTGTCAGTCTAGAATGTACAATCAAAATTATTTTCCCAAATATAAAACTTTAGAACCAATATGATAAAAATTAATAAACAGCAAAAGCAGACAACACTTGCAGAAATAAAACAAATTAAAACTTAAAGCATGCAGAGGGACCCAAAATGAATCTGTGACAATAGTCAGAATTTTGTTTTCTTAATTGGAATGTTTGCAGTGTATACTTACATAGTTTCATAATCCATAGGTATTTTGGGCTGCATACAGCCAGATTTGCATAACAGACAGATGTTATGTCAGCATTTCAGATATAGCCTGAAATGATCTTAATATTTAAGTCGCCCCTGTCCTTTTCTAATGTGCTTTGAAAAAGCTCTAATCCATTTTTTTGTATTTTGTAAATTTTTGGTAAATGCATTGTGCAAAATTAGAAATACAAAACCCCCTGTGTCATCATTGAGCAGTGCTTAAAAATAGCATTGCCACAAAGTGAAGAATACACAGTGTATTTGTCAGTGCAATGAATGTGTAATATCTGCTCTGCAGAACACAGAGGTAAGAAGGGTTTATTTCTTGCACCCGATCTTGTCTTCACGTCAGGAATAATCCCATTGGAGACAGTGGATTTACATGCTTACAAAACTGTGTAAAGGCACTTGGAGGGTGTCTGTGGCTTGCCCTCATTATTAAATCTCCTGTTAAAAGGGATCTGACTTTGTAAGGGACTTTGGACTTGTAACTGAGACAAATAGTTAGGTTTGGATTCATAACTTAATGGACCTATGCATAACTTTGCCTCTTGTCTGATCCTGCTGTTCTTTTTCTTTGTGACCTGCTTGGTAAAAAGGTACTTTTGTGTTCAAAATGGACTCATTGTTCAAAGTGGACTCATTCAGTGATGTATAAATACTGAAATGTGGGACAGGGCATTCTGCAGCACTATTACATCTTCAAACCATTCTAGGCTATAATAACTTCATTGTAATTGACTCATGCTAAGGATGATAAAAATGAGGGCTTCTGCTGCTAGCAGATAAATAGCCTGTCCTTTATGTTTGATATATCCTCTCTTCAAACCCTATAAACACTCAAGTACCTCTCCATTCATGAATAGAGAAACAACTTGGTCCTAAAAAGTCTTATAAAAGACAGTCAAGCATTTTGTAAAGCTGCAGAACTAGTCTGATGTAATTTTACATGACAGGGGTTCAGATTCATCTCTGAGGCAATGTATTTTCTTTCACTGTTTGGATATTTTTCCCTATCTCTCCCTTTCTTTACAAGGATTTTGACCATCACTGCCCATGGGTCAACAATTGCATAGGACGGAGGAACTACCGCTATTTTTTTCTCTTCTTGCTGTCCTTAAGTACACACATGGTTGGAGTGTTCACCTTTGGGCTCATCTTCGTCCTGAACCACATGGAAAAGCTGGGAGCAGCTCACACCACCATCACGTATCCTTCCTGTTGGTCTTTCCACACTCAAGGTGACTGAGGAGAATGGGCAAGAATGAATCTGTATATTTGTCCTCAGGGAGCTGGTGGAGCCTCTCCTGATCCCCCACTGCTCTCCTCCTGTAAATGCTCAGTGCAGGATTTCCTCTGTTCCCATTGTACCTGGGTGAGCGTGGATTGCTCCAGAAACTGTAGGTGACCCTTTGTCTTTCTCAATCTTTGTCATGACAGCCCAGCAGAAGGATGAGCTGCCTCCCTGAATTTAACTTAAAAGCAGGTGTAACTCTCAACTGCTGTTTGCTGAGTTTAGAATTCTGTTGCTGTGCTTTGGAGCAGAGGGTGCTCTGGAAGTAGCCCCCTGTGTGCTGGTGTAACACATGAATTGCTGGCTCTGAGGGGTGATTCTTTGCAAGGTAGAAAGGTAGAACTCAGAATCACTGAGTTCACTCAACTTTTTGACCATCTCAAGGGTGAGGACCCAGACTAGGAGCCGATGGACTTAACTTTGAGATGGAATTTAGTTAGGCCTTGCTAAAGGTGAGGAATAATTTGCACACATGAGACCCCACCTGGAGTGCTGTACCAACATCAGAAGGATGTGGAGCTGCTGGAGCAAGTCCAGAGGAGGCCACAGAGGTGTTCAGAGAGTCCCTCTGCTCTGGAGACAGGCTGGGAGAGTTGATGTTGTTCAGCCTGGAGAAGAGAAGGCTGTAGGAAGACCTAAGAGCCCTTTCCAGTGCCTAAAGGGGCTCCAGGGGAGCTGGAGAGGGACTTTGGACAAGGGTCTGGAGTGAAAGGTTGAGGGGGAGCAGCTTCAAACTGAAAGAGGGCAAGTTTAGATGAGATATTAGCATAAAATTCTTCACTATGAGGCCCTGTCACAGGTTGCCCAGAGAAGCTGTAGCCGCCCCTGGATCCCTGGAAGTGTCCAAGGCCAGGCTGGACAGGGCTTGGAGCAGCCTGGGACAATGAAAATGGAACTCCCCTGACAACAGGGGAGGTGGAACTAGATGATCCTTAAGGTCCCTTCCAACTCAAACCATTCTATGACACTGTTACACTCCCCTATATTTTTTCTCTCCTTTTCCTCTCCCTGTCTTTCACAGACCCTTTTTCCCTTCACTCATCCCAGTTTCTTTAACCCTTGGATACAGAATGGCTGTCATGTGTGTGGCTGGGTTGTTCTTTATCCCAGTCATTGGTCTCACTGGCTTCCACATTGTTCTGGTGGCCCGAGGGCGCACAACCAATGAGCAGGTAAGAAGCAATCCTTTCTCCATGTTTGTGGCTTAGGTGCTGAGGTGGGAAGGAAAGTCAGCAAGTCAGCTTGGGTAAAGCTAATGATGGTCCAAATCTTACCAGAAATGCTCTTATTGGAGCTTCTGTGAAGATCTAGGAAGGTTGCCTATTTTTTTTTTCAGATTTTTTTTTAATACACTGCAGGGAAAGATTTCCCTTTTTTAGCCACAGAGCACTACCCCAGGCTTATTTATTATTTAAAATCTACTCATGACCTTGAAATAGGTTTTATGTGGTAAGTACCATCAACCCCAGAAGTTCAAACTTTATGAGTCAGATTGAACAATCCATGAGATTGAGTGAAACAGAAAGGAAAAGATTAAATCATTTGCCCTCTCTCCTGGTATTTTGAGCTCCCCAGCAAGCCCTCACTGCCCTTAATAGGGTCTGAGTTAGCTCTTTGTCTCCCTCTGTGTCTCTCTCTCTTGTTCTCATGCATATGAGCTCACACACACAGAGTGCTGTTGGACCCAGCTTGGTTTGCTTCTCCAGACTAAGTGCCAACATTTGTGCCAAAAAGCCTGGAAAACTCCAGTTCCCCTGCAGTTGCTCAAATGTCCATGACCCACATCCCTGGGGTTGATGCAGACCTGCATTCATGTGCCCATTAATGGCTTGGTGTGGCAGATAGAGGTCAATGTGATGGGATCAATAACAGGTCCCTGCCAGCCCAAGGGCAGTTTGCAGGTGTGGCACAGGTCTCAGCCCTCATCCCAAGGCTCCTGAACTCTGTGCATCCCAGTGCTTTACCCTTGCACAGCTCCAGCTCCAAAGTGCCCCTCAGATCTGGGCTTTTTCACATTTTTCTCCACCATACTTCTTTTCCCTTGTGGTTTGGGGGGTTTTTTCAGATGGGTTTTTGCTGCCCTTGCCCCCATGGGTGCTCTGCAGCTCCACTGAGCTGTTTTGGCTGTCCTGGGGGCTGATGGCTCCATGCTGTGGAGCTGTCTGGCTCCTGGGCAGGCTGTGAGCGATGAAAACATCTGTCTGAGGCCAGGCCCTCGTAAACTGAGATGACATTGTCTCCATCCCACAAGAGACAATAAAAACTCTTATCCAGAAGAGTGTGGGAGGTTTACATAAGCAAGGAATCTGAAGTCATCCTGAGCAGTTGCCTAACATGGCCTTTGAACAAAGCAAGCTTCCATAGCTGTCATCTTCAAATGCTTTTCTCTGTCCTGCTCAGAATCATCTACTCTTCATTTTAAAATTAATTTTGGCCAAGTATTAGATTTGATAGTGCTAACAATAGTAGCTTGAAACACAGGGCATTTTGGTCTCATAGCCCAAATCGTGGTTTGCCTTAGGCTTGTCTTTGTGCAGTGATATAAACTCTCCATGAAAATTTTAGGCTGAAAAAGAAGGAAAAATTTAACTTTAAAAAATGTTAAATTTAATTTCATATGTTTATGGCTACACTAGAATTTAGAAAGGTTGATGATTTTTCTGTGATCAAAATAACCATTGGAAAATGTATCCTAGCTTGGTTTGGTTTCCTGAGCTACCAAACCACTTGAGATTTATTACATCTTCCCATGCCATTTTGAAAATTAAATATAATCTGGTCTTAATTTCTGCTTAGTCATATGTAGGGGTTATCTGTAACTGAAGGATGGATGTTCCCAGCCCTGAGGTCCTTTCAGAGGAAGCATATCTGAGTAATTAGAGCACCAGACCAGGAGAGATGGATGTGAGATCTGCTCCTGGCTTTGCCACTGTTATAAAACATTCTCTTTTCTCCTGCAGTCTCAGTGCTGATTCTCTTTTCTCACACTGGTGGTTATCTACTGTCAGCTTTGCAGTTGCAATATGCTCAGCTTATCTTGTTCTCTTTTCTCAGTACATTTTGTAGGCCAGTGGTACAGACATTTTTGGGTTTTTACTGTAAATTTTTGGTATTTAATAATTCTGGAGTTTGTAAGTTCTGAGCATTCATAGTAGGCAGACTGTGATTGAAAAGTGCATAGTGGCTGGGTTTAGATGTTTACTGAGCTTTCTGAATGCCTCTGAAATTCTTTTATGGAATGAAAATAACCCATAACCCAACATCTGCTCATATCCTGGTATTTTTAGTTTCTGAATAGAGTAAATAAATACCCTTCCTTCTTAGACTGCTTTCTAGCAGTGATTTTCAAACTACTTTAGAAACCAAATATAATTAGTACTGTAATCTGTGAGTTGGAGAAATTTTATTTTCATACTGTGTTTGAGAAAATGGGCACAGAGATATGAAATGCTTTGCCAGCATCTGGCACAAGTCAGTGTGAGCCCAGGATTGATTGCAGACGTGCCAAATGTCCCAGGCCCATGTTTTTATCAAAAGGTTGTTCTTCCAAATCTCAGAACTTCCAGCCTCTCTCTCTTGGCCTTTTAAAGAGCTTTATGTTATATCAACAAGGCCAGCATAATATATTGCAGAATCATTTAATCCTTGTTATTTTATGTGCAAGTTATTAAAGTATTTCTGGTGCTGTGTAAACTTGTTGCTAGATCAGAACTATGAGCTGATTAAAATGCTTTACTTGCAAACAACAACAACAGTAATGCTTTTAATGGCAACCACTATTAATCTCCCTGGCTTTATTGGTGTTTATCCCCATATGGTGACTTTTGAGCATGTGCCTGTAGAGTACAAACTCTTTATAATGCTTATGAAGCCTTGAATGGATCTCGCCAGTCTAATGAGGCTTGGCTTTTATTAAACCTGCTCATTTACAAGCAAACATTGTAATCACCAGGGAGTTCCTGGCACCCTCCCACGTAAGGCAGTGGTTTGTACTGATTGCTGCTCAGGATGAGATCTGAGAGAAACATTGCTCTCATCCAGCATTTGGGAACATTGATTCGACTTTGCTGTTGGTTTGGAGGGGTCTCGCCAAGGCAGAGGAGGGGAATGAAAGAGACCCAAACAGGATGTCTGGCTAGGAGCAGACACAAATCCAGTGCAGGAGCAGCATGGAGATGTGAACACATCACTTTGAAATCCAGTCATATTTAGCAATGTCCTTTTGGGAAGGATCTTGAGTGGAGTGCCTCCTAGCTGGAATTAGCTGACAGAGGTGGTGTGTCAGAGCTGGAGTGATAAAGTGCAGCATTCAAAGAAAAATGATCTGTTTGGGAAGGACAGAAGGGTCAGGCTTGTTGTTGGCTTTCTGAGGCTTGGATGATGACTTTTATGTAACCAGAGGTTTGAGCAGTGTCCTGAACATGTTTCCAGGTGACAGGGAAATTCCGTGGGGGAGTGAATCCTTTTACCCGCGGATGCTGTGGAAACGTGGAACATGTGCTCTGCAGCCCCTTGGCTCCCAGGTAAGAGAAATGCTCTCAGCTGGAATGAGGGAACAAGAATCCCTGTTGGTACAGGGGGAGAAATGTGCTTGGCTGGGCTCACAAGCCAAGGATCATTGATGGAATAAGGGGAAAGCAAAGCAAAACAGTCGTGAACGTAGAGCTCTGTGATAGCTGCTTCCCTGATGCATGGCTGTAACCTGTAACTTACCACCCTTATCCCAGAAATATTTTTTTGGCATGAGCTTGTTAAACTATGTCGAGCTCATACCCTTGTCTTCACCAGCTTCTTTATCCAGTGGATTTCAGTAACAAGGTAAATATCCATATGTTATCATATTGCCCACACTACTTCTTACACTCTACAGGCAATGTCCACTCTGCTGGGGAAAAGGGAGGAAGCTAAAATCAGCCTTTCTTCTTAAGAGTTAAATCTAATTTCAGGCTGCTGTGGTTTTCAATCTCACTGGCACTTTCATTATCATAAAACAGATTATCAATGAGATCTACATCACGAAACTTGAGATTTTATTTATGGCTTTCTATTTTTGGGGAAATGGATTTATCGTTTCACATTTTGAAATCAGGATCTTAATGCAGTAGATCAGATGGACTATAAATAATTCTAGGTGCTGAGCTGTCCAGCCTGCAAACATGTTCATAATCTTACTAGAAGACTTATTTGAGCCTTTTTAGGGTGTTGAACAATTCCAGACCCTGACACTCTTATCTGCGTTTTTCCCCCTTTGTTATGCAACAAATAATTCCTAAAGGACTGTTACATGTGTTAAAGACATTGGAGTAGCTGCTTCTCAAACCTTCCAAACATGAAAGTCAGGTCAAGGTGGATGAGAAGAGTTGGATATTAAATGCTGTGAGACACTTGTGTTAAGAGAGGGGTTGTGAGTACCATCATCATGGCTATTCACAGAATTGTAACAAGCAGAACATTTGTGTTTTGTGAACACCTGTTCAGATTGTTCTGTTTATTGAAGGTCCCTGAGCCATCACTACTAGAATGTCCTGTTCACTAGATAAAACAGAGAAAGCTGGTGTGTGTATTGATATTTAGGCATTGTACAGACACTGGCCAATTGCACTTAGAGAATTCTATCTAAAATCAGCCATTTCCTCTTAGATTTTTTGCTTCCTATAGACTTGGCAGTCTTTTTTACCTCCATTTATTTGAACACTAAACATGCTACAGAAACAAGTCACCATGTGGTAAGTTAGAACTGGCAGCACATCATCTTCTCCATGGTAACTCCCCATGTGCTGGGTCTTGTTCCCCAGACACTGACTCCCACCACAGGGCAGCTGTTTGGTGTTAACTGGGATCATGTAGTCAGTCACTTCTGTTGATGGAAGGCCTCTCTTGCTCTCTTCGTGCTCTTGTCCATTAGTGCTTAAAAAATTGCTGATTTTTTTAATGCATCTTCTCCTTTCGCTCACTAATTATTGTTTTTGGGTTTTTTTATTGCTGCTTAATTATTACATCTACTGAAATAAATTGAGGCTCTTACCTTGATTCTGACATATTCTTAAATCATAACCTGGAAGTGGGAAGATTTTTAAGCCTCGTTCTTAGGTTGCTGTTTATTTTAATGATGAGTGTTGCACAATTCATCAGGTACGTGGTTGAGCCCAAGAAGAAGCAAGCTGTGAGTGTGAAGCCTCCTTTCCTGAGGCCGGACTTGTCCGAGCGACAGATCACGGTGAAGATCAGCGACAACGGCATCCAAGCCAACCTCAACCGCAGCAAGGTGAGGGAATCTCCAAGCTCTGCTTTTGCAGGGCAGGGATTGAGCATTATCAAGCCTGGGAATGAGTCTGTCATTGACAAATCTCTTTGAGATGATGCAGAAACTGGAGTTTGAGTCCTTGTCATGTACTTCATGCTTTGAAAGTAATGCAAGTTCAGTAACTGCAGTTCTTGATCCAGTAAGAGGCAGCTCTTGCATGGAATCCCTCTGGGATTCTTTTGGAAGAGTTGCCTGTTCTTTGCAGTAGTTAATTTCTGTCCCAAGAGCTGTCACCTCTTCGTGTTCAAATTAATTTTAATGAACCCTTGTACCACCAGACCAGGTCAGCTGTTCTACTTCAGAGAACGCTCTGAGCTTCCAGGCTGCAGGAAGGCTTGTGGTCAAGGGCAAGGAATATTGACTCAGAAGCTGAGTTCTCTTTTCAGTTTCTCCTGTCATGAATAATAAAGAAGGATTTATTTAGTCCCATAAAAAGTGGTGGATTCAAATGAAGCCAACTTGTAAGATTTTTGTGGATAGTTACTTCCTTTGGAAGAAACTTTGAATAGTTACTTGCTGAGAGCTACCTGGAAAGTTGCTGAAAAATGCTAGAAAGCACTATTGTCTTCTACCACATATTAATTAGCATGATGATTATAGTACTTAGCCTGCCAAGTAGACCAGGATAGTACATTTAAAATTCTACTGGCTGGTTATGACAATGCTAATTTTACATGTGGCAGTCCTTGCCTGCAGTGGATGCTAAATCCTGTTTGTCATTATAGTTATAGGTAGTTCTGGTTCTTTGGTACAGCCAGCACTCTGCCACATGCTGCTATTGAACCAAGTTTCATGTAATGATTGATTTTTTTGGATCATTTTCAGTCTAAAATCAGCCTGGAAGGCCTGGAGGATAAGAGTATGGATGTGCAACCAACTCTCCCACCCAAAGGAGATCCAAGCAAGTACTCTGAGCTAAAAGGGCAGCTGGGCACCAGTGAAGGTATGTATGATCAGTGCTTTATTTTTATTTATAAGAAACTATTTTAGCCTCTTTAAAATGCTTCTTGTATTTTTTCAAAACTTGTGATCTGGGTGATGGATTTTTTTCCTATTTATAAGATTTCCAGACTAGGGGAATTAACAGCAGGAAAGGGAGAGAAAAGCCTGCTTGAAGTGGTTTATTCAAGCCTAGGTTAATTTTTCATGTCAGTTTTGCAGAGATTATAAACACTTTTAAACCCCTTCTTAAATCAATTTTAAAAATAAAAACATCTAAGGAATCAGAAATATTAGCATGACATTCTTGGGCGTTGCAAACTGAATTATTTCATTGGTAAGAATGTGAACTTTATGCTTTGATACTATTAAAAAAAACTTTTTTTTTTCAGGCAGAACTAGTAGCTGAATCCAACCCAAATATTTAGTATTTCAAATTAGGCAAAATTTCTACTCGCCAAAACATGTCACCCCATTCAACATATTGTGTCTTGTTTCTTCTTCTCTGTAGATGGCTGACGTGGCAGCAATGTGCTGTTACTGCCATTGGGAGCCCATTGATTTTGGTGGAATTCTGCACAAAGTACTGCAAGTTCTATTCTCTCTAGAACAGATCTGCTTGCAGAGCACGATGGATGGCAATGAATCACGGCTGACAGCTTTCTGTCCACACACATTTTAATAGAAATTTTTTTTTTTTTTCTTTTGCAGAAGGTGGCCTCTCACCCAAACTGATCAGCCCTCCCACTCCTGCCATGTACAAATACCGCCCAGGTTTCAGCAACACCCCCAAAGTTCACTACCACGCCACGGCCGAGCAGGTGAGCGCACTCCGAGTTTCTGCCCCAGCTAGTGCAGGCACTGTGGAGCTGAGGGGGAATTCACTGCAGGGCTCCAGTGAGTGCCAGAGTGGAAAAGTAGATAACAAAGCTTGGCACTGTTGTGTGACAGTGTATTATTTTCACTGTGCTCCTTATGGAAACATGTCTGGTTTCACAGCTTCCCCCTGCTGACACGTCTGTCCCTCTGCCAGGCGTGTGCTGCCACTGCTGCAGTGTCTCAGCCTCATCCTGGGGTGCTGAGAAGTGTCACCTCCCGTTGGCTTCTCCTGGCAGAGGTGCCACCTCACATTCCCTTCAGAGGGAGCTGGGCATGCTGAGTGCTTCTCTGGATCAGACCGCTTAGCCAACACTCAGTGTACTCACTGATTCCTTAAGATGTCAGCTTGCAAAATAGAAAGAACTTTTAAAGCATCCCAAGGGATATTTTAGTAAAAATTAACAGAAGAGTCCTCACATTTGACCTTCCTTAGCACCTTTTCAGTGCATTTGGATTATATGGAAAAAAACACCTTCCTAACTCTTGGCATCATTTTCACCTATCAAGAAAACTGAGGTCCAAACAATTAGACAGATTTGCTGGGGAATTTTGACAGTTTATTCTTTTGCATAGAAGTTATGAAACTTATTTCTCATGAATTTATTGCAAATATTCCTTGGCCCCTGGGACCTGAGAACAGCATTTGGAAAATCACTGCTCTAACTTGCATATTTGCAATATGTATCTAAGTCTTCATGCACCAGTGGAGACGCCCTTAACAAACACATACCACACACAGTGCAGTTTTCTCAAAATTAATTTCATCAGGTCCTTCAGTATCACCCCTGGAATAACAAGAAGGGGGTGATAGGAAGGAGTATTATGAAAGAAGTAAAAAAGGAAAATACGGTAGATAAAAACAATTGACTGTAGCAACACTGTAATAAGACAGAATGTTCCTTAAATAGTGAGGAAAGCTTTTCCTGAATCCTCCTCATTTTGAAAAGAAAGATGGTGATAGATAGTTTAATTGCAGCTATGACCAAGTTTAAGTTTTAGTCTTACTGCAGTAATGGTAAATCTTATTCTCTGGATTTGTCCACTTAATGAAGAAACAAGTGGCTTATGAGAGGGAACACAAGAACAATGTGTTCACTGTATCCAGAAAGTTTAATATCCTCTCATTTTCATTTTATTACATGAAAAATGGCTTGTTCATCCAGTTCAAAATAGTCTATTTACAGGCATCATGTAGCAATTTTGAGCTGTGGAAGCCACAGCATTCTGAGTCATAATGCCAAAAGTCAGAGAGCCAAGGAAGGTAGGCTTGTTGTGTTCATTCAGGGCACAGCCAGAGATGCAATATAGATACAGGGCAGGTTCTGATTAGGCCAGGGGACTGGGCAGTGCTGTGAAGTGATAACAGGGAACAGCACCTTCACTCTGAGGGCTGCTGTTTCAATCCTAACTCAAAACAGTGCTGTTGCTGTTGCTGACTGGTGTACAAGCTCTGGGGCCTTGTTCAGTTTTATAGTAGTCACAACTCTGTAGTAGTCAGCTGGGAGTATCATAAAATGGGGTTCACGTGAGGAGCTGATAGGAGGGCATGGATTTGTCTGCCAAGCCTAAGTAGGAGGTACAGAGGGAAAGAGACTGGGCTCTGTGAGGAATGCCATGGTGTCTGTTCTGTATCAGTTCTTCAGCCTGTCAGTGTAATTCTGCTTTTGAGCAGTGAAAGCTGCTAGGAAAGAGGCATTGGGACACAAGGATAAGTAGCACAAATACACTTAAAAGCTACGTCATTGCTCTCATCCTCCTTTACAGGCTGTCACTTGGTGTCCTTTTTCCAGAGAAGGCCAAATTTAGCACCATGCTCTAGAAGAGAGTGAGCTGTTTTGCATATTTCTCTATCTTCCAGCTGAAAGGAAAAAAGCTTTTTAAAAACATTCACAATAAACCAGGGGTTTGTCATTCAGTTTATTTTTTTAATCATTTTCCTTTAAAAGAAACTAAAGAACAAGCTGTGCCAACTGCATTTCTGATTAAATATGTGGCTGATAATAACTCTTTGTTTGCACAGCCAGTGTAGCCAATTTATTGTGCATTATGGAAACTCTTCCTTAAAAATAACAGTGAAAACTATTTGCTTAGCACAGAATGGCATTTTAAGTGAACAGAACTCTGAGCAATTTTCACAGAGTAAAACAAAGTGAAGTCCTATCTGTTTTTAGAGCACATAAATAAACTATGCACTTTGTTTCCTTTTCTGATGCGGCCACTTTCTCCTACACAGGCA
The DNA here is from genome assembly GCF_027579445.1 of Ammospiza nelsoni. Classification (NCBI taxonomy): domain Eukaryota; kingdom Metazoa; phylum Chordata; class Aves; order Passeriformes; family Passerellidae; genus Ammospiza; species Ammospiza nelsoni. The sequence goes on along the minus strand of NC_080650.1, from coordinate 6,951,220 downwards.
ATAAAAAAGAGAAAATTGCTTCATTTCATTGTCTAAATGGTGGGAAGGAGCCTCTCTGCTTTAATTAAGGTTAAGTGCCTAATTTTGAAGACCTATGACCAGAAGTTCAGAATTACTGAATATTCATAGTGCAGAGTAGAGTGGATAAGAGTGTGCTGGTCCCCAGCGTGTTGAAATGAAGCTCAAAATATTTCTGTCTCAGCACACAAGTCCAGACATCCCTCAACTCAAGAGCTATTTGTAGAAAATGTGAAGTGCAGTGCTTTTTCCAAGGGCAGTATTATCAGATAACAATCTGATTTACCTTGACTGAGACTTGAGTCTCAGCTTGTGTCTCATTCAGTGTCCATGTATTAACTTACATTTTACTGTCAATATTATTTAGCAACTCCTCCATGGTTCTAAGGTGCTAATCCATATGTTGAACAGGAGTCAGGAGATTTTCTTGTAATGAACCTGGGCTGGCAGTCAGAGGGAAGACCTTCAGCTCTGTCCTTCCATACACTCACTGAAAGAGCAAACCTGTACTTACATGTCACTGGCTTCTGTTTCTCATACTCACCTTTGTTTTAGATCACCTTGCAGGAGGGACACAGTCAGGGGGCTCTGATAGAAGAGGATGGCAGGAGCCTTGATTACCAGTCTGAACCCAGCTTGGACATCCCCAGCTACCGGAAGAGCTCCCTGCACAAGACCTACCAGTCTTCCCCACTCCAGATAGATTCCTTTGCCATCAATTCACGATCCCTGAGTCTGAAATCTGCTGGCAGGAGAGGGACAGACAAAGTGCCCCTTCATCCAATAAAGTCCGAAGGAGAGGCTTCCACCCCTTACAAAAGCATCTTTTCTCCCAATTCCCTGTCAAACAGAAATGGGAGTCTTTCCTATGACAGTTTGCTGAACCCCATGTCTCCCTCGGGGAGGAAGTGCATTGCCCATTCTGCAGTCAGCTCTGTTGGGTACCACTCCCCATACTTGTCAGCCAAAATGTGCCACCTGCGGGGCAGCGAGCTGCAGCGCCAGCCCCCGCAGAGCTTCAGCCCGGTGCTGGGCAGCCCGGCCCCGCATCAGCGAGAGCCCTCCCCAGTGCGCTACGATAACCTCTCCAAGACAATTATGGCATCCATCCAGGAGAGGAAAGAGATGGAAGAGAGGGAGAAGCTCCTCCACTCGCACCCTGACTCGGTGTTTGCAGACTCAGGTGTCTATGACACGCCCAGCTCCTACAGCCTGCAGCAAGTGAGCACGCTCTCGGAAGACCCGCGCAGCATGGCCATGAGATACGGATCCAGGGACAATCTGATGGCTGCCACCAGCTTTAGCACAAGGAACCCTGTACTGCAGTCCTCAGTGTCTTCACTCTCAAGTGCAATGACAAGAGCCCCAAGGACTTCCACAACCTCTCTGCAAGCTGATTTAGCCAATAATAACGTGCAGTCCCATCAAGCACTGCAGGGCAGGGTGAGCAATGGCTCCTACAAATCCCCAGGCCACCAGGTCCCATCGTCCCCCACAGGGATGCCTAGGTCACCCTCTTACGGAGGCCCGAAGGCTGTGTCGTTTGTAAACACTGTGGAAATCACAGAGGTGCAGTCAGTGGGAGCACAGAGGTATGTACTGCTTGAGGGGCTGAGAGCACTGGAAATCTGCTTGTGAGCAAGGGCTGGAGCTGGAGCTGCGCTGGAGGCACACCCTGAGGAGGTGTTTGCTGTGGGCCATGATGGTGGGAGGTTTGTGGGTGCTCTTCAGTTCTGTCACACCCCCACAGCAACCTCATCATGACAAAATGTTTGCACTTCTGCTGTACCTTGAACTGCAGGTGGTCACTTTTGCTGTAAATTCATAGTGAAACGATGTCATAGCTGAACTGGGGAATTATTTCCAAGGTGTGAGGTAGATTATTCCTCCCCTTAGGCACAAAAGGGTGGAACTGTTCTACTTTGCAGCCTGAAGGGAGGCTGACCCAGACATTGCATGGGTACAGAGGCAGAGCTGGGATCCTGCTTGTGCAACATACCCTCCACAGAGGGAAACATGCTGAGATCCTGGTGCTTGGCATTGACAGCTCTGTATTTACCAGTGTTGAGTGTCCATAGTACAGAACTGCTGATAAAAGCACAGAGCTTCATGATATTACCTTAAGGCCTTTCTGCTTCCTTCCTTTCTGTAAGAAAGCATGGAGAGAAAGGATTTGCTGTGCTGAAAGCCTCAGTAACTGCCACCTGAGCAAGATGCTCAGCTGCAGCTTCTGCATGTGCTTCTGTTTTCCTTCTGGAAGCTATGAAGCTTGGAAAGCTTGAAAAGATCGTGATCCTGCTGAGGATGTAGTATTTCAGCTTAGTTGGGACCTTGAGGGCAGCTCTTCAGAAATATCTAAGTTTCCTTTGTCTCTGGTACTTACTGTGCTGTGCTGGCCTTTGGTTTAGATCCCAGGTTTCTCTCTCCTGTTATCCAACAGTTTTGGAAAATGTACTGAAATGTGGGAGAACTATTATTGTAGACCTCCTGAAGTTAAGTGCAAACAAGTTGTTTCAGAGATGAGCAACAAAGTTTTGTTTACCTGGATATTTAACTGGGAAATGTTTTTTCTGAGAATTTGTTTCTGCTTTTAAAACACAGTTTGGCTTAAGGTCAGTGGTGAGCAGTGGTAACAGTTAAACTCTCCTGTGTCCTACAAATGCCTATGCAATTAGTTTGGAACAACAAAGCATTTAAGCAAGTAATTAAATTAACAGATATTACTCAGGCGTGGTCCACTAACCTAATGGCCAAATTAATTCTCTCATTTCAGTGGCTTTTCATCAAATGCACTGGCTTCAACCATCTTGCTCCCAGGCTTGAATATTTTGCAATGCTGGGAACTCAGGATGACAGGGGTAATTGTTTATTCTGAATGAAGCCATTCTGTACCACACTTTATCACTAATACTGCATCTTTTTATATTTCTTTTGGTGCAGGGATGACATGCAGTTGAAGACACCTCACAGTAAAATAAATGGACAGCCAAAAGGAATAGCCAGGTTGGGTTCAACATCAAGTTCCCAGGGGACACCAGTCAGCCCTGCTAGACACTCTAATGTTAAGAAGGTGTCTGGAGTTGGTGGAACAACCTATGAAATTTCAGTGTAAAATAAAATGAATTAAAAACAAAGAGCCATCCACTCAGCCAGCCATGAAGCTAGGAGCACTGTGAAGACTCAAACAACAACAAAGAAGGAGCAGCAGCAGTTGGCCACTCTCCTTTTCTTGTTTTGGGTTTGTTCTGTTTTCATCTTTCTCTTTTGGCCAAAAACCAGCTGCAGCCTTATTCTTGAAGGAATAATAAAATTGTACAGTCTATCAGACTCTTCCTGAACCGACAGGCATGAACTGGCTACGACCTAAGACCACACGGAGCGAAATTCCTTCCTGCAAGAGAGCGCTAAAGCCATTGTGCGCGTGTCTGTCCAACCACTCTGTTGTGCAGCTCTTGTGCTGTGAAACAGTTCAGTCAGCCAGGATCAGTCAGTTCTCCCATGCCCCTTCCCAGTTCTTCTGGCCAGCGAGGTGTCTGGTAGGAGCCAGAGGACTGGCTGCTGTTTTCCTGTTGACATGGAAAGTGGGGTTCCTGCGCTGGGCAGGAGCTTCTTTTCGTCCCCCGGGCGCTGCAGCTCAGGTTCCTCCTCCTGGGAAGGAACAAGGCAAGGCCACTTGGGCTGCAGACACCATGTCTTCTTCAAAAGCCTCCCTGGTCCCAGATGGGGGCAGGAGAAGGGATAGCAACAGCTTCTCCCCGTCTGCCGTTGGCCTCCCTGTGTGTGAAGTTGTGTGTGTGTGTGTGCGTGTTTGTCTCCATGGAAAAGGACCGCAACACCGGCGAGGATCTGCTACTCTGACCTCCTGCTCCCTCTGGGTTTGAAAGGCTTCTCTGACCCAGCAACAGAACCAAGCAGATGAGAAGAGAAATGTTCAGATGGAAGCATATTTTAAACAGCCATCAGCTGCTTTCCCTGCTCCCTCCTTACCTGTTGGATTTAGGCAATAACAGAGTTTACTGCCTCGCCCTGGTGCCGTCAGTGTAATCCCGCAGCAAGGTTATCATAAGCTGTCGAATTTACAGTGTGTGTAACTGAGCCAAGTGTGCATCTAAAGGATATAAATTTTCTGTCTGCCTAATTACTAGCACATTCCCTCTGGTCTTCAATACTGTTAGACAAAGGATTTTCAATTTGGGTTTTTTCCCCCCTGGGGAACAACTTTTTAAAATAATATCAATCAAATCTATTTAACATTCTGAGGTTTCTTTTTCCTGTCTCCAGAAAACTACATTTACTTTGTTGGATTTAAAGACAACTTTGCCATAAAAAACAAGAAAGGGGTGCATTACTTTTGTCAAAAATATGAGGACTCTGGCAAAGCTAATTTTGGGACAAATGGATTTTTATTTCTCTATTCCTTATCTCCTTTTCCTTACCATTCAGTTACCACCTCAGAAGTCAAAAGTACTGAGATCTGGACCAATGCTAACTTGCCAGATCATGTGTGCAATTAAGAATATCCTGAGCGACTGTTGCCAAAGTCACTAAAAATTGTTATTTATCACTGAGCCAGTCAGTATACAAGACCTCGACTTCCCACCTGGTTCTCTTGGTGAATAGTTTTGATTAGAGATCTAAATCCATCATTTTTCAGGATATTCGTTTCAAGGGGTTAAATCCTTTTCAGTCCTTGACTATAATGGAAAGCTCTCCAGGTATTTGGTAGCAATTCAGAATGTGTTAATAATATCTTACTTGTTTTCATGTATGTTGAGGTTAATTATTCCAGAAGGCAAATATTGACCTTAATTTTGCCTGGTTACAATTTATATTTTGATTTGATGAATCTTGACATCTGCTGCAATACATGGTTATTATGTCCCTTGTATATCACATTATTTTTTGGAGACAAAGGTTGAAGAGAACATAAGAAAGTTAATCATCTCTCTGTGTAATGCTCTATGTTGCCTGAAGGAAGAAACATGGAAAGCAATGCATCTGCAATAGGCTGAAGTTCTGAGAGAGTGAAGTAGAAATCAGTGTGCATTTTATTGCCTTGGTGATATTTTAAATGCCTGGTGTAGGGATATTGCAGAGCAGAGAAGCAATAGTGTTTCTGTGCAGATTTCTCACTGGCGTGTAGAACATTGTCTTTAGTTGGAGGCACCATGGTGCCAGAAGGATGCTGGCAAACTGGATCAGGTATAGATGGAGCAATATATATTAAAGAACTGGATGGGCTGGCTAATGAGAAGATTTAAAGGGCTAAAACATGCCACTGGCTAAGCAATGACGTGGAAATTGAGTATCATAATTTTACAAATATGTTACTTAAAAGTTGTAAAACCAAAGGTAAATCCAAGGGTTGTCACTGGTAGCCAATGCTCTACATTTAGAATGAGGCAGAAAAGATGGAGAGGAAGGGGCAATGAATAGTCTTCCAAGCAGAGTTTTGGACAAACTGTTTAGGACAGTCAAACTGTATTTGGACAAGTCATTAAAAAATTTCTGTGAGAGGTGAGTCTGTAGGGACAAGGGGTAGACCAGATGGCCTTACAGATTTCTTCCATCTTTAACTGTTATTAATCTGCAGTCTACCCTGATGTTAACTCCTCAGGAAGATGCAGTACTTCTTTAAGGACTGGAATTCACTCTGGTGCATAGAGTATCACAAAATTACTTGTTTTTAAAGTATCATGTATGCCATATGTAAGCCCTGAAAAAGAGGGGGTAGGAAACACATGGGATTAGGGAGTGAGACAAGGGCACATTTTATCATGTATCTTTGAATACGTACATGAAATTCATGCAAGCAAGGCTGAAAATTTGCACCAATGTAATATTTGAGATTTGCATCCCGGTGATGCTCCACTTTGATCGTTCTTTCTCTTGAATTTATAAATGAAAAAGCTACTGAGGAACTTGAAGGGCCAAAGAGCCTTTGAAGTTAACTACATTAGTTCATGAGAGAATTTCTCAGTAAGACTAAACACAGTATTGTGTGTATAAAGCACTAATATCCAGGGTTATTTTGACATAGTTCACAAGGGGTAAGGGAGAAAAAAAGGATGCACTGTGTCAGTACAGGTTCAGCAGTAAGGACTATGTATTTTGTGAGTAGTTTTGCCCACAGTTGACAGACATTCAACTTTTTCATAGGTTTACAATGGTACCAAAGTATTTTTTTTTTCCTTTTGAGGTTTGCTTTTAATTCAGTGCACATAGCCTGGAGTAAATGATTCAGATTTTCTGAAAGAATAATCTAAGCAGAACTGTTAACAGGAGATTGCATGCAGCAAATCCAGCCTCATTTCCATCCAAGGCACTGAACCTGCAGCTATTTACTCATAAATGTGTCTGTTCCATAGTTCCTGTTGTGGGACTGGGGACCTATTTATTAAATCTAATTTTTGAGCAGAATCCAGCCCATATTAAAGTACAGTTCTTGAAGCAGTTTACAGATCAGCAGTAAGGTTCTTCTGTCAAGATACCCTGCTTTTACAGACACTGCAGGCCAAATCTTCAGCTTGTATAAATTAGTGTGGCTCCATGAAAGCTCATTTAATTGATGCTAATTTATAGTAGGTGGGGATCAGCCATGAAAATCCAGCACGAGTTAACACATCCTGTAAAGTAGCTTTTTTATTTTTGTCATGCTTATTTCATGTTTCAAAAGTCTTAAATATTTTCAACATGTTTTTATTTGTAGCTGTGGATTGTATTACTTATTTAAAAAAGATCAATAGGTTTTTTTAGTTTACGCATCAGTTTTCATTGCATATTGCATTTTATTATCTGTTTGTTCCCTGTTCATATGCTCCCATTTAGCCTCCAGGTTTTCATTGTAGTACTTTTCTGCCTTGAAAAGTTGGATCTCTATATCTTTAGTTGTATAATATATTGAGTATTATGGAATTAAATGTACCTTACTACATGGGTGGGAGAGAGAGAAAATATTTTTACTTGAAGCCTTAATATTTTCTTTTTTTACTACTTTGTTTGTTGACCTCATAGGAAAGTCTGAATAGCAAAGACTTTGAAACTCCGGGCCAAATACTGCACTGACAGACAACCAGCATTTGGCCCCCTGTCAAAACTGGATGCAGACATAACCTGAAGTGAACAAGGGAAAAAGCCTCAGGGTGGCATATTTTCCTGAAGATCCTTACTACAGTCTCAAAACATGTCTGTAAGCAAGTACATTAAAGAAGTCTTCAAGTCTTGAATTTTTGAGGAAGGTGATAGCAGGAACTGCCCTAATATCTTACATCTGCTTTTTTTTTTTTTTTTTTTTTTTTTTTTTTTATTAAGCAAAACAAATGTATTTACTCAGTTTGGTTCAGCCAGCTCGGGGGGTTGCACAGAGCTCTGTGTTGGTAGCCATGTGCAGCACATGAGCTGTGGGGTGTTGCTGTTCTCATTCTAACCAAGCGTGATGTTGTGTCAACTCGGCCCACGAGGATCCCTCCCGGGCCTGACAGTGCACGTTCCTCAGATGATGCCTACTCTCCTACAAGCCTAATATGGAAATTGCAATGTGGTTTTCTTTGGACTATATCTGTGGTCCAGACTAGAGATATATAGAGAGATATATATATAGTCAATATTTTTTTGTGTGTGTGGGAAAGATGGGGTCAAGCTTTTCTGTCTCTGACAGTCTGGAAAGTCAATGTCGAACCGTTTTTATGGTCTGTATTTCACCTGTTCTGCCACCTTGAATTGTTGGAATGTATCCGTGCAGGCTTTGTGGAGCTCTGTCTGTAACCTTTTTTGTGGCTCTCGTAATACATATATATTTTTTAAACCTTTGGGTCACTTCAGTATTTTCAAGTGTCTGTTCCTGCCTCAGCTGCATTCATTTGCTGAGATGGTTCACGGTGTGCTGCCATTTCTCACTTCCACTTGTGCAAAACCTGAACTGGAAGAGCAGAACTGGAAAGGCCAGTTCCAGTGCAAAGGACAAAACTGACAAAATATTGAAAGAAGTGACTGCACAGTAAATCTCATTTTCAAGATGCCTATGGTAGAGTAGGAGATATGGTGAGTCTTTAAAAAGAGTGTCTCCCAGTTGTGACCAATGAATCTTGTTTGGGAGGTCACAGCAAGTGGTCCATGCAACAACACTAAATGAAGTTTTCTGTACTGTTTATTTAAGCTATGGGGTTAATAGGGATCCTGTGATCCAGCACAATTTGAATCATTGCCACAGAGTAACTGGAAAAATTTTTATATTGGTATTTGTTGAATACATTCTGTCCAGGTCATGTGGGTTTAGAAATCCCAAACATGCGCAATTCTTAATCTGTCTTCATCTGTCTATGTGTTTCTAGTCTTTGGAAATATGTCCATTTGATCTGTCAGACTGTCTTACAACACACACAGCTGCCAAGCCCTGCAGCTGCTGCAGGATTTCTGATGCCATAATTTGCATATATAGGCTAATTGCATTAAGCAAGGATCCATTCGAGCATGTTCATTATAAATGCCAGTCATATTTGTGTGCTGTTGTGTCTTCACGTGGCAGAGATTACCTTTTATATAAAATGGCCCAAACTGTAATCACCAGGCTCATGGATGTTGGCTACATCAAGCAGGATTATATAAGGCCATGATCTGTTTCAATACTTTTTATTTAAAGATATCTTGGCTTACAGGAATCTCAGCTTTCCTCTCTCTAAGTAATATGTAAATTATCCAAGTTTGTGTTTCATTTTTTCATTGTTGTTATTTTTCATTCTGCAGGACAAGTTTAGGTTCACATTTTGGAGCTTAATAAGGAGAGACAAAGGAAACTATTTATACAGGTGAATATGTCTTTTAAAAAGAGAGAATCAGTTTTACAATAAATAGATTAGAATTACTGTCAAAATTGGTTTTGTTCATCTTGTCACAATAACTTGAAATTTAACATAAGGCTTATTTCACAGCTGATATCTCTAACCCTGAAACATTTTTAAATGTTTAAAAACATTTCAAATTATATGAAGAAATATGATCTACTTTTAGAGATTAAAACGGTCCTGGAGAAGTGATGGTACATTTTACAGTGCCTTATATATATGTGTATATATTTATATGTATATATATAATGCCTATATGTATATAATGTATATGTAACAGTGTACATAGAGTCAGGTAAAACTAGTTACAGGTATCTCTGATATATTTTAAATTGAACAAATCTGTCTTGATAGAAAAAAAAAATGGCTGTAGCAGCACCAAAATACAAAACCGAAATTACTTTTAAAAAATGGAAGCAAATAAAGTAGACTGGAAACAGTGTTTCTGCCATTGGTTATGTTCCAGGCTGTGGAAGACTGGTAAACAGACACACCATTTTAAGGGATATTCAGAGAGAAGGGAGGCAGTGCTGGAAGATTGGAGAAAGTAGAGAATATGTAAGAGCAACTTGCCTTAGAAGTTGTGTTGCCATCCTGTTCACCTTTTACACGTCCATCCCCTGTGTGCATTTTTCAGGCAGTAATTTATGAAGCACTGACATAGCCTGTCCATTGATATTGGATGTAGAATACCCCTGGCCTGGGATGGACAGTGAGCACTGTGGGCAGTGCTGAGGTTTAATAACATTTCTAGACTGTGTTAAGATATTCTGTCAATCTGCTCCTCATTAATGGAAGTAATTTCTGCCTTTGTGGGCATGGCCAGTTTGATCAGACTACATGGCAGAAGTACACAACATGGCTTAGGCAGCAGATTCTGCCAGACCAGGAGCTTTTCTAGGGGTTTAGTTGCATTGTAGAAAAAAAGGAGAACCACAGGTAAGTCTTTTATTTTAAAAAATATCCCCTTTCTGAAATAAAATTCTTTTATGAACATAAGTAATTCAAAAATCTTTCTTTCAGCAGACTTGGTGAAGTATCTGCCATGTAAAAGCCATAAAGGCTGTGTGCTGCCTTCTGAGGTTTATTTCACACTTTTTAACTTCCAGCCTCCACTTGGGGCTTGGACTATCCATCTATCTCTTCAATATGGGGTAAGAGCAGGATTTTCAAGGATTTATTTGAGCATTGTCTGTGTGTGTGTGAAACCCTCCCACTGAGTTCAGTGGTAACTGAAAGAAATAATGGGAAGGATATGTGTGGTTGGCCAGAGAAATGGCAATGCCTGGAACTCTCTGAGGCAAAAGTTGTCTTCCATACAAGTGAAGAACTGTCCTTTAGTTAGCACTGTTGTTTTGGAACTAAACCATGCTTCAATAAACCTTACCACTGCACACAGTCAGCCATGAGGACTCAAAGTAGGGCTTTCAGCACCAAAATATGGGATATCCCAAATGAACACGTAAAACAAGAACTCCTGATTTCAGAATAACAGTAGCATATCGAACTCATGAGTGCCATGCCTGGCCCACACTGCAATCTCACTTCCCCTGAAATCAGTGGTAGTTTTTCCTTTCACATTAATGGTGCCTCATTATACTTTAGATGCCATTAGGAGTGGCACCCACAGGAATTTGCTCTCTGCTGTAGTTTATTGACATTAGGGCTTCTTCAAGCCTCTGACTTGGAGCCAACAAAATACTTGCCATCTTTTTTTTTCTCACAACAGCACAAAAGGAAAAGTGGAATTTCATAAACACATCCCATTCTGGGATCAACTCTATTTTTAATGGAACTTCTGTTCCTACTCCACAGAACAGAGATAGTCTTCATGGAGGCATTTTTGAGTGGCAGGCAGCAAGGAGGAATTTGGGATTAGTGGTGGAGCAGCAGTGGGGGCTCTTCTGCCTTGTGGCTTGTCCTTTCCTGCAGTGTGCAGGGGAGTGGCTCCTGGGCAGTGGTTTCCTCCTGCATTCACTGTTCCCATGGATATGAGGTGGATGGCTCCTGGTGTGCCAGTTGCACACTCATATATCTTGAGAGCCTCTTTCAGTTACACAGGAGCAGAGCACATGGGGATCTTTGGGTCAGAGCTGACTGTGGAAGCTCATAAAATTGCATTATATTCTGGTTCTAGTCATGGGCCCAGGTGGTTTAGCAGAATACAGCTTTGCTGTCAGCTTTTTCTCTTGCATAGTCATTGGAACAGATGGTGAAAGGATTGTTGAGGGTCTGTTTTAAATACAAGCAATGCTACTTCTTCTTAGGAAAAGCTCTTGTAGAAACTGCAGTGTCTGAGTAAATTCAGTGAGTAACAGCATAGTCCATTTTTTGCAGCCTGTATGGATCCATCTGGCCTTTGGATCAGCCCTTATTGTCTCATTGACAGATACCTAAAACAAGAGACTTAAAAACAGAGAAGTAAGTAGTTATAAATAGGTGGTACTTGGTTATGACTAATTTTTTGGGCACAATGTGACATAGTGGAGACAAACTGCTCTGTTGTTGTCCACAATCCCCTCCATCAGAACTCACATGCTTTGCACTGCTGTTGTTGGGAGCTTCTCAGCTTCCAGCTGTGACTCACAGTGACAGAGGTACCAGCCAGATGTTCTTCTCCAAACACGGGCTGCACATGAGGCACAGGAGTGGGCTTCAGGAATTCTGGCAGCAGTTCTGACTCTACTGCAGATTCCTGCTGCCTTGTTTGTCTTTCTGTGCCTCTTTGCTCCATCTTGGATGAAGATGTGACTTCCTGACTCACAAATGTGTTGTATTTGTGAGAGGCTCAAGCCCTGCTGTTCTGCAATCAGCTCTGGAGCTGAAGACAGGCAGATGCCTCCCATAGGTATCCTGCAGCAGTAGGGCATGTTTGGGGCACATTTAGCCTCAAAATGAAAGCATCACTTAGGTAGTGTACTTGAGGAGGAAGTTTTTGGGTGTTTGTGATGGATGTTTTTGACAAGAATCTTGGTACTTCATGCTGATTTTGCAAGCTGTTTTAGTAAACAGATAAAGACATTTCTGCCTTGATCCTTCCATTGACTCCCTGCATATTTCCCTATAATCCAAAGCCTCTGCACATTACCCACACAGCACAATCCTCATTCCAAGAGACCATATGCTTCATTGCCTTAAGCAGTTCTGCTCTCCCCTGCCTGCTTCTTGGAGCAGTTGTACATATGGATAATAATACCCAAAATGACTGAGCAGAAATGCAGTAAAAGAAATGGCTGTAGCTTGGGAGTGACCTCGAGAAGGGGGAACACTGATGTGCTGCTGAGGCACAGAACACATCAAGAGCTGAGTTCCACAGCCATTGACATGTCGTGGGCAGCTGAGGAACCCAGGCTTTACATCTCTTGAGGGCAAGGACTGAGCTGCTGTGTTGCCATGTGAAAAATGTTATTAATTTCTGTCTTTTTTTGGGTTTGTTTTAGTGTTGTACAGAAGTACATATCCATTTATCTACGTTATCAGATTAACAGCACATAAAGCTTGTCAAAGAAGGAATAATGTCTATTAGTGCACAAAATTATTCCTCCTTTTCTAGTATGGTCTTTCACTGAAGGAGCAGGAATAAGATGGAAATTATTAATTCCTGAGATTTTAACACAGGAAAGCACATCCTGATTCAGGGAATAGGAAAAAATAGGTGTGCCCATGTGTAAACAGAAGTCACATGAGTTTATGTAAATGTAAATGCAAAAAAAATATTGTTTCCACTTATATTGAACAACAAAATAGCTACATTTTTAAAAACATGTAAAAACCTTCATATTAATCAATATCATAGAAATTTAGTGTATTTCCCGCTCATTTTAACAGGACCTTTAATATGGTTCTCTATGAATATTTTCATTTCTTTTTGAGAGTAATATTTTTATTATATGTACTCAAAATCTAGGGGTATTTATACAGCTTCTGTTTATGTATCTCTGAAGCCCTGGATGCTGCAGGACTGCATTTCAGCACTGTGACACAAAGGAAGGAAAGAGTCCTTTTTGGGCATAGGAGACTTGGGGTGTGCTCTCTGCTTTTGGTTCAGTTCTATATGTATAAAAATATATATACACTCTGCTACTAATATTAGCAATCCCCCTGCATGGGCTGGGGAAGCAATGCTCTCCTTAGCCTGGGTTGACATTACTTGATTTTTGAAGCTGAGTTCCTTGGATGCTCCATGACTGCCTAATCCTAGGCTTAAGGATAAATTAATCACTTGAATCCTACAACTAGTGACTTGAATAACTTACACTAATGTGGTGCTCAGACTGGCTCAGTGCAGCAGGCTGATTTTCACCTGAGGGTCCTTAACAATTCCCTAGGAAATGCATGAATACATTAGTGGAAATTTGATGGAATAAGTTCAGTAACATTATTTGGAAGAGAGAAAGAGCCACAATGCCATTTTGTCTGATCTATACCTATAGCAATTTCCAAGTTGTTACACACACACATAAATATACACATACATTTACATAGATATGTATGTGCCCAGATATTTATAAAACCAACCACAGCCTTTCAACTGTGTGTGCTGTGATTCATCAGCGGCAATAGTTGTTGGCAGGGACATAATTTCAAATTTTCTGCTGAGGATGCCTGCCAAGACATTGTTGGACAGAGATAGGATGAGGAAAGTTATTTATAAATGGGGATAATTAGGTCCTGTGCTTATTAGTGTTGAGGATGAGACAGAAAGACGGCAAGTGTAGTAATGAGTATTGCAATATGAGAAGATGCTCTCCATGATTTTCTAATTGTTGAGAGGGAAAAGAATTTAAAAAACCCTCGCAGGTGAAATAACATCATTATGTGCTGCTCCCAGCTATGAGATTCAGACTGGGAGTTTGTGTACTATGCACTAGGAGAGGTCTCAGGCTAATGGAAGCTTGGAATACTTCCACAGGATCCAGGTGCTGACTGCCGTAACTGAGATGAGATTCTGTTTCCTCTGTCCTGGACTTCAGTTTGTGTTCAGGCAAAAACAAACCCTGATCAGACATAGGAACTGCATTTACTGCTTTTATGTGGAAACAGTGCTTGCAACCACACCATCAGGAGAGAGCACTGTGCTGCCTGGTGTTCTGCTCATCGCCTGTCAGCAGAGGCAGGGCTATTGCTGTGTTCCAGCAGTCCTGTAGATGTGTGTTACATCCCTTTTTTTCTTCAAGAGATACCGGGACAAATTCACTTTTCTACTGGTATTCTCCCTAGAGGTATAAATCCAGTGAGCGCAGTGTGAAATTGCTCCCTGCAGGGTCTAGAGGGCACCTGTGCTCACAGAGACTGCACTGCAGCCAGGACAAAGCTCTCAGCCAGTTACTACAAGGAGTGGTCTCACAGTGAGTCAGGAGAATTGCCATTAATATTAAAGATTTCTTAGCTCCTGGCTTTGCACCAAGCTTACTAGATAGTGTGACTAATGTGTAGGAGACACCTAAGCACACATCTGTGTGGAAACAGTTGAATATCCCATTAACTTTTCTTACTTCCAAGCTATTTGGACTGGTCTCACAATGCTTGGGATTTTTATGGCCTGAAGCTCCTGCAGTCTCAAGTAAATGGTTGCTTTGAGGGTTTCTGAGTTTTTCATTAGAGGTGAGGGGAAGAAATAGTCTTCAGCATTGCAGAGAAGCTTGAAATACAAAAATGGAGTCTCTCCAAAGGTCATTATTTCCCTGCACAGTGTGGGAGTTTTTAAACTCTGGCACAATACTGACAGGGTCCAGTGCCTTCAGAAAGATTATTCATGTATTTAAAGGTGGGTGCAGTGTAAGCAAGTGCCTGGCTTGGCCTAGGCCTTGGTTTCTCTGAAGGGGGAGTGGCTTTTGGGAGAGCTCATCTGGCTGAATCGCTGCCACAGCTGCTATCCCTGCCCTGTGGCCAGCACAGAATGTCACCTGTGTGGCTGAGTATCTCTCCAGACCTGGAGCATCACTTCCCCCAAAACTACTTCATCCCAGGGTTTTGCCTACACATCCTCAATGCAGCCTGTATGTGAAAACACTGCATTTAAATGCTGTTGCCATAAAAAGAATAAGCAGGATTTAGACAGCCTGTGCCGAGCTCATCCCTAGGGTGATTTTTTTGAAGTAAAGCAGGGAATATCTAAAACAGCTCCTGGCAGAGAGATAGGAAAGAATATTTGAGGGAGCTAGAATTTTGCCTTTGTATTTCTTGTAAAGCATTAAAGGGATCCTTAGAACTAGAAATCTCTTAAAGTGTGTAATTATGTACGTCACGGTGTCTCTGATGGTTCTGCAGGCAGAGCACTCTTTCCTGCTAAGGGAATTTTGCAGAGCAGGTTTTTTTGTGGTTTGCAAGGGCACCTAAAAGCAGTGCTGGGTTTACAGACTGCAGTGCCTAAATATTAAATGCTCAGTGGTGACAGATACTATCAAACACAATAGAAGCCAGCACTGTCAAGACCATTACATCTATTTATTTTTCTTTCTAAAACAGAGAAATAAAGGAAAACTGTGCAAAGGGAGATCAGTTGAACTTTGCAAAAGCAGTGTGTGCTATTGCAAAAGCAAATTTTCACTTGCTAATCAGGATTAGAAGAAATGCCTGAGTTGTTTCATTGTTGGGAGCTATCAGCAGCACCTGTGCTTCATTAGCAAAATCAAAGTTTACTGTTATCTAAGACACAAACATTGGGGGGGCAGGTGGTCCTTGAGGCAATAATATCAAATCCCCTTTTGTTTCCTGGAGAATGATTACAGTGAAATACTTTGCTTATGTTTCCATTCTTTAGACCATCTGTTTCGAATTAAACCCTTCTGGCAGGATACATCATCATTTATTAGAGCGTTACATTCGATAATGCAGTGTTAGTACGGCTGTTACAAACCCTGAGCTTCATGAGTGTGACTGACTTCAGGGACACAACTGAGGTGTTTACTTAATGAAAGGGCCAGAGACTGTTAATAAAACTGGTTTTCCAGTTCAGAAATGACTTTTTTTATAGGTCTTTCACAATTACATTTCTGGTGTGCAATTCTGAATGCGTTTGCTAGAGTGAAAACTAGTGGCTTTAGATGACTGGAAGCAAAGGTACTGAGCAGGACTTGTCAGTAACAAACTGTGAGACACCTAAGGCTGGACACAGTCGCTGCACATGATGGGGTGACAGCCATTTCCAGAAATCTCCAGTGCCCTGTAGCATTCAAGGCACACCCCGTGTGATTCTAGAGCACACAAAGATCTGGCAGGTAATACCCCCACATCTGAAGGAATTTTCTACATTTTCATTCTTGTCCCCTGTAGAAACTCTTTTTTTTTAAGCTTTCTGTCAGAGGCAAAGCTTCACATGCCACTAGACAGAAGACTGGCCTTGGTCCTAGAACTGTCCTGTCCCTGCAGTCTCAACCATTTGGGGACAGTTTAAGAAACACAGGACCTTGCAAGGAGACTTTTTGTTTTTTTTAATTCTCAGTCCCAGTGTACTGAAGAGGCTCACTCACTCTTTACTAAAGGAGTAGGGAAAAGGATTCCATCCCAGGAAATGAGCAGTTCTTTATAGGTGTATTTCAGATACTTCAGTTTGCCAGTGATGCCCACTGCTACTAAAAAAAAATCTTTCAGTCTACTTCAGTTAGAAGGATGGTGACTGGGAGAGCAAAATTAAGAAATAGATTAATCATTCATGATATAAAGACTTTGTATGCTTTAGATAAGGCAAAGCCTGCTTTTAAATAGGCTCATAGAGTGTGTGCCTGGGAAAGAGGATAAGTCTTTCATCTTAAATGTACTTCTTATTTTTTTTCTGGTCAA
This sequence comes from Ammospiza nelsoni, assembly GCF_027579445.1. Classification (NCBI taxonomy): domain Eukaryota; kingdom Metazoa; phylum Chordata; class Aves; order Passeriformes; family Passerellidae; genus Ammospiza; species Ammospiza nelsoni. The sequence continues at coordinate 6,934,580 of NC_080650.1, read as the reverse complement.
AGTAAATCTGAAGAATCCTCTAGTAGATGATTCATACCGCCTAGATTAAATTCAAGATCTGAATCACTGCTACAGTATATACATGCAGAGTTTCTTTCATGCCACCATCTCCCAAAATTGCTGTATTTAACCAACACAGTATTTGTCCCGGTTACCCTTCAGCAATGCAGTCAGACACAATCAGGAAGCCAGCATCTGCTTCAAAATATTTTTTTTAACTAATCAAATCATACTAACCAAAGTTGCTTAAAACTGGTATTCTCTCTTGCTCCTTAAAAAAAAAAAAAAAAAAAAAAAAAAAAAAAAAAAAAAAAAAAAGTGAACTTAAGTAGCATCATTTTATAACCCAAAAGTTTAGTGTATCATTTAAATGTTGCAGGATCTGAAGCAGGCCAGGATGACATCAGTATTTCCTTTAAGAAGGCCAGCAGTAAGTCCACAGTGTATGTCTGAATACATGTGGTTCAAATGACATAATGTTAACTTTTTCCCTCTCTCTCTGTTGTTCTTTCGAGAATAAATTTACACTTTTTTGTTTTGTTTTTTTTTTTTAATAGTGGGAAGGTGATACATGGTGAGTAAAAATTTTTGAGGTCATGGAAGAGGCTTTTCAAAACCACATTTTCCTTGTTTCAAATGTCCTTTTATTACTCTGTTTTGTCTAAAAAAAATAAGCCTGAAAGTTCATAAACTTTGCTTGCCAGTTGTAAGCTAGAGACCTGCCCTTGCTCTCCCTGCAGCTAATGGTAAAACATCCAAACACTGACTCATCCCTGTGCTGATCCAAGTCCCATCCAGAGATGAGTTGTTTGTGTTCCTGGTGAAGTGAACCCCCAGGGCTGCTGGGCCTGCTTTAACCACGGGGTTTTTCTGCCTGCCAGGGGAAACCATTTATTTGGCCTCACCTGTGTTGACCTTTCTGAAACCTTCTGCTGGCTTTCTGACTTCTCTTTTCTTTGTTCTGGTCACAGCACAGTTGAGAGGCTGCCCTAACCTTGGGCATCCTCCTTGAAGGTATGTCTGCATCAAACCACAGAAATGGGATAAGCCCCTGGGAATCATCCCTGAGGACTGGACCTATGGCATCAGTAGCACGAGCATTTACTGTTTTCACTAACAGAATAATTCCATTAGTGGGCATCAGTAGGTTGTTATCCTCTTAGATGGATTTTCTGCTTACAGATGAAATACAACACAATAAAACTGGATTAAAATAGCAGCAATATAAATACATATGAAAAGAACAAAGAGAAAGAAGCTGGGTAGTTATTGATGGAACACAAGACTGTATATTCAAGCTAGCGATAATCTTCAACAAATTATTTTTGAGGTTTTATTTTACCTAATTGAATTGCAAGTTTTAAAAAGTGGTAAACATAATCTAGTTAATAACATTTTTGAACATACTGAAGAAAATCTAAGGTAATCTCAAAAGACTTTGCAACATAAATTGTCTTAGTGTTATTAGTACCTAACCCAAGGAAAATAAACTGCAGAATGGAGCACAGGCACAGGAGATTCCTGATGGAGAAGTGTTAGTGCAGAAGAATGACAGCCAAAATGCAGCACTGAGACAAACAATCAATATTAGCCATTCTCATTTTCTGGCATAATGAGATTGCTCAGATGTTCAGCAGTACGTTTTTTGTGCTGGGGAACAATTTTGACTATTGCTTAATAACAGTCTGAAACTTTTCTGGTGGTGAGCAGAGCTCAGCCCTGGTGCATTTGGTGACATTGTCATCCAGAATCTTTCCTGTGTTTATTACTGGGATTTTGACCTCAAATGGCAGATATTTGTGTGAGCAATGCACCTCGAATAGCACTGAAATTTCAAATGGAACCATATGATTTTAGAATTCAGTTCAAGCTACTGAGAGATTTATCAGAAATAGTTTTATTTGTCCGATCCAGCTTCAGCCTGTCCCTGTCCCCAGGTGAATGATGGTGTCTGGTGCAGCTTTTTCCTTCTTTAGTGAGATGCTGGACGTCGAATGGTATTCAGATTAGAGGGTAGGCTGGAGAGGAAGAGGCAGGACACAAATGGGAGCATTTAATAGAGAATAAGTATTAGTAGGGATAAAAGAGAAAAGGCATTATGAGAGAAAAGATTTTGAAAGCATTTGCAGGACTTTGGGAGACTGGGACCTGGGGAAAAGGGACCCAGGGATGCTACTTTAGGAGGAATTGGATGTGAGGTTTTGAAACCAAACTTTTTTTTCTGGGCTCTTGGTAAGAAAGAACATGCACCGTATAAATACACACACCTGCCTATATAATAAGATAAACAGAAGAAAATAATTAAATTACCATTTTAAAGCTATATAAGAAGAAACAGAAAGCTGAGTATCTTAAATACAGAGATTGAGCAGTCAAGAAGGATAAAGGAGGGTGTGTAGCAGATTTTCATCAGGGTCTGATTTACTTATGTGACCCCTGGGAGCTATTGTCGGTCTGTGAAATGCCCCCGAGCCAAAGGACCTGTACTCCAGTGAGATGTGCCTCCTCTGCATCGCATGTGTGTGAGACAGAGACACGGAGTGGTGGACAGGGGAAAGACACTCCGCTGGGAAAGCTGGAAGGTGGCTGAACTTTAACAGAAAGACCATTTTCTTTGGGCAGGCACAGCGTCCTTGTGTAGCCCTGCTGTCCCTGTTAACCCCGGGCTCAGGGGAGCACATCTCTGTACGCTCGGCAGCGGACAGGCTCAGGTCTCAGTGGCTCTGGAGTCACTCTCTCTGGTTGAAATCTGGCAGCTGGAAACTGTCTCGGAGCTGGCATGCCAGGGGAATAGCAGGAATAGTATTATAGAATTTGTGGTGTGGGGAATGTGGGTGTGGAGTTGGAGCTTGAACAGGTGGACAGGAGTGGTAAGAATGCATAATTAAATAAGCAAAGGCTGCATAATGGAATCTGTAGAATCTGCTGGCATCCCAAGGTCCACATTCAGCAGCACTTCTGTCACCATTTGCAAACTACTGAATCTGACAGGTAGAAACCAGTGCTGAATTTGGGACATCGGCTCAGAAAAAGGGGGCTCTGTTCTGATTCTCTTAACCTGAGGCCTCTGCTGTGAGGTTAAGACATCTCCACTGGCCATGTACAGGTAATTAACATTCCAGTTCCACCGTGCCTTTCTTCTGCACAAGGCAATGTGTGGAGCTGTAATGAGCTCTGGCTTCTGAAGGGAGGCTCTGTGTGAGAGGGGAACAGCGTTCAGGGCAGAGGCACAAGAGGTGGGATGGGAATGCCCAGGTGGGTGCTGCCAGCTCGGCTCTGGCTGGTGACCGCTTTTATTTCCCAAACCGCAGGTTCCTGGTTTCCAGTGCCAGGGACCCAGTGCTGCCTGTGAGAGATCTATTCCTGTATGACAGAATCAGAGACTCATTGGGGTCGGAAGGGACCTCTGGAGATCATCCAGTCCCACCCCCAGCCAAAGCAGAACCGAGAACAGGTGACACAGGAACGCATCCAGGTGGGTTTGGAACGTCTCCACAGAAGGAGACCCCACAACCTCCCTGGGCAGCTGTCCCAGTGCTCTGAGTTCTTCCTCATGTTGAGGTGAAACTTTCTGTGTTTCAGTTTAAGGCCATTGGTCCTTATCCCATCACCGGGCAGCAGTGAAAAAGAGTCTTCAGATTAACAGGGCCAGCTTCCACAGCCTGCCCTCGTAAGAGAGGCTCCAGACCCCTCATGAACCTTGCAGCCTGTGCTGGGCCCTCTCCAGCACTCCTGGTCTTTGTTGTACTGAGGAGCAGCTGGGCACAGTGATAAGGCTCAGGACTTATAATTAAATATGACGGACTCGGCAGTGCCGGGTTAATGGTTGGACTTAATGTACAGGTCTTTTCCACCCTGAAGGTTGATTGATCACCGCATCAGGCGATTAAACCAGGCAGGGCTGGCGGGAATTCCCTGCCGAGCCGTACACGGTGACCCGCCTAGGGTGGAAACCGGTTTGGGAGCGGCCGGGCAGGACCAGCCCCTGAGCCCGGCCTGAGGCGGGCGCAGCTCCGCGGGCACCGCGGCTGGGGCAGAGGGGCCGGGCCGGGCCCATGAGGGTTTGTGAGGGCCAGGGGGGTCGGTGGGGTCGGTGGGCTCCGTGCAGCCCCGTGCTCCCCGTTCGCGGAGGAATCTTGCCCCGCACCGCGCTCCGTCCGGGGCGGGGCGCAGCGGGGCGGGCTCGCCGGTGAGGGGCACGCGGCCGCCCCGCCATGTCGGTCCGCCGCGCCCTGGCGCTCGCCGCCTGCGGGCTGGCGGGCGGCTCCGTCCTGCTCTCCGCCGTCGTCGTGGGCAAGCAGCCGGCCCGTGGCGGTGGCGATAGCGAGCCGCGCCCGGGGGGCTCCGCCGTGCCCTCCGCCGCGCCGCCCGGCTTGCTGCTGCTGCCGCCCACCGCCTCCTGCCCGCCGACCGCCGGCTGGATCGAGAGACCCGCCGGCAGCGGCAGCTACTGGGACAGCAACTGGGACAGGTGGGCGCGGCCGGGCTGCGGTGGCGGGGCCGCCTCCTCGCCCGGGGAGGTCGCGGCTGTGGTGAGGGGCCGGGGGGCGGCGAGAGCTGCCCTGAACCCCTCTCCGGAGCCCCGGGGGGAGCGGGCTCCGGGCGGGGCAGGGCCCCTCGGGGGTTGGGAGGCCCCGGGTCCCCACGGGAGCAGCCCCCGGCTCGACGGGACTCGTTTCCCGGTGAAATTCCGTGTGGCGAACTGTTCAGAGCGGAATCCAGCTGAAGTTCGTGAGCGCCCGTGGAATGCTGGAGGGATGAGCGGGCGCTGGGTTTTGTTCAGACAGCTCGGACACTTAACCTGTGCAGATCCCTTTATTTGATGCTTTCCGCCAGCGCGACTGCCAAGCCTCAGGCTTGTGTTAAATGTAAGCACTGGGCAGAAGCTTGTCTTGTTTATTTATTTTCCAGCCGTGCCTCGGTGTTGCTGTGTGCCTGCAGCAGGGTTTTCAGCTCCCTGAGGATGCCAGGCACTCTCACGTGCTGGGCAGGCACGGGGCCTGCTGCTCGTGGAGCTGCCTGGGCTGAAATCCTTCTAAAGGCACTGAGGCTTTGAACCGAGCTCACTCGTGTTCTTCGGCGTTGAAACATTCACGCAATGGTTGGCTACGTTTTTCTGAATCTTTAATTAGAACGTGCAGATATCTGCATGGAGCTTTGGCTCATTTGGCTTCGGTCTGGTAGAATTATCTGCCAGGGGAGACTTATGTCAGGCTTCAGCTTAATCATAGTAAATCCAAACCTAAGCACGAACAGATTTTTATTGTATAATGCATCATTTTGATTTTTGAGAGGCTACAGGATCCAAATGCTCATGTAAATAGGGCTATGTACACCCTAGTGATAAAAATACCTTCATTAAATAAGGTTACAGCTGGTTACACAATTATACTGAGGGAGGTACTAAAGCTGTTTGTTTAACTGCAGCTCCAGGCCTTCCTGCTTCTGCTAAATGCTTGATTTTCTTCAAGGATTCTACAGTACTTTCAGACTCAAGTAATTATTTAAAACCAATCCAGGAAGTGGAGATTGTGCTTTAGCTTGCAGAGCTGTCACCACTGCCTGAGCAAACATGGCCAGATACTTCCTAGCAGGTCAGGACAGCCAACCACCATTTGTCACAGTGTGCAAACAGTGGCAGTGGAATATATTACTTACCCCAGATCAATTTGTTTTCTGCTGCCTGTGATTTACCAGTTGTGCCTTAGGTTGTGCCTGCTTGAAATCTTAATCTTGACTTTTGGATGTTACTGGCAGAAGCAGTTAATGTGCAAAGTTGTTAAATGGTTTATAAATACACAGAATATTTGACCACTGTTCTTTGGGGGCAGGGAATGTTTAGAAAGTCAAGTCTTGAGCAGATAACTAGATGCTGCAATATTCTTAACAACCAATGGCTTTTTGAGTTTGAAACAAACAAATGCAAATATCAAACTTATTATTGATCTGACAGGGTATCACACATGGAATGTTGGTCTCTGCCACTTGCACAGGAGTTGTGCAGCTCAGTTCTCAGAGAGGACAGATCTGGTTTCATTCATGTGGAATACATAATGGCAGAGATCAGATGAGTTATTCCCCTTGCTGCTTTACTAATGTGCTTGAATTGATTTTTAAGATTTTTTTTTTTGTTTTCCTATTGTATCTTGCCAGCAGTATAGTTTCCAGTGAATCAAAAGTATCCTGTGAAGTAGCAATAGAACTTCTTGTTACTGGCCTGTTGTTTCATTTTTAATGCCTTGCTGAGGAATTAACAGCTTGAGGACTGTGTAGAGCCTCATAGTCTAATGGAAATTGTGTTCAGTAAAGCAAAATGGAGGCAGGAGGGCTTTGCACAGCCAGTCTTGCTGTGAGAAATAGGTGTGGGAAGCAGCAATTTTCTGTGAACAAATTACTTTGTCCCAAACTGAATAAAAATTATTTTCCATTAAAAAAATTTATCATCAAGTAAACAAGTTTAATACTGGAAGAAGTGAGGTGTGGTATGAATAAAATATGCTCTGAGGTGGAGTGACATAGAAAAGGATTTGCATTAATGGGGTGGGGAATCAGTACAGACCAGGGAAGGTTTGGGCAGGGTTGGTGCTGATGGTGCAGGGTTGGGAGATCTGCAGCACTAAAGTGTGATAGCAGAGAGAGGGGGAGATCCCTGTGCTCAGGAGGAACCAGGTCAGCTGTCTGGTGATGGGCAGAGCAGGGTGCTCGTGTGCACTGTGACAAGTGGAAGAGAGATTAAAGTGGCATGAGGGGAGAGAGTGCTGAAAAGATGAAAGGATAAGTAAAACACTCCAGGCTGAAAAATAAAAATTTTACTGGAGAGACCTGATGTGACCTAGTTTAAAGCAGAAAATAATTCTCAATGTGCGCTGAAGAAGGTCAGAGACTTTCTAGGATGTTGTTAGGGGGATGACTTTTTAGTCATTTGATGTAAATGTGATTGATAAAGTGCAAATTTTGTAGGTGTTATCACAGGGCCTTTTAGACATGAAGCATTTTCTTTCTTTAATGGTCAGTCAGCACCTTTTCCTGGGTATCTTTCCTGGTTAGTTTTTCTTGTCAAAAACCATACTGTTACACCCTACAAGTTTTTCTGTTGCTCATTGCTTTTTTTTTTTTTTTCCCAATAATTAATTCAGGTGTCTGGCACTAAGTGGCAAATTTAATTATGTCAGGTTAGGCCTTTTAACCCATGATATTAACTTTCTTTTCATGCAGGCATTTATTTTTACTTTTTGCACAAAGGTTTGAATCAGTTTCATGATACAAGTGGCTAAACTGTCAGTTTTAGTTCTTCAGCCATGTCTGGAATTAAGGCAAGGCTACATATCTGTAAAAATCCCCTGCCTCTTAGTCTCCCCTATCTAAAAATTACTCTTTAAATCTGTTTGTTTAGACGTGAACCACTGGCTCTTGTCAACCTCAAGAAGAAAAATGAAGAAACCGGGGAGGAAGAGCTCGCCTCTCGCTTGGACCACTGCAAAGCAAAAGCCACCAGGCACATATTCCTGATCAGGCACTCCCAGTACCACCTGGATGGCCGGGCTGACAAGGACAGGACTCTCACCCCACTGGGTAGGTACCACCAGCAGCATCATGCTTTGCATCTTGAGGAAATGATTTTTTGCCTGATGAGGTCAGTAACTCAGCACTGTTCTGGGTCTTGCTGCCAAACCTCATTCTGCTTTCTGTATTCCTTTGTGGCAGAAAGATGTCATGAATGAGTTTGTTTTCTTCAGTTTTGATCCAGACATTCAGATGTGATTTAGAGAGTTCTGAACACATTCAGGAACTTGTCAAAGGAAACCCCAAATTATCTTAAAGTTGCCTTAGCGAACTTTCATGCCACCTGATGTAATTCTTAAAGGCTGTGGGTTTTAAACTTCATTGAGATGGATTTTTCTTGTGTTTCTTAATTTAATCTGCTGATTTATTAAAAAGAAAACGCCTCTGACTTTCAGCTGGAGTGTTTATAATTAAATACATTGCACTTTTGTCACTGTTTCTGGGAGTACTGCTAATCACTGACATGAAATGAGGATAACCTTTGTCTGTGTTAATCTTAACTCCCTGATTCTGTCACTAGGTCTCAGATGCTAATTAGCATTACTTTTAATAATGTACTGGAAAAGCAGTGAACACTTCCTTGATTATATATTTGCCAACACTGTTTTCAGAGGGGGAAGAATTATTACTGTGGACTTTTTTCCCACCCACATTTCAATTACTGGTGTGAAAACAGGAGTGAAATGCTAATTGCAGGCCTCAAGTGCAGTCTTAAACTGGTAACAAAGCATAATGTTAATCCTGTCTCATCCTGTGCTTTAAGTAAGTGACTTAACCTGTCTGTTGTCTTTTCACCTGGCTGCCTGAAAGGTGGGCTGAGCCTGCCTGAGGCTGCCCACGTGCTGTGAACTGTGCCAGGCTGGTGTTGCCTTCATCAACAACAGCACACTGCAGGCCTGAGGGGGATTGTTGCTTCCTGGGGATGGGGGTGGCAGGGATATTGAGTATTTCAGTGAAAGTTGCTGAGTAAGTTTTGGGGTTTTTTTCCTAATTGAAACAAATAATTTTTTTCATACTGATGCAAGTATGACTTGAAATTGTCCAACCAGTAAGCTTGGCCTGAGTAGTGGCTCTGATGAAAATGTTTTCCAGTTGTTTTGAAAGGAAAAAGCCCAGCATCAATGTAGACCTTTTATATCAGCTGGACAGCTCTCTTGGTAGTTTGTGTGAGGTTCTAATGGGAGTGTCACCAATTTATGTAATGAATGTGCTTTGTAAGGTCGAGAGCAGGCTGAACTGACTGGACGCAGGCTGGCAAGCTTGGGATTAAAATTTGATCAGATTATCCACTCCTCCATGACTAGAGCAACTGAAACAACTGAAATTATAAGCAAACATCTCCCAGGTAAGAAACTTCCCTCAATTTTTCATTGACTTCTGATCCTTTAAAACTGCTTCCGGTAGAATTCCAAGCTTGTCCTTAAGGTTGAGATGTTATTTAGCCATTTCCCAGCCCTGTGTGAATGTCTGTATTATAAAGAAACCTACAGATGTAATTCTGCTTGTTTCCAAATTATCTTTAAAAGTACAAATACACTTTTTCAAAGTGTAACAGACAGCCTGTTCTGTTCAGTTGGAGTAAGCTGTCTTGCTGATGGCAAAACGGTTTTGTTGGAGAGATTCATGTTGGAGAGTAAGCCTTCCTCAAAGAAAGACTGTGAAAAATGTATTGATTGTAGAGTTGCGGGGCTGTTTGTAATGGCATGTGAGCAACTTGTTTCTGAATGTGTATCTAATATTTCAGGAGTCAAAAAAATCAGTACTGATCTGCTGAGAGAGGGAGCACCTATAGAACCAGACCCTCCAGTCTCCCACTGGAAACCAGAAGCTGTGGTAAGTTGTTTTTTGAAGTTTTTTTTTTATTTATGGTTTCGGGGTTTGGACAGTATCAATAACTGGCAGTGTCTGAGCTGATGTTTGTTATCACAGCCCTTAGATAACTGCATTCTTTCCTCCTGCTCAGTAAGTGTGCAGAGCAGTTAAAGTAACCTGCAGTCCTTGAGCATTAGTTGAGCCCAAGGGTGCAGGCAGTGGGCAGGAGCTGTTGGGCAGGTGAGGGTGCAGGCAGTGCTGCTGTGAGCTGTGTGGAACTGTGCCCCCAGCAGTATTACGAAGATGGCGCTCGCATCGAGGCCGCGTTCCGGAACTTCATCCATCGAGCTGACGCCAAGCAGGAGGAGGACAGCTACGAGATCTTCGTGTGCCACGCCAACGTCATCCGCTACATCGTCTGCAGGTACGGCTGCTCCGGGGGCTCATCCCACAGGGCCACCACTGAGGGAGGAGATGCCTTGATTTCACTTCTTTGAAGTGTTGGAGATCAGTGCCTGCATTGTGAGCAGCTGCTGCTGCAACTGCATCAAGGCACATTTGATAATTAGAACACTTTCATTCTAATTCTAAAGCAAAAATGGCTAAGTCAGGGAAACTGAACCTTTTTTGTACATGTGGACAGTTACTTTAGTTACTGCATGCTTCTGCTTCCATAAACTGAGGGTAGTGCCTGTTGGAAAAGATTACAAATAGATGCATTACTGGATGCATCTCTTTGAGGTGACATGAATTTGAGCTTACATAATTAAAGATTGATTCCATTTTGGGAACTCTTTACTAATGGATATTTTTGAGTTATGTTGAAGTTGCATTAGTGTGTTTTTGTAGTACCATCCAGCATTGCATTAAAGGGAGAGGGAGAGTGGATCTTTCCGATAACATCAAGGTTGTTCATAACAGAGAAAACAGTTCTGGATCTTTGCCTGTCTCTGTGTCCAGTCAGCTGAGTCTATTTTATTCCTCTTCCCCATCAACAAAGCACTGTCTGTAAGATAATTTGTCGTGAGCAGGACAGATGTAATTAAACTTGAATCTGATCAATACCTACAACAGTTTCAGTTAGCTTTATTTAGCTGAGCTAGGTAAATGCTAGCCTGTCTGCTCTGTGGGCTATACTTTCAAAATTGCTATACTTGAAATTATTGATCAGGTAAACAGGCTATTCTTTCCTGTGCTAAAAAATACCACATTTTTCCTGCCAGGGCTTTATCTGAAATACTTACATACCTTTTCTCTTTGCTGTTGCATTCCTCTTCATTTTAATGTCTCTTCTGTGCAGTGAATCTAATAGTACAATTGAACACAATCCATGTAATATTTCCTTCAAATCTAGCTTGGCTGTAGCTGGTATTTAATTTTTTAAGCTTTCCACAAGACTTTCATAAGAGCCAAAACAAAGTTATTCCTCAGTATCAGAGGCAAAAGCTGTTTGATGCAACATGGTGTTTTTTCCAGCTGTTTAATACAATTGATGGAGCTCCTGAGGCTGTTGAGTTAGGAAATTCAGAATGGCTGCAGAGCAGCTGTGATGCTGTTTCTGTGGAAGGCACAATATACTTGTCCTTCCTGGGGAATGATGTAGCCCATTGAAAGTAGTTCCAGTGAATTTCTTCCCTAGGTATGTGCAGGCCACTGGAGGGAATCCTGGGTCACTGCCTTTGCTGTGGGGGTGTGACTGAAATGGAGTGTGACAGTCACTGCCACATCCAGGTCCTCTGCTCAGGCAGCCCCTGGGTGCTGGGCCATCCCCGCCCTGGCTGTGAGGGGCTGCTCAGGGCACTCCTGGCAGCCTCCCTGTGTGGAGCTGCTGCCTTCTGTCCATTTGAACTAATCCTGTCAGCAGTAATCACACCCATCTGCTGGACTCTGCTTAGCCAAGGGCACTCTTGGCCCCGCTCCAGTTACCAACGCTGTGGTTTTACAGCATTTCCACAAGAAAAGGCTTTTTTCCAAGGCTGACTGGGGGTGTTGGTACAAGCTGCACAATGCCCACCAATTTTGAGTTTGCTCCTCCTTCTCCCCCTTATCTGGGACAGAAGGTGATGCTGTGAGGGCTTGTTAATCCAGCTGTTGATGAATTACTAATCTGTGTGTTCTGTCCCCAGAGCCCTGCAGTTCCCCCCAGAGGGTTGGCTGCGACTGTCCCTCAACAACGGCAGCATCACGCACTTGGTGATCCGTCCCAACGGCAGAGTGGCCCTTCGAACGCTGGGTGACACGGGTTTCATGCCTCCAGACAAAATCACACGCACCTGAGTGAGCCAAATGGCTGGAAGGCTGTCCAGGAGCTGCCTCTAGTCTCTTTGCACTAGCACATTCTGCTACAGTACCACTAGATTTTTATTACGTTGGGGTGTGATGCTGTCTTAAAATGTCCTTTAGCCCCATTCCTCCTTCATATCCATATCTGCCTTTCAGTCCGGAAAAGAAGAAACCTTTGTAAGCCTGAACATGTCCAGTCCTTAAGTATTCCCCAAAACTCGAAGCTGAGCTGTGAAATACAGGTTGAATGTCTGCTCAGCAGTTGCAAGAGCACTGACTTTTCCCTCACCCCGCTGTGAATTTCTCTAACCAAAGCTTGCTCCTGTGGGTGTTTTTCTTGTGCAGGAAAGCGACTGGTGTGTGAACAGCCTTGTATCACACTGCAGCTAAAACAAAGGTGAGCCAGCTTGTTCCAGCTCCTGCAGAAGTGACAAACAGGGAATTCTGCTTTCCAAAGGACAAAGGGATAAAGCTTCAGTTTTTGTAAGCTGTTGAATGTGTATGTTGATGTTGTGTCATTGTTCCCCTCTGCCCCCAAAAAGCCCATGTAAACTGTGCCTGGAGGTTATGAGCCTGAAGGAAAGAGGGTAAAAAAACATTTGCCTCAGAGCTGTGGTGCTAGAACTAACTGCTGCTTATATAAAGTGTTCACCATCCTCAGGATGTCCCTTAAGATGTTCTTAAGAATATTTTTCAGTCTTGTAAAGCCTTTAACCAAAACATGGTCTGGAGAAGGCTGTAGGGATGAGGCTGTAGCAGTAAGATGGGAGGAAAGGAAAGCAGCAATCTTCTCAAAGTGCTTTCAGTTACTGATACATTTTTGAGTGCTCTTTCCCACTGGTTTGTAGTTGATACCTTACTTTCAGAGTAGAGCAATACCACCACTGAGTTCAGGGTAGCGATGCTGCAGGTCAGAGGTGCTGCAGCACTGCAGCAAACTGCAGTTGCCAGCACGGTGAGCAGGTGGCCATGGTGGCTGGTCTAGGGCCAGTGTATAGGACAGGCATTGGGCAGAATGCTCCAAGGGCCCCCTTCAGACAGCTCTGATACTGCTGGGCCTGTGGGAGGGGAGGGCTCAGAAGCATTCTGGAGCTTGCTGGCTACCCTGAGCCCATGCAGAAACCCGGCTCAGTTAATAATAGGATAGCAGATGTAACTAACTTGTTTGACAGATTCTCTGATCAATAAGGATGTTGATGAGATGCTGAACTTACTCCTGTCAGAGCTGTATGAAGCATAATCACACAGCCTATGGAGAAGAGGATTTAAGGGCTTGATACTGAATGCTGCTACATCAGGATCAGTTCAAGGAGTAGAGTAGGGAACAAACTGATTATTGTGTAGTGTAAGCTGTGGGGGGCAAGAGGAAACCATCATGATGTATCTCTCATTGATGCAATGAGAATAATTTATCAGTTTTTGTCTATTAACTTTTTTAAAGTTTTGAATAAAATACTTGGTCTGTCTGTCTTTCCTGTCTCTTCAGCTGAATGGCTGCATGGGCAGCTGTAGCAGGTGTGGCTGGAGCTCTGCAGGGACTGCTGATGCAGGAGCTGGTGTGTCCCACACTGCTCAGGGCAGCAGCTCGTTCACCAACCACCTGAAATGTAAACTGGAGGTGGGAGCCAGAGCAGTTAATTGTCATCAGCCACAGAGGTGCCCAAGAGGGGAACTGCTGTAGCCTAAGCACAGCCCTTTGCAGGACTGTGTCACCACCGCGAGGAACCAGATGAAAATTCTGATTTTTTTAGTGTTGTGTGGGCGCACATGTACCCTCAACGCACATCCCCTTCTACATCCCCTGTGTCAGTGAATGAGCTCTTGATGGGCAACCAGAGGACACAACACCTCTTTGCACAGGTACAGGAATTAACAATAGTTTTGCTGACACTTTAAGTGGGAGTGGAAAGTGTGAAATTTTAAATTATGTCTTTTTTACCATAGGCTGAGTTCTTCAACACTGTCAGACTCTTAAGTCGTTGTTGGTGTAGTTCATTGTCACTGTGCACTCACACAAAAGCTGCAGGTACTGGACAAGCAAGGCCTGGACAAACCAGTGAGTTGCCTGCCATGCCCAGCTCTTCCTCCCCACATCCCATATGCAGCACAGCCATTCATTTCAACTATTTATTTGATTTTAATAGAAAGTGGGATACTTCTGTTTTTTTTAACATGACACTTTGCTAATTAAAAAACAACCAACAAAAACACAGCTATTTTGCACCTTTAAAAGTGAACTTTTGGCCAAGAAAACACAATTCAAGCACTATCACTCTGATTTAAAGTGTCTCCACAGGCTCAGTGTTGAAGGGCTTTCTTCACAAAATCACAAATGATCAAATTGCTGCTGAAGTTGCTATTTCTGTCATAGCTGAAGTAACACATTGTTAGAAAAATGACCTCTTAAGTACAACTGGACTAATGCACATTATATAACACAGTTAAAAAAATACTCTCCTGACTGAACCAAAACAACATTACAAAGTGAAAGGCAAGGGTGTGCTGGGTGTGTGGGGGGTGTCTGGCTACATGTACATACCAGTAACATACATTTAAATATTAAAAAAATAAAGCAAAGCATAAAAGTAAAAAGGACAACGAACTAGAGTGTTAGTATCAGTCTCCTGGCTCAGTAACAAACTCTTAGCAAAGGGCAATGCTGCTGTACCACAGCTGTGAAGGACCAGGGTGGAGAACAGCAGCTGCCCCCACAGCAACTTACCCCAGCACTCTGGCTCTAACATGGTATTAGGCAATTACATCAGCTGATCAATTTCTCCAGAATGATAAAGATGTAATTTACAATAAATTATTGAAAAAACCCAACCACCCAGAAAAAAAACAAAAAAAACCCAAAACGCCAATCTCAATCCTTTTGGAGTAAATCTCTATGTATGTGGATATTAAAATATTTTGAGACCATGAAGCCTGCTACATAAAAATAAAAAATTTTAAAAATGACCCAACAAAAAACCCTTATGAAATAAATCAGGTAACATACTTATTACAGAAGGTTATGGTTTTGGTTCTGGGCTTTTTAAAACATGTTTCCTAAAGTAAGACACCCCCCAGGTCCCTGGTACTTGTCTGGAATATGACTGAATGAGAGGCATTTATGTAAAGTAGCTCTTCCTAATGTCCAGCTCCGTAGAACTAGGTTCAATTTTAACAAAAGAGTAAAATAAGCCTTTTTTTTTTTTAATTTTTTAAATAATTTCTAAAAGAGGAGTCTCTCCCCCATGGAGAGCTATCGCACCAAATAATCCAACTTAGAGACATTAAAAGACATCCTGTTCAGAAAGCCCAGAGAAAAACTATTTTATCTGCCCATAGTAAGTGGATGCCACTTTTTAAAAAAAACTTCCAAAAGAACAAAAAATTTAATTAAAAAATATATTACAAAAGGCACTACTGAGCTTGCAAAAGCATTAAGTGCAGTGTTTAGGTTTGTACCAATCACGAAGCTGTGAGGGTGCACAGTTTGTGTAGAACAGTCACAGCCGCGGGAGAGCCCCGGCTCGGGAATGGCCCCGAGGGCTGGGTGGGACCTGGGGGAGGCCGGGCCAGCCCCTGCTGCCTCCCCCGTGTTTGCTCCACTCGGTGCCCTTCTCTTCCAGCCCTGCCAGGTGGCTCTGAGCTCTCACTGACTGTGGCACCAGCCCATCCTAACCCAGCCCTTCTCACCAGCACAGTCCTGCCGAACTTCATACTCTGATCAGATTTATCTTGTAACAGTAGATAGGTCTTTTTTTCTTTTTTTTTTTTCCCCTTTTTTTTAAACTAGAGAGCTGTTTCTGGAAGCCTTTCATGCAACATTACAAGCACTAGGCTTGATATGGAAAACTCTCTGGAGTTTTGAAAAGCTTTCTTATTCTCAGCATCACGCTGTCAAAACAAGTCATTCTTACAGAAGGCTGCAGAATAAAATTATTGACTGCTGTAACAAAAACTCATTACCACATCAACACTAGAGACACAGTAAAAGCTCAGATTTCATAAAAATATTTTGTCCTTAGTCCTCTCTCTTTACAGCTGGGAAATAGCCACCTCCTGGGCCACTGGCTACCATGCTAATATATTACAAACCAGACCATTAAGATAAAGTATCTTGCTGGTAAATTTGCTGAGATTATTGCTGATGTGCTTTTGTGTAATAACTATTCAAATCTGCTAGTGTTAATAGCTTCTCTGGGGAAAAAATAACCAGCTAATTCCTAAGCTTTTCTTTTCCTTAAATCTTCCACTACCACTAAAGGAATCCCAATAGTTTCTACAGTGCCCTGTTTCTAAAGCACTCAGATCTCAGTGTCTGTAACAGCCTCAGAACAAGCAGAGCCTCGAGGGTCTCTGTGCAGATCTGTGCACACACACACGGACAGACAGGTGAGGGTGGCTGTGGGAGTCAACTGCCCAGCCCAGCTGGCTGGAAACACTCTCTGCTTCTGCACAGGGCTTCACATCCCTGCTCCACACTGCAAAGCTATCCTCACATTACCAGGCATGCTTTAGGCTTTTCCCCCTGCAAGCAGGAGAACGTTTCTGCCATCAATCTCCTCTCCCACATTCTATTTGCTGATGATGCATTTCCTCGACTATCCAAGGTCAAGAAAGGCAGTTGAGGGCTGTGTGTTCATTACAATGAGGATAAGGAGTGATAGCAATTCCCACCATTGCTAAGGACAGTTCAGCCCACTGTGGTACTGGCAACAAGGGTTAATTCAGCTACTGGACAACTGCACTCACAAACTTCTTGCTTATCACCAGTAATAATCTACCTCGTATGTGGCATTAAGACAGATACTCCATTATTTAAACATACAGTTGTCCTCAACTGAGGAAAAATAAATAGCTGAGTACAAACCTCATGTCACCTTAGTAACATTGTAGTTTTTCCTCCACTCTAACAATGAGAACAGAACTGAAGTCCCAGGATGAGGAGCTGCACTCTAGTGGGCAGGAGGCTCTGCAAAGTAGCGCAGGATGCAGGCGGGGCTGTAGCGCCCGGGGCTGCCGGGCTCGGGAGGGAAGGAGCTGCCGTGCTTCCCCGGGCTCCCTGGGATGGGACTGTTTCTGCCTGAACTAGGATACACTGAAGCATTTGGAAGACCAGCAGCCATGGATTGGGACTGGAATCTTGCCTTCAACGCTGGACTTGGCCAACTGAAAGAAACCAGAAGTCATTGCACACGTTTTAAAGGAAACTGCAATAGTGAGAGCAGCACTTTAACTCAGAATCACTTCAGATCTCAGAACCAAGGCACCAGCTGAGAAAAATCCTGTCTGGTAACAGACAGATCTAGAAGAAGAGAAGGAACAGGAAGAGCATGAAATATTCTAAATGGATTGTTGCCCAATATTCTATATTCTATATATTCTAGGTTCTATATTATAGATTCTATATATTCTAGATTCTATATAGATTGTGTTGCCCAAATCAGTAAGACATAATTTCTTTCAAAATGGCCGTGATGACACACACCATCCTTCACATGAACAGTTATTTTGGACTGGGGTAATAAAGAGTAAAAATAAAACCACTTAATAAGATGCATAAAGATAATAAATTCATCTTAATATCCTTCAGCACAATCTAAGTACCACAAGGCAACAAACACAACATTCCTGCGCTGCATCAACAACAGGGATGAATTACAAAACCCACAGCACAACTATCACTGAGTCCAGTGAAGGATCCAAGTACCAAATCAGCAAAGTGAGACACTGGCCAAGTGGAAAACAGTCACATCTGATTTGTTGGTGGAGACATGCTCAAGTTACCTGGGACAGCAGTAGAATGGAAAGAACATGACTGCAGCACCAGGAAACTCCTTATCAATAGACACCAGTAAAAAAGGCTTTGGTGATTAACTTCAGAACACAGTTAATTCTGCTGAATTTAAAATATGGGTTTGAGGGCAACAAGGCCTGAAAATCTGCTATTCAAGCTGATCTGCTAAATATGTACTTCAGCTCCTGTGACTGAGTTTGCAGCAATACCTTTGCCTGTCAGATGAGGAGTAGGATTGCACTGCGTGTTTCCATTTGTAAATCATTGGGAATTTCTGGGGATCAATCTCTGCTCCTTCTATAGCTGCTAAGACATCACCATCCAGCTTCGAGGGCTGCTCCCTAGAATGGAAACAGAACTAGATGAAAAGAGAACCATATATTTGTTCAGCTAATGAAACACCCCAATTCCAAAACACTTAGTTTTATATTAGCAAAGAGATTGTCTGTGCAAGTAAGAGTTAAAGAAGGCAATTCTTACCCAAGAAGGAATAACTTTAAATTGTCATTTGTCGGTGAAGTCTTTGAAAGAAACTTCTGGGAGGAAAATTCTTGACGTTGCTGTGACTCCCTGGTCTGAATTCCAGATTCTCGGGACACTCTTTCATTTTCTAACGATATTCTGTGGTCTGTCCTTAACTTGGTCTCTCCATGTTTTCCTGTAACACTTGGCTCAGAAGAACTTGCCAGTGACACTGCAGAGCAGGTCTTGTCCAGAATTCCCTCATTCTCAGTTTGTTTAGTGATTTTATGAGATACTCCTGCAACCTCTTGTTCTTGGAATGACAGGCCTTCAAATTCTGACATCAAATTGGAAACAGGTGACATGAGGCATTCTGACCCATCATGCAGCTGCTTTCTGTCACTGATGATCCTTTTACTGGACACAGGACTGCAAAACCCATTTTTGCTGGCAGCAGCCCCCTTCTCATAGTGCCGAGGGTGAGCTGAGGTCTCTATGATGTTTCCTGCACACTCCATGGACAGGATGTCACACTCAGCATCTCCAATGGCATCAATGCTGGGCTCCTTGGACACCAGAGAGGGGCTGATATTTCGTGCTGCATTTTGTCTGTTTTTAATTTCTTCTAAGCTCATGTCATCATCATCCTCATCCAAAAATGCTCCAACAGAAATGGAATTGCAGGACTTTTTGCTTTTGCCTGTAAACAATTTTAACAAGAGCAACACATAAGAAGACTTTAAACAGAATGTCAAGTACATAAGCTAGGAAAAAAATGCACAATCCTTATGCCTTATTCTATTTCCTGAAGACCTCTCTGACTATATGTAACAGCAAGAACTAACCTGACTAAAGCAACAAATGCAAAATACACACATGGCAAGCAGTGGTCTAAGGTATAAAAGCTTTCCTGGGTTTTGCTTCTTGTGTCTTTTCAGGTTCACAGTTGTGAAGAATTATACTTTTGTTTTTAAAATGTTATTTATTCCGTATCTGTGGATTACAAAATTCTATACTTTAAGATGAATGCCCAAATGCTCTGAGTGAAAACATTCTGAAGACAGAGGTTTTCTTACAGGGATTTCATTTGGGTGTACACTCAAATAAACTACTTCACATGGAAGATAAAGTCTGTACTTCCACATTCACAGTTGGCTCTTTTTCTGATGCTGTACTCAGACTCCCTGGATAACAGATGAATAACAGCAACCACCACAGGTGAATACTGCTTCCCCTGGGCACCAAGCTTTTTCTGTCTCTCTTCTCCCCAGGTACAACCCATTGGTTGCAGCATTTGCCCTTTTCTTACCAGAGGGATGTGGAGTTTTGTATCTATTGCAGGTTTCATTTTCCCCTGTTTCTGGCTGAGCCTTTTCGCTCATTTCACGATGACTCAGGTACTCTTCTAACTTTCGCAGCCCCTCCTGGGAAGACAGATCAACAAAACAGCCCAGAAATTCCCAGTATTCAACCCACGGGAACCCCAGCTCATGAGCTAACTCCCTGCAATAAATAAAATAAAACGAATCATTTGTGAAGACATAAATATCAGTTTGACAACAACTTTTCTGATCACATTTTAACAGCTACAAACAGGAGCACAAACAAACACCCAGGCAACACAATCCCACCACAACCAACAGTCTGCAAAAGCACACACACATCCTTAGCAATCAAAGTATCACCTCATTTGTTCTAGAGCATTTTTCACATTTCATCTACTATTTTTACAGTTGGCAGCATAAACATTGCTATCTTTAAGCTGACTGTATCTAGACATCAAACAGAGAAAAATCCCCACTGATACTGCATGCACCAGCTTTTTCTATTTGGGAATGGGAGAGGGAGGAGGAAGTGAGGGATTATTTTAAAGAATGAAATGCAGTCAGCTTTGAACAAAGTATTTTTTTCCCTATGTTGCTGGTAGAAGGTATTTTAGCTGCAAGGACACACCACACACACACAGCTTTTATAAAACAGCAAATTTGTATTAGGATTTTTTCATTCTGCTCCCTTTTAACAATCCCTCACTTTCACAGAACAAACAGGCTATGCATCATTTTAGATCTGACAAATGAGGCAAGTAAGTATCTGTGAAAAGCATTCCATACATATCATCAATAACAGCCAAAATATCTTTATTGCCAAAGCTAAGAAAGCCAAGTCTCACATTTTAACTATCTTATTTACACAAAAAAACAGTAACAATCCAACTGCAAAATATTTCATTAAATACTGCTGCAGTAGCTTTTGCCCCAAGATATTGTGCAGTGAGCAATAACTGTACTCTCAGCACAGTCTTTTGCTTTTACATGCTCTATTATTAAGTTTTTATATTGACAGTTTTTAGATACCTTCCAACTCTTTCAACACCTCTCTCCAGATCAGATTTCCTGACATTGTGAAAGAAGCCAGCTCTCTCTCGAGGTGGGGTTTTCCACAGCCTGCGAAATTCTTCAGCCTTCAAAAAACAGAAACAAATTCAAAAACTACCCCACAGTATGAACTAACTCAGTGCTGGCTACACATCTACCCACAGATGTTCAGCTGTTTGCTGTCCACAAGTGCTGCTCTACTCCAGCTAGGAAGGATCTCACACTGCATCTAAAGTTACTCCTTTCACTACTGATGGTTACTCTGATCTCTTAACTGCTCATGAAAGAGAAGGACCATAATGTACCATAATCATCTGAAAATCAACTGCACAGACACCACATCTGCCTGGTCTTAATGTGTGTGCAGCAGGAAACAGAAGTGTCTTGTGATTTTGCCATGTCATTCTATTTAATTACAAATGCCTTCTGGTCATTGTTTTCTAGGCTGCAAAGGGGATATTTTTTATGTACAGACTTGCTACAATTATCAGAATAAATTCTTGCTGTCTATTTTGAAGTTGGAATGCCTCAGGGGAAATTTTTTGCAAAATCCTGCACTTAACTTTATATGACAGATCACAATGATGACAAGAGTTACATTCAGACATTAAAAATACATGTCAGCAATGAGAATTATGAACTGTTTATATCCTAGAGAATATTTTCTGGAGTACAAATAATATTTAAATTTCTGTCAGTTGAACAGAAAATTGATCAAGAACTTTTAGAAGAAAAAGCATTAGGCATTTTGGTAGAACTCAGTCTTAAAGAATGCAACCATCAGTCCTCCACTGTATTTATTCACTGTTTCTAAAGCTGTTATATTTGTAGCATGTTCATATTAAATAAATGAGTCAAACACCTGTAAATTGGAATATATTTAACAGATATCTAAGTATTCCTTCTGAAAAGTGAAGATTTTGCTTTTCCACTATACAGTCAATACATTTCCAAAACCATCCCAACACCTACTACTTGGTTGTCAGTTTTTCCATCTAGAAAAATATATTTTTGTTAATTTAACAAGCAGAGGTTATCATCCAGTGGCAACTTCTAGAAATGAGATAAAGATACAGTTAAGGTTTTTAAAACTGATTCATAGCTGCTTTGACAGGCTTTGCTTCAGGTTAGAGAGTTACAGCAATTATCTGTAAGAATTGAAAGGTTTGCCAAAGGTGCTCTTTGAATAGATGTCAAGAGGAAAAAGAAAATTTTTTTTACTGAACTTCTGCTCTTCTTATTTACACCACATTTCTGTTTTCAGCAATAAAAAAAAATATTTACAAGTTTCTGTGCTTCTCCATGGAGGAAGATCCATCTCCTCAGCAAAGAGAGAGCCACAATCTGTGCCGGGAGCAAGCTACACCACACAAGGAACCCATGAGGATCTTCTTTATTCACAAAAAGGAGAAGCACGGGCACTGGAGTCACAGGGAGTTCTCTCCTTACCTTTGAGGGGCTCATGGGGCCTGCAAAAGCCCTGATGGACAGCACTGGGTCTTTGGGGCTGCCAGGGTATTTAGGCCAAGCTCTCTGGGGGCCATCGTCCGTCTGGTCGGGCGACCACGGTGCCCCAATGACCGGGGCTGAGGAATTGTCTTCTGCCCTCAGGAGTGGGACATAATAATGACCTAAAATAAACCATACAGAGCTTTCTCATTCAGCTTCTGTCACATCAGCCTGCTGCTTCTTCCTGGACTACCAATGCACCCGTACACAGAACCATCTTAGTAAAACTACTTGTAATTCAGACTCACTGCTCCAGTGATTACAGATCATGTTTTAGTGTAGGTTCTCTTCTCTTTTCAAACACAACAACACCTGCAATAATCCATAAAGCCCTTCTCTCAGGGTCTTTAACAAATTTCCCATCCTCCTTTTACAAACACACACATGACAAAACAGAGAAATTCTGCCTCAAGGAAATTATAAAACGACAGGACTCCCCAGCATGAGAGATACACCTCTTGCCCTGCAAAAGGTTTTTGTTTCTTTTAGACTGAACACTCTGCTCCAGGCTTACAGAATCATGGCCTTGTCTACGTTACAAAGCCATGAGGGCAACCTTGTGATCCATACATTAAGAGTTCTGACTGTCATTTAAAAGACAAAAAATTTCTCTGTCCCTGCTCAATGTTAGAATTTCCCTTTGGTTTTCAGAGCACTGTACAGCAGCATCATTTATAAACTCAAATGCTACAGAAAGCAAACAGGAGACAGCCAAGAGGCAAAATACATGCCTGATATAATACAAAACTGCGTACAGACCTTTCAAGTACTCTTTTATCTTTTCTTTCAATTCAGCAGATTTGTTCTTGCTTCTTTCACAGACTACCTGTTAATGTAATTGTACTTGTTAGGGCAGCACAGTAACCTCATTTTCAAATCAACTGCAATGTGTGTTCTTCCTAAACAATCACATTATTGGCCCCCACCCATCTTACCCAGTACTTTTAATTCATAGTAGAGCAACTAAAATACATCCAACTTAATAAATTCTAAAACTTTTCCAAAGACACAATCAGCATAAAATATTTTTGATGTTATACAGAATTTACTCTTTAATTATGACACTAGCACCTTACTACAAGTCTTCTATGGTAGTCAGTAATGTGTGAATATGAAAAATGCTGAGGAGGATAACATTTCTGGGTTTGCTGTCGACATGGAGAGACTTACTTCTGCTGGAGTTTGATCATATTTGTTTCTTGGATTTTTTACAATGGCTGGGTGTGAGGTAAGCACGTTAACCACATCCACATTCCCAAACTTGCAAGCAAAATGCAATGGAGTATCAAACCACTGCAGTGGGAAAAAGAAAAATATTCATATGCACTTAGAAAGATTATAAAGTCAATATCACACATTTAATTTTGAGACTGAGGGCAGTAGATACATGTCATGACTAATTATCTTAGCTCTTAACAAATCTGTTCCCACCATAGTGCAGAATAACGATTACCAAAACCCACAGAACTTATGGACAGCTCCCCTTCTGTTTTGTTCTCTTTCAGTCTCCCTTAACCCCTTCCAATAATAATAGTAGTAGTAGTAGTAGTAGTAGTAGTAATAATAATAATAATAATAATAATAATAATAATAATAATAATAATAATAATAATAATAATAATAAAAACAGGTAAACCCCCAAAATCTTACCATTTTATCTGGAGTGTTCAGGTAAAGGTCAACAATATACTGGATGCGTTTCTTCAACATGACATCGTTATCATCTGGGTACATGAGCCGCATAAATTCTGGATTTTCCAGAGTGTCCAGCAGTAACTGGCAGATAGCAGGCTGATTCTCCTTGGCAGCAACATGCATGACATTGTACCTACACCCTTCCTAGAAAAAAAGACCAGTTTTAGAATGAATCTCAATCTAAACAGCTTTCTTACACCCAGAGATGTAACTGATGTAACTGTGAACATGGGTTCCTACATGGAGTTTTATATGGATATTTTTGTAAAGACTTATCTTTACACCCATATTATTTTTATAATTAATGAAATTATTCTTACACTCAGTGCCTTTATTTAAGGAAAGAATGTGGCAAAAAATACATCAAGATATTACACAATAAAGGGAGGTAGGAAGTTCAGTTTAGATAAAGAACAGGAAAATGGGTACAGATTTCAAAAAATTCAGCTGCTTTGCTATATTACATAAAAAATTTCAACAACTTCACAAAGCTGGTCCGATGCAAGTTGAGGATAGTCAGTGTTTGCTAAATGGCAGCTTATACATGGTTCTGGAATTAAATAGAGGTGCTTAGGTAAGCAATGCTATAGGAACACCTAATTACAGCCTAGGCCCTAGCCTGGTCCTTACATTTAGTCTGTTTTAAAAAAGATTGCAATTACTTGGAGGAGATCAAAGAATAAGAAGACAAAACTATTCCTTGCACTACTAAATACACCTATTCCTCCTCTGAAGAACTGCACACTCAGTTCCTTTAGCTCTGCTGGAGCAAAGGCAGCTCTCAGGGTGACTTACAGAGAAGTGCCCCAGCTGCTGTCAGTGAACAGAGAAACCTACACTGGGTGGAACAAGGTGTCCTGAAGGAGGAGCAGGAAACATCACTCCTTCCACTTCTGCTTTCAGGCCCCAAAAGCTACATCACTAAACCAGAACCCAGATTTTCCTGTTTTGTTGCTGGTTTCTCACCTGTACAATGGTTGGGTTGTCTCCTGACCCGATCAGGTAACGAGGGTTACTCCAAATAAGATCTGAGAACGTTGCTGTGTCTCCTTTCTCCACAGCTTTCCGAAGCTTGGCTGTGAGATCCTGAGTCCGTGGACTTTTGTAGCTGTTGGCTCTCTCCTTATTCACAGTGTCGCTCTCAGGGGAGCACAAACCATCTATCAACACACAAATCACTCCTTTCTAGATACATTCTTTCCATGATCACCATCTGCACATCCAGGCCATGAAAATGATGCTTTTAATCTAAACCATGTATTAATTTGGCATCTTTAATACACAGGAGTAAGGAAACAACTCAATAACAAGACATTTAAATACACTAGTTGTTAGTAATAGTGAGGGAGAGGAAAATGATGAATCAACTTGTAAAAGTGTTTCAGACTTTAATAGGGACTGGTAAACTTTGTAATTACCAGTCTGCTCCCATCCAAATTTAAAAGCAAAATTCAGCAAGAAACAACCATTTTCTGATTGTTAAAATTGCTTCTGCAGTTCTATAAATCCTAAATCACTTTAATCTAGCAACTGGGAACACTGTGAAATATGATCAGTGCTCACCGTTTTATTTCTGAATGTACAAATTTACTTAAGAACTGAGTACAGTTTGAATATACTGTGCAATTTTATCAGCATCTTGCTAAACCTGAAAATCCTGAAGTCCATGAGTAAAACTGAATCCTAACAAATATGACCATGGAATACTAAGCAAGGTATCCATGAAGACCATTACCTACATTTCAGCTTTAGAAGAGTAGCAATAGTACTTTACATTTAAAACATTTTCCACACGTTCAACATTTCTATACTTAAAATAAAAGTTCTCTTAAACTTCAATTTATTCAGTGCTTCACCTTTGAATTTTTTCTGTTATTAGTGTATTGGTAAAGCATTTGTTGCTTCTCTCACAAAAAAAAAAAAAAAAAATCAATGCTGTCTATTGCATCTACTGTAGAGAGATGAAGTTCCCCACTTACCTCTGTTAAATGATCCCATTTTCACTGGAGACAAACATAAAGAGGACTTGCCTGGAGATGGGAAATAATCACAGATTCCTTTAGCAAATTTCTCAGCATCCTCTCTGTTTGTAAAAGCTTTAAAACGGGAACCCTTAATCAGCTTAACAGCCTGGAGAGCTTCCTTCCTATCTTCATAAACATGTATCCTCTCTGCAACAAGAACCACCACAGTTAGATTGTTTCAATAATCTCAGATTTCAATTCCTAGACAGATTACAGAATTCCTACACTATCATTCCAGCTTTGGTCTCAGATTGTTTCTCTTCCAAACGTGACATAAAGGTCAAAAGTCCTTTTAAATCTTGTCCCCTGGAAACTGAGTAGGAGCCTCCCACACTCTCCAGGTAATGTCAGGTGATCCCTGCGCAGGGCTCAGCCATTCCCATCAATCAACACCCTTTAATGGATGGGCCACCTTCAACACAGCATTTCACTTCCACATGGAAAAGCAAACTCAGCTCATTCACCCTGCATTACTTTTGATGCTGCTTTTTTCAGAAAGACCAACTTTGTAACTGATCCACAACTTTAAGATCTCTACAGAGTATCTCAGATAATAAACAAATCCTTCTTCTTCTCCTTTAAATGATATTGTTCAAATAAGGATATCTTAATGTACTTTTTCTTAGTAAGAATTCTTAGTACTGTCTCAGAGGAAATAATCCTGTGCATTACTCTACTCCTGTCAGGAACAGAAAGGAAGATGTGAGAACTTTTAGAAGGGATCATTTAAGCTTCAACGGATGACAATATAAATAGTTTTTTGATTGTTTATTTACTTTTTATTCTTGAGAGGGATTAAAGGCACAGGATGGGTCCAAGAGTAGCAATAAGAAATAATATTCTCCATCTGAGCTACACAGGGTAGAGGATCCTCATATATAGGAACTGCAAAGGCAAACACCTGGGATGCCTTGAACTGTTGTTTCTTTGCCTTAGAATAAGTATTATTTATAGGAACAAAGAAATACTTCAAACAATGCTTACAATACTAATGCAGTGGTGTTCAGAACACCTGCTACATAAAAGAACTCTACTCAGCCATAACCAAAATGCTTTATCACTGGAAATAAGGGAAGTGAGTATTTACCATTCCTGGCCAGTACGTCATCATAAACTGGGCAAACACCATAGAACAGTGGAGGATCTCTGGATGGTGTCTGAGCAGAGATTTGTGAATCTCCAGCACCACAGGCTGGAGCTGAACAGTTCATGAGTGTCACAGCATCTTCTTCTGGAGGGTTCAGGCCCACACAGTACCCAAAGTCCACCTCCTCAGCAGCACTTCCATGGCTGCTGTGACTCACTAGGACATTTCCAGCAGCCTCCTCTGGCAGGGCAGACCCTTCCTCCTCCAGGGCTCCTTGCTGCTCCAACAGTGCCTGAGCCAATTTTTTTTCAAAAATAAACCTTGTAGTTGCAGTAATGGGCCCACATTTCAGTCCTGCTCTCACAATCTCTTCTCTAAGCTCATCGTGGCTGAGCTTCTTTAATCGGGATAATATTGTATCCATTGTTATTGCACCTACAGGAAAGGCAACAAAGAAGAGGAGAAAAATTGTAAAAACCAAAACTTCTTCTGCTACTTAAATGGTGTACTAAAGCAAAGGAAACAATGCCTCTTAACGATTTCTTGGGATTCTGAAAAGACCCTTGCGGTGCAGAAAAATCAGATTTTTCAATCCAATGTTTTTAAGCTACCAGACCCACAGCTCCTCTCTCGACCACTTAAAAGAGTATTTACAGCTTACATTCTGTTCTTGGTAGTCCTTTTTCAATTTCTTCTAGAGTGAAAATTCAATCTAGAGCATCTACTCATTAAAATTAATGACAGGCTGAGAAATATTGACCAGAAGGCACAATACAAGGACAGGAGCAGCAGTCAGCCCCCAGACAAGGGGCTGCACCTCCAGCTAAAGGCACAGAACTATTTCTAGTATTTCCTCAGGACTTTCTGGCTGACAGAAGTCATGGGGACAAGCACAATGCAGCAGCCAGGGCAGGCTTTCTCTGGCTGTGATGCAAGGCTGGAAATATGTACACAGCATGTTGTTTCCCAGGCCTGTTTTGAGAGCAAACAGCCACAAGACAAAAACAACTGATCTTTTCAGATCTCCCTCTCCAACAGAAAACAGAAGCTGGGAGAATTTCTCCATTTCCAAAGGAACATCCTTCTCTCTGCTATGATCCAATTCCCCAGGCTCATGTCCCTCCATGTAATCCACGCTGACAGCTTCCACACTGGTCAGCAAGAAGACACTAAAACCAAGCTGATGCCAACACAAATTCCTTGCTCTGAAAAACACAGCTGAAAAACACAGGATTTGGGCAGCTCCAAGAAGCTTTCCCATTATTTCATCAGAACTGCAGCCATGTACCTGCAGGCACTCCCCTGGCACACAGTGCTCAGGAAGGGAAGCTCCAGACAGGAATGATTCAGCTGTGCTATTCCCTCAGCCTGCTTCACTCCTGCCTTGCACTGCCATTTCATGAGCCTTGTTCTGCTTTGGACAGGGTGCATGGCTGTTTTAGTACTTTATTTTCAATTTTAGGTTTCATCCCCAGTTAATGAAACTTAAGACTACTTTTTGTATATTTAAAAAACCCAAATGCACACAGTAAGTTTTTGCAGTTTTCAGCAGCAGTCAAAACAGCACCACATGATGTTTCACTGCAACCTGAGTTAGAACAAACACATTCCTAGTATTAGGAAACACTATGAAAATGTACTTAATGCCAAACTTCAATAGCCCTTCAATTATCACAAGCCAACAGTCATGTGAGGGTTGTTTCCTTGGAGGGACATTTCCTTTGGGAGCTGTCTCTTTTTTTATGAATATCTTATTTTGAATGCCTGTGGTTAGAGAACAACGTAACCTCAGCCCCTGAACATTTCACAAGTATTAACTGGAATCTCACTGAAACAATGGGAAATGAGAATATTTCCGATTAAAAACCCCACCAAAGAGCAGCAGAGCCACAGCTGATGCTGCTGAGCCACTTCCCCAAGGTATTGTAGCTCCCCTGTGATTCCTGAGCCTCCAAGCAACCTCACTGTTTCGATTATCTGACTTGCCCACAACAGATTATCTGACTGCAACAACAGATATGAAAGATCCTCTTACTTGTTTTCAATTCTTAATCTTCTATTTTTTTAAATAAAATTTGATACCAGTATGTTTTAATTAAGGGATGTGCCCCTAAGGTCAATTAAAATATCCAAACTTGCTATTTTAAGGATTTTCCTTTTGAGACTGCCTAATTGTAAAACCAGAAAAAGATGAAAACTCAGGGGTGAGAAAGTTCACTGCAAACACAGCTCAGTGAAAACACTCTGAGCAGTCAACATAATGCTTTAAAGAATTAGCTGAGAAATGCTCCTATTTTTAAGGCTCAGAACCAGCACAATCATTCTGCAGAAGAGCAGACCTGTACATATATATAATTAATGTATGGAGAGTAGACAGGAACACACAAAAATCCTTCCTGCCTAGTGGGTAAGCAAAGAAATGCTGTGAGGGAGTGATTTCTCTGCTTTCTCATGTTTTGACAGAACCCGGTACCTAAATCTTAGTGCTCAAAATTTGTCTGTTAAAAAAAAAAGGAAAGTTATTTATTTTGTGTACCTATTACAACTCTGGCACAACTGAATCAAAATGAGATGGCAAAGCAGACCAGCAGTGAAGAATGAGGTTTAAGATCTGCTGGTAGTATGAAGAGTTTTCTACAGGGTGTTTGGTGTGGAAATAGGGAAAACATTGTTGGAGTGACAACACAGAACTCTCACAAAATCCATTTGTGTTCTGACAATGAGATTTCAGCTAATTTAGATAAGCAATATTGGTTTTTAATTTCATTACCTATTTTAATCTGTCCAAAACAAAATGTGTGACCTGCAAACCTGAGAAAGAGCAACTGCTCATACTGAGACAATCCTTTGCCCGTTTGTTACGTGCAGGTAAAAAATGAGATTATTTGAACCATAAAATGCATTATATAACTAAAAATGATCCAGAGCACAGCCAGCACTGAGATTGCTGCCTCTTCTAGTTCAGCACGTAAGGCCTTGCGAGTTACCTTTGCAAATATGAATAACTGCTTTAACAACAACATGTTCTAGGGTTCTTCCATATCAATCAAAACCTGGAAGAATCGGCAAGAATTGTATTTTCCTTTATCTCACTGGGTCAGAATGAAACAGCAGAATCTGCTTCCAAAAAAAATTAAGAATAGACCCAAGACAGAATGAACGACTGACTTTTAAGGATGGCAGTATTATTTTACTCCACTACTCTCATTAAATCTTTCAATAAATGAATAATATAAGAAAAACACTCTTTTTGGCTGGGTTGTTTTTGTTGGGTTTTTTTCCGAGGCAGGAATAGAGAGTCACATCCTGTCTTTGGCCATATTCGGCTGATAGGATTTGCATATGTTAGAGCAACCGTGGCTCCGCGATGGGGTGATTTGTCTGTACCGCCTGTGGGCAAATGAGCCACCAGTTCTGAACTACGTGGCTGAAAGGGAACTGCTGAACAAACTTGAAATAAGCCACGGGAAAAGAAAAAAGGCAGGGGGCAAAAGGGGCAACTTTTCAGGGAGGAGAAACGCACACCTATGTCTAGACGCGGACGGGCAGGGCGCGGGGGGGATGCGGGAGGAGCAGCAGCAGCAGCAGCAGCAGCGGCAGCAGCAGCAGGGCCGCGGGAGCGGGGCCGGGGCGGAGCCGCCCCTGCCGGAGCCGGCGAGGCCCGGCCGTGACAAAGCGGGAAGGGGAACGGGGCGGCGGGGCCGGGCCCGGCGGGGCCCGCGGGCTCTGGGGGGCGGGCAGGGCCGCGCGGCCTCCCCGGGCGGTGCCCGGTGCCCGCTCTCGGCCCCGCCGCGGGGCGAGGGGCAGCACCATCCCCCGGCCTCCCCCGAGTCTCTCACCTGGGCGGCTCCCGCTGCAGCGCTGGCTCCCCGCGGCGAGCGGCGCCGGGGCCGAGTGGGGAGCCGGGGACGCGATGGGGGTCGGGGAGGAGATGGCGGCCGCTGCCGCCCGGCGGCCGCCCGGCCTCCTGTCCCGCAGCCGCAGCAGCCAGCCCACGGCGCCGATGACGGCGCAGGCGGCCAGGAGCTCCCAGCACGGCCATCGGCCCCAGCCGGCTCCCCAGAGCGAATCCCAGCCCCCGGCGGCCCCGACCCACCGCTCCATGCCCGGCCCGCGGCCCGCCCGCCGCACGCCGCCGTGCCCGCACGCCCTCAGGGACGGTACCTCCGCGGCCTCGCGGCTTCCAGCTCCTCCGCCCCGCGCCCGCCCCCCAACAGACGCGGCGGCGGCTCCGCCCGGCGCTGACGGGGCTCCTCCGCCTGCCTGGGCCTCACCGTGACCGCGGCTCCCGGGCGGCGGGGAAGGGCCGGGCAGGCCGAGGGAGCGGAACACGCGGCGGAGCAGCCGCAGCCGCCGGGCGGGCGGGGAAGGGCCGGGCAGGCCGAGGGAGAGCGGCGCCGCTGCTGCGGGGGAACACACGGCGGAGCAGCCGCAGCTGCCGGGCGGGCGCTGCCCTAGGCCGGGACAGGCGGGCAGGGTTTGAACTGCAGCAGCCCTGGGGACCGGGAACACACGGGCACTTCAGAGGCCGCTCTAGAAAGGTTCCGTCCGGGTATTAACCTTAAAATGCTGCAGCAGTCTCGTATGAGCCATGAAGGTGGAAAACCAGGGAGCAGGAGGCCTCTAGTGCAGGAGAACCATTCCCTGCACAGACGTGAACCAGCCCTCCCAGCAAGTGCAGCATTCCTGCCTTAGGGTACAGGCACCTGCACTATGTGCAGGGCAGGCACTTGGTGGTTTAAATTGCTGTCCTTAAGAAAATAGTATTGCTTTAACTCACACTGTTTAGTATTGCAAGGAAGGTACAGGAATTTCTCTCCTCAGTTTTAATTTGCTAAATTAGAATGAAGATGAAATTTCTGCATTGTTCCATTTTGTACACTACACGGGCTGAAAAATTCAGGCCAAGGAATTGTGTTTCTTCCCTGATGAGTTCAGCTAACTGAGAAAAAGAAAATATAATGGAAATACAAACACAATGAAGTTTAGATGTGTGAAAAATCAATACACAATAATGTTGTCTTTCAAAATAAGATTTTTTTTCCTTAAAGGTGGCTACACAGCATATTCAGCATCCCAACACAAAAATTACTGTCCAAAACCAAAGAGAAAATGGTAACTCTCTCGAAGCAGAAACAACATGGGGCCCTTTAGCAAAAATAGTTTATTGCACAAAACTTTTAAAGGAATCCCTATGCACATAATTTTTATAATCAACATGCTTTGTATGATCATAAACATTAATTGTACATAGTGTAACTCCTCCAGCCCCTGGGTTATCCATTCTTCAAGAACATGGAATTATTAACTTCTATCTTTACAAATACGGCCTAAGCAGACATTACTGAATGTCATACGTGAAATAGACCATTTCATTTACAATATCCAGAACATCTTTCCCTCCCCTAGAAATCTGTGCATCTGTATTGGAAATGAGGCTGCCCAAGACCGAAGTGTTGCTCATTAGTAGGAGGCAGAGGGATCAGATGACAACTGTTGAGCATTAGTAATTCCTCTGGACAGCAATTGCTTTCACAGAAAATACTTAAAGGCTCTGATCACAGCAAGTCACATGCAACTATTCCCACTTTCCTCATAAAGTTAATAAAATGTACATCACAAGCTTCTGCATCACCAGGAGTGAATTTGTCATCCTTAAGGTAAATTTATATTGGTAATACCACCTGTCCCCAGCACACCTCTGATGTTGTCACAGCTGACACTAAAATAGCTGTGCCACTGCAGTTCTCTCCCCTAAGGAGGAAAATATAATCCATGACAATATGAACAGTAGAACGTTCATCCTGGATATTACTTTACACATGTGAAAATCCCATAGATTTCTGCTAGGATATTGCCTGAATAAACACTATGGGATCAGATCCTCCTGCTGCATGAGTGGATAGGGGGCTCAGCTGATCCCAATACAGTGCACAAATATTTCCAAGAAATCTGGAAGACAACAGAATGGAGCATTATGCAATATTCAGCAATGCCAGAGACTCAGTAACATTTTACTCTTTTGTAGGGTTTTTGCTGGTCTTTGTTGTGATTTTTTTTCAAATGCACAGTTATTCAAGAGCCCTCAAAAACTCAACAGCATCTGAAAAAATAATGCTGCACCATTTACCAGCTTTCAGCACTGGGGAACATTCTCACATTGCAGTGACATTTCTCCTTCATTAACTAGATTTGGTTTAGTACACAGCATCCACTAAAGAAACACAGAAAATACATTCTATTGCAGTGCTTGAGAAAGTAAAATAAAATTTTAAGAGATTAGTCTTCAGATTCTCCTGATTATTTGGCAGTGCTGTGACAGGCAGAGGGGAGACAATTTTCATTCCTACAGCTAAGTTATTTTATTGCCTAGACAGCAGAGACCTGAAGCTTTGCAGACTGAGCATGGCCAGCCTCAGGGTGAGGCTTTTTAATAAAGCAGCAACTATTTCTCTGGGTCATTAAAACATAGCTGATGAGCTTCAAAAAATGGCCTTGCCTTTATCACACACTGCATCCCCTTTAGAAGACCTCCCAGTGACTTCTGTAACTTCACTTAGTACCTCACCAGATTTAGACCCTCTGAAGTCTCCCTGTCCTTCATTTAAGTAAATGACATGGTGTTTGTAGAAAAAG
Organism: Ammospiza nelsoni; assembly: GCF_027579445.1. Classification (NCBI taxonomy): domain Eukaryota; kingdom Metazoa; phylum Chordata; class Aves; order Passeriformes; family Passerellidae; genus Ammospiza; species Ammospiza nelsoni. Next base: position 6,901,346 of record NC_080650.1, on the reverse strand, counting down.
CACATGGTGAATGTAACAGGACAATGCCCAGTGTCCAGGTACTGCCAGCAGCAGCTGGGCCAATGCAGAATCTAATCCACAAGAGCTCCCTCATCTTGGAAAGAGAAAAACACATCTAAGGCAGATTGTGCAAGCTCAGATGTCTTCAGGAGCTAGTGAGAAACTGCAGCAGGAGGCAGAATGGATACAAAAAGGAGAGCTGACATTCAGAACAACTAGGAAAGTTTCTAAAAATTCTGGCTTCTTTGATACCAAATAAAACCTTTATCCATACAACCACTGCTGAACTAACAGAACATAGTGGATTCTGAACTGTAGGCAATGTATTTAATAAAGTGAACAGCAACATTAACGCTGCACAAGTATTATTTTAAATCCTGGACATTTGGTAGTTTTCTTGTACTGAATATATTATTCATTACAGTTTATTTTTATTTCTTTAACAATACTGTGGTTTGGTTTTTTCTTCTTTGAGCTTAATATACAGGCAACTTCAAGAACATGACAACAGCAAGATAATCAGTACCATTTACTCTACAAAGCAGACTGCAGCAGTGTGCAGACATGTCTTAAGCTAGTTTGTAAAGCTTTTGATTTTGAATTGTTTGGTAAATCCATCTGATGGGCATCTAATACCACATCAATGCATTTCTTCCTTTACCAGTTGCAAAACCTTGACTGTCAGCATCACTTGACTTTGATCCCAGTAAAAGCTAAGTTAAAATCCAGTAGCTGCAGGGTATGAAATCATTCAGTAAAAACATTTATAGTGCAAAGTGTTCAACTGGACTAGAGCTTGAAGTGGTAGCTACAAGAAATCAGACTTTGGATAAATATAGTTGGGTTTGGGAGTTTTGTTTGGTTTTTTTTTTTCACCTTACTGCTAAACAAAATGCAATATCCTTCCCCCTCCTCTGCAACAACCAAACCCAGAAACAGCGACAGCCTCTTTGGAAAAATACATGAACTAGAATTTTTTTTCCCAGCTTTTGCATCTACTTGTACTTAACAGATTTTTTTTTTTTTGTGTGAACATCAAACTACAATGGATATAATTGACTTGTTTTAAGGACAAAAACATTCTAGTACATGAGTAACCACTAAATCTTCCAAATACCCTAACACTGAATTTTAGAGTGAGGAGAGGGCTGGCTTGTCACTGCACTATGAGCCACATGGAGCAATGGGACCAAAGGAAGGAAACTTAAGTGAGCTGCTTTAAAAATAACTTAGTCAAGGTGCTCTGCAGAGGGACTGCCACAATACCAACACTTCCATTCACCCTGGACACCTTGGAATAGAGGGTGCAAAAAGTAGAGGGAGCGTGTGGGAGAAGATAAAGCTATTAAAAATAACAATTTTATAGGCATTATAATTATGTCTTTTAAAGTAAAAATAATTACATTTCTAAAAGCTCTGGCTTTAGGGGCTGATTTCCCTAAGCCATTTGTACAGTATGTCAAAGAAGAGCAAACTTAAACATAACATTAAAACAATGACAGTAACAAAACCCCTCATTGTAGCCTTAACTTACAGTATATAAGCATATTAAACCAGATATTCAAAATCAGAAAATTATGATTTTTTTTCTTATGTATATATATATATATATATATATATATATTTTACACACATACTTTTAACTGGGTGTCTACTTCAAAACTTGAAATAAAAAGGTGCAAAGTATTTGTGCAGTGAAGCAAAGCTCACTACTGGCCTGTGACTGTAAGAGAAAAACATCAGCAAACGTGCCAGGCAAATCTGCCAAAGGTACCAATGCTCTGCACTGCTTGTCTTAACAGCCTTGTTTCTTCTGCTATAGGTCAGAGGTCATCTTCAAAACTGGAAATGGCTTACAATAACTTATTTTCCTTCAAATACAGATGTCTATAATCTGCATTTCAAAAATAAGAGGTTATAGGAGGGACAGGAGAATACTCAGCATGTCCAGTTCTCAACCACTGCTAATGGCTGAACATGAGAACTTGTTTTTCACTGTAGTTTGGCTACTATCCAAGATGAGGGGAAAAAATACATCCTACTCCCACAAATGAAAAAAGAAAACCAAACAAGAAAACCTAGATGTTACATAATTAACAGTAATTCCTTAACAAACTCACCCAGATTGAACAATTACATACTTGAAACCAGATGCTCCTCTTGACCTCATTTTAAATCTTCATCTCAATCTCTTACTAAACCCTCAAATGAGCTAGATTCACCACTTGGCAGTACCCAACGTGACAGAACTGTTTCAAACAAACCCTTAGAATAGCACATTCTGCATTTACTATTCCATCAGATTCTAAATTGGTGCCCTTTGCTTCTACAGGCAAAAGCACAACTCTGAACACCATTTAAAAAATGAAATAAATAATTTTTATAAAGATTTGTTTATATACTTAAAGCAATAGGAAGAAAGACAACTGATAAAGAGGTTATAGTGTCAAAGCTTCCTTGTCACTAACACTACAATTCTCTTTCTTTTCATCTGCAGTAGGAGTCTCCTGCTGGTCTGATGCACTTGTAGGACTTGTAGAAGTAAGGTCCATTAACTTGCCCTCAATCTGAGTCCATGAAGACATTGATTCATGTACTGTAATGGTGTGTTCCTCCATCTGCCGCTGAAGGCTGTCCATTTCTTGCCTTTGGATTTATTGAGAACAAAAAAAGCCAAAATTAGCAAGCAGAAAACTGACTGCTAAATGCAAGACCAAAAAATTACTTTTCTGATTTTTGATACCTACTCCAAGGCCACTTAAGATATAGCTGTATACAAGAGAGAGAAATCTACAAGAAGCTTAAGAACAAAACAAATACCATGCGCTTGATTAAAAAATATTAATAGCTGGTTTTGATTTTTTCTGCTTTGTACAATTCAGGATGGATATTTTGTTTAGTTTATTGTAAAGTCTTCTTTCACTATGGCAGTGACCATATAAGTAAGCACTCACAAAGGCAGAACATCCTACTGTCCTAAATATAGTCCCAATAAATAATTAATTTTACAAATCCTTTTTTCCTCATGCTGGCAGCTGGTTTCCTGAAAACATTTTTAAGATTCCTTACTATGGTTTAAAACAACAGGCCATACTTTAGCTGCCGGAGACAGCTGTTCAGGTTCTTCAGAGGCTCCTTGCTCACAGCTGTTGGTTTCAGCAGCTCCTCCAGCAAGGCAGCAGGCACTGGACAATCAGGAATCTTGACTGGAGTCACTGGATTGGAAGAGTTATTCTCGCCTTTCAGTTCTTTCCTCTGGTTAAAGGAAAAAAAAGGAGTCAGAAACACAATTTAATTCATCAATATAATTTTTCCCACCTAGAAAGAGTCCCACGTCACACTACTGGTGCACATCTGCACTAAGGAGCAGGAATCACAGGCACATTCATGTTAGGTTGTTTAGGAGCACTAGCAGGGACACAAAAAGCATCTCTACTTCACAAAAATTGTTCTTTCTATTTAAATACCTTCTTCATCTTGCCATGCTTCAGGTCCAACTTCAGCTGCTGGTTTTGCTGCAGCAGTGACTTCATGCTGTTCTTCAGTTCAGTCATTTTAGCCTGCAGCATAAACTTATCCTTCTGAGTTGCTGACAGGTCTTCCCTCACCATCTCTAACTCAGTCTTGATGTTCTAAATGGGAGGAGAATCAATGTGATGTAGAGAAACAGCATAAAAATTCCAGCCAACTAATGTTTTTATAAACTTTTCAATTTCCAGAGGAAACTAGCAGAAAAAAACAACACACAACAGTGTATGAAACTGTTTGCTGTTTGAAACAAATTTGCCAGATTTGGCAAATGGTAGAAAATCAGAGGTTGGGTTAAAAGAAAGTCAGTAGTCTATTTTAATGGCATAGAGGTTGAAGAACTACAAAGGCAAGAGCACAGTCAAAATAAAAATTCAGAAAAAAAGTCTAATTATCGTTTTAAAAAATAAAAATATAGTTTTAATTATCCCACTACAGCAATCAAAATTTCCAGCCATCAGAATTGGCTGATTAAATACCTGCAAGACAACTTGTATCCCTTCTAACTCCTTGTGGCTGCGCTGTTCAGTCATGTCCAGCTGCTGCTTAAGTGTTTCAATTTCTCTTTCTTTTCGTTCCACTTCCCACTTCAAGTCTTCCACCTACCAGGGGAAAAAGAAAATACATAATTGGAATTATGTACAGGTACAATCAACCACAAAATCCCAAATATATTCTTATATCTCATGAAAACATTCTTAAGAAAACCTAGCAAAACTATTAAATATGCTGAATTAAAGCCAAAGTCATACAATGGAATAGAAATACAGGTACACATAGTAAGTGTTCACTTTTTACCTCTTGGCTTATTAGAGGCTGTTCACTAAGTTTGTCATCCAGGTTTTTCTGCAGAACTTGGAGCTGAGATGTGGCTTCTGCCAGCTCTTGCTGGAACTGAGACACCTCCTGGGAATGTTTTTCATCCTCTACCCTGCACAGCAAGATTAACAGACACAGCAGTTACTCAATCTGTTCTTTAAAACAAGAACTTCACTGGGTTAGCCAGTTAACTATAAATGACACAACTGTGCATGGAACCTGGTTAATCACAGCTTTCACTGAGGGCTTTCCCAACACATTCATAGAGCAAGAGTTAAATCACAAGAAGATTTTATGAAAGATATGTATAAATTCTTGTGCACCAGTAAAAGTCCAATTACAAACAAATGATTATGTAGGGAAAAAAACCCCACAAAACTAAAACCCTGTCAGCAATTTTGCTTTGTTTCTGGAGGAACAGACTTAAGCTAATATCTATTTTCATGTAGGTCTGATAGTTTCCTATAATTAAGAAAAAAATTATATAGGAGCAAACTGAATTTTAATACATTGTGGAACATAGTCAATAATCAAATTAATTCTCTATGTAGTTCCTCAGGGATGTAAAAGAGAGAAATAATAGGATATATATAAAATGTTAATCCTTACTAGCAATGTGAAATAGTAGAAGTGTGTGGTGAAAGTAGAAAAAAAAGAAAATAGTGAAGCCTAGAAACAGTGTACCAGAATTATAAAGAGAGAAAAATGCAGATATTTGCTCGGAGTCCAAACAAGCATCCATGGTCAGGTTCTGCTGAGGAACATTCAACATAATCCACTCCAAAGCGGCAAACCCAAAAATTCACTGATGTATGGCTTTTTGAGAGGATTTGTTTTAATTATTGTTCTTTTTGAGATATTTACTTACTGCAGCTTGTCCACCTCAGCCTGCAGGGCCTGGACCAGCAGCTCTTTGGCGTGGAGCTCCTTCTTGATCTCGCTGAGCTCCAGCATCGCTGCGCGGTGGTGTCGCCGGTTGTGGGCTGCATCCGCTTTGGCTGCTGCTTCCTAACAGGACAACAAGATACAGGTTTACTTTGTTTTTTCTCTCAGGTGAATAAAAAAGGACACAACAGAGGAGACATCAACTGGTCTTTCAGCCACTGGCCATCCTGACAGACCCCCTGCAGGAAGTAGGATGTTACAAAACATAGATTTCACTTCAATATACTTTTTAAATACCTTTAAATCGCATCATAAGTAAATAAAAAGATGAGCCATTACCTGCTTCTGAAGCTCTTTAACCTTTAACTTTTCCTTCTCTAGGGAAGCCTGTAAAGCTTGAATAAGTTGTTGCATTTGCTGATCCTCTTCCTCTTTCCGCTTTAGGACTGCCTGAACCTGTAACACATCACAAAAACAAATGCCTGCTTTGTGTGGGCTCATTGGAAGTAGAGGAAATATAAGCACAAGCCAATGCAGGGATTGCAGAACAACTCTCTGCTGTTCACTGATTACTCTTTCCACATGGTACCTTCAACCTTACAATGGTTAAATGGTAGCACATTGCCTATGCCCACATGAATGTATTGGAATAAAAATTATTTACCTCAATGAATCCATATGTAACACATATGGATTTGATATGTTCCAAATACCTACGCTTTCACTATTGCAAATATTGTAGTGCGATTTTATTAATTTTTTTTCTAAAGAAAACTCTGTTTAGTGCCAAGTCCCACTTCTGATCTCTTGTTCAACCCCCATATTGATGCTTTTACACAACACACAGGGGACCCAGAGTTGGAGAAAATGCACCAGCTTTGTCTCATATGAGCCAATTCCCTTCTGAAGTTATTACATCAAAAAGTGAAATACCTGTAGATTCAATTGTACCAAGTCTGCCTCTCTTTTTGCTAATGCTGTTTCAAGGATATTGTTGTGTTCCCTCAAAGCAGCGTTGGACTGGCTGAGACCTGTAAGTTTTCCACGTTCATGCTCCAGTTCAAGGGCCAACTTCTTATTCATTTCTTCTAAACGTTTTATCTTCTTCCTGAAGCCTCTAGATTCCTGAAGCTATAGTCAAAGAAAAACACAAATCAAACAAACATAACCAAACAGCTTCAGGCTACTATCCAAAAAACTTGTAAGTTAAACTCATTAAGCATCTTGTTTTTCCAGAGTGGGATTTCTTTTTTCATTTCTTTTTTTCTTTTTTAAATGAACATTAAAAAATAAGTTCACTTTGGTATTTTTTTCTGTTGGAAGACTAAAATGCTTGCTAGAAAGAAGAATCCAGGAGTACTGTTCAGATGCAGATCCAGAGCAGTTGATATATATAATTTTTTTGTGCCACTCTACAACTGAACACCATCACCAGCATCACTGGGGATCCATGACTCCCAGCAGTTCACTAATGGTTTATGTATCCTCACTGTCTCATGACCAGACACAGCTGGTATCTAATACAGGAACCACTCTTCTCTCTAATCCTCTTTCCCTATAGGACAATGACTCATGAAACCACAAAGAACCAGCACAAGGCAACAAAATTTGCAAGTACCACTGACATGATGTTTCCTATCCATGATTCTGATTTTCTCCACCACTGGAATAAAATTTTGGTACAATTTTTCCCTGTCTCACAGGCACTTTTTACTGTCATGTGCCCATCTACCAAGCAAATTCAAGCAATCACCTCATCTTCAAGTTCCAGCACTTTCTCTCTGTATTCTTCAAGCTCCTGGCTGGTCAGTGAAATCACTTCTTGCAACTCTTTTTCCAGCATCAACTTACTGCTGCTCAGAGCTCGCAGTTCTGTCTTCAGAGCTTGGATCTTCTCCTAAAGACAAGAGGGTCACACATGATTAGTGATGCATCACCCATCTTCAGGAATCACTTCTGCTTTGGTTAAAAACCTGCTTCTCTAGAAAATATGAAACAAGGTGTTAGTGTTTAATTTAAAGGTCTTGGTCAGACTTTTCCACCCCTGCATCCAGCTACTGCTGTAGGTTTACTTGATATCTTGCTCCATTGGTTCATGAAATTGGAGCTTTCCTTAGTAAATTAATTTTCTTGTTGCAGGCCTAACATATATAAATAAGCTATGGCTACCTTGAAAAACTTTTAGCTGTCAATGAGAAAAAAACAGTAAGAGCTAGAATCCTGGAAAACTTTTAGATACCAACCCTTAAAAAAAATTAAACAATTCCACCAAAAAACCAGCCAACAATAAAAATTTAATCAGTAAATCTAGCTTGCCAAATCATAGTTAAAGAAGTTCTCAGTGCTCAGAACCCTGACACCATGCTCTTATCTAGCTTTACTTTCCAAATATTTTCATCACTTCAGGGTGAAATAGGATTTCAAGACTTATAGCTCTGTCTTTGTACAGTGTCAAAGGACATCTGCATACCTGAGCAATCTGGTCATTCCCACCATCAGTAATTTGTGCTTTTAGTTTGCTCAGTTCTGCCTCAGCAGATTCCTTTGCAGTAAGAGATTCCTGCAGCCTCCGACTGAGAATGCTGACTGCATTCTCATAGGCTTTGTGTTTTGCTTTCATCTCTTTCTGAGCACTTGTCAGGTCTGACCCGAGACGCTTCATTTTCTGTTTCTGCTCTGTAATGGCCCTGGTGTGAAAGGAAAAGAAAACATCAGGTAAAACCAAAAGCTCCTTGACAAATAGTACTACAAGATTAATTTTTCACATGACCCAACAAAACCCAACATCTGAAAGCCAAATATGAAAACCAGATGCTGTAGTTCTTTTGTCTGTGCTAGAAGAACACTTACTTTTTTGCTTCTTCTTGCATTTGTTCTACTTGTTGTTTTAATGCCTGATTTGCCTCAGCAAGAGATTCCATTTGTTCCTTATCGAACTGCAAAGACTTAACAGCAAGGAAAAGAAGACCCATGAGTGTAAGAACAAAAGCATGTTTGCTGTGATGTTTGATTATAAAAGAAAAATCATGAAATTTCAAAATTATTTCCATCTCTAAATATAACTTGCTCTCCAGTCCTCCATATTCTCTTTCCCTTTTATTTTCTCTTTAACTCTTTCCTTTGAGGCCACCACTGTTAACACATAAGAGTATTTGGACCTTGTTCTCAGATGGAGTTCACTGTAGGAAAGTGCTTCCACATCAGTCTTCTACCACTCCTGTAGTGCTTCTCCCCACTAACATGAGATGTTAGTAAGCAGTCATGCATTTACAGAATTTTGGTAGGTATATGTTGAAATGTCTAGACTACTTTAAATATATAACCAAGACTATTTTAAATATATAACCAAGAACATTAACTTGAAGGTGGTCATTCTGTTTCTTAACAAAGTTACCAGAAACAGCAGTGTATCCTGGATGTAACACTCTCCAAAGCCTTACACCTTCCATACCTGCAGGCGTGTTTCCATATCATCTCGTTCTTTCTGCACTGACTGGAGGTGATTTTCTAGTTCCACCATCTGCTGGTGAACCTGAGATACTTCCTTCTGTAGTTTTGAATGCTCAGATTCGAGTGACTGTTTCTCAATTTGGATTTTCAGCAGCTCCTTTTTTATCTCCTTCAGCTCCGAGTCCAGCCGCTTCTTTGTCGCTTTCAGCTCACTGATGAGCTGGTCCTTGGAGCTGGCATCTCTTCGGTAAGCTTCCACCATCACCTTGCACACAAGAGTTTCAAGAGGACAATGTCACCTCTGTTTCAGCTTTGCAAATTTTTTACTAATTTACTAGAAAGTATTTACTGATATTCTTTTAGTTTGAGGGGGTGGGGGTGCCATACAAACCAGCACCAGCTTCTCTATGATATTTACTCTGGTTCAAAGGCTTTTATGCAAGCTCAGATATCAAATAACAGCTCATATTAGCAGTTTAATAAATGAAACACTTTAATGTTCTCTGCAGTAAGGGATACTCTTCTTCACATTCTTTATGGAAACTGCATTATGTGCCACTTTTAATAACCAAACTAATTGTCAAAAATTAACCATCCTACGCACATAATTAGTAACTTTTGCCATGAGAAGAGGGTTTAACTATGACTGACAGTTTAAACAGCCTTCCCAAACTTAAATATAACAAGCTAAAACAAACTTTGACATTAGGTTAATAAGCAATCAAGCAGCAAATTAATAGTGTCACCTTATAAATAAGACACATATATGTGCAACACTAATGACATATCCATTTCAAATTACTGTTTCAAAACTGTGTAAATTCAGAATAAAATTTGCAATAAAGCACTTATTTACCATCTAATTACGGCAATAATGAAGCAACTATTATTTTTCAAAGCTGCAAGGAAATGACAACACTTGAACATTTACATGAGTGCTTTTGCAAAAGTAAATCTAATCAACAAATCAAAGACATTCTCTATGGTGCATCACTTGGCAAAGGCCTAAGCCCTATCAAAGCATGCATTTCTTGGTGGATCAGCTTTCACATTAGTTACAGACAGAAAATCAACTGAAAGTTATACATTTTCTGTATTTTAATGTCACAAAGTTCTGTGATACAAAACAGAGATGTATATATCCTCAAAACCTTCAGAGAAGTACATGCCTTCGCTGTAAAAAAAAGAGTACTCCTTGGGTTTATGTATTTGAAATGTCTTTGGTTTTACTTACCTTCTCCTTCAGGAACTGTTCCTTCACTTTTTGAAGCTGTTTTTTGAGGCTGGCATTTTCTTGTTGCAGATTTTCCACCTGCCAGAGGGGCAAAAAGCAAACATTGCTTTATGTGCCAAATGTCATATTATACCTGATTTATTTGGTGAGCTCATCTGTCTGATTTGTAACAATTGGCTAATCTAACAAGGATCCTGTTCCTGACTAAGCATCTCAGTGGTTAGATAACACAACAGTTTGTACAGAAATACACTCACCAGATCACCACACTATGAACCAAATGACTGCATAAGAAAGATGTTTGGCCCACAATGCCACAGAAAAGAGCACACTACAAAATTACTACCCAAACTGTGATCTGTACTCCAAATTATTGTGTTTAAAACCTGGTAAGATTTCAGAAAGATCATTACCTGGCTTGCCTTGACTGCCATTTCCTGCTTCAGCTGCTCCAAGATTTCTGATGTTACCTCTGTACCTTCTTCAAGGCGTGTTGCCCCTTCATCAAGTTGCTCTTTACTTGCTTTTGCTGCCTGCAGAGCCACCTCCAACACAATCTTCTCATTCTGCAAATACTGGATTGTGTCATCCTTAGAAGCAGCATCACTCTGGAGCTCTTCTAGCCTGGCCTTTAGTTCATCATATTGTGTTTGCAGGTCATCCAGGGACTGCTCTTTGGTGTGCAGGGTCTCCTGGGCTAGAGTCAATTGCTTCATCAGGTCAAGGTGTTCTTGCTGCAAGGATTCAAGCTGCAGATCTCGCTGATGCAAAGTCAACTTGACCTGACAGGAAATATTTTAAAATTAAATTAGTACAAAACAAAAGTTATCTTTGCAAAAGCACTCTAATAAAAATCAAGTATTATAATTAATATTTCAGCCTGTAGGAGAAAACAGCAGAAGGTGAAAATATTTTTAACTTTCTGAGGCCACTTGTATTTGCTCTGTTAATTGTATTGACTGCCTTGAGCAGCATCTGTTACCTTACAAGCTAAGCAATGACCAGAATGTCAAACCTAAAATATTCATAATATTCATTGTATTCAAAAGTTTTACTTGAAAAACGTGTCCACAGCAAATTCAGGTAAATTCAGCATTATTAATAATACCATATCATGGCATGGAATATGTACTGAGCTATCACATATTTCATGTCACTTCAGCCCTTGACATGGTGCCTGCATAAGGTTACAAGGTTAAAGCAAGGCTCTGTAAAAGTATGTAATGATATCCTCACTGCCTGACAACTTTGAACATGGATCTGTGGTTCTTGTCTATACTTAGAATAATCACATACTGAATTCACTAAAAAAAAACCCAGCATCTGGCAAGACAGTAGTTATGAAATTTTTAAAAAGTATTATTACTGTCATGGTTGGAAAAAAGGCCTTTTCACCAGGAACAGAATGACTTTAGTATGCACTTCATTTTTGCAGCAATCTTTCAGGTTTCAAAAAGAAGTTTAGAGGTCAGTATCTATTCACTATTGCTTTTTCTGCCAAACCAGTATTTTCCTTGGAATTCCTGGGAAGCTGATTAACAACAGTTTACCTGTTCCAATTCTTGCTCCAATGTTGCTGCAGAATCAGCCATTTTCTGAAGCTGTTCTTTCTCATCCTCAAACTCCTCCAGTTTTCTCTGCAAGTCTTCTTCCACCATGGTTTTGGCCTCCTGGATCTGCATGAAGGCAGCTTCCTGATCTAACATGTCAGCCTGCATAGAAAAAGCATGGAATCAACTTCAACAGTTTCAATGGAGGGGAAGGAATGGGGAAAAAATAGGAAAAGAGAAAAGTAAATTATCAAGAAAATTTGTAGAGGAAAAACACAAACATAATTCTGATGTCTGCCTTACACACCTGTATGCCTTTACTGAAGTCACTCATTCCTACACTTAAAACACCTTAGAATAACGGTGAATGTCCTGCATACTTGTGACAATCTGAATTCCTATTAAATGACACCTTGTCCTTTCTCAGTTGATGAGCAAAACATGAAGAAAAAGAATCTTTATTAAAATTAAGCTGTCTGGGAAAATTCTAAACCAGAAGGGACTCCTTGGATGCTGTAGCTACTCAGGAAACAGTCCTGTCATTTACACAAGCTATCAGTAACACTGCAGATGGGCGCTTCCACAAACCTGCTGCTTTACTCTCCTTTGAGACTCAGAAGCAGAAATGTCACTGAAAATCAGGATATTTAAGGTTCTAAGAGCTTTGGAAGTGACTGCACTGCACTTCAGATTTTACCCAACTTTTCTTACTGGAGGGAAGGAAGGACAAACCTGATTAGTGAGCAATTTCACACACTTAAAAAGCACATTACTGATTTAGATTAATTTCTAATTAAGTTTCCTCTTGAGAAGTTCATGGATGGGCAAAGGACAACATTTACATTTGCCTTCAAAGTTCAATTAAAAACAAATACCAGAAGTGAAAATGCAAGTATCACCTTTGAATGGGAAATGTATGACTTTCTTCCCTCTAATTGTTCATAATGCTATGCAAATTTATTTGCTCTCAAATATTTACTGCTTTTATAATGCAGGATTTGAACCAATTCATAAGAATTCTGTATTACTTTGCCAGAATAATCTTGATTTTGTAAAACATAAATACACAACGTGGACAGACCATAACTCATGAAAACCCTTTACAACCATACCTCAATATTTTGTAGTTGTGCTGCAATTCGTTCCTTTTCTTTAATGGACCTGTGCTGGGTTTCAGTCAGCTGCTGAGACAGGGCCACATTCTCTAGTTTGAGATGTTCCAACATCCCTGCTTGAGTCATTTGCCCAGCCTAAAAGAAGGAAAAAAAAAATCAGTTTTGTCCTGTGGATAAAACTGACAAAAAAGAGATTCTCAGTTCTCCCATGTGCAATAAATCACAAACCTGTATATTGGCCATCTCACTCTGCAGCCTGACACGGGCCTCCTGTGCCAGGACCAGCTGCTGCTGGTACCACTGCCTCACATTCTGGAGAGATGTGATTTCTGTTTCAGATGCCTTCAGCTTGTTGGTCAGGGTGGTCCTTTCCAGCTGCACCTTCTGGAGCTGGGTCTGCAGGGAAGCCAACTGCTGGCGCAGGTCATGAACTAGAAAAACAAAAATAAAGAGCTTGGACTAACACACCCCATCGTGCTATTTTTATGCACACTTTTTCAAGGATTATTACTGTATTTGTAATTTTATCTATTTTTCTTTAACTGTTGAACAAAAGCACATATGGCTAATTATAGAAAGATTGGCTTTTCCTGCCAAAGTGCTAGGATCTAAAGTAGCAGGTCATAAGAATAAAATTAAACTAAATGAATCACTTCTGTGAGCATTCACAGTTCCTTAGAGGCAGAAAATATGAACTAACTAAACATGAGGAAGTAGGTGTCCTGGCACATAGAGTCATCATTACAAATCTGCATTTGTACAATTTTCCAAAAAAACAACTAGGCCACTGTCTGGACTAAATATTTATGCCTCCCTCTCCAGGCTGGCAGTGGCAGCTTGCAAACTGTGACACAAAATCAAATCCAAACATCTTAAACTTGAGACTATTTTATTAGTATGATATAAAATAAACACAAGTTTAAATTTCTTCTTCTTCTTGGACTTCAGAATCAAGTTGAAATAAAATGATTTATGGAACAACAGATTTTAAAGACTGACATTTCCATCATCCCACCTGTGCTGTCTCTGGTGAGAACATTTTTTTGCATATCTTCAACCTTCTGCAGGAGTCTCTGGTACTGCTCCTCTGCTAACTGCAAATCATTGTTTGAAGAAGCCAAGCTGGCATTCTTTGCTTCCAAGGCATTTTGCAGGTCAGCCATTGCTCGTTCCAGATCCCAGCAAGACTGCTTTAATGTGGCCACTTCTGAGCTCAGGGATTCCTGCTTCTGCTGGCTGCTTTGGCTGTGCTCCATCTGTGCCTGAAGCTTCATGTTCAAAGCTGCAAGTTGGGCTTGTAGCTCAGTCTTCTCTTTGAGAGCCTGAATGTGTCCAGAAAACCAAAATGCAGGAGTCTCATGAGAAAATATATTAGTGGCTGACTAAAAAAGATGCCCAGCAAAGTGGCTTTGATAAGACAAAGACCAAAGGAGGTGCTCCATGCTGTGGAGCTGAGACTCCCCATCTCTCTCTGTCCTCATCTCAACCCCTGAGCCTTTCATTGTTATTTCTGCTCTTCCCTGGCCAGCTGAGGAGAGGGACTGAGCAGCTTTGATGGACGCCTGGCATCCAGCCAGGGTCAGCCCACCACGGCATTCTTGTAAAGTACCTCATTCAACAATGTTTTTACAAAACACAATTCCACAAGTAATGAGCAAGAGGTTCTTGAAAATTAATTAAAATCTTATTTTGATTATTTACTGAATACAGAATTCCAAATTCATTTTCTACCTGATTAGCTTCTAGTGAGAGTGCTTCTAGTTGCCCTTCAAGTCTCATCTTCTCCTTCATAACCTGCAGCATCTCGTCATGAGTCCCTGCAATGGAGCTTTCCATGGAAACACTGGAGACAGAGACAGCACAAGCACAGTTACAGGGTTGGAATACAACACTTGTCTAGTTGAAGAAAAGTGACTCTGAAATTAAGAGGTACTCAGAATCTGTGTGGCTTAGACTGTCGGACATTTTTTCTGGTTTATGACAGATCCAGAACACAGTGTAACAACCTCTGATAAAAAGAGAAAATTATATTCATGCTAAGGTTTTATTATTATAAAATTTATTTATTTATCTAGTTGCTGCTGTACTTGCAGCAACTAGACTCTAGTGTGGCACCATGTATTTGTTATTTTTCAGAACTGCAATCATTGACTTCATCATATCCTGTATTTACAGATCCCATTTTAAGCAGACAACTGGACATGATGGGATCACAAAACCTTCACAATTATTCTCATAACTATCTGCTTTAATGTGCCTGAGAAATGCCATCAGCTGCTGCAAAAGAAGGAATAACAGGTATTGGGCATAAGGGATTCCTTATGCTGATTCCTTGTTGTACAGCCAAGGCATCTGGAGAAAAAGATCTTTTCTCATTACCATAAGAAAGAAATCTAAGCCAGAATAATCATCAACAACTGACTGTACACCTCAACATATTTGGGCATGACACTTTATTCCAATAAAGCGGGGGGAAGTAATTTCAAAAGTAAGACATATAAAATATGCATCTGCAGACAACTGATAAAAAGCACACATTGTTAAGGGCTTCACCAGTTCTGCATTTGCTTTCTGACTCAGTTTAATACCTGTCATTTACACATAAGCTTGAGAAACTAAATCTCATTCCCAAAGGACTGAAGAGGATAAGATATCTAGGACAAGACTCTTGGCATCCCTTAACTATGTGAGATCTGAAAGGTACATGCAAAGATGAGGAAAAAGACAATACTAAATATCATTGAGACAGTCAAGTCTGTACTTTCAGACTTTATAGACAAAGCCTTGTGAGTGATTCAGTGAATGAAGTCCTTCCATACAGACAGAAACAACTGCTTGCAGTACATTTAACACAGCCAGGGCAAAAATATCTTTCTCCAAGATATACTTAGTAAATAGGTACTCAAGTGAAGAGACCTCTCAGATTCTTTTAGAATTTGTAAGCTACTAACAGACTCAATAACAATGTAAGTTAAAACTGGATCTAAAGTGAGTAGGAGAGAAAAATAATAGGCTATTCCAAGAAAATATCATTAACAATAGATATCCTTACCTGCTAGAAATACTGTCTCTCCTGCTCCGAACCTCCCCATTAACTTCTTGCTCTTGGGCCTGGTGCTCCACTGCTGCAGCCTGCAGCACCTCACTGAGGGAAGGAAATTGCCCCATGGCTTCAGGATGTATCTTCTGGCCATTTATTGTATATGGAGTGTCCTGTTTGCCTTCTGCATTCTGCAAACTGCTATAGAGCCCTTTCCCTGACACACTGCTGTAGGTAGAGCTGTCACTCTCATTTCCATCCAGCCTCATTCCCACTTCACTGCCATCAATCTCTGAAATGCTGTCTCCTGCCAAGGAGGAATTCTCCACTCGATCATCCACGTCAGAGGGCAGACTGATCTCAGACACAACTGATGTTGGGCCACTTCTGCTTTGCATCACAGCCCCCGCAGGTAGGTCAGTAGCCACAGAATTCCCAGCAGCATTTCGAGCATCTGAATCTTCAGTTCTGTAGTCAGCCAAGGAGCGGATCTTGCTGGCCTTAGATTTTGAGCTTCTTTTTTCTTTTGAGGATGCTGGAAGTCCCAGGCTACCCAGCTTTGGCCCCCTGGGGACGCTGGTCCGCAGAAAGGAATATTCTTTAGTCATTGCTACAGTGCTGGCTCTTGGCAGGATTTCTGGATTCAACATCAGCTCGGGATCCAGGGTGCTGGAGGGACGGGTTTTGGATGTAGACTGACTTGACTAAAAGAAGCAAAGAGACAACAATAAATTCCACAATGTTAACTCTGAAATAGTACCAAAGACTTATTTTGCTGTAACTTAAGATAGAAAGCTCTACACTTTTACACTGACATTAAACATATGTCCTTTCATAAACAAGGTGAATTATACCAGCAACCAACCCTATCAAGCTTCAGTATACAGATGTTGAAAATGTTCATGTGAGACTCCAAAAGGTAACTGAAAAATATAGGCAAAATTGAACATTTAGGTTGCTTTAAGTTTGGTGTCTGTTTTTTCCTCCCCTATTTTAAGTAGCACAAACTGGTACATTACTGATGAGGTAACAGAACCACATTTTGCCTGTCCAGAAGACAAAATTGCTTTCTCTCATTTGAGAGAGAAAACTACTGAATATTTTAATTTAGGGAACAAAAATGGTAAAGTTTTCAAGCTTCTCAACAAAACACAATCTAGAAGATGTGTTGTGTGGTACTCACTCTCTCTTGCTGTCTCTTCACTCGGTATTGTTTGAGCTGCTCTTCCAGACGCCTTCTTGCCTGAAGTCTGATTTGTTCTTCATTTTCCAGTGGCAGTGAAGACTCTCCTGAGCCTGTAAGGGAAAGGCATCTTCACAGTCAAACAGAAAACTCCAACACAGGTAAAAGGGATGCAAAAGGTAAAAGCCCCTTCTACCATCAGCAACATGCTTCATGCTTAAGCAAGGAACAAAAGGAAAGCCCACTGACATGCACCTCAAATCACCCTCTTCAAATACATCCTTGTGTAAGCACTGATAAAGCCTGTGGACTTCCACTGCTCAGTTTGCAAATGTTATAGTTCCTCCACAGATGGAGGAGATGACAAGAGATTATACAGCAAGACAAAAATTATTGCTGTCACTTAATCTCACTTGTCCTGCATTTCTGACAGTACTAAAATTATAAAACTAAGCAAGACCTACACAGTCCACTCATTCCCTACAAGTAGTGGAAAATGGTTCCCTAGATATATTTTCTTACCTTTTATTAACTCACATTAAACCTTTCCTGTAGTAAGACTTTTAGACACCTTTATATAAAGGCTTTCCCTTCTCCCCCCCTTCATTGCTCTTCTCTCCTTTCCTTTTTTTCTTAGCTTAAAATCACTTGGTTCTGCTGTTCTTTTTTTTTTTTTAATGTCACCTGTTACTCCTACAAATCAAGAAGATTAGAATAGCTTCAGCCCCAGAAAGCGTGAATTCCCCTCCAGTGAAGAGCCAGTTTTTAATGGTAAGGCAGTGCCTTAGCTGTAGCAGAAGGTGGTTTACTGAAAGAAAATGAGTTGCAGTTCTGAGTAAAAGTTTACTGCAAAAATGAAGTTTAGTTCAAGCTTAAATGATGTTACAGAAGTCCAGAGCCAGTCTCAGAGTAAAAAGCTTTATGCAGCAAGAGAAAGCAGGGGCACCACCATAAACAGATGCTTACACAATTCAGTTTCTTGCATGGGAAGACTTAGTTTGAGAGACTGCAAAGCTTCTTTTCTAAGAGCTATGCCCTCAGCACTAGTTCCCTGAGACTTCCTTAGGCTGTCATGGAAACCAGTCACACCTGGGGATGACTCTTCACCCTGCTCACTGCTGGTAGGATCAAAAGACCCAGGAGAGTCAAGGCAGAGTGACTCTGGCCCATTCTGGCAGGCATCCACTTTGCTGTTTATCTCCAGACTTCCCTCTTCATTTGGCACTTCATTGATGTTGTTACTGGTAGCTGGAAAAGAAAGTTTTACTGAGCTACAACTTCAAGCCACTTAATTCATCTTCACAGCTCCACCCAAACACAATGCCAGCACTACTGCCTTTACATTGTATGAATACAGAAACTGCTACTGACAGCAACTGGCAGGAGACATTTCATAGAGGATTTGTGATTCTTTACTTTACAAGATCAGAATAAGCAGACTTTTCATTTGCTTTACTATGTTGCCCTCAAGCAGGACCTCAAAAGTCATCATAAAACATATCTTTAAAACTTCACAGAGGTTTTTAAATCTTGTTAGGTTTAGAAGCATGAAACACTGAGTGTAAGGAACTCTGAGGCACAATCTACTACAAGTAAGCCTCAGCAGCTGCAGGCCTGTGCTGAATGATTCAGCTCTTTGATGTGCAGCTGGGCACTGGGGAGAAAGCATCCACCATCCCCATTTCCAGCCTGGCTCAAGCAGTTTCTCAATTTTAAACTGAGCTGACATTTTTTTCAAATAGGATATTGTCATCAAAAGCACAGTAGAAAAGATCATATGTATCAAAATAATAAACCTACCAATTAAAATGCAATTAAAGAATCACGTGAACACCAATTTTATGTCCACTTACTAGTATTTTTCTTTTCCAGCAGGAAAAATGCATATTCAAAACCAGATAAACATTTCACAGGTTTATACTCTGGATTTCTCATTTCTATTTCACTTGGCTGGGAACTACTAACATTTATGAACCTGCTCTCGCAAAAAACCCATGTATCTAACTTTAAATTAATTATTATATATCTCAAATGAACAGAGCACTGAAACAGCCACTACCTTTCTGTTGATTCCCATACCATGTTATCACTGAAGTAACTGCAACTCACTGGAATAATATGCAAGATTTAGTTTGTTTTTTTTTTTTCTAAAGATGGTGGAAAATATTTAACATTTATGATCACAAAGTATTTGCAAGTGCTAAAATCAAGTTCCTACCCCTGCAGTGCATCTTCCCTCAAGCCAGCTCAGTGTGAACCAGAATAGAGGAAACTGAATGAGGAAACTGAATTTGGGTAGAAATATAAAGTTTTCAGACTTAGGCTGCCAAAACCCATCAGCTCTAAGATTTGAATAAAATACTTTTGAGAATCTTATTTGTCATGCAGACAACATTTCAGGCCATTTAGCCTCAATCACTTCTCTGATTTAGATCACCATGTTGTCACAAAAACAGTTGCAGACATGATGGAAGGGGTGAGTTCAACAAGGATGTAAAGGAGGACACAGAGAAAGACTGCTTTTTAATGACTAACATTTCAAAACTAGATATTGGCAAAACTGAATTTGAAATAGGTGTCAATGCTAAGAATAGCCACAAGAATCAAAAATAAGAAAACAGCTCATACATTCAGAAATACTGTTTCTGCCCATCCCAGAAACTGCATCAGGTTTATACTTTATTCACATTCTTTCTTCCCAGCAGTGAGTGGTATACATATACCAAAGGGATGCTGGAGCAAAATTCTGGAGGAATGGTTTCCTGGTGACTTCCTGAGGCCAGGAGACACTCAGTATCTAAACACTCCTTGAACTAAAGTAATTTAAAGGCAGTAGTGTCAATACAGCTGCAGTCTTTTTAGAACAATGGACAAGGAGATGCAATTAGAATAAAAACAGTAGAAAGACACACTATCTAATTGTAAGTCACAATTTGATTGTCCAGCACAGGAGATAACAGGAACGTGTGATCTCCAGCTTCAGAAAAGATGAATCAATCATCACACTCTGCCACTCTGATAACAGGCAGAGTAAGAAAAGCAAAAAAAGTGTCAGGGCCTCCTCTCTGCTGTCTGTGACAGGGTGACAAACCTGTGGTGCCAGAAGCCCCAACCTCACCACGTCACCACCTTTTACACAAGGAACCACTGTGGTTTTGTGTATCCAGGCAGCCACAATGTACACACCTCTCCACCCAGCCACCCCCACATCCTTAAACACCAACATATCCTCGGACTCCTGCCAGGAAAACATGGAGATTTCAATTCAGTGCAGGGAAAATACTTTCACAATGAAAGCAGTTAAATACTGGAAGGGCAGGGAGGCTGATGAACCTCCCTCTGCAGACACTTTCAGAATTCAATAGCACGAGGGCCTGAGCAACCTGATCCTGCTCCAGAACCAGGTGTGCTCAGTGCAGCAGGTTGGACTAGATAACCTGCACAGCTCCCTTTCAACTCAAGTCTGATTCTATAATCTACTCAGATAGTGGACTCTAAATAGTTTCTCATAAACAGCTGCATGATTATTTTATTATAGAGCTTGTCTGCATATAGAAGTTACTTTGAGATAAACTGGAGAGTACAAGCCAGAATCTCTCTTTCCTAAAGGGAAGCAGAGCCAGACATTTTGGGTTGGCTAAGTGATTTCATTTATTAGGAAGAGTTCTTCTGCCAGAATAAAGTATTCCAGTCACAATTTACTCTGGAACAGTAATTTCAGAACTGACTGTTCTAGAGAGTTCCAGGTATACACTCTTAGAAACATTATCTGAAGACTGACACCCTGAACAACAAATACTCACCTGACAGCTGATAGTATTTAAGTTAATAGTTTCATTTTGCTTTCAAAATAACAAGTTCTACAGCAAAAAAACCCAACAGTTTTACATGCACGGAGAGCTATAGACTTCACCAAACTTGCTTAAAACTGCTGTACAAAAAATTCCTGACCCCAAGAAAAACCTTAACCTGAACAATAACACAGATGATTATATAAATGCCTGGATAAAAGAGGAAATTATTTGGTGCATATTAAATAACTTACTGTTAATTTCATCTGTAGTAAGTAGCTGTGACTTGGGTTTACAATCTGAAAGTTCTTCAGGGCTGCTGGGAGCCCCATTACTGCTCCTGCTCTCCAAGTGAACATCCTGCTGAACAGATGAGGAGTCCATGGTAAAAATGATCCAGATCCCTGGAAAGTTCTTCTTCTCAACAATTTGCCACCAAGTGAACTACCAAGTCCTGTTTCTCTCCATCAGCAAGAGCAGCATCAAGGTGTCCCACAAGAGCACAGTTGTGAGCTGTAGAGCTGGTGGTGTGCAGCAGGCAGCTCTAACTCCACATCATGGAAACAGCTCACAGCCAAAGTCGCAATCACCAAGGAGCTGCATCCTCTAGAAACAAAATTTGTAGTGAATTTACAAACATTTACTGGAGCTCTGAAAAGATGAGTTAAAAATAAAGTAGTGCCCACAGACAGAAGCAGGACATGCAGTAACAACAGAGACAATGAAATACAACCAAGTATCCAGATCTGGGGAGTAAAAGTGATCTGTTTATGTTCACTGTTTTAGCAGCACTGATACACTGCAGAAGGATGCAACAGATATTTAGCAAGACAGCTGACTTAGAATCATTGTCCCTTTTAATGGAAAGATCTCTTTGGCCTCTGCTTTAAGAACAAAGCCAGTAACAGAGTAGTATTGTCCCCTGTAAATTACAGTATATATATATGGAAACATACCATATATTTAATTTAAAGGAATGAGTTTCAATATCTTTTGTTAAAATGAAGTATGGAGTTCAGATTAAACATTTTAAAAATTAAATTACATCATTACTGTTTACTTGTCTGCAGAATAACAAGTATGAATCACTGTACAGACTCTGAACTACTCATTACAGCACAAGCTGGCAGTCAGAACACGGCCTAGACTGCAGCTAAACATTGCCTTCTCCTGTGGCCAGCCAAGAAAATGATTTCCAAACACAGTTTACGGAATTTCCAAATGATTCTTCAGGTATTCGGATCTAACTTATGAATACCTAATCTAACCTCTGGGGTGGGGGGGTGTGGTTTTGGAGAATGTCAAATCAGGAATATTTTGACTGCATCTTTACATAAATACAAACATTTTGAACAACATTCCTTCCATACCTCCAGGGAGCACTTGTGTAACTGCTACTGTGCCACAGTGCCCTGGTCACCCTGCAACAACACCATCACCTCCAAAATGTCACTGAGGCAGCAAACAGCTCAGGACACACAGGAAAACACGGTTATCTAGCTGATCCTTACAGAGGGGAGCTGTGGAGGAGCCAGAAACCTGCAGCACCTTTGCAAACGGGAAACCTCCACCAAACAAAAAAAACTTAATACCTTCACTGTGATTTGTTACTAATTTTAAAAGATTTTCAGTATAGTAAAGCTTTCAGTAAAACTCCTAGAACTGCCACTGTACAGCAAATAGATGCTATGTGACAGGTTACCAAGAGTAATTACAGACAAAAGGCAAGCAAGATTTTGGCTCTCACACCTTGTCAAAATCCAGCCAACAAGAGATGGTTTGTTGTCCTTGTCATAAAACGCGTTTAAATGATCAAGGTGATGAAGAATGGCTTTCCTCTGCACAACCCATTCCCAGCATTAAATGGAAGAGCATTCCGGCCTCCGAGTCCTTTTGTATCCCTGTGTTTCGCATAAGCAGACACACACACACACACACACACACAAATGTAGGCACGCCACGGGAACACAGCAATAAATAAGCCCATATGGAAAGAGCTGTATCAAAGTCACCGATTTTGCTTAAAACACGAACAGTCAAGACGACAACGGGTCCCGGTCACAGAGCGGGAGGCACCGGCAGACACGGCCGCGGGGTCTCTGGGCCGGGCACGTCCCTGGGCGCCAGCAGAAGCATCGGGAGGCCCGGGGCCGCAGCCCACGGAGCCGAGCCGAGCCGAGCCGAGCCGGGCCGGGCCGGGCCGGGCGGTTCCCCGGTTCCTCGGGCAGCCCCGAGCGCCCCGCGGCCTGAAGCGGCCCCCGCGCCCCCACCCCGAGCCGCCCCCCATCCCGGCGAGCCCCCGCAGACCTGAGGCCGCCCGCCCGGCGCCGGCTCCTGCCCGAGACGTGGCGCTGCCTGCGCCGGGAAGGGGCGGGCGGGGCGGTGCAGCGCGGTTCTCGCTCCGCCGCCGGCCCGGCGCTGCCGCCGCTGCCGAGCGCGGCCCCGCGCGGGCCCCACGGCTCTGCCCCCGCGCGCCGCCGGCCGCGGCCCCCGCCGGGCACAGTCCCGGCCTCGGCCCGGGAGCTCCGAGGCGGCGGCGGGGCCGCCGGGCCCGTGGAGAAGCGGCGGCTTTTCCAGCCGGACCCTTCCGGCAGCGCACGGAGGGGAGGGAGACACGGAGGGGAGCGGCTCTCGGGCCGGGCCGCCTCGGTGCCCGCCCCGGACCGTGCCCCGGCTCTCTGAGGGGCGGGGGACTGACCGGCTCTTCCGTCGGGACCCTGGGGCGGGCGCCGACGTGCGTAAATTAAAATTAAGTTGTGCATAAATTAAAAATTAAAATTTCTTTGTGAAGGTGGCTGCCCCTCGCAGCCTTGTGTATCTGCATCATTCCTGTTGCTGTATTAGCGTTGCCTTTTACAGAGTCTGAGTCAGGAAAGTCCCATGACATGTCTATAAATGTCACATTTTCAGCGTTCCCCATGGCCCTTTCCTCATAAATCAGCCCTTAGAGTTTCCAGCGTCTTTCTGGAGCCGTGCATCCCCATAGGTCCTTTGGGGTATTGGGAGCTGGTGCATCAGAGCACGTAATTTCATAATGAAAACTACTGCTACCGTCATACTGCCTCCCTTAATATAATTGCCAGGTAAAGAGTGTTTGCTTTGCCTGATATTCCTCTGTTATCAACCTTTCCAAATTATCCTTATAATGAACATGAATCCTCTGAGGTGTTTCTCTTAGGAAGACGGGAAGCTGTTCCACAACTCAAGAGGGTGGATAAACCAAAACACCAGCATGTTGTTTGAACTGCAAACCTGTTAACCGAGCTCCTGGATACTGCTGTTTTCGTGCACACATTACACAGCCCTCTAGGCATTATTTGGAAGAGACCATTACAAACTAAGTCAGGGAGAGGACAGTTCTCAAGTGCAGATGCATGGATGTAAGAGAAGCTCCCAGCATGATGATCAGAGGTATCAGATAAGTGGATCTGGATTCACAGGACAGCCTCCCGCTGTTCTGCTGCTGCACCCAGATGTTGGTATGAAAGGGCAATCCCAGGCTGTGGCTCAACACCACAACTGAAGTTTGACCTTGGCTGCATGCACATTTGGCACTGAGCTCATAAACCATATGTAGGATTTGAATGTGTGAAGGGGAGCTGAGTGAAAGAGAG
This sequence comes from Ammospiza nelsoni, assembly GCF_027579445.1. NCBI lineage: Eukaryota > Metazoa > Chordata > Aves > Passeriformes > Passerellidae > Ammospiza > Ammospiza nelsoni. The sequence goes on along the minus strand of NC_080650.1, from coordinate 6,877,137 downwards.
CAAGGTTCTGCTGAGATATGAGAGGAAACCCTGAGAATTGCATGCATGAATGAGTGTTCCAAATCTTTAGCAGTGACCTTTACTGGGTACTCTTACAAAGAAGATGTCAAAAACAATATGGTGAGGCAGACTTGAATGCTTGATCTTCATTGATCTGGTTTTGATTTTCTTATAAGAATGTAAAAGCTTGGAGTTTTGCCTCCGCAAAGAACTCAAAACCAGAAAACAATAACTAACAGACAGCTCAATTGTTGAGTCACTGAAGTAGCTTTTTTCTTCAGTTGGAATATTTGTCTATATTTGCTTTTTTACTTTGATCCTATCTCTCCAGAACAATGTAATACTTGGGTAGAGCTCCAAAATATCTCTTTTTTACTTGCTGCTCTGCCACATAGCACCAAACTCCCAGCTACAGGAATAACCACTTGTTTGGAGATTATTGTCCAAGAATGGCACAAAGCTGCAACAGGCTTAACCAGGCTGCCTGAAAGAGAATCCTTCATACTGAAAGATGTCTATCATCAATAATGTAATGTTTAGCACAACAGAGGAATGTCATGGCTTAAAAAGCCAGAAAAAAGTCAAACACTATCACAAATGAGGCCTTCAAGGGAAGGAATTCCTGTAAATTTGCAGGAGACAACTTGTATAAAGTGCAGTGTCTGTCTCCAGCAGTGAAAGAGCCCATGGCTTACCCCAAAGCCTGTTAGAGTTCTTGTTGCTGAGCACTCTTTAATTCTTCAGGAAGAAAGATCAGAAGGTACCACAACAAATTCTTTAACCACAGCCAGCTGCAGCATTCTCTCATCTTGCAACTAGACTGCATACAGGAGCTGCCATGCTGCCTTCTCTCCAAGTGAGCTCTGTCACACCTTAATAGAAATTGTCTTTTTCAGGGCCTTGTTCCTAAAAGGGGAAGGGAAATTCATTCATCTTTCTCTGAGGAAAAGAAAAAAAAAAAAAAAAAAAAGGTGGCATATACTGCAATTAAAGAGATGACCTGACAAAATTACCAGGGAGGACTGGCCATTTATAGAGTTCCTGTCCAGCTGGCTAATTTTGTAACTCTCTGCATGAGAATTGCACTAGTGAAAGAAGAGTCAGGAAGGAGAGAAAGGCTCTATACTCTGCAGGAGCAGAGGGTGGCACTCTCTGCACAGCACAAAGCCTGTGTGTGGTGCTTTCCACTTACAGCTTTTACAGCTACAAACACGTTTTTTCTAAATATTTCCTTAGGGAAGTTCTTGCTCTCCAGCCACTGACAACACAATGTTTCAATTCCCTGTACTTACTGCATGTTTTTCTGCTTTACATATTTCTGTTATTTGGTGTCACTCAGTCTGCAGAAACTTCATCAAAAAAGAAACCTGTGCTAACCACATAAGAATAGCTCTATTACTGGCAGATTGCAATCAGACTCAGGGATCCAGCACCCACTGAGGAAAAAGATGGTTTTGTATTAAATACAGACAGTGGATCTAGAATGCAGATCTTCAGAAACATGCTTTATTAGACATTGCCTTAATATTTAATTTATGTATTTTATTTACCCATAAATTTTATTTATATATGTGAAACATTTTTACAGCATTATTCCTAAGCAATTTTTAGCATGTCTTTTCTAGCATGGGTAAGTATTTAAAATGTTGCTTTCCTAACTCATTGCTATAAACAGTGAAGACAGATGCAACTGTGGTGTGTCTGATATAACAACAGAGCTCCGAATGGATTTAATCAACCTTTACTATACCTTAGAGAAGGCTGGGAAAGCATAAAAAGCCAAGTTGTGTAACCATAAGGTTTGCATATGGGAGCTCTTACGTACAGAGAATAAACTAAGATTTAAGGCCTTGTTACTGAAAGTGTCTTGCCAATGCCCTCCTCCTGTTTAAATCTGGATTCAGTTTGGTCACACCAGCTGTTTTGAAAAACAGAAACTGCTAAGGGCTGCATTCATTTCTGTGAGACGTTTTACAATAGTCTCTCTGGGCAAGGAGAATTACTTTTGGTATCAGGATGCCTTAATATTCCAGGAAATTATTTCAGAAAGTTCTTTCCATGTATCTGTGTGTGTGTGCGGTAGAGAGAGAGTTGATGGAAACTACTGGGATTTATTTCAAGCTTAGATTTCCCACAATAAATGATTTTTGCTGCCAGTCTGGAAGCAGTAAATTTCTAGTTAATTTTTTTCCTGGAAATTACTTTCCCAGCCTGGAGCTACTGGTTAAGAAAGTGCTGCATTACACACACAAGTCCTATCCACTGACTTCATAAATGTCACTATTCTACCGAAATTGGTGCTTGCTTCAGCATTTCAGGAGCTCTCAAAATGGCATGGTACAATAGGAAACATTATCCTTGGAAGGACTTGCTAAAAGAGCATGAAAACCTTGAAGTTTTCAACAGGGAGTCCAACACAGAGAACAGAACATTTCCTTTCTTAAAGATGTCTGAATGACTGTGGAAGAGGCTGGTCTTCATTCAGGGATGTGCAGTTGTTGTCCCTGTATCTCCCCTTCCCTGTGGTGTGGTGAGAATGGGCTACAGCTCTGATCTGGGCTCTGTGGCACTGTGAGATGTGGGGCTGAAGGGAGTGGGAGACAGGGAATAAAGATTAGGCAGGAAGCAAAGTGCCTTTTACCCTTCTGTCCTTTCTTGATCCTTCCAGTAAATCCTGCAGCTGCCTGACACATCTGTCTAACAGGCAGCTGTGACGCTGGGGGAGGGCAGCTCACCTGGAACAGGTTTGCAGGTACCATTTGCAAGCCTGGCTTCATGGTTGTTATCTCCAGTGGGCAGTCAGACACCTTTTGGAGCCACTCTTTTGTGCTGCCTCCTGGGGGGAGTTGTTCAAGCCCATACAGAGTCCTCCTGCCTGCTCACAGAAGGCGATCATAAATATAAAACATAATCTTCATTAAAAATATGGTTTGAAAGGGTCAACAACCTGAGCTGAAGATACTTTATGAGCAGACTACTGTACGTTTGATCCTTAATTCTGGATGCTAAGTCACTGCTAAGCCGTAGTGATGAAAAGTGGTGTGGACAGGTTCTGCTAGCAGAGGGATGCTGAGATAAGGGAACAAAGACATACTGACAGAGTTTGTGAGGCCAACAGCAGGGCAAACACAAACATGAGAAATCAGCATACCGTTGTGTCTGTGCTACATGCCCAAGGTCTACACCTTGGAATGGCAGTGTGGCCCATAAAGACCCTCTTTGCCTCCAAAGGATTACAGGTGCCTGCACTCAGATGACCCCTGGGAAGGAATCCAAATAACAGGGGTGTAAGATCCTTAAAAAGAGAGCTGCTGGCCTTGGACTTGTTCTTTCCCTTTCATTTAGATATTTTTATATTATTATTCCAGCAGTGTCTGAGCAAAGAAGTGTTTTGAATGTCCTTTTCTGCCAGCTAGTCTTTGACTTACATCCTCAACAACTGTGCATCAGCATAAGGAAACAGCAGATGGAATCTCTGCACTTTCTTCTTGTCACACTGAGTCTCATGTGGAAAAAAAGTAGATTTCTTGTTTCGGGGATTTTTCAAAGCTTAACAAACATTTATGGTGACATCGCCCTGAGATTTAACCGTGAGTGTTGAGAAAAGCAATGTGCCTCAGTGCTGTGCTACAGAGACCAGACTGCCCTTCAGGCACAAGTGTTCTGCTCAGAAAAACCCTCCTGCCAAGGATGCCAAGTGTCCTGGGTTTTGTGTTTATTCAGAACAGATAAAATGTAGTTATAAATTCTCTGATCTGTGCTTTTTCATCTGACAGGTAAGTCAAAGAAATATTACCCAGGAGGAGCGAAATGTAAATTCAAACAGAGGCAGTCACAGTAAATAACTGACAAGGTCAGAGCCCAGGAACACCCTTTACAAGAGTTTGCCCTGGAAAAAAGAAGGGTAAAATAAGAATTGGTCACACAAAGAATTATTTGCATCTTCTGCTTTCAGTGCAAGAAGTATAAACAAGCCAATTAAGCTATCGAGACATTCCTTATGTGTCCTTCCTTCTCAGTTAGCACGTGTACATTTCCTAGGGAGGCAGCGTGGTCTCGGTGGGCAGTGAGCAGTCCTGTCCCTGAGCCTCCCTCAGCCTTAGGCTAATCATGTTGTTACTTTTTGTAGGTGTCCAGCAAAGGCTAACAGGCAGCTTCATCTCACCAGCACTGGAAGGGTTAGGTGGAGATCTGTTTCACTTCTTTGGGATTCAGGCATTATCTCCTACAATCAGGGCATCAAACCCATGGAGTGGGTGAATGGCCTGGACTAGACATGAGGTTGGTGCCAGGATGCATTCAACATGAGACTGCATTTATGCAGAAGAAAAGTTTTCTTTGACACCAGCCCTCCAACTTCATGCTTGTTATATGCACCCACTTGGACACCAGTTGAAGGTGTTACCCATTTTTACCCATTGATTAAATTGTTGTCTGACACTCACTGCAGGATGTGATGTGAGTCAATGGGGTACAGAAGACTGTAAAGCAGAAAGCTGCATCAGAAACAAGGAGTGTCCCTTGCCCTCCCATCACCCTCAGAAAGGTTAAGTGGTGCTGTACCCTGACTGCTGGTTTTTGAGCGGCTCCTGTGCTTTGGGCTCCCCAGGATGCCCGTGAATATTCCTTTCCCGTCCCTTGCTTCGTGCTCAGATGAAGCCGGGGTGCTTTTAGCTGGGAAAGACCTGAGCCCTTTTCCTATTTCCCATTCCTCTGTCCGTTCACTCACTCCCCTGACTGGGCTGCAGGGTCGCGCAGGGGACTGGGGCAGCGGCCGGGTGCGCTGCCCAGGGCAGCCGCCCTCCCTCCATCTCCCACGGCCCCGCAGGAAAAACTTTTCCCGCAGGATCCCGACCCCGCTCCCGCTCAGCTCGCAGGGGCTGAGCTGCCTCCAGGATGCAGCACTCCGGGAGGGCTGCTCGGACCGGGCCAACCCCGCCGCCCCCAGCCCGGTGCCCGCCCGGTGCCCGCCGAGCTCCGCGCCGCAGGTGACCCCCGGGGGAGGGCAGGGGCCGGGAGCGGCCGGGGGAGGGGGCGAGGGGCGGGGAGGCCGGGCTCGGGGGGTCGCTGTCAGCGGCGCGCTCGGGGCACGGCTCGGCGCGGCAGCTGCGCTGGCGGAGCGCGGCTAGGCTCGGCACGGCTCGGCACGGCACGGCTCGGTTCGGCTCGGCACGGCACGGCACGGCACGGCACGGCAAGGCTCGGCTCGGCTTGGCTCGGCTCGGCTCGGCACGGCACGGCACGGCACAGCACGGCACGGCTCGGCTCGGCTCGGCTCGGCTCGGCACGGCACGGCACGACTCGTCCTGGCACGGCTCGGCTCGGCTCGGCACGGCTCGGCACGGCGCGCCATGCTCCGCAGCGGCCCCGGCGCGGGGCTCGTCCTGGCGGCGGCCGCGGCGCTCTGCCTCGGCGGGGCGGGAGCCAAGGTAACCCCGGCACCGGCGGCACCGGCCCCCGCCCGCACCGGGCCGGGCAGCGGCGAGCCCGGCGGGAAGGGGGAGCCCCGCCGGGAGGAGGGGAGGGACCGGCAGTCCCGGGGCCAGGGGCGCAGCAGAGCTGCCGGCAGCCGGGTGAGGGGTGCGCCGGGGCTCCCGGGACCGGGGATGCGCCGCGGACACCGGCAGGAGGGATGCGGCGGCGCGGGGGCGGCTGCGGGTCCCTTCGGCCCCTGACTCTCGGTGTTTGGATGTGGGGTGGCCGGGGACTCGCCCCGGAGTGCAAAAGGCACAGCGAGACGTGATGCTCCGGGACCCCAGGTCAGCCCCACCGCTTCGGTGCAGCCGGACCCGAAATCCGGGAAAGCCCAGGGAGGGACTACGGATTCCCAGCAGAAATGAGAACATTTGCCCAAAGGCATCCCTGCCACGGGCACAGCCTGGCTTGGGGAGTCCAAACCAGATACCTCGTGCTGCTTTACTGTCACCGCTCTGTGCACCTCGGCTGTAGCAGGGGAGCAGGTAACTCTGCAAGGGACAGGTACAGCTGCCAGGGCAGGGATCCGGGCAGAGCTGACAGGGCACGGGGAGCTGAGAGCGGCACCCGAGCTGCGGTGGAAAGGCAGAGGAGGGAACACGGAGCACCCCACAACCAGGAGCAGCTGCAGAGCAGCCGCTCTGAGCTTTGGGAAGGATGAGCCGTCCTGGTCCCGCTGAAGGGAGTGGGATTTTTCCTATGAACCCTGATAGAACCACGGTTCTAGTGGAGATTCTCAATTCTATAAAACATGAGCCACTAGAGTATAAGAAAATATAATTCCATACATTTATGTCTTGGTACTTATATATGTATATATAAAGAAAAAAAAAAGGTGTGGGGTTGCTTTCTCTGGTGACAAACAGCATTATAATTCTGCCTGATAAAGTAATTCTCTGCCACAGCACACAAACACGCAGCAATGACTGTGGTTGAAATGAAGATGTTTTATCTCGCTTTGGTATCCTAGTGAAGATAGCTACAGTGAGAACTTAATTAAGCCACATTTCTGGCTCTGAAATACTAACTTTACCAAGATGTATTGAATTGTATGGTTGTGGGGCTTTGTATTTTGTTTCTCTTTCAAGTCAGGATTGCATTGCAGAAGGCAAGCTTACCCTCATCCAGTTGCATACCTCTCTTATTAAACTGCATAACTTGCTTGCTTCCCTGAACTATTGCATCCTTCTTGTGCTGCTTCTCTTCTGCCTTTGCCTGTACAGTTGTTAGGAGCAAATACTGGCTGTGTGCTGTGCATTTGGGGGTGAAAGGCATTGGTGGGACTCTGAATGCTTCAGCAAACTCTCTAATTTTTGCTAATTTTTGCTAATTTTCTCTAATGTTTCTTAGTCAACTTCAAATGTTCTCTAACTCTGAAATCAGGAGTGTTTGATTTCACACCAGTCAGTAACTGAACTAAAGTATTGACCAACAGCACTACAGAAAAGAAACTGCCTCCTCAATGAAGAAGCAGCAGCCTCCTGCTGGCTTTCCCCAACTTGACTTCTTGCTGTATCAATTATTCTTTTGATCACATTGTTTATAGGCTCTTAACATGCTGGACAATTCCTTTTGCAGAATGAAAAGCATTTTCTATTGCTTATCTTCCTCAATGTGGCAGGGAATTCTGTGTCCAAACAGACGTGTGTGTACATCCCTTGCTCCCTGTTTTTATTATTTCTTGGAGTAAGTTGCACTTGCTCTTCACTCATCAAGGACTGCACTGTGCTGCGTAGGCGTCACTATTTTTATCTTTTTGGCTACACTGATAGTGTTGCTATGCTAGTAAAGAAATATACATCCCACTCTAAGTTAGTGGTTCAAATGTAGTTCAATTTATCAGTTGAAAAAAGGTATTCAACGATTTATGTGAAATTTTTTGTCTTCTGGCTTAGAGTTAACAATGTAAACACATAACAGAAACTCCCTTGGCAAGGGTAAAGTCTGAATGAGGTACAGGGAACTGAATTCTTCTTTTCATCCAGGAAGGTGGTCTCTGCCAGTAAGAGCTGAGAAAATTTGTGATGCTGTGAGGTAGCATGGATGCTTGCTACATGTTTTGTGGCAAAGTAGAGCTCTCTCTGGAATCCTTCACCAAGTACTCCAGCAATTTAAAAATAGGAGTTAGATCAAATGAAAGAAAATGTGAAGATAAGGTGCATGATGTTTCCTCCTGCGTGTCTGTATCAAATGGAACAAGATGTGCAGATAAGCAGCTTGTTTATCCTGAAGGAAGAATGTAAGCCTGATGAAAGAGTAACACAGTCAAAATTATGTCTCTGTATGTCCATTAAATATTATCTGTTTAATCAAATCCCTGTGGAGGAGTTCTCTATGCCAGTGCCATCCTTCATCTGGTATTCTTCTGTTCACTTGCTGGCTTAAAGAAAAAAATTAAGCCTTTCTTGTTCTGTTTAAGAGAAGAAATCTCAGCAATCCAAGACCCTCTAGTGAAAGTCTTAGTCCTTTACCCAGCAAGAACTATGGCAAAATTCCTGCTGGTTTCAGAGGGAGCAGGATCCTTCCCAAGATCAGTGAAAGATTAAAAAAAAATCAACTACTAAAATATGCACCTCAATTAGCAAAGAATGTGGCCTGATTAGTAAAGTGTATGAAATTTCAGCTATTAAATTCTACAGCCCTGATCAACAAAGCACGCTGCACAGTTGGCAATGTATCCAGAATCTCAACTACTGTACTAGTCTCCTACCAGATCAACCAAGCATGCAGCTGAATCAGTAAATTATGCAACTGGAGCAGCAAAATATGCCCTTCTCATTGGGGCAGGAGGATAGGGAAGGTCTCAAATGTTTTAAATTGGCACACAATAGGTCTGTCAGTGGTCAGCATCTGCCTTGAGAAAAGTAGGGGCAAAATAAGTAACTTTTGCTAAGTCTTTCTGGACCCTTGCTGGAGTGGAAACGTCCCTCAAATAGCTCAGTGTTTGTTAGCAGCAGTTCCATTCTTTACCAGATGTACTGCACATCTGGTTCCAATCCCAGCAGCTGCCAGGTGTGGGGGTTATTTTAGTAACGCTTTAATGGGATTTTTAGGTCCAGGTAAAAATTTGCTTTATTCCTCACTGCAAAGCACTGGGTGTGCACACCAGGCTGTATTTCTGTCTCAAGAAATGAAGACACTCAATACAAATAAGGCACCTTCAAAGAACCTGAAAGTTTTGTTGGCAGTGGACTTCATATCTATTAATCTCTTCACTGTTTGTGAAAGTACTTTGTGCTTGAGGAGCAGAGAAATGATGGGTCTTTCCTGTTCTCTTTGTATCTTGATTAATTGCCATAACTGCATCCTATTGTGTTTACAATGTATCTTGGCAGATCAGATGTTTACTGTGCACAGAGTTTGGATGTTTGGCCAGTTTGGGGAGCAGCTATCTTCATACATTCTGAAGCAGTAGAGCTGTTTCTCCCTAGCCTCTGTGTATGTGCTTTAAAAATCCAGTCACAGTGGCTGGTTCTGAACTTCAGAAGCTGTTTTTTCTTTAAATTATTAATTTTTCTTTATACAGAAGACCTACAGGTTGTCATATTTTAATAAAGATGCAGTTTCAGGGTTTCTATAAACCACTTTTTGTTTTTGTTTTTTTTTTGTTTGTTTGCTTTTTTTAATGTGTGGAAGTAAATGGTGTTAAACTTCCTGGGCTCAAGGAAGGTGTGAAAATTACTTTGTTTTATTACACTGTTCACTTTAGTACCCAGGAGCCTGAAACATTATTTGAGTCTAAAAATTATCTGGACTTGGATTTTTTTGTTGTTTTGGTTCATTTTTTCTGTCTTTGGTTTGATTTTTTTTTGTTCCTGTTGTTTTGCTGTTTTTTTTTTTTTTAATCCACTAAATTTGGTTCTTAAAGCTGGCTTGCATTGGATTTCTTATTTACCAAATTTCTGCCTCATTTCCAAGTCAGTTCAATGAATGATCCTATTTAGTTCTTTTTCCTGTCTAAAATATTTCCTACTGAGTCCAGAGCAGTGCCCTTAAAACATAATTGATTTGGGTCATTGAACCCTTATTTTTCATGCATGTTAGTTTACATCCCGCCACTGGTCTGACTGTTATTTAAATTAGAAAATTGCAGGCGGATTTCTTCTAGAGGCTAAAGTTCACGTGGAGTCTCTGGCAAAATAAGATCCTGGAGCACATATCCCTGGAACTGGGCAATGATTTGTAACTCTTTTTTAATTCTGTCTGGCCAGAGTGTTATAAATCTGGCGCTCGCTTGTTAGCTTCACGCTAAGCAGCAATAATGTCCACAGTGTTTTAGTCCTGATAATTCTAATTACGGAAGCACTGGAGGAGCTGAAAGCTGAGAAGATGGGCAAGGCTGGCCTCAAGTCCTGCACAGCACAGGGGATTCTCTCTTTGTAGGGCTGAACCATAATTCTCTGGTTCACCAAGGCCAGCAATGGGAGCAGCAGCCAAGGTAAGAGAAACAAGCCAGGGGCAGAAGATTTCTGGAATTATGTGGGTAATCTTTGTGCAGAAGGAGCTAAAAGATTGCAGTGCTGGTAGAGATACCAACCATCCTTGGGGTGAAAACTCTGAAATAATTTTTTTCCTTATTATCTAAGAGCAAACAATCCTGTTGCACTGGCTTGCAAAGACCCAGCAAAAAAACTTTCCTGTGGTAGCCAATAATTACTGTTCTCCCCTCTGCTTTTTTGTGTGACAGACCAGGAATGGTGGTAAAATATTCAGGTCTCTTTCTTCCTGCCTCCCTTTCTTCATTAAAAAAAGGAACTCATGGCATATTTTGTACCAGAGTGGCTCCCCAGCAGTAGTGTAGCTAGACCAGGCCTGGTACAGCAGTTCTTGCCATTGCACACTGTCCTTTGTATGCACTGATATCCCAGACCTATCAATGATAAATATTCAGCCTGGTGTTTAGATACTTGCTTGAGTATGGGAAGTACTAAATAGAAAAGTTATTAACTTGTACAGATTCATGGCAGGAGAAGGGTGGAGCAGGGACAGGGCATGGTAGGGACTTTCATTAATGTGGGTAATAACTTTACAGCAGTACGGAGAAGCCTGACTGTCAGCCTTGGTTTCAAACTCAGTGTAAGAACATCATCATTCCTCTTACAGGCTCTCAGCAGCAAATGCCCCCATGGTTCATTCTCACGTCATTGCCAATGGAAAGGAGGTTCCAGTTTTGAGAGAAGCAAAGGCTAATTTGCCTATATTTCCTTTCTAGAGTTCTTGGAGCCCTACTGGAGCTCACAGAAGTCATCTGAGACTTCAGGAGGATTTAAATCAGGCCATAAGTTCTGCTGGCTTGGATTAGTAATGATGTACATTGAGGACAACATCTGTATTTGGGTTTGGGTGGAGCCCTTTCATGGGGGAAGAGTTGGTAATACTTTTACAGTACCTTTCATCAGAGCATTTCAGAGTTCCACAAATATCTAATTACAGAAACTATTAAACTAAGTGAAATCCTTGGTCCTGGGGGAGTACAGGCAGTACCATTATGCTTCAATAGAAAGCAGGGGTGGGTGGTGTTCAAAGTGGCAAAACAAAAGCAATTTTTCACATGCAAGCCATAACCTGCTACACTATCTCATTTTCATCCTGTGTTTTACTCCTCTCATTTCTTTATATTAGCAGACAGGTTTCAACACCAAATGAGCTAAAGAAAATGGGCTGACACAAGCCTCCATTCAGACCTACTGTCAGCTCTTAGGAAGGGGTTTTGGAAGTTCATCCATCTCTTACTGATCTGTTTTCAAAGTATTTGTATTTCTTTATTCTGTTAAGGTGCAGCAGGACTTAGCTAGGGGCACGTGCCAATAATGACATGTTTCCTGGCTACAGGAGCTCTGGGATGACATGCCTCTGAAAGCCCAGGCTGATCCAAATCCCAGGAAGCTGGTCACTCAGCCTTTCCCAGGACTGTGTGCCTGCTCTGTGCTGTGCTGCATTTGGGATTAGCAGTGGGAGATCTAATCCATTTATTCTACTTAAGTCTATCTCTCTCCTGGTCTCGGTTGGTAAATATTCCTCTGTTTGGAGACTGAGTTTTCATTGAAGGGATTGTTTGACTGAAAATGTGAAGCCTTTAGTGGTAGCACTGAGGCTCAAAGCCCAGGCTGCCCATGCCCTTGACTTGCTCCTGTGCTCCAGATCTGCATGGGTGGGCACCTCAGGTAAATCTGAGCCTTCACTATTTGAATACAAGGGCCCCAAGGAGCTGCTCATCAAGACTGACTTTAAATGCGAGCTTAGCAGGCTGAACACTTTGATTTGCCTCTAAAATCAACAGTAACTTATTCCAGGTTTCCTGGTTGGAACTTGAATGGGGAAGAAGAAAGGACGTCTGCAAAACAGATTTATTTAGGAAAACAAACTGCTCACTGGTTGGGACCCTGTAACAACAAACCCAGGCTAAGTTTTCCTCTGTCCGCAGTATCTGTGATAATTTTTTCAGCTTTCTCCCAACCCTCCCTGCTGTGCCCTCATAGTCTCTCCTTATGTGTAAGCAATAAAGTAAAATTTACAAGCATCCTGCTCTCTGAAATCCTGGCAAAGACAGAGTCTTGGAAATTTCCCTTTCCAGAGTGCACAAGAGGAGATTAATCCTGGGAGGACAAGGTGGAGAGAAGTGCTGTTGTTTGTTTACCATCCAAAACCAAGGATGAGCACTCAGACTGTCACAGACCCCTGGATGCTCCAGCTGCAGCAATGGCTCATGTGAAAGCCCAGCTAAAAAGCTTGCATGAAAGGGAGAGGGTTTTTCTTTGCTTGCAGAGATGCGAAAGATCTCTACCCATGTCTTCTGCACAAGCCGTCCCACCTGCTAGTGACATTTAGTGACACAACAACCTGGTTTCCAAAAGGCTGGGATAACAGCTCTGCAGCAGTAATGTGCTGTATTCAGTGACACAGAATATTTGCAGGTTTGGCATTCACATCTGGAATGTTTCCTTCTCCATATGTTTGTACAATAGGCTTCCAGCATGTGAAACATCTGAAGTGTCTGAATGAAACAATAGGGTCATGTAGCTGGAAGTCCAAATACAAACAGCTCTTCTTTTGCCAGGCCAGTTTACATGTACAAGTCTGTGTTTTATTTGCTTTTAAAAATCCAGGGTCATTTCCCAAGAAGTGGGCAGCAAATTTTGCCTTTCAATTCTCCTTTCTCCTGTTTCGTGTCCTTTCAAAACGAAACAAAGCAGTTCTGGGCACCTAAGGTACATATGGATTTCATTATTTAAATCTCCCTCATGTATTTGGGAGGTGATATATTTGAAGTTAATTTGGGAACATATTTTACAGATTCCTATGGATATACATAACTTGTTCAAGGGTGTTCAATTTTTATACTGAACTCCACAAGTAAACTTTTGCTGCAGGACTATAGCTTTTGTTTTGTTATATAATCCATCTGGTTACCAAACAGTAGAAAACAATCTGACCATGTTTTCTACTCTTTAATTTGAGCTGCTTTAAACTGCTCAATTTATAGAAAATGAAAACCAGATTGATCTTCTGGAAATTGCCCCATCACCCCTGCCAGTTCCCACCAACCCTATCATTTACTATTAATTTTTCTATGGTGTGTTGTGTACACTTTGTTAATGAGAACTTGCTCCAGTAGAGAATAGACCTATGTGACCTATTAAAGCCCTGAAGCAAATGGCCATGGCATCTTGAACTCTTCATTACACTGCCTTACTTTTATTTACCATGGTCCCATCATATTCAGGATTATTTGCCTGAGGAGACACTCTAAATGATGCCTTTGTTTCTCTTTCTAAGGCTTTACATTTTTTTGTATGTTTGAATGAGGGTATTTTCTGAAAAAGGAACCCAACAAACTAGAACATGGATAGCAGCTTTGTGTAGATGAAGGATCTTACTTGATAGGGCATCTTGCATCTTTGTTGGAGAATCTCTGTTTGTTTGCCGAGTGTCCAGTCACAAGAGTTAGCTTTGTTCTTCCCCCCCTGCAAGGATTAGACTGAAAGGTCCACAAGAAAAGGCTGGGAATTCCAGCACTCCCTGGTGGATGTTATGTCAGATATGCTGTGTGCTTCCTTGGGCATAAAAGCTGATGTTGTGATGAAAGGGGAAAGCCAATGTTCAGACTGCTCTCCCAGGGACATGGATCACATTTGTTGCATGATCACAGCACAGTAAATTTATGAGACAGTTATGGGAGGTTTCTGCTTAAAATAGTTCTGCTTTATGGGTGGAATGGTTACAGTCCCCAAGGGAGCACTGCCTAGTCAAGTGGGTATTTCCAAGCGCTGGAGTTGCATATTTTAAATAGATTTTTCAAATCATTTGATAGAAAAACAATCTGGCTTTTGTCCTTTCAGACTGAAATGAGAAGAAGGAAATTAATATTGTAATGTGGGACTGCAGTCAAGATAGAGAAAAGTTCAGAACAAGACCTGGCACTTGGTTTCTCGTAAAAGCACCTGGATGTAAATGAAATTGAAGAAAAAATGTCCTGTGCCTTGGCCTAGGTCTCTTCCAGAGCACTTCTGTCTGTGTTTCACACTCTACCAATGTTTTATCTGCTTCATAAGTGTGTCTGCACCTTGACATGCAACAACTACTGAGTAATCAGTGAATGCTAGCATTGCTCCTGTAATGATAACTTCAGTCTGAGAATCTGACAGGTAGCAAATGTACCCGTGAGCTGCCAAACCTAGAGAAAAACTATTCATCATAAGCATCTCTAGCTCTAAAAATATAGATCATAGCTGTAACTTGTAAGGGATCTTGTAGGTGAATCCAACCCAATCCTAATTAGAGAATTGAAAGGGGAGAAGTGAAACTTCTGCCTGTTTGTGATGTGGTGGAAAAGAACAAGAATTCTTTTCAGTGTTCTGAGGCTTCACCTCTGAGCCCTTATGTGGCTGAGTTATCAATGAGCTCCTGCAGGCCCACCTTTGCTGGGAGGGGGACACTCTTCCAGAGGGCTGCTAACACCATCTCTAACTATTGCTCTGAATCTCCCTCTGTAGGAAACAACTCTGGTTTCTGCCTGCAGAAGGAAATGAGCTAAATTAGCCAGCACTCCTTGCACCCAGAGCTGGGTGCTCCTCATCTAATACAGGAATCTTGCAGCAGATACTCAAAAAGGTCTGTGGCTGCTGCAGAAAAATCTGCCCGCTGCTCAGAACTCTGGTGTAGGTTGGCATCTCTGGCCTAATGAGGATGAGCTGGTTTTCCTTCTCCCCAGAACCTCCCAAAAGCAGCAGAGCATTCTGCTGCCTTTTCCCTGCATGCTCTGAAGGCGAGCACGAAATGTCAATGTATGCTCAGGCTGCACATACTGCTGATCATGCTATGGAAAACTGGCTGTTCCATGGGTGATTGTTCACAACACAGCCCCTGCTTGTGTCCCTGGGAACAAGCATTTGTTTGTTGTTTGGGAACAAGCATCTCTGGAGTTAAATGAGGAGGGCTGTTGTTCTCCCCAGTGCCTGGTGGTTGTCGGAGTGCCCTTGTTTGTTTTTTTGTGATTTTCCTTTTCCCCACCTCCTGCTCTGAGCGAGGATCAAGAAGGAGGGATGGTGAGCTCATGGTGCAGTTATGCAATCTGCCAGGGCCAGGTATCAAAACACAGTGCAGCTGTGGAGCTGGGACCTCGCTGTGCCTGGGGGCCCTGGCCTCCTGGCTCTAATGAGATCACTGACCTTCTCCTGCCACTTCTCCTGCAGCTGCTTTGATTCCCAGGCAGTTGTTGTGGCCATGCCTGCCTAACGGTTCGGAAAGCTGCTGCAGGGAATGCTGCATCCACAGGCAGCCTCTGGGAGCTGGCCTGGAGACCTACAGCAGGTGAGGGTACCCTGAGCCCTGCCAGCCTCTTGCCATCCCAGCAGAGCTTATTTGCCTCCATCCAAGGCTATGAAAACATTCCTTCCCCCCTGATTATTGTTTTTTTCATAGGAAATGAGGAGAAGGTTGCCTGTTCTCCAGTGAAATAAAGCAGTGCCTTCCCAGCAATCTTCTTGTGATGCTTGAGCTGCAGCAGAGTCACATATGGGAAGAATGAGAGGGAATAGCATGTCTGCAGTCTGAGGCACATTTGGGCCTCCAAGTCCTCAAGTCTCATTCAGACTTTGCATTCTTTGCTCTAATTGCTGAACTGCATTCCTGATTCCCTCCCCTACTCTTCCAGCAGTATTTTTGTTTTCCTTCTCTCCTTCACTAAGAGGCTTTCACAGCCTCCTTCCCTTCCTGCCTGCATATTTATTCTCTTCAAATGTCCAGCAAATTATTAAAACCAATAAAAAAACTCAGAGATAAATGTGAAAACAGGGCCCTGTGAAGCTGTCTGATGTGTGCCAAGAAGGAATACAAGACAAGTCCATTTCCTGAAAATGGGATTTGCAGAGTGGAAATGTCACATCCATAATCACTTTCATGTGGTGGAACTGCTGCTGCCCACCACTAAAATAACAGAGCATCTGTTAAAAAATGTGGGTTTGGTTTTGCTTAAATCCAGCAGGTTGCACTCATTTCAAGAAGTATTAGGTCTTCATTTAAAAGCATGAGTGCAACTGCTCTGGTACCATAAATGTGTTAAAAGCAAATGTATGCTCAGCCCAGCTTGAGTCCCACACTGAGCCCTGTTCAGAGCTTGTTTGTGTGAATGGGAGAACATTCATGTGTGCAGGAGGTGGGTTTGTGTTGGGAGGGCAAGGGAGACCCCTCAGCAAGCAGGGTACTCTCATAATTGATGGAAACTCTTTTGGAGATCAAGCTGAAAAATAATTACAAATAAAGACTAAAACAAAGGAGACAGGGGAAGCTAATAACTAAGCAAAGTGTCAGTAATTTTTGTTGTGCTCTGTCAATCCCATGACTGACCTGCTTGTGCTAGCTCTGCTGCTTTCAATCATCCAGAGACACTTGAAGAGGTGCCCTAATGTGGGATGAGAGTCTCCTCGTGCTTCAAACAGCAAAGGCAATTTGGCAGGGAGGGAAGTGGTGATTCCAAGGCATTTCTAGGAACTCTTGTACTGCCAGGTGGAAAAAATAGGTTAGATGTGCTGGAGCTGTATCTAGTTCATTCTAATGGAAGAAAATAAACCTTGCATGCAATGATGAGCTGAAAATGCAAAATTAAACAGAGCAATAATTTTCCAAAGTCTCTGATTAACTTTGTCCTGTGCTTGGAGAAAGTCCTACCAGCTTTGATGTCTAGATCAGTCAGCTAGTGAAAGAAATGTGGTCACTTCTTAAACCAACAGACTGGAGTTTTCTATCTCACTCTTGGGATAGTCTTTCCTCAGATCCTGTATTTGATGAGCATCCAAAAAGCCCAGACTTCCCTAGCTTGGAAATACTGTGAGAGGAAAAGTTGGGGCTTTTGCTGGGAACCACAAGAATCGTGTTTCTGGTAGCTTTGCAGGCAGTTCCAGCCATGTCAGCAAGTAAAGACTTGTCTTTATTTTGTTTTTCCCTTGTAAGCTGGGATTGTGGAATGACAACTTTCCCTTTTTCCTTCTCATTTTCTTTTTAAAACCCCAAGTTTAGCATTTTCTCTCTGCTCTGGCTGAATGTTTGGGCCACTTCATATTTCACCCCAGGTGGCTGGCTCTGTTCAAATGTCCTCAGGAGCCCGAGTGATCTTTAACTTGGAATGAACTTCCTGTGCTTGGAGGGGAGAAGGGGGAGGTAGCTGGGATGCCATAGCTCTCCCTCTGTGTTTTGAGCAAAGATCTTGGTGTAGCCAGAGCTTTAGAGAGGTCCCCTGGGCAGGATAAATGTGAAGGAGCTGGTGAAGGAGCCTTGGAGCGTTTCCAGCTCTTTGAAAGAAGCACACGTGTGTGTGCATGTGTGCACATGAGATGTTTTTAATTTTGGAGGGGTGAGTGATCCCAAATAAAGCTTGCTGGATTTTCATCCCACTGATGCTATGTTGAGCTCAGATGGCTAAATTTAATCATCCAGGCTGAACAATCTTGGATTCTAAGACTGCATCCATCTCTGTGCAGGAACTATTTGCTTACCCCTGTGGCTTCTGTGGAATCAGCTGTAGGCTGACCAGGTAAGGCTGCTGTGGGATGCCCATACACTGTCCTGTTCTGGCTCTAGGATGTGCAGTGGATTTTGATTTTTAAATTAAACAAAAAAATCCACCTGTAGAGGAGTTCTTTCTTTTCCACTCTTAGAAGTGTTTAAGTAGTGGGGCTATTTTACAGGAAGGGACAAAACATAAAATAACCCTCTGATTCAAATCATGGGATCATAACCAAATATCCTATCTTCACAATGATTTTTAAAGGGCCTAAGGTCTGCATGAAAAGCTTTTATCCTCACCTCCACTAATTACTCCAATACCAGTTTTTTTCCTTTCAAGCAAAGACCAAAAAGCCCTTTTACTTGGATAAGGAGTTAATACACATCTGTGCTTGAAAAGACTAATAAATGCAGCACTTCTTCATGTTCAGTCAGTTTGAAATATTGTGGATTATTCCTACGCTTGTTTCTAAAAAGAAGTGGAACTGACATTTTTAAATCTGCCTGAAACTCAAAATACATGTGAGAAATGCACAGAAGTTGAGATGTGCATAAAGCATTAATGAGGGCAAAATGGGTTATGAACTCTGCACATCATTTCCTTGCAAGCCTGCAGCTGGGTACCTCTATTAGGTGAGTGCTTTGGCCCCAAGGATGTAGTGGAAATTCAGTGGCTCGGCTGTGTGTCTCCAGTTTCCTTTGCTGAGCTCTGACTCTGGGTATGCACCACAAGAACTTGCTATTTCTTGGGCATTTTATAAAAGAAAACAAGCTACATTGAATAGGTCCCAAGCCAGAGAATCTGAGATTGTGCTCACAGAGGAGTACCAAACATCAAGACAGGATGTTCTCCTTCCCCTTCTTTGAAATAAATACGCTTTAAAATAAATAGTCTTTGGGATGCAAGTGAGACAGTGTCCTCTAGGATGTTGCTACCAGCATTAACACGAGTGAAGAAAGAGAAGCAAAATCTAAGAACACAACTGGGCTGAGGATTTCCCTGCCCAGGCCCTTGCATCACTTTGTTTCCACTTCTCTTCAGCAGGGCTTGTGTCTTTACAGGCTGAGCCACCGGGCCATGGCACCTTCTCTGTCACAGCATCCTCCAGGATCCCTCTGGGCTCCCAGCACCACCTCAGGCCAGCAGCACTCCTCTCCTGCAGGCAGGACAGGGATGCTTGAGAAACCAAGCCTTGCCTGCTCCCTGTGGTTCAGGCAGAGCCTGGTACCCATCGCTGAGCAGGCTCTGGGCCAGCTGGAGGCTGCCACAATTTGCCACTCATGGCTTTTTGCAAGATCTCTGCAGGTTTTGGGCATGGGGTTGCTCTGAGCTGCTGCAGGAACTTGTCCTGTCCTGGCAGAGTGAGGAGCTTGCTTCTGAACATGCTTCAGGTCCAACTCTAGCCTGGTGCCTTGTTGGGGAGTAATTGTGATTAAAGGGTGATAATTGTATTATTAAATTAAATAAATCTTGTAGAGAGTGGGATTCCTTAGAATGCGTTGATTTCCTGACAATGTTCCTACAGGAAGAATGCAGAGGCTCCAAGCCTACATTTATAGGTGTTGTGTGAGTGGAGAGCAGAGTTAAGAGTTACATTATATATCAGATGATGATAACTACTCTTCCCAGTGCATATTCTTGGGTGGGCCGTATGGTAAAATCCCATCTGGCCAAAACAATAATTTTCTCCTTTTTATGCATGGGAATTCTGCTTTTCATCAGTGCCTCCTGCTTTTCAGGAGCTCTTTGATGAACAGGATCCAGTCTGAAGCAGTGACACACTGGCTTTGTGCTGCACCCCTGTGTAACACAGCAGGGGCTTCTGTGTCTTGGGGAGCTGGTGCCCCTCAGGAAACAGCTCAGATCTGGTGCCTCACTCAGATCTGGTGTCTGCACTGAGATTCTGAGCAGGGTCCTGCAGTCACTTCTGGCCACATCTGTTCCAGCCCAGCACAGCTTTATGTGTAATAAAACCTCCCTACAACTGCAGTACACGTGGGTTTGCTCCTCAGAGGGCAGCAGGGCATTCTGAGCACCGCCAGAGCAGCACTTCCACTGTCACCTTTGAGGGACAGCCACAAGGTCCTCCTTGCCCTCCTCAGCCCTGTGTTTCCTCTGCCTTATAACTCCTTACACATGTGTATCTTAAATAGCTCAAAGCTGATGTCAATATTAACTTCTCAGTCCAAACACCAGCACAGGAGGAGGTAAGTACATGACAATGGGGCGTTTTTTAGTAATGGCACAAGATTTAAGCTTTTGAGAGGGCTGTGTAACGTCAAAGGGGGAAATGCAACATCTTGGCATGTTCTGAAATAGCCAACCATTGTGTCTGTGGCTGAGCAGCAGTAGCTGAGATTTGAGTTACTTCTAAACCTTCTAAACATACTAAATGCAGTTTCCCAGTTCCCCCAGTACAGAAAGCAGATAGAATTTGTCTGACCATGATGGACTGGAGATTCAGCTCAACACAACTGCTGGGAACATTTGGAATCTCTGGCCAGAGAGGAAAGTACTGAAAAGCAGACAAACAGGACTGGTAATCTGGTTCTCCCTGCTCATAATTCACCTGATTGTTGTGGGCATATATCAAGTGTTGTTTTTAAAAGGACAACAACCTATCATTTGCAAAGATTAAAAATGTGCCAATATTTTTTTGCATGCATCTGTCAAAACCTCACAAGTCTGTAGCTTGCTGCAGAAGGGAACATCTGTGTCCAATTGGCAAAACTCAGGGTTCATAATGGGTGATTCAAATGAACAAAACCATTTTGTCATTCATTCAGTTGGGGATTATAAACTAATCAGAAATCCTTCCCCCTCCCCTTCCCTCTGATCTATCTTGCATTTCCTGTCCCTTGTGGGTTTTTTTTCCCTGATCTCAGAGCAAGTCTTGAATCTTTTTGGTCTCACAAGCCATAATAAATTAACAATTCCCCAATGCCACAACCTTTCAGCCCTATTTCTGGAATTCACACATTGCAGTTCCCCCTCTGCCCAGATTTGGGGGTGCAGGGCAGCTCTTGGGGTTTTTATTGCAGCCCACTGGTGGCTCAAGAGGCACCTTGCATCTGAGACTCCTTGGATGTACACAGAATGTGCAAGATATTCCTCTTTAAATGATGACAGTTTGACAGATCTGAGTGAAAGGGAAAGGGAGGCAGGAAAGGGAGCTTATCCTGAGGGTGGGGGTGATGGATTTGGGGGGGATGCATTTCCCCATTCAGCTCCCTGGTGCTGAATCCCACAGGACCCCCTGATCTGGTGGCTGCAGCTCTGGGGTGTTCACAAATCTCCTGGTAGTAGGGCAGGGGCTGTGAACGCCTCCAGGCGCCTGCTCAGTGTCTGAAAAAAGGCAACTGGATCAGCTCACATCTTCCACAAAACAAAATCTCAGCCCTCAGTCACTGCTAATTTAAGGAGGGTTGAGCCAATCTGTGATCCTCCCACATCCAGGAGTGCCACCCTGTGAGAGCAGCAGTGCTGGTGCACATCCTGCCTCCTAAACTGGGCACTTATTTTAGGGCAACACTTGGGTGGTGTTTACTGTTTCTTGCTATGCAAATACTTGTTCAAAAGTGAGCTCAGAAGATTTGTGTGGAACAAAGGCAAGACTGCACCAATATGCTGGGATGAAGCGAAGGAATAAAAGAGAAGTAACAGAAAATCCCAAGTTTCTTCTTCCATTTATTCTTCTTCCAAGTGTAAGAGGCGTCCTCTCCCTGAGGAAAGAGGAGCATATTCCCTGGAAACCAGCAAGTTTTCAGTAAAATCCAAGTGGCAACAGCTGTATCTATAATTCTGGTGTGAATTAGTATATGGATCTAACTGTTAGGACCTGTGGCCTCTTAAATTGACATAAAGTTTTGCTTGTTTCCCCTGGATTTTTACCGTGAATAAACCAATCCAGCCCGAACCCCAACAATTTACCTCTTGGAGAAAAGATCAGTAAACTTCTATTAATATGTTTTGGTTTTACACGTGGGACTCCTCAGGCATTAGACAGAGAATAATATGTGTGTGGCAACGAATGTGGTTTCTTTTCCACTTGAGACTTCCAGCCATAATCCAGCCCAGGTGCCTTAAATGAGCAGCCTGTAGTTTATTCCACTATAATTAACATAAGCTTTGATTTAGATGACACTTTTACAAGTCAAATATTGGATTCCAAGTTGAATACAGAACACAGTTTCCACCCACGTTACTGTTTTGGTCCTTTTCTGTGGCCATCCTGCATCCACCCTGAAATCCCCCAGAATATCAGCAGCACCTGCTGCAAAACAAAGGTTGTGCCTCACAGAACAGGTCTGGCTTTTTGTTTCTATTTAGGAGCTTTTAAAACATTTGGTGTTCCTTTTTTTTTCTTCCCATTTCAATATGAGCTAAGGGGAGGGACCAAGAGAAAAAAAATCTGGAGTAGTTTGATCTTTGTGGCTTTATATGGACTTCATAAGCTTCGTTTGTTCTGCTGCCAAGTTCCTTTGTGTTTAAATAGATAACAGACCAAGACAACTAATCATTTCCAATAAAAAAACCACACCAAACCCAAAGCATTCCCTTTCTTTTCCAATTAATGCTCGTAAACCCATGCTCCTAGACCGGGCTTGTGACCTAAGCACTTCTGGGTTTTTTTTTTTCTTTCCCTTTTCAAAAACAATTGCCTAAGGCACAGACTGGGCTCTGTGCTCTGCAAATTTATGAAAGAATCTTGAAAAAAGGCTCTGAGAGTGGCTTTGGGAGAAGGTAGTTGTAAATATGATGTGCAAAAGCAGCCTCATGCACCTTTAGAAAAGCACAGAATGGTTTTCATGGCCACCATTTATGGACTTCCTTCCTGCTTGGAGGCTGGAGGCTATTTGTGGAGAAGGAAGAAATAGCAGATTTACATGGAACTGTCACTGTGTTATGTAAAATGCATGTTGGTTGCTGGTTTACTGGTGAGAGCTGATAGCTGCTGTCACTATTTTGAGAGGCTTTGCACTTGCAAAAGAGACAATTTGCCCAATCAAAAGCAGCTACATTTTACTGAAGTAAATAAGGCTGAATGTCCTTGAAAAGAAGATGAGTTGGTTGGATGAATCATGGGTGATCATCAATGCAAAGGTTCTTTTTTTACATAAATATGTTTTTGTAATGAAAATAACACAGAATTTTAAGTGCTGTGACACATTTTTCCTTTAGCTTCTTAAGGTTTTTCTCACACAACCAACTGTTTAGGGCAACACATTTGTGTGGTCAAAAAGTTGTATGTTTGCCAACAGCACAAATTATCAGTAGTAGGAAGTGAGAATTATGTGAATTACTTACGTGGGTTATATTTCTCTTGGAGGTTGACCATCCAATATACACTTCCATAATCTCTAAGAGTGGCTTCCCATATTAGATTGATGCTCCACAAAAGTAGGAGCTAAGATTTGCACAAGCTTAATGAATTTCCCTGTCTTGGGGGTATCTTAAACCAGTCTCTGAAGGGAAAGCAAAGAGCTGGACCTTCCATTGGTCTGGCAGGCTGCATCCTGGCTGTAATCCATGGCAAGGTGTAAGATTCTTTGTTTTATTTCCCAGGTGTACTACTCTTGTGGTGCAGTGGTGGAATCAATGGAAAGAGGCCTGATTTTGTCACCAGGTTTTCCAAACAACTACTACCCAGGGACGCACTGCGTCTGGCAGTTCTTCATTCCCATGAGGACCCATCTCATCCTGGAAATATTTGACTTTGACATTTTTGAGAGCTCTAGTGAAACTCCAGCCCCCTGGGATGGCTTCTCAGCCCCTGCTACAACAGAAAATAAGGACATGCCTTCTCTTGAGGAAAACCTGGGCTTTGCTGTCCACACCACAAAAGCCTCTCTCCAGAGCTCGATGTCGAAGGGGGCTCAGAACCTGAGCAGCACTGGAGACCAGTCAAAGGACCTTGCTGGTCACCTGGATGAACTTCCAGGAACCATCTCAAAAAAAAATGAAGCCAAGCAAGCATCTGAAGAAAACCAGTGGAAGCAGATGAAGGAACCCAAAGCAATGACCAAGGCTCAGCCAGAGGAGCTGCCATTGCCCGTGGCTGGTAGTGCCTCAATGCAGAGGCAAAACACCAGTGGCCTGGAAACAGAAGGGGATGTGGAAGGGAAGGTGTTGCTTGCCCACCTGGCTGCTGGTGAGAGGGATGAAGTCACAGCAGAGAGCTGGACACTTCCCTCAACAGCACTGCCCATGGAAATCTCCAGCCCTCAGCCAGCAGGGGATATCTGTCCCCATGATGTGTTGTATGTTTCCGATCTCATCACGTTCTCCTCTCGCTTCTGCGGCCCAAATTCCCCTGTAAACAAGACCATGGTGTTTGGTTCATCTCTGGAGATGGTGGAGGTCATCATGGAGCTGATCACCACCACGGACCGGGGCCGAGGCTTCGCGATGCTCTTCGAGTACAGGAACATCAGCGAGCCAGGCCCCGTGGGTGCTGTCAGGCAGGACAGGAGGGAAAACATGATGCTGCTGGCAGTTGTGACAGGGATTGTTGTCTTTGCTCTTGCTTTGCTCTCTGCCCTCTGCGTGGCCTGCAGGTAAGGTGATGCCAGAGCCTTGGAAGCATATGATATTATCCACAGGGAAATGAGCAGGAAAGAGTTACAATCACACAGAAGAGTGACCTTTCCTTTGCTCTGCTAACTCCTGCTGTCCTCCAGATGTGGTGAAGTGGGTACAGAGGGAGTGAATGCCCCTCACTGCACCTGCCCATGGCTCCTCAGTTTTATTTCCTACTTCTATAGCTCCTGTACCTCAGATTTATTTTCTTTTTCCTGCAGAAATACCAGAATAGTGAGGACTTTCCTGGGTATTTTTTGTTTCAACGGCAGTGGTGCCTTTGAACCTCAGCTTTTGGCTGATGGACAGGTTCAGCAGAGAAAGATCATCCTTCCCTGAGTCTCCTGAGCAGGCTGAGCTGACAGTCACTGCATCTTCTCACAGAGATCCCACAGTTTGTCTCTAACTAACCATCACTAGCACTCTACAGAAAAGTAAATAATAACCAAAGTATTACCACATAGAATTAAGATTTAAAAATATTTTCCCATCTGTAGCATATTTTATCCAAGAGACTGTGCAGGAATTCTAAATCCAATGCATTCAGTGTGCTAAGAAGTCATCTGCACATCCCTTTGATGCTGGGGAAGAGCCCAGAGCCATGCTGCAGTAGCTCTCATTGTTCCCAATGCAATCCAAAGCAATCCAGTCAAATGAGCTGATGGTCAGGCTGGGTTTGGATTTCCAGGTCCTGATACTAACTAGTTAAATGCTAACAGTTACACAAGCATGCCTCTCCAGTCAATTGCTTTTCTTTTATGTATTTCTTTTCTCTATATCTATCCAAGGAACACTTCTCCGCCCCCCAGCATATGTTTGCATTTTTCTAACTCCCTAGTGAAAACATTTTTGTAGAAACCGTGATTTATTCCTCTCCCTTCCAACAAATCCAAAACAGAGCCCATTCTCCCCAGGTTTTTGTCAAAACAAACACTGTTTTCCAAACGATTTGACTTCCATGAAAACATCAGGTAAACTGAAACAAGCAGTGCCCCTTGCAGGGCTCCGCTCTGGGCTGGGTATTGGCAGGAGTGTTCATTTCCCAGAGCAGCTGCTCTGGTTCCTCCCTCCTGCATCCCCTGTCTCACCCAGTGTGAATCCTGCAGCCCCAGAGCCTCAGCACTGCCCAGACACCCCCAGCCCTGGGGCTGGTTTGGCAGAGCACTTTGGTTTGCCTTGCCCTGATGGAGGCTGCATTTTAGCTCTGGCAGAATAAACACAAAATACAGGCCAATCACACTGGGCACCAGAGAACACAGGCACAGTGGTGAAGCTGAAATATAATCTCTGTTTTGTATATACAGAAATTCCTGCTTAAGGGTCTTTGATTTTGTGGCTGTAAGAGTTAAATTTGCATGTACTACATTTAACTAACCTTTTTGTTTTTAAAGAGCTCGCAGAGCACTAATTTAGACCACAATTTTTTGCTAGCTCCAAAGGAAAAAGTCTGGTGGAAAATATCTTCCAGATACCAAATACTTTATTTTTATGCCCTTGCCAATCTTCAGAAGAGACAGAAACAGGCTCCCTTTGCTATGGCAGCAGTCTGGGCTGATACACATGTTGAGTAGGCTGTTCCTGCTCCAATACCCCTATTTAATTTCACTGTAACAATCCATGAAGCAGAGCATTATTCAACCCAAAAAAGTGCACCAGCAATCTGAGGCTCCACTGGCTGAGGTTTCCTCTGCAAAGCCTGTTTAGAAAGTCAGGCCATGCTGCTCACATTCACAGTTTGGCTTTCTGCTTGTTAGATGTTTACAAAATAATGTTCTGCTCTTGCTGACCAACAGAAAAAAAACAGTCCACAGGGCTCCAGCCCCACACAGCAATGTTTGTGTGTTCTGGGAACACATCCTACAGGGGTCCCTATGGCACAGCATTAGGCTTGCTCCTTTCAACTCTGGAATTTATGTCTCTTCATTGCTCTACAACTATTTTTTTTTAAGAAGATACCTATACCTCAGCCAGCTATTGACTGAATATAGAGACTACCCCTACTCCTTTAGCCTCTTGACAGGGTGTTTGCTGTCCCAGCCTCCTGTACTCCCTGTATGCTGTTCCTGGGATCCTTGATTACGCCACTCTGTTTTTTATCAGAGCATTAAAGTGGGACCAGGTGGCAGAGATGCCATGACCTGTGCTGAGTTACCTCCCCTGTGTTGCACTGGAACACAGGTGAGGTGTTCCTTTTCTCCCTCTTTTCTGAGCTAACTGCTCCAAGGGCATTGGTCTCTGGTCCCAGAACCCTGGCCCTGGCTGGAGCTTGCCTACAGCTGGCAGCTGTGGGTTTTTAATGCAGCTCAGAATAAGACTGCTGAGGCCATTAAGCATTAAACTTCTTTTAGATTGAGCCCATCGAGCTCTATTTTATGCTTCTAGTCCTAAATAGAGGCTTGAAATGAGGTGTCAGATGTGTATTAGCCACAGTCTCTCCTCTCTGCAGAAAATGTCAGGGTGGCACGGGGTGGGCTGGGGGGAGATGCTGCTGCTTTACCAGAGCAGCACACAGACCTGGGACCAGCCCTCTGAGGCACAGGGACACTGTCCTGGCTGCCCACTGCAGAGCATGCCAAGAGGAAGAACCTGGAAGCTCTTGGCCTTGTAAACTTGCCTTCAACTTTCTTTTCTCTTCATACTTTATTTATTCCTCTGGTACCAGGTTCAGCTGTTGATTTTTTTTTTCCCATTTCTATCTGCTGCTCTTGCTTAGCTAAAAGTAGCAGGCTCAGCCTTGCCAGGAGTAGAAATGGCCTGGGATGGGCTTGGCACCCACTGCCACTCCAGTGCACCAAGTCATCAGCAGTATCTGCTCAGGCTCATTGCATTGAGCAGGGCAAAGCTCTCTGGGGAAACTCCAAGTCTCTGCCACACTGCAGCTTTTGTTTTCTACTTGGGGAGGGAATGAAAGCTTCAGTTGTTAGTTGGCCAATAATTCTAATTACTTTTGGCCATGAAGCCTGGCTCGAGTAATGGGGGATTTTTTATTTTCTTTCCCAAGCCCCAGGAACAACAGATACGTCCATCTTATTTAATTTTAATCCTGTCCCATGCAGTCAAACTTTGGCTGTATGGTTGCAACCCATGAATTGCAGCTGCACTTTAGGTCTGCATTGCCTCCCAACCCTTGGGTGTGCAGTGACTCCATCAAGCCCTCAGTGTTGCCATCTCTCCCCAGCCAAGCTGCCCTGCCAGTCACTGCCTGCTGCCCACCCATCACCTGGGGTGAGAATTTGCTTTTAAAATAACTGGGTTGCATCCCATCAGTCAGTGCCTAATGCTCCCCTGAGTCTGCACTGTCCCCTGGAGAACCATTGTCCACAGGCTACCCTTGTTTCAGTCATTATCAGGTCCACCAGTGCCAGCCTTTCTTTGTGATTTCTTTAAGCCTTATTTGTCCAAAAGTTTATAACTCTAGCTGTTTCATAATCTCAGTTTTAGTAAAAATGTGAAACAAACGGTTAAGAACATGTGTCTCCCTTCAGCCAAGAGGCACGTTCATGCCATCATCATCTGCCACAGCACTGCCTCTTAGTGAAACAGTCACACAAATGAGCAGCATCTGATGCTCTCTGCTTGCTAAATATAGCCCAGTGTGCAGTGTTAGCTATGCAGATGAAATATTCTGTCTAGCAGGACAAGAGGGATGTCACTGCCCAGACTGAAGGATCTCAGTCCTGCTGTTCAGTCGCTGATGTGGAGGAGCAGCTGCCAGGGGGAGCCTGGTGGGACTTGGCACAGGGCTCAGCTCTGCTTTTGCACGAGCAGAGGAAGAAGATGACAGCTTCTCTTCTTCAGCTGGCTTTCCACCACATGAGCATATTATTCTCTCCCCTTGTTTACAGGCCTTGCTGCCTTGAGTCTTGGCAAGTATTTTGGATGTTCATTACCTGCTGGGTTCCCCTCGCAGGATGAGCAGGGCCCAGAACTTTCCCGCTGTGGATCTTTAACTCACTCGAGGGCTTGTTGTTGTTGTTGTTGCTGTCTCTCCTTTCCAGGCCGAGAACGTGCCCCAAAAGGAGCTCATCCAACGCATGCAGTGACCAGGAGGTTAGTGCTAATGGCTTCAGCAATTGCTGTTTCTCTTTCATGTTGGCTGTTTCACTGTTTGTCTGACGATGTTTACTGGGGCATGTTCTGAGTTGTAGAACAGGATCCAGAACTCCACTGTTGATATCAATGAGCTCCAGCTGGTAGTGCCAAGCCGGGAGAATGAGAACAACAACCACTCTGTGAGCCGGGAGCAGGCGGGTGAGTGCGGGGCCCGGGCCGGTCCATCAGAGCCTCCATCAGATCCTTCCTTCCCCTCAGCCCTGCCCTGCACAGCTGGGGAGCTGCTCCACAGCAGAAAGGCTCTGCTGTGGGCACTGTCCCTGCTGCTCCCCCTCGCTGGAGGGTAATTCCCCTGGCAAGGAGCTCGTGGAAGCACAGCTCCAGCGCTGCCAGCACAAGCTGTCACAGCACACGGCACTGCGGAGACACTGGGTTAGCAGAGCAAACCTGGTGGGTTCAGGCTGCTACAAACAGCCCACACAGACCCGTCAACAGAAGAGATTCACCTGCCCTGGGCCTGACTTTCTCCAGAAAGGATGGGTTTTACAATGCTCAGATTGTCTTGGCCACCTCCAGCTCCGAGGCTCCCTGTTCCTGTGGGTCTGCATGGATGGAGGTGCTTTGGGTCACATTTACCTCACAGTGTCCTTCCAGGAAAAAGCATCCCAGCCAAGCTGCAGAGAATGTCATGTGCTGCAGTTCTGAGTCACAACACATGAACTGCCCCAGTGCCCCTTTTGGTTGGTGGAGGCCAACAGGGAGGAGCTTTCTGCTGTGTTTCCATCAGTTTCCCAGTGAACACTCAGCTCTCACAAGGGTATCACCACAAAAGCTAATTCTGTACTCCCAGCCACAACAGCTTCCCGTCTCCTTCTTGAGGAGGCTGTGGCCAGAGTTCTCCTTGCCTGGACCAGAGGACAGGCCTTGGGCACACATGCAGACACATCCCCCTCCATGGCAGCCCCTGGAGCATCAGGCTGCCTGTAGGAGCAGATCACTGGGGTTTAACCAAAACCTACAGCTCCCAGTATTAGCAGGTATGAGTAAATAAAAATAAATAATGAGTTGAGCGAGTTTGCAAGTTTCTGATCTGCAGCACACCCTCAAGTGTTTAACACAAGGAATTTCAGTTCATGTCTGTTTTTATTAGAAAGCAAACCCAAGGGTGTTTCTCCTCTCCTCTTTTGCTTTGTTTTTAAAAGCTTGCAGTTTCAGGAGAGCAAACTGTTGACTTGAATTTCATTCTGGCTGGTGCAACAGCCAGCCAAAGGCTGTTCTAGATTGTCTGGTGAGGGAGGGAGGAGTTGGAAACAGATGTTTTGGACTCTTGCAAGCAATCTTTATTGATTTTCTTCCTTTCTCAGTCACTTCCTGCAGAGGCAGCACAGAACGGTCTCCTCAGGACACTGACCCAGATGTGCCCTCCTCCATCTCTGCAGTGACCACTGAGACTGGGAGTGATGAAGTGTTCATCATTTCTGCTGGACCTGGGACCAGTGGGCTGAGCTTTACCACCTACAGGATACAGGTACATCCCCAGCATCTCCTGCAGGCTGCAGGATGTCCCTCTTGGACAGCACTTGTCCATTTTTGCCTAATGCCCCCTTTCCAGAAAGGCAGGGACTGAACCAGGCAGTTCTCCTACCCCTCAAGCTGAGCTGCCATCAAATGAAGTGGACTGTGATCCCCTGAGCCAGAATCTTCCCAGCTTTGGGAAGAGCAAATGCAGAACCCTACTAGCAAATAATGGAGATGTTTGCCAGCAGACAGGAGGACCAACCTGCAGAAGTGTTAATTGGCAAAGCTGATGTTCCATTAAAATTTACCACCTGTAGTAACTAAAAGACCCGAGTCAGACTTACTCCTGCCCACCCCTCCAAGTGATCAGGGAAATTACTCAGCTCCTCAGCTTGGCAGAGAGTGTCTCACCAAGCTCATGTGAAAATTAACATTTTAGGCTCCAAAAAAATCAAATACTTCAAATGAAAGCACCGAGGCCCTCTCAGATTCACAGACAGAAACCTGAATTGATTCAGCAGGTTCTCTCTTATTTTAGCTCTTTCCCCTGGGCTCCTGGTCCTTTATTTATTCAGAAACAGATGATGGCTCAGAAGCCTCAGGTCTGGCTGTCACCTCTTCAACCTCGAGTGAGTATAAACAGAGCACATCCATTGCAGGTGCCTGCTAAAGCCTTTCCCAGGTCAACACTCTCTTCTCCAGTGCCCTGTCTCTTTTTCCCAGGATAAAGAGGATAAACAACCAGCACAAGGAACTCACATGCCCAGGACAGGCTGTGTAATACTTCTGTCACAGTTTACAAAACAAAAGCATTCTGTATCCCTGCACTTGATTAGGAAATTGGCCAGGAGGCCCGGCTGGTCAGGATTTTCCTATGCTGGTGTAAGACACGTGCTGAGCTTTGCCTCCAGCTGCCACCCTGATGAAGAGAAAGAGGGAAAGAAGGGAAAACAGCTCTGGAGCCTTCCCTTGCCTGAATGTGACCTTCTGTGGAGCAGGGCACTGGGGGATATAGCCAGACTGGGCACCCTTGGACAAACCTGGTCCTTTCCAGAGCAGAGAGCTTCACCTGGTGGCAGTCACACACATATCCAGCTTCTAGGCAGGAGGAAAAACCATTTTCCTGCCCCTTTTCCCCACTTTAGTCAGAAGGAACAAATACACACAATCCCCCCATTTCTATTCTGACATTGCTTTTGCAATCAACATTCAGAGGACATTTATACATAAAAAAATAGAAGAGTGTTAAAACAGTGAAAGTAACCCGAAGAATTAAACACATTATTAAGCCAGAAAGCATCTCCTCAGTGATGTCCATGCAGCACACAAACAAGACAATACTCCCAACGAAATTCCTCAAGGAACCATGGAAGCATGGCAGGACCTTTTAAAAGCCCTGGGCCTTTCCCCACAGCTGAAGACCATCCTCTCCAGGGCTGTGCAGATTGAGCACAGCAGACCAGTTACAAACCTGCACTCAAAGGGGCTCTCATCAGGCCACTTGGTGCTGAGGGCTCCTGGATGTCAGACGTGTTTACAGCTGAATTTTTAGTTGTGTATTTTTAGGGTGTGAAATGCTGCTGGCCAGCCAGCCTCCAGGCCTCACAGAGGATGTGCTGTGTGGCTTTGTGGCCAGCACCAGGCAGTGGGATGAGATATCTGCTGGAGCCCAGCCCGTTCCTTGGCAGGAGCTGAGCAGTTATCCCCTTGTGAAAACATGTGTGAAATCCCGAGCCTTCACAGTACAGTAAATAATGCCAGCAGACTCACCTCACGCAAAATGCTTGACTAGAATTTGTTAAATTATAAGGAGCTTTCATTAAAAAAATTATCTTGACCTTTCTCCCTGAGAAATTGTGTCTGGCTGCTTGGTCCTGTGCTGCCCACCAAGTGTGAGCCTGGGCCTGAGCCAGTGATTAACTGGCTTTGCTCTGCAGCTTCTGCTCTGCAGCTTTTCAAACCTGTTTGAAGACACCAGTCCTGTGTCATGAGGGAAGAGCTGGGAGCGCAAAAACCCCCTCTGTTTGTGACTGGTGTGAGGTAACAGAGGGTGGGATGGCTTCTGGGGAGATTCCAGGGCTTCTCCAGTAGTCATGGCTTCCTAAATCCCCTTTGGTTTAAGGCATCATTCACCCTTTGGCTGACTTATGACCATGATCTCTGACTTCTGAGCAGACACTGCAACTTTCAGATGCAAAGGTTTGAGTAAAGAGTATGATGATGGAAGTCTAACAAACATTTTCCAAAGTCTAGAAAATACACTGTTCATCTTCCCAGTTACTTCCAGTGTACCTATCTCAAAACCAGAGGCTAATTTTTGCATCAGTTTGGAAGTATTTACAATAATATTAGAATAATGAATACTAAGACAGCCTGAAGGGGCCACTAAGGAGAAGACAGGCGGCTTAAAATTTATAAATATTGTCCCTTTAATAAAATCTTAGATTAGGAGCTTAGTATTGAAACCAACTTATGCAGAGCCTGATGCCTCTCCTGGCTTCCTACTGAGTTTCTTTTTCTGATCTAGTGCTAATTTCTTGCCTCTCTGCCCGTCCATTTCCAATATGACACATTCACTAAATAGTTTCTTTGATTTGCAGAAACTTGGGAGATTCAGATTCTCAGAAATATCAAATTACATGTTTCTGGTTTCTCAGGATTTTAAAATCCAGGACACTGTGGGATTTATTTCAGACACTCTTTAAGGACTATGTAAACTTTGGAAATATGGATTTTTCATTCTTCTCATGACAACCATATTCGCACAGCTGAAAATTAAAAATATGTATAGAGTTGTGTAACAGGAGGCTTAAATAACAGGTGAGGTATTAGTAGGAATGAAAGGAGATTCACAGGAATGTCAGGAATTCTCTAACTTTCCTGGCTCTAAGCTCATATCAATATTAAAGATAAAAATTGTGATTTCAAATGCAACATCAGAACTTAGAACATCAGAACATCAGAAGTATGGAAGAGATGTTTGCCTATAGCTCATTCCCATGTCTGATCAGCTCTGATCTTCACAGGGCTGGTGACAGCAGTTTAATGTAGTCTCACCTTCTGATGATGCCAATTTTACAGCTGTCTGGATGTCTTGTTCTACTCCTAAGGCATGTTGTCCACCTGAAGAAGAGCATTTTTTATGTGAAATGCAAATCCCCTTGGCACCAATCCACTTCTTGTGCTTCTTGTTCTATTCATCACAGACACTGAGAACAGATTATTTCCTTTATTTTTCATTCCTTTTATTTTTTAATTCTTCCCTAACATAGGATAATGAGCATCACTTGCTTCAGTCTTTTTCCCCAAACTGTGCATTTTTGAGACTTCTGCTTCTGGATTTCTTTCAGTAGGCTCCATCCCCCTTAAGTTTTATTTAAGGGGGATGGAGCCTACTGAAAGAAATACACAAGAAGTACACCTGGAGCCTTCCAAGAGCCAAGCAGAGTGGAAGAATTCTGTTTTGCACAGTGAAGTTTATGACTCTGATCTGTCAAATACTTCCAGTAAAGTTAAGCTGTGGATATTTCATATAATTAATGAGGGTTGTAGGACTATATCTTACCTAACTGAAATTTCCCCCTTCAGCTGTAAACCCTAAACTGGGGGAGCAAGGTAGAACTTTCCTCCAGGGAAGTCAGCGAGCTTCAGGCAGCAGACTGGAAGGGAAATGATGAGAAGTTGCATTCCTGAGTCCTCTGAGAAAGACTGAATCTAACTTGACTGTTAGCACAAGTCTCTCACACCAACAGCCTGTTTCCAAAGTGTTTTAAAAATGTTTCGATGAAAGATGCCTACAAATGATCTTTATTTGCCGTTTTCAGGACAAAAACCTGAAAAGGAGCGTGACAAGCCCGGGCTCTGTGTCGGAGTGGCTGAGCTCGCAGCCCGCGGCTGCAGGGGCTGCAGACAAGGGGAACGCGCAGCTGGAGAACCCCTGTCCCCGGCAGCGCACCTGGAGCGCCCGCACCTTCCACGACCTCCTGGCTCCCATCCCGCAGCTGCAGAAGAAATGGTGCAGCTGGAGCACCAACAGCCCCTTCACAAAGCTGGTGGACAGCAGCGTGAGTCTTGCACAGGGGAGGGTGTTGGGGTCTCAGTGTTTTGCGGAGAAAAGAAGAAACTTCACAACTTTGTAAAAGTTGTAAAGCCCGGTGTGCCTTTATTACGACGCGCCGGACGCAAGTCCCCCAACAAGGCATGCGTACTTCTGAAGACCTCGGGTCTTCTTTTATCCTCCTTCTAAATGCATATGCATACAGTTTCACAATAAGTTCATACAAATTAATTCTGTGTGACATTTAGCACTAGTTCTTCTTTATCAAAGGAATTTCTAAGTCGGGGGCAAATCGACCTTGTGGTCTTTTCTGTTTTTCTTTCTCTGTCTCCTTGCTGTCTCGGCATGCGAGTTCTTCCTTCAGCTTTGGCCTCACAGACTTTTCACTTCTCTTAGACACTTCACTTAATTCAGAATGGATCTTTACTCTGTCTCATCAGCTCCTGTATTTCCCCACTGTTCACTGGTTGGAACACGTTTTCCCCTTGGCCAGTGCCTCATCTCTCTGTCCTGCAGTGCAAACACATCCCAGTCCATCTTCCTGGGTACATGGGAAAGTCTCTGCCTAATTATACTGTAATACAGGCTTTCCTAAATATTAAGCAGCTGTATTTTCCAGCAGTTGGCACCTGGTTAAGAAATTATCCCCAGTCCAGAAGAACATTAAAAAATGCCTTCAGACAAGATTATCTCATTGAGTGTTCTGACATGTGATTTTTCCCCCTGGTTATGCCTAGTATTTATTATAATTGGTGTATTATTATTGCACTGCAAGGAATCTGTAGGTGTGGCAGGGATATCTGGGTCTCACTGACTGTAGTCATCAAATCAACAGCTTGTTACAAAGCTAATAAAGGATGTTTCTTCCTTTTTAAAGTAATAACATAGGTTTTTGCTAAAGAATGCATCTTACCTCTAAAATAACCAGGAATTTTAACTTTTAGTTCTCTCGGGATCAAAGTTGAGAGAGAGAGCTGCTTTCCATGGCATGTCTGCTAATTTTGTACTATTTTTGGCAGGGTTTTTCTACAGCTGCAAGACCCCAAGGTGTGCCAACCAGGAAGGTAATCTCAGCCACTGAGATAGAGGGAGCATCAGAGACTGTTTACTCTGATTCATCTGCCAGTAATGCCTCCTATCCCCTCACTCTGTCTGCACAGAGGCAGCGAAAGTTAACCTCCTGCAATTTGAAGAAATCCAGATTTGGGAACCCTTATTTTGGATTTTTAGCCAGTTCCCCTGACAGCAAACATATGAGGTCCTTGGATCCCTCGAGACATCTAGGGGCAGCATCTCCAGTTAACAGCCAAAGCCCCAAAAATCTTCTAGAGAGCTCCAACCCACTGAAAATCAACTTGGTCAACGGTTCAAAAACAAAGGAGCTTATGGTAGAAACAGATAAAAACAAACCAGTTTTTGTTATTTCTGAAGAAGGGGATGATCAGCAGCCTCTGGTCCTGGCAGAACACCTTAGTCAGTGTGGAGATCACCTGCCAGAGCAAAATGCTGTGTATGCTCAGGCCATGCCAGAGAAGCAGCCGGTGGTTCTGAGTGCGGAGAGGAACAGCTCTGCCCCCTTCACATCGAGCCTTCCCCTGTGGGCTAAATCCCCCACGTCGTACAAAGGCCATGGGAAGGGCCCCAGCTCCTCCAGGGACCAGCAGAGCTCAGCTCTCAGTGTTGGTGGGGATGCCAACAGCGCTGAGCCCTCCCAGAACTGCGACGCCCCCGCTGCTGCCACGCTATGCCAAGCCTCAGCCCAGTGATGAACTGGGAACGACTGAACCATCAGGTCCCAAACCCAGAGGGAACAGGACAGGAGCAGAGCAGAAGCTGTGCCCAGCAGCTCAGTGTGGCAGTCACATGTGGCAGCTTTGTTGAGAGCAGCCTTTGCTTCCCACACGTTGGGACTGAGATTACAAGGATACAAACCACAGCACAGCGCCAATGCCATCTCCCTTCAGTCACTAACCTCATCTCTCTTCTCCTGCATGAGACTTGGATGGAGTTTGTACAAGAAAGCATCCTCTGGAAAGGTACTTCAGGCTGCAGAACCCCTTTTCTGGGATGGGAATGAAAGTAACCCGGGGCAGTCACACCGTGGTTTATATCTGAAATGTAAATCAGTCCCCTGTCCCTGTGGCATCACCTGAGTCTTTCTGTGGGGAGCTCTGAGTTAGCTTCTGTTTATAGCTCTGCCTGTACAATCCAAGCCTTGCCAAGCCAAGGGTAAGAATTCAATCATGCATGTTTGCATACAGTTTTGTAAACTTCATTTTAAGTATTTCATAACTTCTGCAGTCTAGCACAAAGCTTACCAAGCATTAGCAACTCTAGTATTAAAGAGCAAGATTATCTCATCTCCAAACTCTTTAGAGAAGTGTACAGACAAGCTGAGCAACCCAATACCAGATGCTTGTTCTATTAAAGTCTGATGTAGCTTTATCTTTGTTAGGTCTACATAGGCTTAGAACACCTCAGTCCACTGCATTAAATGACTCCTCATGGCAACAGGAGCATGTGTAAACACTGAAATACTAGGAATAGTCTTCAGAATCCAACACTTGGATATTTGCAGCTGCTCTGATCCTATATTCACCAGCTATTTATTGCTGGTAACGCACATTGACTAGAGAAATATTCCCCTTCCTTTAGCAGGCAAGACTTGAAAGACAAAATTAAGGTGGGGCAAACTTTGAGTGCTCACTTTCTTTAGAACAGAACCCTACATGGCTGTGCCTCCCTGAGTACAAATCCAGGGCATTCAATGGAACACTGAACCAAAGGGAAGCCTGCTAGTCCTATTGCCTTTAATAACCCCATCAGTATTTTAATTTCCTCCTGGTGATATTTTCCTATCTTTGTAAGAGACTCCTGCATGTTTGTCCCAGAATTCAGAATTGTTTTTCTTTCTTAAATGAAACAATTCCCTCTGAAGCTGCATTTTGCAGCTGAGACAGCACATTCTTTTAAAGCAATAGTATGTCATAAAAACAGGTGCCAGAAAGAAATCTCCTGCACAAGTCTTCCCCTGTATTAGCTGCAGTGTGCATCCAGTTATCTTAATCCTTCTCTGTGAAGGCATTTAAGACTGATTGCTGAAATATTTAACTGAATTATTTATGATTTCACCTGCTGCTACAGCTTCCATTTGCCACCATTAATGTCTGAGATATGCAACACAAGACTGTAGGTTTTGCCTTATATTTTCTCTGTGTGTTTACATGTCTACCTAGACATAGAAGCTGTGCAGCTGGTAGCAGTGGAAGCAAAAGCACATTTGCCCTTTAAGCAATTGACTCAAACATGAACAGCAAACAAATCTCTGCATTTATTATTTCCAGACTCAGTTCAGTGCCAAAGTCTGGCTCCATGTTGGTTGGTTCTTTTTTGGTGGGTATTTTCTGTTGTTGTTGTTGTTTAAATTAATGCTACTTGATTCAAAGGGAAGAGATTAATATATTTATGGTTTTAAAAATATTTAGAAGTCTTCAGTACTCTAACAATAACTTCCACTGCATTAAATTCATATACATTGTAATTTAATGTTCTGTTACTTATTACATTTCTAAAGTTTGAAATACTAAAATCTACTTTTGAAAAATACTTGTGTTCAATTATTGACAATAGTTACATTTGAAGGGTTGGAAAAAGTGGCTTTTTCAATAAAAGCATGTTTAACCACTCATTTCTATGGTGTAACAACACTTAATTTGTTTTGCTGAAAGCCTGAATTGTGCCTCAGAGCCTGTGGGGTACCCCAGTGGTGGCAGAAGAGCAGAAAAGCAAACAATCCTTTTTAGATCCGTCCCGATTTCTCTGAGACTGAACATGAGGTGGTTGTTTACACCAACTCCTCCACTACCTGTTGTGTAACCAAAGAGCAGACTCTGCTCACCAGGTTTGTCCAACTGCTGCCAGAGGAGGTTTCTGTGGGAGTTTGTGTTTCCTTCCAGGTCCATCAGTGCCTTCTGCAGCAGCAGATGGGCAACAAATCACAGACACCCTGGCTGCACCATGGACTCTACACACACACACATATATGTGTGTGTATATATATATATATATTGCTCTGGATGAACACGAAATATTGAACAGTGCTGCTTATTCTCAGAACAGAGATGATTTAACCAACTATTTAAAGCTGATGCCTTCTGGCACTAGAAGATGCTGAAGCTCAGTGCCCAGGTACCCCAGGGGAGACTTCAGTTCCTGATTTGCCTTTTGAAGTTTTTTTGTTTGATTAGGGTTTTTTTGGATTTTTTTTAATGCAGATCACTAAAATTAACTGCTAAAAAGGTATTCGTGTTATATTTTGTACCTTCAAAGAATGTATAAAATATTTTCCTCCTCTTACAGCTAAAGCAATTGTTTTGAAGTTCTCATATTTTCATTTTTCCCCCCTCAGAAACACAAATAACTTCTACCTAAACTCTTCCAAAAAGTCACAGTGTAGAGCTAAGAAATTCTGAGAGCTCTGGGTGGAATAAAGCACGTTAATACTCTCAGCTGTAAATATTGACTAGGATTAGTTTTTAAATAGTATTACTTATGGCATTTATTTTGTTCCTAACAGTTATTATTACTTTGGAGAGCTATGTTGCCACTTTTAATGACAGAAAACCTCATCCCTCATGCATGGGCTTGGATTCAGTTTTGCCCTTGTGCAGTGCAGGGTTTGCTGTTTGAGTCAGTGTTCTGTAACCAAGCAGTGAATGGGGTAAGCACTCCAAGCACTCACTGAAGAGAGGGGAAAAATCATTCCAACCACAATTGCATGGGGGGAAAATGTAAAAAAAACCATTATGGAGCTATCAAAGAGCAGTATCCTTTTCAACAAACCTGAATAATACTCACCTTTATTTTTTTAAATGAATTATTCTGGAACATACTAGCCAAAGCCTCTAGCCAATGTGTTAGGTAGACTAAATAGGACAAAAATATGTGGGCATTCCCTATTTTTTCACTGTACAAACAGTGGTTCAAAGTAAAAGCTTGAAGCCATAGAAGCTGACAAGAATCTGGTGTGCTGAGGTTCTCACTGTCAGGTATTTGAACTGGTTGGGAATGGAGGCTCAAAGGGGAAACAACACATTTAACATCCAGGTAAAGCATCCTAACTTGGAAGATTCAGAATAGCATTTAGCAAGAAAAATCCCACTTATAACTTAGTAGAAAAACATGAACTGAGGTTTCCTTTCGGAACTCTAACTCTTTGTTAAGAGCAGTTGGTTGCAACTTTTTCTGCTCAGAACTCTTTTTTTTGGGGTTTTTTCCCTCAGGAGGGTGGCACATGAGCCCTAACAAAACACATTTGACTCAAACAGTCCAGTCAGTAGATTTTATTCTAAACAATTAAAGATTAACTTGAATTGCAAGGGAAAAGGTAAGTCATTCCTAAGCCAACACTTACCTAATGAAAGCAAGTGAAACTCAGCAGCACTGAAAAGAATACCCAACAGAGACTAAATACAGCTTCAACATATATTCATGGTCTGTCTAGAAATGTCTTTGATGTTAAACCTCATATGGCACACTTAGCATTTTTTATAATTCATTTCCTATGGAAACTAATGAGCTTAAGGGTGAAATTACCTCATTGAAAGTCAAAATGGAAGTGTGAAGAAAAGAAGGATGACCTGGAAAGCAGATTTAGAAGCAATCTTTGCATATTAAGCATTGCTGTGGGAAATAGTATAATTAGTTTTCTTCAGAACTTATTCCTTGGAATTGTATAAGTGGTATTTCAGCTCCCAAACATCATGCAGAAGGAACATTAGATAAAATAGGTGGAAAAAATGCAAAATCCTCACATGTTCTTCAAATCAAGATTTTTTTTTCCTAACTTTCAGTGACTGTTGACTTATTTTTAAGTGGGCAGACCATAAAAAAAACAAGGCTCCTTTCCAGCAGACTTCTAAGGGGCCATAAGAAACCAGATTTTCAGAGCATAATTTGGAATAAGCATTCACTTCCCAAATTCCTAACTCCTTTCACTTGAATCAACTTATTTCCCTAAGCTCCTGCTGCAGGCTAAACCATCTGCCCTACACAGTTCTACTGAAGACTGGAAATTGGTACCAAATGCATGTGTTTTGTTTGGTGACTGAAAAAGCTAATAATTAACCTTGGACTGTCAAATACCAAGTTATTCCTGCTAAATACAATGAAAACAGTTTCAGAGTTTAAGCAGAAATTATCCTGCAGAATTTGAGTACCTGAGCCACTCCAAGGGCTCCAAGAGCTGCCAGTGGTCATACATTTGTCCCTTCAATCCCACCAACATTTTTCTTTTTTCTTTATGCAGAAAGTGCTTGGAAGAGCTTTGGCTGTGCCAGACCTGATCTCTCAATAGTGCATTAATCCCAAAGCAGCAGCTCTCTCAAACTAAATTAGTTACAAGTCATTTGTGGACATAATGGAGTAGAAATAATTTAAATCCACCACTGCAAGTGCAAGGCCAGCCAAAATTACCAGTTTTAAAGGCTATCAGCTCATCTTTCTGGTGCACAGAACAACACTGTGTTTTCACTTTTACAATACTTAACCTGAGTTTGAGTTTCACTTAAATTTAGCCTGACAGCTGGATAAAGAACAGCAACATAGATTAGCTACAACATTAAAGAGTATCCAGCTTCAAGTGTGGGGATGGCAGCAGCACAAAAATCCTGGGATGCTAAACTGCAACTTGAAGCTTAACTCTGGCATCACTGTCTTCCACCTCAGATACAACAGGGCAGGCAAGTGCTCCTATTTACTCAGCAAGGCCAAGGTTCTGTGCAGAAAAAGTTGTACTAACAGTAGTCATTTGAAACCTTATAATTTATACAATTGTAATAAAGATGAACACAGTATTACAGTAAGTTCATCCAGGCTGCTGTTAAATCAGGTGGTAAAATACCTGTCACTTCAGTGTTTATGGTGTTGCAAGAAACTGAAATAGTAACTACTTTTTTAAAAAAGTAGCAAACTTTTTAATTTGCAAGCATCTTGAGCCCTCTTACTTCTATTTAATAATCTTTCACTCATAAGATTTATTATACATCCTGTAGGGACACTGATGATCCTTTGCAGTATCATCTGACACTTTCAAGGAAGTTTGAGAATGACATAAAAACTCAAGAAATTTTCAGTTACTCCAAGTTCAGGGATGGTATTTGCTTGTAAAATCTCAACATTCAAATAACTAAAAGCATCACTGAGTACTAGCAAGTGTTGCATACATCCATTTCTGTGGTGACAGTACATGCCACACAAGAAACACAGACAGACAACTTCAGTAGCTTTTTTTTCTTTTTTTAATTAATAACTTCTTAGTTCAGGAAAAAAAAAATAAACCACAAAAGAAAACTGGAAGAACTAGTCTCCACCTTCTTTATAAAAGAACTTTTCTCAAACAGAGAGACTATATACCTTGTTCACCACTATGTCAAATCCTATCATAATCACCTTGGTTTCCACATCTATTCTACCACATTTCATGCCCAGCTTCCAAACATCTCTTATAAAGGAGGTGGGGATGTGCTTTAGACAGGTTAAAAATATGCTGCACCTTTAAAGTATTTAAACAATTACACCAAGCATAGTTCATACATTTATCACATTAACTATCACCTGGTAACCATACATTTAAAAAGGTCTAAGGTAGAGTATGTAATACCCATGACAGATACTCTTACTTACTTAAGAGCATATAAAGATCAGGATTTATTCACCCTCCCCATCTGCAAGCCAATTTCTGATCTCTTCCTGGTACAATATAAATGACCAAAAAAAATCCCTTCATTCCATTGCACTACTGCAACCCTATATGCATAGAAAGGCAGATTAATTACCTGTGACAGGGAAAAGGAAGAGGGTTTTAGAAAACAACTTGAAGAACATCTACTGCACAGGTACTTTAGATGTTAAGCACATGAATTCTGCTGTTTGGGTTTTCTCCCCAATTTTTTTTTCTTATGGTCACTCAATACACCCCTACACAAACAAAATTTGAGTAAGTGCAAGTTACTCCTGACCAACAAAACAACTTCAGCACAAGAGGCTTGAACACCAGCACAGTGACAAGGCTGTGCTGAAAGCCCATCTGGGGTGTAGGAGTGGTGAATGAAAATGTAAAGCACATTTCTGCATATAATGTGCAAAGGCTTGATCTCCACAACTGCACTCAATTTGCTACATGCACAGCCAGAGATGAAATGAGATCAAAACCAGCTGGGAATGGTTGTCCTGAGAAGATACAATAACCATTAAAAAATCTAAACATAAAATACAAATACAGAAGCAACAGAACATTGTTAATACTAAAAGACAGAAACACACTGTTGTTGTTAAAAGAAGTTTCAAGTAATATTCCAGATCCAATTTCAATCCTACTCACAGGAGAAAATGCCCAGAGATTAGGAAGAGAAGTCCACACCAAAGTGTATTTTTAATAGCATAAGGGCATGGTCAACAGACCCATCCTTGCGACAGCTATTTTCAAAAATAAAAAATCTAAACAGAAAGACATCATTCTAATTAGCATTCTTAGTAAGATGTGCATTACTGGAAATAGTTGCTCAATTCACTGCAACCAGTAGACACGATGTGCTGCATCATTTGTGCTCCATTATATCACAAGATACTGTGTGTACACTTTTTAACATCCAAGTATAAATCCTGCTCATAAAATAAGGCATACTTAAAACAACATGGTCTCTACAGAGGTAACTTTGAATGATTTCTTCTCATTCTGCTCCACTCTTGTAGGTGTGATGAGAACAAAATTGGTCCCAGTTGAGGTCTGTCAACATTAGCAACCAGATTATGATCATATCAATTTGTAGGGAAGGGGGAAAGTTGGGATTTCTTTGTTTTTAATGACACTTGGGACATCTCCTGAATGAGCTCTGCAGAAGGCATGAAAATAAAATCTACAATTCCTATGTCAGTGACACCATGTGCCCCTTCATGATCCCTATCTCTATCCCTATCCAGAAATGCCTCCATATTGCTACAATTTGTCCAAATCCACTCATTTTCTGTAAGATTGTTCCTTCCAGTAAAGCTGCTGTATTCTGTTTTAAGTTAGTTTTTTCTACATTTTCACCAGTGTATGCATGCTAGAGAACAGCTGCATTGCAGAGGTACATATTTAGCACATGGTATCAAACCAAAAAAGAAATACAAAAAAAAATGAACCAGTGTGTCCTACTGGCTGCTCTATGTCAAAAGCACTGTTTGGTCTTCTGATATAAAACACTACAGAAGTAATATTAGCAGATGTCTGTTCTGCTTCAAGTATTACCCCACCTTTAAATGTGATCTTCAAATTTTTGTGCAATTCTTTTTGTAATTTCACGTGAATAAAAATATCAACATGTCTAAACTAAGAAAGGAAACTGTCCTACCTCCACTGTAACACTGCACATATGGTAGAAGCTTTAAGTTGAAACAGCTGTTCATTGGATGGATTTTTTAAAAAGGAATATTAATGTGGTTTCTAGCCCAAAGGCAATGGGTAGCAACAAAATATCGAACCACCGCAAAATGCAGTTACAAATATACACTGACAATATCCTCCTTAAATATTAATGGCTCTTGAAATACCCATCAGATACTTTTACAAAACTTCTCTATTTTAAGTCTATCGATTTTTCTTAGTTTCTTCACAAGTAGTGCAAATACACTCCTTATTCTTAGGTCATCCCAAGA
Organism: Ammospiza nelsoni; assembly: GCF_027579445.1. Taxonomy (NCBI): domain Eukaryota; kingdom Metazoa; phylum Chordata; class Aves; order Passeriformes; family Passerellidae; genus Ammospiza; species Ammospiza nelsoni. The sequence goes on along the minus strand of NC_080650.1, from coordinate 6,833,758 downwards.
TATGGCTGGTTTTTGTGAGTGTGGTTTGTTTGTGTTCTTCACTGAAGTGACACAGGGACACTGTAGTCATGAGCATGGAATGCAATGCTTGCTGGACTACCTTGGAAAAAAAAAATCTACCTTATTCATGTACAGCTGTAAAATTCTACAAATTAAAAATTTCACATCAGGTTACCTGATGGAAAAGTGAATGATTCCCTGCTATGGGGGAACTAAGCAGATCCCCTGAAACCTTAAACTGTACAAGCAGTGTAACAGGCTTTTGTCCCCTCTCTATAGACTCCAAGTTTTCAGTTCTTGAATCTTGTTTGCTCACAAATGTGATTGAATTTCCTAAAATAAAGAAAAACATAATATTAAAATGTAACAAAGTTCTCACAAGTCAGGCAACAAAAGCAATTCAGCATTTTGCTCAGGGTATTTTAAATGTTAAACAGTCTAAAGCAGACCATTTACACACTGAAATCTTTTTCAGAACCTGTTTAGATCATACTTTACTGTCATTTTACATGTAACAGGATTTTCAACATCTCTCCTGCCTAACCCTCATTAGTTTTATTATGCACACAGAAAACCTGTTATTAAAAAGCATTCCTCTATACTTCTGCATACTTCAAACCCAGAAGGCAATTAAAAAAGGAATCTGTGATTTAATTTTCCCCTGCAAGGTATTAGTAACTTTTAGTATGTAATGCTGTCTGCATTACAGAAGTCATTAAGAACTAGAATTAACTAGGCTAATTTTATATTTCAACATAAACACATTCTCTTAGTGGCTTAGAATCTTCTGGAAAGAAAAAGATTTTCTCAGCCTGTATTATCTAAGTTTCATAGGAATGGCAAATCTGTCTTCATGGATTAAACAGAAAACATCATTTACTACCAAGCACTTCTTCTCACTTCTCAAAAACATTTCACTGTTCCTTGTTTTTCTCTTGCTTGGGCCATGTGGCCCTTCACACACAACTGAAACAGAAGATGGGGGGTTGAGTGTGTCAGTACATGTGGAGGAAATGGTGCAAAGGAGATCCTGAATTTTCCCCTCAGCTGGATTAGATCAAAGATCAGAAAAACCTTGCTCACATAATCTAACTACTTAGTAGAACAATTTAGCTCAATTAAAAAAATTTAAATATTATCTGGATATAAAAGAGTGGTATGACAGCACTGTTTGCTTTTATGGATTTCAAGAACTAAATGTAGCAGCCAGTAAAGTTCTAGGAAGGACTAATGCTTGGGGGGAAAAGAGAAAGAAGGAAAAAAAGAAGGGGGAAAAAACCCCTGAGTCATTTTTATTCTAGATGAAATTTTCCACAACATGAACAAAGATGACTGGTGAGTACTTTGATATTGAATTAACGCTAACATTTCAAAACAAAATCTCCTCTGGGAACGCAGACTGTCCTATAATGTGAAGTTACAGATAGCAGTGGTACTTCAAATTACATCTGCAACTTAAATCCAAAATTATTTTTGAAAGCTATTTGGTAAAACCCTTGAATTTGTAAGAGACTGCAGATGAATATTTTACAAGTCTGTCTTATGATCCGCTTGCCTGAGCTGCACAGACTGGTTATTTTCAACCCACAGTACCTGAAATATTAAAGGAATTATGCTAAGCGGGTATGTACATTGCAACATTAGAAAGATACTGCAGAATCTTCTATTCATTAAGGCAATTTCTCAATAAGGGGTAACAGCTCCTCTATCTTAAATTACACTGAGAATTTAGAGAATTATTCATAAGGCAAGAAGGATTTTTCAACCCTGCCTGAAACCAGTTAGTTCTTAGGGAGAAAATTTTTGTTTTGTTTTATGAGTCTTTAATATTTGTCTTACTACATGTGCATCTTTTTATAAGAATAAAACTGCATTGGCCTTGATATTTTTACTCAAGAAGCTTGATTTACTTTGGAAGGACATTTCTCACCAGATACCGGCAGTCCAAGGCTGGTATTAAAACTCTTGACAAGTACAGGGTTAATCTCTTTTCAGGCTCAGTATTTAATTTTTGAGGCATGCCAGATTCCTTGGGTCAGAGATGTAAGACCTAGAAACTCCTCGGGAACCTGCTGTGGCTTATGTTACATGCTCCAAGCCGCTCCTGTTGCTAATTATTCCCACCAATTGATTCCTTCAATGGAAGCTGCACTTCACTGAAAGAATCCTTCCACCCCAGTGGGTGGAAAAACAGCCTCAAGAAATGTCAGCCATGGGTTACATCAACTTACAAGTGCTGGCAGTGCCCTGATGCACGGAGGGCTCATTTCAAAGTCGTGTTAAAAACAAAAATGACAAAAAATTCCCCAATGCTCACCCAACCCTGCTTTATGCTGCAAGTTCTGGCACTTGAAAGGCTGCATTTAGATTGTTGTTGGTTTGGTTTTTTTAAGGAACACAAAGCAAAACCACCTTCTGAAGTGTACAACTTACATGGCGTGGTGTGCTTTGACCTGAGTTCGACAGTTGCGTCCCCAGTAGCAATCAGGACGTGATGTGACAGTCACTGCAAGAGAGCAAAGGAAATGTTGCATTTATTACAAAAGTCATTTAAGTGACCCAGATTATTAAGCCACTGCTAATGGTGGTTACTCATCAGAAACAACACATGATTGGCAAGAAATTACTCTAGAACTATATTGTTTCACCTTTCTGGAAACAAAGCAAACACTCTGAAGGACAAAAAATTAGTTTTTAATGTTAATGCGGAATTATGATGAAAGTGTTTGGTTCTTAGTGCTGTCAACTGAAGTTTTACCATTTATTTTAATAGAGATGGACTTGATTAAACACTCATCATTTGTCTAGATGTATTTCCACACAAAAGAAAAATTATTAATTTGGGTAGAGTTTGCTGCTTTCCCCCACCTTCACATACATTACAACTCAGCTGTCCAGCAGATGAACTGAAAACCAATGTTAAGGGCAAACCAGATACACAATTTTTGCTCATTATGTACAGCATCACAAGCAGATTTCTCAACAACTTAAGACTGGGAAGATGTTGCTAACAACAAGAACTAAGTTGACAGAAGTAATATTTAAAAGCAAACTGTTGGAACAGCATCTGTCCCAAACAAATTCAGGTCTGAATGAGGGACAGTTGCTTGCATGCAGTTTTATACTAGAATTTCAAATGCAAAGATTTAAAATCAGTTTATGAAAGCATTCTAGTTCCTAGTTGAGAGCTGGTAAAGTGTTAAATTGTTCAGAAAATGCATCATTTTATGTACTTAAATGGGAAAATAAATTTAATTACAGCAATTGGTTCCTGTTGACGATATTCTGATTTTACTGAGTTCCTCTTTTCACTCTGCAGATATATTTATTCTACAGATGAGAAATGATACTGAAAGAAAAGGTCCCATTAAGGAGTCTGAAAATAACTACACACAAGCTTAGCAGCTGACAAGTAAAGCCAGGAGCTAAGACATTATCCTGCAACAAGATTTGCAATGGGCTACATGAAAGTACCAAAAGAACCAATACAAAGATAAAACTCATGTTAACTCTTTAAATCACTTTTCTCCTCCTTACTGAGGAAAACAATCCCCACCTGGCAATTCAGCAACAGGAATATTCTGCCTGTACTGGTAGGCAAGTTCTCGAAAGCTGCGAAGGCCACAACAGTAGCAAAGCACTGTGTTCCCAGTAATTCTGTAATCTGGGGAGAAAACCAGTTGGTAAAAATGTAAGGATTAATAAATCAGGTTTAACTAAAGAGCCAGGATTGCACTGGTTCTGTACACAGAACTCCAAATTTCTTGATAACATTGCTGAGTTACATCCAGACAAGCAGTCATGCACATGCAAACTGAACACAACACATACCTGACAACATAAAAACTCCTCTTTGAAGAGCTAAGAGACTTTCATTTAACATATTTTTCCATGTCAGACCCCTGGATGCCAGGTAATCCTGAAAAGAGCAATTTTAAGTGTTTAATCTAGAAAAATCTTTAATCTCAAAGAGTAAGCAAGACATTTACTCTCAAATATTTCCAAATTTATCAGTAACTATGTTTTCAGAATGAGTTTATGTGATGACAAGAAAAAATTAAATACCTGTAACTTAATTAGCATGATACATTTAGAGCACCAATAAAACCTTCCACTAAGTATCTTTTTTCAGATCTCCACTTTTGCCAAAAGTTTGCAAATAGATTCATTCCAGTCACATTCTCATTTACCTCAAATCAAAATTTCACCCAGTTTACCTAATTTAGGCAATCCTGTTGTAGTATGGGCAAAATATTTTCCATACAAGTTTAGTGTGAAATTTAACTTGTCTGGGACAAAACATTTAACAAGCATTGCTTTCCTGGCTTGTTTTTATTGAATTATTTTTCTCTTAAATAGTATCTTGGATGATCATTTGGAGATCATTTAATCAGCTTTTAGAATCAGGTTCTGCAAGTGACACAGTGCTGCCACTGTGTCAGGCAGCACATGAATTCTATTTCATCAGTGAGTACATCTTAAACTTTGTACATTTGTTATTATCACACACAATGATTTTTAAACATACCTTCAGGATATCTGATTCATAGTGGTTGTTATTCAGGACGCCATCTAAACACTTATCACCAAGATTTATTTCTAATCAGAACAAGAAGAAGAAGAAAAGTTACTATTTCTTGCCCAAACTCTGTGGCCTTCACACATTTTCTGAAGGTTCTTCTGTTTCCTGAAATAACATGCACAGGCTCATGTGAGCACCAAGTACATGACTGCATTCAACATGTGCTAATGCATGTGATTTTTAACTTCTAGTGGCACAGACAAGATACTGAGATTTTAAAATTTCAGCTTCAGTCCACAAACACTACCAAGCTGCACAAATCACCAGTGCTAATAAAGCATATTCTATTAGCTCCAAACTGCAGCCAAGCCATTCCAACTGTTCTAATTTACTTTTTCAAATGTCAAAAAACCTTGAGTCTCAGAAGTCTGCATGCTTAAGAGGGCAAGATTCTTTTCTAATCCGATACCTTCAGATGTTCAGTGCTTTTGTACTGGTTTGTATGATTCTCTTACTAGACTGAAATACACCATGGTTTTTTATAGTGGAAAGAATCATGCTCAGCAAGTGTAGCTTCTAACCCCAATATTGTAGGAAGACACACAGTTAAATCCTGTCAAAGTTAAGACACATGCCCCTTCAGTTTTGTGTGTTTGCAATGTGAGGACACAGGCCTTGCTTCTTTTTGCATGACTGTGCTACAAACTGATCTATTCTTAAGTTACTTAAAGGTCAAGATAGGCAGACATTATTGCAAAGTGAACAGGCTGATAAGCAAAAAAATTACTCCACAGTACCACAGAATGGTGCCAGGCAGCCAAAACACGCCATGCGAGTGCAGCCCCAGTACAAGTGACAGAAGGGCTGCAGACAAACTGTGCCTGTAAAATAACAAAGAAAACCCTTGTAAGGACCTGAACACAACAAAACTCAACAGTTACCATTCTCATAAATCAGCAACAACAGAGCCCTAATAAACTTGGTTTAAAAAAGGTACAACTTTCTCATTTAAAACACATTCTTTAAAGGACTAATAAATTCTTTAAAGGAAGAATCTTGCATGCTGTCACTACAAGCATCCAAATAAAGAAGATTCATATAAAAAACAGTCTTCAAGTAAATTTAAGTTTAATAATAAATAAGGAGAGACTTCTATAGAAAATAAAATAAAAAGTGTACACACATTGCTGAGGAGCAACATGAGGATTCTGTTCACGCTCTGCTCTACGGTCAGGCATTGGCTGAAAGCAGCAGGTGCATATTACATGACTTCCTTGAGCAGGACACACGTATTCCTGAACAGCTGGATGAGTTAAAAAGGAAAAAAAAAAAAAAAGATTGAACAATTTACAAATTGCAGTTTGGATGAGGAATCTTAATGAATATTAACAATATAAAAATCTTGAAGTGACAAGCAACCTTTTTACAAAAACTCTATGAAGCAGCAGAAAAAAAGCATTCAGACTTCTGGACTGCACAGCTGTGTAAAATATTTCAGTATGCAGAAAAGGTTAAGAACTTTTCAACCATCTCATCAACCATCAGCAACCCATTTTGGACAATCACAGCCAAATGCTGTATTTGTAAAGACATTGGTGTGGAGTTGCTCTCACAGTCCTGTGAGAGGGACTTGGCTTAGGTCTAACTTAGTTCATAGCTGTAGCATAGCTCATTGCTTAGCTCAGGGGAGGTGGAGATGATATTCAAGGGTCCCTTCCAACCCCAGCCATTCTGTGATTCTGCCCTGAGTGTCTGAGTTGCAGTATTTTAGTGCCGCACTGCTGGGGCAATGTGACACTGACCTGCAGGGAAGTTGGCAGAGGTTGATGGAGCATCTCCCAGAGCCTGCATTCCTCCTGCCTCTGGCTCCTGGCCTGTGCCAGGCACAGCTGGAACAGAGTGTCTTCGGTACCCTGGGCACTGTCTGCATACTATATATGGTTGACTGAAAGAACAATATGAAATTATACCAAACAAATGCAAATACAACTTAGGTCACAAGATTGGTCAGACTCTCGAAGTTTAACTTTAGGATTTCCTCATTCAGTAACAGATGAAAGCTTATGTAACTCAGTACCTAGCTCTGCTGTAGCTGTGACAGATAAAAACTTTGGGTTTTGTAGTATTCCTCAAGAAATTTTAAACAAAAGGTAAAGGAAAAAAAGAGCAATGTGACTGAAAGAGAGAGGAACAAAGTTGGAATGGTTATCTACAAGAATTCTGTTCCTCTGTAGATATTCAGCAAAAAATGTTTGCTGTTGAAAAGAAAGAGGAGGCATTTTGGTACTTGGGAATTCCTAGAGTCAAGCACCAGCTGCTTTGGTACCATAGACCAAGTGAAAGCAGCCACATAAGAAAGCGCAATAATTGCAAACACATTCACAGGATCGTGGGCTACTTTATCTCCTGATAAGATCTTAACCAGAAATCTGTCTTTTTTTATTGCACAATTCAACATAGAACTGTTGGTCACAAACTGAATTTTGCTGGATTTCTAGGAAGTTCTTATTTCTGCTCAAGGTTCAAAGGATGGCCAGCAAAACTACCAAGGAGGAACTTAATCTGCAAACAGGTCCTGGCAATGATCATGGAAACACTATCAGCAATAAGAGCATTAGTAAAACTAGCTCAGTTTGTGGGTCTGTGCATTCAAACATAGGTACACAACTTAAAAACAGACCTACCTGATATCTGAGGATTCACTATCTACATCAGACAATTCCAGTAAATCTTCAGAGCTTCCCTCCTCATCTGAGAACGATCTCCGCACCTTGGGCTGCAACATGTCTTGAGTAATTTTGTTTCTGGCATCCATGCTCCGAACATCCTCTTCATTGCGACATTTATCTGGCAGGAGAACCACATTCAAACTTCAAGAGAAAATAACACCTCACATCCCTTATCTGCACTCTACTTTCTTAATACAGTCACCATTATTGTATTTTCATTTTCATAAGACTTGGTTTTGGATGAGAGAGTTCTAGATCATCTTACTTAAATTCCCCTCTCTGTTAAGGAAGTCCAGTATCAGGCAACTTAAGTTTTGTTTTCAAGAGGCCATAATCAAAGTTAATTAAATCTAAATTCAAGTATGTTTTTCAAAAGTATCCTTCTCATGATGAAGTAACAAATTAAAATGAAGCATTCTTAGCACACTCACATTATTAAATCACCTTCCACAGGTTATTATGTCATGTTAGATGCACTTGTTTTCCGACAAGCTATGTCAGAAAAAACAGCAGGGTAAAAAAACACACAGGTATTTTATAGACAGCAGTGTGTCCTGATACCAGTGATGCACCTCATGTGTGAAATCCATTGGATTCTGCCACAGACACTGTTCAACTTGCCTGGATGCTGAATCAGATAAGCTTCAACCAAGTTGTTCAATATGTGATTTTTACAAATACGTTCTACTGGACAACGACAAGTTGGACACAAAGAAGATCTTTCCATCCATCCTGAGTAGCAGGCAGCACAAAAAGTATGCATACAAGGCTGCAAGCTGGAAAACAAAAACTGAGTCAAAATACAAATCTTTCATTTTTTTCAGATACATCCATAACCCTGAAAAAACTATTTAGCATTGATTTGACTATCTAGATAGCATAGGAAAAGGAAAATCAAGAGGGCTTGTGAAAATGCTGATTATCCTGACCTCCTCAAACAGCTGTCACTGAATGTCTTGCATTATTACCACATGATTAAAGCTTTTGTCACTCTTACATACCTTACACAGTCATGCAGCAGTTCTTGGCAGATAATGCACGTTAACGTCTCTTCCATCTTATCTGGTTTCACATTTGATGTTTTTGCATCTTCAGAGCCAATTTTAATTATACATTCACTTGGAGCTGCTGGTGAAAGATTTGGACAAGTATCTTCATCTACAAAGACAGAAGGAGATAAGTTAAAAAAAGCTTTAAAAACTATTTTTATTCAAGTATTAAAAAAATCCCTGAAAGATCTGCACTGATTGACTGTTCGCTGGCAACAGTCCCAAAAGAGGTTCTTGCTTTACACACTACAGCTTCTGATACTGAAGACATTATTTTCATGGGACCAGAAATCAAGTAAGTGAGACACAAGAAACAAGCTGAAGGACTGATGACAGCTGTTGTAATTCAGTTTGGAGGGGTGGGGTGAAGGTTAAGTTGCAGAATACTGTAGTATACTAGCCTCCTTTTAGTTTCTTCTTAGCAGGTTCCAAACCTTCCTCCTCCCCTGTTCTTTGAGAATCTGATTCTGCATTTTCTTTGTCAGTGATTTCTGGAGCAATTGCAGAAGCTTCAGCATTCACATCCAGCTTTTCATGCTTGTCGTGCAGTGCTCTTACGCACATGGATTCTGAGATGGGGAAAGCAGGCACAGGAGTGACAACTGAGGACTGTGATCCTAAAAAATAAAAACAGAAACATGAACATGGCTGCATACAGCTATGGGATGTGTGAAAACAAAAGGTACTCAAACTGACATGGCACATGCATCAATCCAAACATCTGAATAGGAAAAAGTGGAGCAGAAAAGCAAAGACTGCATAACTTACTAAACACACTCTGAACCAATCTGCTAATTGGAAAACCTGGGGGAAAAACAACCTATTAGTTGTGTAACCCTACTTAAAATCCCCATTCCTATTTCAGTTGGGAAGTATTTATTCTTAAGACTATTATCCACACCAGGTCTTCCTGACAAGGATGCCAGGCTGGGGTTATGCAATACTGATCATACGTAACAGGTTGGGATCACAGCAAAGGGAAAGCTTTGTTTCCATAGGAGCCAGTGAGGTCCCACACAGGAATTCTCACAATTCCTTCACTCATCTATCAGGATTTACCCTGCTTGTCCATAGAGAGAAAGTTAAAATGCACGTATCTACCTGATATTTTCACTAGAACTTTACAAGGCAAATTCTAGATGGAGATAGGGGTAAGAGATGAATCCGTTAATTTTAAAACTTTAACTACTTGACCCACGTCTCACCAGATGTTGATGGATTATCCTGCTGAACAGATGCAGACTTGACTGGAGAGGTAGGAGAAGCACTAAAGAGGTTTGATGTAGAAGTAGATGGCTGTGGTTCCTCGTAGCAAGACTGAGTAGCTGACAGTGATGAGGTAATTTGGGTCTCATCATTACTTCTTCCTGTACTTGAGGTATCTTTGGTCACATGGCATTGGTTTTCTACATTAACTTCTACAGTTGGAAGGGGGGAAAGAAAAGAAAAATATCTTTGTGACAATCAACACATCATGGCTTCAAAATTCCAAGGAATCAAACTCTCTCAAGAGGGTTACATTAGTCATTGGAGCTTAGCTCCTCTCCATGGATCCTGAATTACTTCCTTACCTACTGGTTCTTGAGTTGCATCATGTTTTGTGTTTAAGGATTCATAAAGATAAGCAACATCTGAAAGAGATTTAAAAATATTAATTGTGCTCTTGAAACAAAAATTCACTTAATCCCACATAAACAACTCTATTCACAAGTGGTTGCATCCCTAAAGTGTCTGACAATAGAAGAGGCAAAAGAGGGGTCACCTCAATGGTACCATGTTAATACTCCTACTTAGGAGGCAATTAGGAGCAGCACAGCAAGATCTTTTCTTCCCAGGAAACCAGGCAGAGCAGCTTTTGTGTGACGTTTAACTTGTGCCAGCCATGGAACCAGAGGCTTAATCATTTCTTAAACCTAAAATCTGCTCTGTCAGAACAGACTGTATTTTTACTGATACTTGAATCAAAGTTCTTCGAAGAAGCTTATTATTTCTGAGCTCACTTCTCAACCTCTTCAATCAATATTACTTCGCTTCTTTGTGAGATACATGAACTCTCAAAAATACAGATTGGGACATGCCATAAGTTTCAGCTAGAAACTAATTTATAATCTACTAATAAAACCAACTGGATAATATCCTTTTCTTTTCAATCTTACTTGAATTTAATATTGTTCCAAAAACTCCTCTACCTTGTTACATTTTTGTCACCACCAACAAGCAAATAAGACTGTCTTAGTTTGCAGCAATCCATTTTCTGATCAGAAGTTAAAATTTTGTCTCCTTCAGTAGGACTTAGAATGGCCAAACAGGCATGCCCTAAATTTTTCCTCTCTGTTTGAAGATGGAAAAGCTGAAAAAAGCAAAACTGGAGGCTTGGTAATTTAACTACTTATTAACCCAAACAGAAATCAGTGATTCAGTTCATTGCCTGGAAAATTCACCAAAGTGATTCATCTAAGTAGCATCAAGTGCAATAGTGCCAGCTCAGAGCGGATTTGTGAGATAAACTCCACAGACAGAAAAATACAGCTTATCACTGCTTCATGTAACATTTACACCAGACAGCATAAATCTATCTGTCTATAAATTATCAGCAATTTCATGAAGGAAGTATTTGAACAGTGAGTATGTATCTAGATTTTTTTAATTAACAGTTTATATTTTTATTACTGTATGAAAACTGTAAATATAGCATTGTTCCAGGTTTACAAATTCTACTTTCACTGTAGGGCTTTCCCCATCTCCCCCCCCATTTTGCCTCTTCCTCTTCAAAACAAAATAAGCCAACCTACATACACAAAAACCTACACACACAAAACAAAAAGCTTTTGCAGCCTTTCCTGCTGGTGCTAAAAACTGCTTCACTGGGATATATAAAGTATCACTAACTACCCCAGCAGTTTGACTTCTAAAAGAAGCACTGGACATGTGATTAGAACCTCATTACTTACCGTTCCATGCATTAGTTCTACCAAAATTACTTCTAGGCACATTTAAATTTCAGACAGTTGCTCAGATTTGTCTCTGTAAAAACTGGCACATCCATGACCTCTTCTCCAAAGACTTGTTTTTAAACATATTTCTCTTTAAAGCAGAACTACTCAATTTTATTATACTGATATTTCTTTTCCCTCCTGACTCAAAAGAAAATGACTAAGCACACCATTAAAAAAGTATTATTCACTTACTGTTCTCTGGCTCATTTTTTCTGTAAACAACATAGATCACATCCCCAGTCTGTAATGGGTATGTCTGCTTCTTAACCACTTTCAGTTTATTAATTACTGTTCCATTAGTACTGTAAAGAGAAAAGATAACTTAGCATAAATGTTTTCATAATTACACGGGAGAAGGAAGGGAAAACACAAGATATATTTAAAGAAGAAAAGCTACTGGCTGCCACCTAAAAAAGTAAGTGGACTAAAAAATATTTTTTAAAAAAGGAAGTTTAACAACAAAAAATTTCTCCTAAAGACAGAAATGCAGAGCCACTGGAACTTCAAAGCTCATTTGCACTACTGGTAAAGAGATGGCAGCTGACAGACAAAAGACCCCTGATATTTGGCTTATGTCTCCAAATAAATAATGAGATGATTGTTTCTGTACAATAGTCTCCACCCTTTAAGTATAAAACCAAAAGGACAATGAGAGTTCTATTCAAAAAGTTCCAGGCTGTGTTTTCCATTTAATACTGGAAATCTCCTGAGATGTTCTGTGACAAAGGAACTTCCCCTGTATGGTCAGGGATGTCATACAGTGGTAATTTGTGTGCCCCCTCCTCCTTCAAAAAGGAAAAAACCCTAAAATTGTGAGGTTACTTGGACTGTTTGCAACTTGAAAGAGAGAAGTTAAGAAGGTGAAAAAAAGTGATACATAATGAAAGATTAATTAGAATGAATTATTTTTATATTGATGAAAAATTTAATACTTGTAGAAGAAATTAAACTAGGGAAAATAAAAATGCAGAGCATTGCTGATTAATTTCTTTATCCCCTTAACTATGGGTGATGTCGTACACACAAGCCATTAATGTTTTACAATAAAGTCAAGTTGTTCAAGTACTAAAAAATTCCAGCTCACTTGCAGTAAGCATCCTTCAGGGCTGCAGCCCTCTCGAATTTCAGACTTCTGCCACTCAAAATCTCACAAACTGGTACCAAATATGAATGAACAGAAAATATCTGCTTTTGCTCCTCTGCAGAGCAGCTGCAAGAAATAACAGCAAAGCTGTGCTGCCACCTCCTGGAGGCACGGCCCGCGCCCAGGGCACTGTGGACTGTCCCTCACTGCAGGGGAATTTTTTGGAAATAAGCACTTCCCCCTTGTCTTTTCTAACACAAAAATATTAATTCAAAGCCCAAAAGGAAAACCAAGCTCTCTGGAAGCGCTACAGCAAGTTGTGATCAAGGTATCAGTTCTTGGTCTTGCTGCTGCAGCTGCTTCCACAGTCTGGGTGGCTGAATCAACTAGTCCAACATAAATGAGATGCTGCTTTAAACTTTCAAGAAATGAAAAAAAAATTTTGGGCCACATTGATGAAACTTCAAGCTTCTCTTACAAGAAAGAAAACCACTCATAGCTCATCCTTTTCCCCTCAGGCATACAGGTGTTGGCTAGGCTGAAAGACATAAGCACTGAAGAACCAGCAGAGCAGAGAAATCACTAAATGATTGCCAAAGGTTAGCAATTAAGAGGAAAATAGAATTTTAGTCCCTCTGTTAAAAACAACACTGATTTTTTACTTCATACTGATGGTAGTGATAACATTTAAAAATATTATGTTGAAGCAAAAATTGTATCTCCTTCAATTGCCAAATAAATAGTTGACACCAACCTCTGAACCTTGTCAGAAGTCCTTTAACAAAACTAAGAAACATCCAATTTGACCTCCTCAGTTTTCCAGAAGGCATCTCCCATCTGCCCTAAATGTTCTAGACCTTCTTTTATAATAAAACAGCTAAATTCAAGTAACAAGACTTGTCTTTTACTGAATTTTAACTTCTACAGGCAATTCCTAGCCCAAACTTTTCACTAAACACAGCGGGGGAAATGTCACAATAATGTATTTTATGCAGTAACTCTGTCATGACTGCCAAGTTCCAAGATTATTCTGGGGGACAATAACACAAGGTATTTTTGTGGAAAGGAAAAAACCCAAAATATCACACATCTAATAACCCACTCAGGCTTGGTTCCACAAAGCAAGATGCAGAAATAGCTATGCAAGATCCTATTCATCAAATTCACCACAGACAGCCAAATCTTTTCAGCTCTGTAGTTACACAGACTTCAGTGAGAGCTGACTAATGAATTATTTGGCACACATGGACCCAAATGAAATAAGAATAAATGGATATCACTTGACACTGAAAATCATAAGCTTTTCTTCAATGCATCAGTAAATGAAAGCAGTTGTATTTATCTCTCAGCCAACAACCAAAGGGAAAAAAATATTCAGCTATCCCAGATAATTGTATCAGCCTTTCACTTCTAATTCCAGGCTTTAGCATGAGGCTTTTAACAGATATGGTGACATTCCAGATTAATGTTGTGGGTAGACACACATGATAAATTATGACATTTATACATTCTTCTATGTTTCAAATTAAGCTCCCTATAAAATAAGTAGAAAGTACAATGAGAAGCCCAAATATGAAGGCCATTCATTAGATATTGAATTGATGCCAACTGGCTGTACCATTTTTCAAATGCAGAAGAAAAATAGTACTATCAGATATAAAATGTGTTGTGAAACTATGCCACAAAATGTTCCAGTGTCACTTTTTTAATCAGTGTACGAAAAAAGTCAGGCCTTGACTCAATTCCAATGTGGTTGATGACTCTACAGTTTCATTAATGAACCATAAATTCTGTTTACTTCCCAATCCCATCTGCTGTGCAGAATTGATATGAACAGCTTCACTCAGAACAGGGCTACTTTTGAAGTAGATGAATGATCCATGTGTTGTAAGAAACTTTCATACCCTTCCAAGAAAAATGCCAGACTAATAATTTCTAATATTTATTTGCATTCATCCAGGAAAAGAATGTAGTTTATGTTAAAGCTTATGGGTTAACAGTTATCTGATATTAAAGTGCATAAAATCCTGAACACACTGTAAACTGAAATGAGTTTTGAATTCTATTAAGGTACAGAATCCCTTCTGTACTGTAATTCTCCACTCTCAATGTTCATAGACATAGTTTTGACTGGAGGGTGAGGAGAATTCAATAGCAGAAGGGACACCAGCACCAACTGCAGATCAACCTCTGATTCACTCACAGAAAGGGAGTATCTGCTTGCCTGTCATATGAGTATCAGCCTTGTCTAAATTGTTTCCTGATCAGAAACATCCCCTACTACTTAGAACCTTAAAAGGAAAAAGTCTACAAAATAACAAGAAAATACACTAGTTGCCTTTAAAATTTCATTTCAAAATGGAGAATCTTATAACTGCTTTTACTGGGAGAAATCCAACTGCTGCCTCCACTGTGTTAGGTCAGCTTGTACAATTTGTTTTCTTTCAAGCAGTATAAAGCAACTACTGCATGGTTTGGAAAATAAAGCAGAAACATATCCCAAAAGAGGGCAAGTCTGAGTAATTTATTTTACCATTTGCTAACTCTTGGCTTTTGTTACTTCCAAACTTTTATTTACTCAATAATTTTGAATGCTCTAAACATTTTCTTTCCCTTGCAAATTTTGGGTAATTCTTTTAAGTACATTCAAGAACTCATTATGCTATCAGAAGACAAAATGTTGGCTATCTACATGTATTTGATTATATTCTTTGGATTAGACACAACAGAGAAACAAAGTCCACTCAGTTTGACTGTCCCACACTCACTCCCTCCTTCAATGCATTCCTCTTCACCAGAAAAATCTGAGCTTGACCACAGCAATGTTTCCAAATTATTTTCCACTTCAGAGAAGAAAAAGCTGACCTTGCAGTATTTTTCTGTGACTCTGAGCATCTGTACTGCCAACTCAAACATTCAAGAGCCATCTTCTTTCAGCCTGATTTTTTGGGACTCATCTGCTATTTGGCACAAACATTGGAAGACCCAGAAGAACCAGAAGGGTTTTCTGCAAGCAGTCATATCAAACCTGTTTGGTTTCTTGATTCAGCAGTTGGCAGCCACACTTCAATTCACAAGAGGGAGAGCACTCCAGGGATTTACTCTTTGTTAGATACACAGAAGTGTAACAGGCACAAGCAGCTCCCTGGCAATGCTCCATGTGCAGCCTTTCTGTTACACTACCTTGTTACAAGCCTCACCTTTTCATGAATACACCATACACATAATTAACTTTAATTTGGCTTTGCTAGTTTTCAGCTGGCTGCACCTTCTGCCTCAGGGGGTGGGTAAGGGAAAAAAATAGGCAGGAATGTTTCTGCATCATGCACAATTTATTTAGCTTGTTCTGTCATAACATGGGTTTAAACCAATTCTGCCAGGGACAGTTTGTGAGGTGAGACTTATAGCTACACTCTGAGGCTGCCATGACAGGCAAACATGGTTTGGTTTGTTGTTTGGAACATCCTGAAATTTAGGATTATACTGGAGAATGACAACTATAAACCCTTCCCAGACATCCCAG
This sequence comes from Ammospiza nelsoni, assembly GCF_027579445.1. Classification (NCBI taxonomy): domain Eukaryota; kingdom Metazoa; phylum Chordata; class Aves; order Passeriformes; family Passerellidae; genus Ammospiza; species Ammospiza nelsoni. The sequence continues at coordinate 6,817,855 of NC_080650.1, read as the reverse complement.
CAAATCCTTTTTCCCCAAAAATTTAGCATCCTGTCCCACAGCTTCTGGGAGTATAAACCCAGCAGGAATCTATCCTGGATCTATCTCTAATGACAACCTTGAAGAGGAGAGGAAATATACCCTTATCAGGTTTGCAGATGACAACAAAGCAGGGCCAGAGCTGCCATGAGGGGCACTTTGGCTGGCCAGCAGGATGTGCCCATGATGTACAAAGATAAAGAAATTTTCACATTTGAGGTTGTGGAGGATATCATGTTCAATCCCTGTTTCAACCCTGAAAGCAATTAAATTTATCATGGTAGCTCAGGGTTAGTATAACCAGCTGAGCTTTTGGCAAAAGTCCCTCCAAGAACATTCTGAGAAACCAACCTTGTATCTTCCAATGACACTTGACCAGACTCTTCATCCACTATGATTTTACAGTGATCTCCAGACACCAACTTGTTGCCAGGGAAAGATAAGTCACAGCCTTAAAAAGAAAGATTTTCCAGCAAGCTTAAAAATACACATTACACAGTCAGATCAGCATTCTACATGGCTATAAATGCAACATAAACTGACTCATGTACATCTGCAATAGTTCAAAACTCCTGCTGTCACACAGGCAGCAACACAGCCTAGTGTGAGACACATAAACACAAGTGGTGAGATAACCCCATGGGCTGATATAACCATTTCAACCATATGAAGATGTTTCAGTTCCCTTTTCCCCTCAGTCCTAGCCCTCAAAGATGGAAATCAAATCACAATTACTCTGTCCTAGAGTGCTACAGAAATATCCACACATATCTGAGGTGCTCAGTTTAACTTCTAAAGGCACACATGTCACTGCACTCAGCTCTTTTCCCACATCATTGTAATGCTGTTTAATTGCATTTAACTTGTTTTATTCTGGTGTATTGGGGGGAAGTAGTAAGAACAAATAACTGATTAAAAAAATACGTAAAAATTATTATCACTGTTCTATCTTACAATCTTTTGTTTGTTTTCAAACAGGAAAGTTTTCCTCATCTCTGTTGACAACATTATTATGTTAATAAAGCTGAAGAGAATTACAATCCAGGAGTAAGATTTAGGGGTATGCAGGAGAAGTGTCATGATGATGTGATAAAAACCTTCCTACCTACAACTCAAGGGCTCTGAGAAAATCTTGTCTTTTTACCTCACTTTAAAATTGAGTATTCAAAGCAACACTCAAGGCTCTCCACTGATCTCTCACAAAGGACTGAAAGCACTAAAAGCTTACACCAAAGCTATAATTAACAGCCACGATTCCCCTCCACCTATTCACACTGTGAGTGAACTGATCTCAACAACAGATCCAGCAGGAAAGCAGCAAGTACTGCCTCATACTGCTTATAAAGTCACAATTTGGTATTCTAGTAACCATCTATTTAACTAATCCATTAGCAAACAGCTATGGAAAGCTGTTTGCAACTGAAGAAGAAATAATTCACCTTTTTTTCTGCCAGACAACTCTCAAACAGACATCAACTTGAAAAATTTACCCACAGCTTAATGATAAGCAATCTCAATAGATATCACCAACTGTAAATTTGCAAAACATTTTTCCTATAAGACACTGTCTGCCTTTCCCATAGAGCTACAGCATCTGGTGTTTGCTCACAACTATTTACAGGAAGTGACTGATCAGCCGAACAGCTTGAACTGATGACCAGGAAAAAGAAAATTAGCACTGTAAAGGCAGCATAAAAGAAAGTTAAAGCACTTCAGTCCTTGTTTCAAACACAGTGACCATGAAATCCTTTAAAATAAAGGCAAGTAGTACAAGTCCTAGACTCTGGGAGTAAAGCTTTCAAATCGACTCTCAGAGAAACTTTCAGAACTTGTTGGCAGTCTTTATAAGGCCAGAAGAATTAAGGGCTTTTATGTGGGTGTTTTCTTCTCTGTGAAGCCGAAGCATTTTGCATTGCAGTTCCAACTTATTTTAACCACAGAAACGAAACTAGAACGTAAACAAGACCGAAGCACAGAAACTTCTGAATCAACAACCGGGCTTCCTTATTTGCACAAACTGCCACAGATTACCTAAAAAGGCACTCTGACTTTAAAACGTGTCACAAGTTACTGAAAATGAAAAGGTCAGCATAAAACTACTTATTCACACAGCTGAGGTAAATTGGGAATTTGGGGGTGCCTGGCAAACACCTCCAGCAGCCGGAAGCAACAAACCCAACTAGTTTCAGTCCAGCTCCCAGCACTGTAAAGGCCAGGAGGGGGATGGCTGCTGTCCCCGCACACCGCCCCAGGCCAGCGCAGCCCGTCCCTGTCCCACCTTTCCTCCGCCCGATGGTCCATTCTCTTTTCAGCAGCAGGACGTGCGGCTCTGCCTCATCTGCACCCAGCCGGATCAGCTTCCCCCAGGGCTGCGGCTGCTGCTGGCTCTGCTCGCCTCCTTCCGATTGCTCCATTTGGATTCACATCTGACAAAAACAAACAAAGCGAACCCAAACCCCATCAGCACACGGCCCCCGGGCGCGGCACAGCGCTCCCTGGCACCCCCGAGGCCGGGCCGGGCGCGCCGCTGCCCCGCCGCCCCTTCGCACCCCCGGGGCTCTCCCGGCCCCGCCGCTCCCTTTTGTGCGGCGCCGCCAAACCCTCCCTCCCACTCGGCCCCCCGCAGCCAGCCCAGCCCCTTCCCTGCGCCCCCACCCCGCAGGGCCGCTCCCCTCCCCGAGCCGGGAGAGCCAGCGGCGGCGGCCTCCGTCCGTCCGCTGCCTTCCCAGGAGCGGGGCGGGGGCGGCCGGCAAGGCGCGGGGGTGCGGCGGCCCCGCGGCGCGGCCCGTCCCGGGCCCCTCACCCCAGCGCCGCGGCCCGGGCGGCTCCTGTCAACAGACATTGCCCCATCAGCTGATGCGGCCGGGGCGGGCCCCCGCGCCCATTGGCCGGCGCTCCGCGCGGGGCGGGCTTTCCGCCGCCCGCCACCGAGCCGCGCCGGGCTGGCAGGAGCGCCGCCGCTTCCGGTGAGGCCGCGCAGTGCGCTGCCCATAGGGAAAAGCTGGACAGCGGAGGGGCTGAGAAGCGGTGACGCCCCTGCGGCCATCTTGGGTACGGGCAGGAACCTCGGGTGTGGGCGGGACCGGCTTCCCGCCGCCATCTTTGTTACGGGCTGATCGGTCGTCTCACCGCGACCGTGTGTGCTAGAAGCCGGCTGAGGTGGTTTCAGCGGTCTCATCCACAAAAAACTTGTTATAGTTTAACTCTTGGATGTTGAGCAGGCATTGGTTTGCCATCAGTGGATAAATAAACAACACACGCTGCTGTTCCAGGGCCAGGCTTTCCAAAGCAAGCTCGGACTGAGGCAGGATCAGTGTCCAGTGAGGAAGGGGTCACGCACGCAGGGGGCACCACGAGTTTTGCTCAGAAAACTCTTACAAGTTAAACCCTGGAATTATCGGGGACAAGAGCAGGGGACAAAGCTTTCCGAACTTGACTTGTCTCTTTGTTACTGCATCGACCACCTCATTGCCGTGTCGTCCAATTGGTGGTCCTTTGTGTAAAACAGTATGATTGCCGTGCAATTGTTAATCTGCTCGTTTATGCAGGTTTTGTTCCTTTTGGTGGGACTTTTGCCCAGAGCTCCAGGCACACTGCAGCTGCAGAAGGCCTCCCAAGGGGAACACAAAATGCCACAACATGCCTTCCTCCACAGCTTCTTCCTTGGAAGCAGCCTTGACCCTAGGCTGGTTTTAGTGCCTAGATTTAGGTTTAGGGTTCCGCCTATGGTTAGGCTTTTGAAAACCACAAAGCCCAGAGCTCCAGGCACACTGCAGCTGCCAAAGGCATCCCAAGGAGAACACAAAACTACCACAACGTGTCTTCCTCCACAGGTTTTTCTCTTGAACAAGTCTTCGCCCTGTGCTGCTTTTACTGCTTGACTTTTCACATTTTGCTTTTTTTTTCCTCTCTTTGGAGCTGTGCAGCTCCTCTTGTCCACTGAAGTTTCACAGCCTGTGCAAGACATCTGTATGGGGCCACTGCTAGAAACAAAAGTATTCAAATATAGCAACGTTTGGATCTGTACTTTTGACTGATACCTAACACAGTACTCTTCCACTGTCCCAATCACGTGCTCCCCAGTTGAGGAAAAAGATCTAAGCACACATTACTCAAAATTTATGCATGTACTTAAGAGCTTTTTGTTATTGACCTGAGTTTTATACCCCGCTTGCTTTCACCTTTGTCCTCACTGAGGAATAGAGCCTTTTATACATTTGAAGGGAGGCACATCAATGGAAGGTACAATCACTCAAAAGCATTGTCATGCTGCTTCATTTTTATTACTGCTCACAGTGACTGGTAATTGTTATCTCTGAGTGGCAGAGGGAAATACCAGCACATGGGAGATGCAACTAACAACCCAACAACCAAATCTTTTGTGTAAACTGTAGCATTAGCTAAGAGAAGAAGTTGTTTTCTTATATTGTGGCATTGAGAAGACATATTTTCCAAATAGTCCCGCCAAGAGATCCCTCTGCAATCATACCAAGGAATTACTGCACCTTGGTGATAGCACAAAGCACGCACACGATTGGTTCAGCTCCTGCAGCTCTCCCATAGTATCCATGTAAAAAGACAGCAAGTGAAACATACAGCTAGCTTAACGAGTCCTGTGTGGATAGGAGACTCAATTAAAATTAAATTATACAACAAATTAGGTTTTAAATGCTGCACTGCTTAGCCAGCCAGACAAATAATAATTAGAGATGTACTGTTCTGCTGTGTGCAGTTGACTGCTGTAACTGCTCTCCATGTACACTCTCCACACTTCCCTCCCAGCTCAGGGTAGTTTTATACCACATTCCAAATAATCCATCTCTCAACAGCCCCATTTTGTACTTGTCCCCCTCCAGAGCTGGGCAGAATGGAGAGGATCTCTTTCTAGAGATCACCTTTCCCATCTGCTCCCTCAGTTAAGGTTTGTTTAGCAATATACATCCCTCTCTTTGTTCCTAGCTTTGTTCAAGCTCATTCTAGATGGAATGAGTTTTCAGGCTCTGAACTGTGTAGGTACACATATGCCAGGAGAAAAAGAAGCTACAAATATTACCTCTTTTTTTTCCCCCTACAAGTAGTGATACACAAGCCAGCAGTTTGAAAATACCCCATCGTGGATGGAGGGGTACAAGCTGGAAACTGTCACCCCTGATACTGGCTCTAGCAAAAGAAATTTAGGACATCCTTACAAAGTACAAAATAAAAAGGAGTTTGGTTGAAAAGGACCTGAAGGCGGCTACTCAAATCCTACTGAAAATGTTCAAATGCATTTGTATTGCATTAATGTTTGAAGCTCTCTATCACCCTGTAGATAATATTCAGAAAGATTGGTGCTATTTAATTTTCTCCTAAATTTTTTTTTTTCACCTCTGGAGAAAGCAATATCAAATTCTTAATATCAGATCTGGAAAAAGCAACTTGCAAAACATATTTCATGATTAAACTAATAACTGTGTGTTCTGCATAGAAAATAAAGTGTTTAAAATCATCCCAAACCAGCAAGAGTAATGCTATCCCACAGCCATCTCCAGCTATGTTTTCTGACCACTGGCTGCTTGTCTGTAGGTAAGGAAAAAACAATTTTGTAGTGCAAAAGAAAACATACCAAGGACATGCTTTTACTCAAGCATTTTCCCAAATACTGATAGCCCAGTCCTGCAGATAATCTATGCTCCTGCTATGCTGTAAATGAGAATAAACTATTAACATGAAGCGTTTTCCAAGTCAGGCAGCCAGCCCCAGATTTCTTCCTTGTTATGTAGTAGAGAAAGGGAGGCAGCCAGAGACATCACATGAAAAGGGAAGAAGAAAAGTGTCACTTATGTCCTTTTTCTTATGCTTTTCATCCAGATATCCATTACTGACCACTGCTACTGTTTGGGACAGTTTCAGAGTGGGGACAACCAGCATGGAATTACCCATGAATTACAAAGTTAAGCAGCAATGAGTCTCAGTACCTCCAAAGGAAGGACTCCCTGGGAAATTAAGAAGACCTTCCAGGAAAGCAAACAAAACCAACACACCAAAATCATGCAATGCAGGAAGCAGGATGCAATGCAGTTCCCAGGGAGAAGATACTCTCAGCAGGGACCACAGGTGACTTTTGTTGCTGGGGGAGAAGGAGCAATGAGGAGAGGCTGATCTGTGGCAAACAGAGACCAAAAATAATGCAACTGTTGTTCACACTTCCCCAGTGAGCTTCACTGGCTGCAGCACTGATCACCACTCCCAGTTGTCTTTGAAACCACTTTATAAATGCAGCCAGGTATTTCCCAAAGAGAGCTAACAATAATAATAATTTTAAAAAACTCTTATTGACACTTAGAAATTGCTAACAACTATTTTGTTACATTCAAATGGAATTTTAAAGCTGTTTAAATACATCTTTTGGCATTATTTATTCCCTTCTTCTCCCCAGGCTGGTGGGGGAAAGCAGTTCAAATTCTTGCCTTTGGCACTTCTCAGTTTCCAAACATCAAACTCGGTATGTAGCTTGCAAGCCCCAGCAGATGGTCTCTTCTGTCTAATAAAGAAAGCAATTCCACTTGATTTGAAAAATTGAACTATTCCTAATAGCCTTAGGATTTCTAATACATGGGTTTGGGTTTTTTTGCAGATCCAGGCTCAGCCCTACAGTAAATCCTACCTGGCAGGAGCCCACCTTAGCCACAAGCATATGGACATACACTTACTCTCACTTTTCTTGGACCAGATTCACAGAGACCTTTTTAATGGTTCTTCTTGTCTTTTATGGGTGACAGTCCAAGTTCTCTTTTTGATCACGTTATTCATGAAGTTTGAGAAATCCTCCCGCACTTCATCAGTAAATTGTAGATTGACATGTTTAGTCTAAGGAAGAGAAAAATTGCATGTATTATCTCAGGATGAAAACCTGCCTACAGAAAAATTACATTAGTATTTCTGCAAATAATCCATAGAAAACTGGGAAAATTTACAGTCTGGTTGCAGAATTTATTGCATCAAAGGAGGTTTTTAAAATATTTATTTCCTTTGAGTGTTTTGAAATATACTTCCTCCAGGGGGTGCTAGATTAACACCTCTGGAAAACAAAACTGTGTGAGTTATCCACACCAAATACAGAACTGTCCATCCTGCACATTTCAAAGTAACCCGTGAGTGATGCACCCCTCCAGTCTGAGCCAAGGCTCCAGTGTCCAGAGTGAAATTTTTCAGCTGTAAAACTCTCTTGAAGTCAGAAACTGCTGACTGGTCCTACAATTAATGTCACACACATGTTCTGCAGAGTTCAGACAGGCTACATCCCTCAGAAAAGAGCTTTAAGAGTGGCTGAGTGGAGAAATACATCCATCTCAGCCTTTGGAAAAAGGAGACCTTGGGGAAGGAAGAAGCAACAAATGCAGTGGCAGCTGTATGTAGCTTATGAATAAGGACAGAAACCTGGACACAAGAACTAAAATGACACAGAAAAGCTGGAGAAAACATGGTCAGGAGTGTCATCAGGTTTTCTATAGGTCTGCAGGGAATGTCAGCTATGAGTAGGATGTCTGTAAATGTCATTAGAGCAGTGGAGAAGTTTCACTGGCTCAGAAAATAGAAATCTGTCACTTAAAATAGAAACTTTGCCTTGAGCAGGCAACTACTTTAGTCTTAGGGAAATTGATCTAATCACTATTTCCAGACAAATGAGCAAGAAAACAAAGAAAATTGTTGAGAAGTCATATATAATAATATCAAAACTTTTTCAACATTTCACTGCTCATGTTTGGTTTTTTTATCTACACAGAAGCTAAAATAATCACACAGTCAAGCCATTCTGGTTGCCACAGAAATACTACTGAAAGAGTGCCTGGTTATCTTCTACTTGACAGTAAAATCTCTGCTGAATAAGTATTTAAGGAGACAATTTCTGTGAGACTCCAATACTAAAAGACAGAATCTCTGATATATATTTAATTTGACCTCTTGCAATTTTACTTTTCTTACTTTGAGATTACCAACAACAGTCCATGCTAGCAGTGAAAACCAACATAATTAATCCATAATATCATATAAATGTGGACATTGTCAGAATGAAAGAAGACCCTGAATATTATATTAATCCATTATTAGAGTGATATTGGACCCAGGGCTGTCAGTTAACACCCTGCTGAGATGCAGAAGAGATGCTTATTATTCCAAAAAATCACCTCACTCAATTCTCAGCTCCTCATGACAGTGGAGCTCCAGTGCACACACTGATTGGCAGCTTTGCATCAGCTAAAAATATGATCACTTGTGTAGACTTTGAATTGCTGTGGAAGCACAGCAAATTCATGAACCAAAGCCTTGAGTGCTGGGGGTGGTTTCTGTGACTGTGTAGGGAGCTGTGCCTGGTGTAGGCACTGAAGCAGAGACAACAGATAATAATTAAAAATCTTTTGCTGGACGTACCTGGAAGTCTAGTAATGGTTTTGGTAAATGATAACATGCCCTAAATAGCATGATCTTCAGAGTAGACACTGGGATTAATGGAACATTTTACTTTATTCCTCACTTTGTCTCAATGCCATATTCTAGAGACACGTTTATATTTTTGTTTGGCATTACCTTTGTAGATGCAGACTTGTGCAGTTGGTTGTAAACTAACCTGGTTTACACTGAACTGTCCCCTGAGAAAGGGAAGGCTCTGTCTTCTATGTCCTGTACAGAAACAAAAGGTCCCATAACATCTTCTCTGGCTTATTATTGGCAGAGAGTCAACCCTGGAGGATGTGGCAACATTTTTTATTTGTTATTTGATTTCTTAAAAATCCCTGCTGTGGATATTAAGAGGAAATCGGCCATAATTCAGGAGCAGTAGTTCTGTTGGACAGTGAGATGGAAGGCTTCATATTAAAGCCTTAGGAGGCCAAAAAGAAAATTGAAAATCTGGAAGTATTGGTTGATGGGCACTATACTTTCATTATAAAGAACACCAAGTTCTATAAACCTCCTGGCAGGAGGGATAAGAGCAGAATGAGAACAGTGACCTTGAGATCAGTGTCAGGCTAGAGAATAGTAGGTTTACCACAAAGGCCAAGTATAGGAGAAGAAGAGGAAATGCAGGTCAAGACATCATCTTCAACTTCAACCTCATTCTTGGCACTTCTGGTCAAAAAGATGCCCACATTTGTAGTTTCTCTGTGTAAACGAGATCAGATATATGCTTTCTCTCCATCCATGAAGCTGGAACCCATAATTATGCTCTCTTTGCTTTGCATCTCCACTGCTGCATTATTCTCTATGTTTTTGTCATTTGGTTTTTTGCCCCATTCCTTTTCCTAGCCAGTGGCCTGCTTTGACCAAATCACTTTCTATTTACAACCTTCCTTTGATTCACCATTCTTTAGTGCAGCAAGGAAAAGCTACTCTAATAATTTTCCAATTTTGACCCAAGTCTATCCAGCCTATCATTTTAATTAACTTTTAGGAGTCAAAGCTCACCTCTTACCTGCCACATTGTCAGTCTGTATCACCTCTTTGTTCCATTTTTCCGTATTTGCTCCTAAGTCTGGTCTCAGTATAAAAAAATCAAATTGTAGACCTTTGGGGTAGGCTTTGAGAAGCCAAAAAGCCTATATTATCTGCTGGCTAATTCTGGAGGCAACTGGCTATGATTTATGGGGTTGTTGGAACACCCATAGCTCAACATCCACAGCCACTGAGAGCATGGGTGTTGGAGCACCATCACCATGTGGTTTTTCATATGTAAACCCTGGCAACTTAAATTCCCTGCATTCAGCTTTGACAGACTGTAAAGTACTAGAAGTCACAATCCCAAAACATTGGTCTTGTTACTCGTTTTATGGCATTCTCATCTTTTACAGCAGTGTGTTTGTGGAGAAGCAATGGTTCAAGAGCTCACCTAAATCACTGGTTTGCAGTTTATGGTCTGTAGAGCCTGGCAAGCCCAAGAAAAACTTCTAAATAATCTGAAAAGTGATTGAGAAAAAGAAAATTCATATGTGCCAGACAGCAATCTACATATGTGAAATTCCTAAAGGAGTTTACACTACTGCTGGAAATTTTTTAGGGGTCCACAAATCAAAAAAGGTTGAAAAACCACTGACCTAAATCTTCTCCTGCAACAGCAAATGGCCTAGAACTGCAGCAATATGAGAACTTGGCACTAGGAAATGGCATGACAGCTAAGCAGCACAAGATTGCTGTAGCTTCTCACAGATGTCAGTGGAAGGGAATAGGACAGGCACATATCCATTTTGCTTTTGTATTTGTTCAGGGATTAGTGTTAAACAGACACAGAGAATAAAAAGGGCAGTCTGTCTCAATGCTAACTAAGTAATCTTAACTGCAGATTATGGCATGCAACAAATTTGGAGATGGATATGTTCCTTATACAGATTGGTCATTTCAAAGGGTGAACTTGCACTAATTTAAAAAATAAAATCAGACAAGCACAATCCCTATCAAGGCATCATGTCATTATTTCAGTAGATTCTCTGGAAATAAGCTTGTTTCTGTGCTAATTTTTCTTCTGGCAGAACCAATTCATTCTTGGCCTTTACAAGCTGGTCTTTTACATTTGATTCAAAATTGGATTTGGACCTCTGGAGATATCTGATGTCAGCCTTCCTAATGCAGTGTCAACATGAAGACACAAAGAGATAAAAAGTCACTTTCACTTAGAGTTTCCTTTTTCCAGGGTCTAATCTGGATTTTTCACTCTCTTTCACATTTGCAGTTTGGATCATTGCATCTTCTTGTTGTGAGTCACATTAAGCAAGAGGGCAAGAGAGAGCTTAGCCAACCTCCCTGGTTTACAGGCAGGGTCACTAACACAGCTGGAACACATACTTATGCTTCATGATATCACCTCATAAAACGATCACATAGCAGACAAATTTTAAGTGCATATTGGAAAAGCAGAAACTCTGGGGTCAGGGTGGTGCCAGAGTGGAGGAAGGGTAAATGTAGGCTACAATGAGAAATAATGAGACTCACTTTGCTGGAGGAAATGGTCAAACATTAGCATTTCAATAGAAGAGGTCAAACCATTTCATCCAATACAGGATGTCATTCCCTGCAGACCAAGCTAATACAACCCATAACATCTGTACTCTGTATCATACTTTTAAAATATGACATCCAAACTGTGGGTTACTCCCCACAAAGGCTTCTATTATCCCTCCTGCCTCTCTCCCTGGCCCAGCATGCAGTCTGTGCTCATTTGGAACATATGAATTAAACAACTAAAAAGGGGACACAAAGGAAAAAGAGCAAGAACACAGAATATCTCAGAGGTGTTAAGGAAAACTGTGTAGGCACACAGCTCAGGTCTATCATAACACACACAGAGAATAACTGAATTACAATTCTTTGGACAACCTTAGGTCTATCCTATCCTAGTAGGTTCATTTACACTTTTCTTGGAAGTGCAAAAATGCTGTGACCAAAAAAAACCCAAAACCACAACCCTAATAAAACCAGAACAAAAAACCCCAAACAAACCCCACAAAACATAAAAAGCCAACTAAATCCTCCCAAGAAAACAAACATAAAAACCAACCAAACCCTCTTCCTCCTACATTTCCCAATCTGCAGCACACTCATGGTTCCAAACACCAAGAGACTCAAACTTTTGCTGCCACCACCACTGCAGAGCAGAAAATAAAGTTGCTTTTTGTAGTGTCTTGCTTAGCATGTTATATTTCACAGAAGCAGTAGAGGAGATATTTTGTTCCAGGTCTCATGTATGGCAATTGAGACAAAATTTTAGGCCACAGGTAGAACATGAACTTTCTACCATATTGCCTATCTCTTATCAAGGTAAGGGAAATCCTCATTCAGATGAGCTGTACAGCTGTTCAGTTTTGCAGAAGTCTTGTGAATTTTCTTTGATGCTGTTTTCTCCTTTGCTTACACCAATGGATAATTTAACACCTTCTATTTCACTGTTTTCCCAGCAGTCACTGCCCAACAGCACATCCTCCCATCAGCTGAGCAGTGTAAACCAGCCAAGAGCACATTAAACATTTGATTTGATTCAGCTGGATCTTTCTGCTTTGTGGGAAGAGCAGACAAGCATTTGAATAGAGTTTCTGGGTGTTGGTCTGCACATCCACATCAATCCCTTGCCAGAAAGAGAAAAAGCAGCATCACATTTTTCATAGTGCTTTTCTTTAGTGACATTTCCTTCCTTCCATTAAGCAAATGTCCAGGGGAGATAAATGAATTGCTTTGTATATCTAGAGGATCTTTGAAACCCTTGATCTAGCAAGAATGAGAAAAATAACAGGGTATCACCACATTTCTCTTCACAGAGAAAAGCAAGGCACAATCCTTCCCAAGAATATTTCTGGGTTTCACATTCCCTGAACCTCAGAGAAAGAAAAAACAATTATCTCATTTACTGCTCCTGTTATTGTTCAGAGGTAGGATGCATCCTGGAAGGTTGTTCACCTGAAGAGAATTGGTAATTGGATTCTGGTGTGAGTGTTTTGATTCACTGACCAATTGGATCCAGGTGTGTGTGTGTGTCAGGACAGTCACTGACAGTCACGAGATGCTGGGCAGGGGAGTGCTTGGCAGATTCAGTTTAGGTGTAATGTAATATAGTATAGAATAATATAGTATAATAAAGTACTTAATTTGCCTTCTGATAAGATGGAGTCCTCCCTATCATCCCTCTCCTTCATCGGGGGCAAAAATATCCTCTATAACAGGGAGGAAGGAGATTTAAACACACAAATTCTCAGAGAGAAAAAAGTAATAAAGAGCTAGAAAATGGAGGCATGCCACAAGAAAATAACTCAGACATAGGAATATTCCAAAATAACACAGTTGCTAGAGGAGAAAAAAACCAACACAAAGGGACCTCATGCAGCAAAGGAGAGTTGATGTTTGGCAATGCTCAGAAATTTTAATACTGATGTGTAAAATTAAAGCATGACAGCAGAACAGGCTTATCTGCAAGTGTCACGTTACTTCCCCTGGGATCACTACCTTCCCACTGGTGCTTCTGTCATCTTCTCCTCCCCCCTCCAAATCTCACTTGACCTGAATTCTCATGATTTGACTCCATAATCCTCTGGTTTCCACTGTACGCACACAAAAGATTATTGTACAAAAGCGAATTCCCAGGGCCTTGGGCTTTGCTTTCCATTTAGTTAAAGAATTATCCTACAGTAGTTTAGATGCTGGGAAACTTGTCCTGTAGATTATTGCCTACAGGGCAAATGCTGAGGAGACTGCTAACGAGAGAACAGATGTTCAGTGGCTTATGAGCCTTGCTGAATGTAAATATCTTCAGCACACTGCCTGTCAATAAACCTCTGCCTGAGAATCACAAACCTTATGGACAAAATTCACCCCCCTCCCTTGTAAATGTATGGGCTTAGGCAGAATTACACTGAGGAAGAAGCTGTTCCTTCATCTGCACCAGAGAGCCGGAGTTTAAAAGCTTGTATAGACATTAAGACTGAACGTCATGAAAAGGTAATATTTTTAAACAAAACATTGTCTCTTTCCAAGAGAAAATGCAGCTCTTGGATCTGTTATGACACAGCAGGCCTAAAATAAACAGATTTTAGTGAAAAATTGATATTAGGGGTGAAAGATTTTACACTGACTGGATTTCTAAAAGTTTGCTTGTCTCCTTAAAAGGATGTTCTGCTTACAGGGCTTCAGTAGGTGATGTTTTTCCAGAGAGCAGTAACCTAAGGGGAGGTGGGTATCTCTGGACTCTCCTGAGCATCACTGCTCATCCCTGCCCACACCTCTGTCTCCCCCTGTGACACCTGTAAGATCTTAGACAGACTCCTAGGCAAAATGTGGAAAGAGTTTGAGCTCCCTCTTCCCCCCAGTCTTCTGAACACCTGCAAACGTTCAGCTACCAAAACAGTGCTGTTTTCTCCCTTTCACTGCCTGGTGAGTGACCCTTAGATACACTCCCATGAGAGATGAGTAGCTGATCACAATCAGCTGATGCTTCTGAGTGGCTTTTTCTTTATGAGGTTTCCTGGCAGAAGACCAAGATATGCAGAGAGGACTTTTGCCCTCAAGCTTCACCCCTTCCAGCCATCCTTCCTGGGACAAGAGCAGGCTGATCTTGCTCTGCACCTCATCAGCTGTACCTGCATTGCTGGAAAGCATGAGTTCTGGCTGGCCACAGATTGTCACTTCACTGTTGAAGTGTCATGAAGTTGCTTGGTACAATTTTCAGGAGTCCTTACAGCTGAGTGTGCCACATCTCTCTGCCTTTGCCATGTGGTGCTCAGAGATCCCAGTTATGGCATGAGAAGGGAAGGCAAGTGAGCAGGGTCTCTCCTCTGTCACTGAATCCATGAAACCATGAAGGGGCTCTTTTTTTCTGGGAGTCCTCTGTTACAAGGGCATAACCACAGTCTGAAAAATAAACAAACTCCACCATGTACAAGATTTAACTGAAAAGACTGACTGGCAAGCTGAAATTTGGGAGACCTGGGCCAGCTACTGAACTGTTTTGTGATGTGGAACAAATCACTGTGCTGTGTTCACTCCTCTGTCCTGTCCCAGTCAGATTGCCAGCTCTGCACAGACAAGCCTTGAGTTTTATTAAACATGCATAGTCTACTGAGCACACCGCAACCCTTGTCTCACCTGAGGCTTCTAGGTGTTCTTGTAACACACATAATAACACTTTACAGTTCAATCTCTTATGGTAGGAAGTCCCATGAAAAATACTTAGTTTGTGCCTTTTTGTGTAAAGAAGTGATTGGTGTGGAAGGATACCACAGAAAATACTGTAATTACAGTCTTGTCCTTTGGAGGTAGAGATTTACTGGTGGGATGTGCTCACCTCTGGGTGGAGAGCGCAGGAGCAGCAGCAGTGCCAGGACAGACACAGGGTCTGCACCAGGAGCAAGGCAACAAAACCAAACCCTACCTGCTCAGCCTGTCCTTCCCCTTGCCTTCTGCCTGCAGGCAAACCACTGGCAGGGCTGAGCTATCCCAGCTGGATCCTGGCTATTGAGGTGAACACCCCAATTCTCACCAGAACTGTCACCATTTATTGTTACTGACCAAAGTCCTCTGCACCACCTCAATGCTCCTGTACCCACCCAGCCCTGCTTGGCACCAGGGCAGAGCAGGGCCAGCAGCCAGGCTGAGGGTGGGTAGGTAAGAGTACATCCGCATGTAAAGCTCCATGAAAATATACAAATATTCAGTACTTCAAACCGTGCTGAACCTTACTGCAGTTGCTCCACTGTTAGGATGAGCTTGTTAGTCGCTGCAATATTTTGCTCTTAAGCAGAGCTATTTGCACGTTTCTTAAGCCGTTCAGCGTCGGTGGGACAGAGCAGGGTCTGTGGCAGGGCTGCACATGACCTGCTGAGTTTTGGCGCAGCAGCCTCAGATTTACGGGCCCGCCTTGCGCTCCCGCAGCCAGGGGAGTGACGGGCTCCGCGCAGGGCCAGCGGCCCGGGGCCACCTGCGCGGTGCCTGCCGGCTGTCCTTGTGCTCCGGCGGCGCTAGATGGCAATGTGGGTCTTCAGCAGCCCTGGAACGGCAGCCCTGGGGGGGTGGGTACCCCTGGGCACCCCTGAGCATCGCCGCGCATCCCTGCGCGCTGCTCTGCACCCCGCCCTGTAACCCCGCAAGAGCTCAGGCAGAACGTGGAAAGAAATGCTGCCTGGGTGGCTGTCATTGTCCTGTGCCTCCAACAACTGCTTCGCTTCCCAGATGAGATTTTATCCTTATCCATCTCTGGAAATAAAAGCTGCAGCCAGCAGCAGGGCCCTTTAGTGCTGGTTGTGCTCGTGCTGCCCCAACCTGCTACTGCTGGGGCCCACAGTATCCATAGAAAACAGGATGGGGCACAAAACCATGTGCCAGCATTGCATTTGTGCCCAAGTTGTCACCAGGCCACATATCTGCAGCTCTGCAGGCAGCGCAGGGGCACCACCAGGCACTGCCACCACTAGCTGCCTTCTGCAGATCTTCCACCCAGAAAAGGTTAACATTTCCTTTCCTGAGTCCAGAACAACATTTCTGAGAGTTGGTTTCTGGACGTTTTATTAACCACCCTTAATCCAGTGAATTTTTCTTTAAAAGGAAAGCATTTTTCTTAATAAAAAGTCACAGACAAAGCCTTTTCTATTGTTGCCTTTGGATGGAGTTTTATATGTCAGTCATGGGCAGGTTTTTTAAGAGGAAATTTTCAGATGAATGATAAAGGACACCCCGAACTCTGCAACACAGAGATGATCTGCCACTGGGTTTCTAGTTTCTGTTTAGTTTTTAGATCTGCCATGCCAAGGAGCATTTCAGTTTCAGAATTAATGGGCTTATCCCCTGTCTTACACCTTTCTTCTTAGGGTTGCCTCCCCTCTGAGTTCTTTCTGTGCCCATGGCACAGCTAGAATTAGCATTTCACAGCAAGAGCTGTGCTCTGCATGAGTATGGGATGAACACTGGGCTGTCAGTCCATGCAGACAAACTCCCCAGCCTAATTTGTGCTGCCTGTTGCACCAGGGACTTACCATTAACTCTGTTGTCATTCCTTGTCTGCTTTAACATGATTGCTTTCAAGATTTCTCTCTCCAGGAAAACATCTGTGTTTTGGATTAGTTTTCCCTAGACAGATTTACTTACAGTTTTCCACATTAAATCTCCCTATTTTGTTGCTTTCTAGTCTATCTAGGTCCTTTTTTTGTTATTATTCCTCCAGGTGCATTAAAAAATCTCCCCATTTAGTGGAGTCAGCAGAGTGCTCTGGTATCCCAATTTGCTCTTTGTATTCAGCTATGAATGAATCACACATTCCTGGATGTCCTTCTTTAACACAGTGCATTCACTTCCTGCAGTCCTTTGTTTACAGTTCATGCTTTTGTCATCTGCATGACTGTGCCAATACCCAAAAGGATTTAAATTACTGTTTCCATCAGTCACATATGAAAAAGCTATAAAAACCAGAATAACTCCCCCAATTGTTCTGCTTATCAGCCATAATTACATTATCTTTTGAATGTTAAAAGATTTTCCTCTTAATATCTGCATTATTTTACTAAATATAAGCTTACAGTAACTTCCAGATTACTTTTGATTCCTGTTTGAAAATTGTTTGGGTATTTAATTTTCACCCTATTTTCTGCCAGTATCATATCAATTGTCCATTGCTTAGTTGTAGCTAGCAGAAAATATTATTTTGTCCTTTAATTAATGGATAAAACATTATAAATAGGCCCATAAAAGAAATGAAAATTTTTGAATGGCAGCAATCATGTCTAACAACAGAATGAAATGAGATGGTGAGTGAATTCAAGGAGTACCTTTTCCGCCCTTTGTTTTATCCATGTATTGAATTCAGGATGAAAGCATATGTAGACTGTGTCCCCAAAACATGCTTCCTCCTGTCAGCATTCCTGTATTTCATCCAGATATGCTGTTATTTTCAACCCTCATGCTCTGAGGTCAAATGCTACACAACCTGTCTTGAAAAAAAGGAGTAGAGCTGGCGGCTGTGCTGTGCCAACAAGTGGGGCTGCCACTAAAGCTCCCCATTGTGACAGCCTGTAAGAAGGCTCCCCTGAAGGACACAGGGATGGCAGAGCTGCCCAGAGTGCCAATGCATCCCAGTGCATCCCCGCAGCTGCAGGACAGCCCCTGCTCCTGCTCTGCACAGCTTTGCTTGGCCCTAAGTGAGCACAGGGAGGAGGCTCAGTGCTCTCTGCCCATGCTCCCTGTTGCTGAGCACTGCACAGCATGCTCACATCATTGTCTGCTGCATGTCCCAGCAGAGCTCACAGCCAGAGCTACTCCCATTTCTCTCTGCTCTTTTCTTAATGGAGAAAGACCCTACATCTTGTCTTCGCTCTTATTCCTGGTAGGTTTGCAATTTGAGCACTGCACTGTGATTTTCTCCAGGGTCTTCTTCTCTCAAGGCATTTCAAGGCTCTTTCTTTTGAATACACTTGAGAGACAGGATACAGGTTCTGTGTCCTTCTGATGAGTCACAGGAAGAGGATTTTTACCTCTACAAGTGGCCTCTTGGCCTATCAGGTAGTCACAAAAACCACAACAAGACTCCCCAAACTCAAGTACTTCTCCCCAAACTCAAGTACTCCATTGCTTTAATATCATTCAGACATGACTCACTCCACTCCCTTCTGCAGGACTTTTATATGTTCCTAAGATTCCTTTGTACATTATTATTTTAAAGCTGAGCATGGGGTCAAGCAGCTCATTTCCCAGCATTCTGGATGATGTGGCCAAGACACTGGTGCCTTCTGCTGCCTTCCACAGAGTGTGAATTCATCCTTCCTGTGTGGGAGGATGGCAGTGCTCACCTAAAGACCTTGCTTAGGCCGATACTGATCTTTGAGCCGTTGTGCTTTGCCTTATGCCCATTCTCTAGATCCTCCCACTCTTGCCCCCTTTATTTTCACTGTAGATGATGGTGAAGTGTGGGCACAGTGGAGGTTGAAGGTTGACTGTGATCATTTGCAGGAGCAATTAGCAAGAGCCAGTGCTCGTGCAAAGCCTCCATGGCATGACAGTGAAGGGCATGTCCTCCAAATCCCATCCCTGCTCCAGGCTGTGCAAAGTCCTGTAGGATCAGAACTCCCAGCTTAGCATTGCTGACAGGCAGACAAAGGCAGAGACAGACAGTCCTCATGCCTCATCCTTATTCAGCTGTCCCTCCTCCTCCTCCTCCTCCTCCCACCTGCGAGGCTTTTGCTGTTAGATCTTAGAGCATTCAGCTGTCTTCCACCTCCGTCATTGCTTTGATAACTGATAGCAGGGAAGGTATTACTTAAAGAATCTGGGTGACTGTTAGCAAAATAAACAGGAGATGAAAGATAAGGCAGTCTCCTTGGTGCGTAATTACCTTAAAGGAAGGTCTGTTTGCTAATACTGTTGTTTTGATGTGCTAAATAGCTTGGGCTTAACGCCCCAGCAGATACTAAAACTAACTAACTAATTCGTAATGATGTCATCCCAAGATTACAGAGAGCGGGGAGGCAAGGGAGGAGTATCCACAAGGCGGTGGTGTGTAAGGAGTGCTCCCAAATCACCCCATGCGGCAGACGGGAGTCTCCTTTTCACAGACAGCTCTGCTGTCAGCACAACAAAACCCCGCCGAGCAATGCGTCCAGGGTGGCTCTCTCAAAGTCACCTACTCCCTTCCCACCAGCCTGCTCCTGAGGAGATGCTCTCAGGTGTGCAGCAAGGAGAGCATTCCCTCTGCAGTGCTCTGCCAGGGAGCCCTTGCTCCCCAGTTCTCCCCATAAGGGGGATTCTCTCCCTCCGCTCTGAACTGGGGTGGAAGGAGCTGCAGCTGGCTTGTGGGCAGCTGGGTTACCTGTGTGTGTGCATCATCTGAGCTGTGTGTGATTGCAGGGTTCCTCTCTCTTATTTAATTGTCTGCCTGGAAGCATCCTCTGACCTAATTGTGCCCGCAGTTGTGTCACTTGGCTCGTCCTGCGTGTGAGTGGCACCGCACGAGCAGGGCCCGCTGTGCACACGCTGGCACACAGCTGAGCTAATAGGCACTGACAGTGGGTATCGGCCTTTTTAAGGCTAAGAAGTCTCCTGGGGTGTTAGTAATCCCCTAGAGGTGCCATTAGCTTATGATAACCACACCTTTGAAATTGTTTTATTGCTTTAATAATGCGGTGGTGATGGAAAATGGGGAACATGCCACATTTATTATTTATGCTGGTAAAAGATGAAAGTTAGCAATTAGAAGCTTTAAACCACAGGTTCAGCAGAACTACATGACTTACATTTATTCCTTTTTTGGACTGTGCACTCCAGCACTGGGATGCCCTCACTGTCCAGGTTTGTTATGTTGAGCTGCCTTACAGAAACCACAGCAAAGTGGCAGGGCCAGCACAATTAACATTGTAAGATGGATACACATCTCACTGCAGGGATGGGTGGAGATTTCCTGGTGGGGAGCTGTTGGAACAGTGCTTTATGATATCTGAACTAATCTTGTGCTATGATAATTCTGTCTTGCTTAAGTGCTTGCAGCCTCTCTGTGCTGCGCAGTCATGCTGTGGCAGCTGCTGTGTGCATCTGATCCAAACTCGCTGCTTCCCCACACACTTAATTGGTAAAATTGCCACATATTGTTTATAAAAAAGTGTGGAAGGAGTGAGCAGAATCTTAGTCCCAGGACTGTAGAGCAGTGGCTCTGCTGCCACACAGCTGGGGATCACACTCTGTCAGCTCAAGGCAGCACAGAGAGCGTGCATGTTGTACCATATGTGTCATGACACCTACATCTGGGTAGAGCAGCTCTACTGAAGTAAAAGAAGCTGCTGCAGCTGATGGTGGGGTGTAACATCAGGCCCTTCAAGGCTGCCATGCTTCCCAGGTGTGGGGTTTTAATCAGCACCCAGAGAAAGGGACACCAACACCGCAGCAGAACTGAAGGGAAAGGTAGGAAAAGTTGGGCTTGTCATAAAAGAAACGTGCCAAGACAGCAACTGTCCATGCCTGGAGCTGTAATGGAAGTGATTTCACTAATCTGCCTTGCAGGCCACTTTCTCATTCTGTGTGATCCTTCAGCGAGGCTGCAAGCGTGTTTGATCGCTTCACCTTAGGATCAAACAAGCAGAGGGCTGACTGCCTGTTTTATCTGCAGCTGGCAGAAAATGGAGGTGAGAGAGAGCAAGCAAGTGAGTTTCTATTAAGAATAGAGAGATTAATGCACCCAAATTTAATTGGAATTGCACGAACAGGCAAGAGGTGTCAAGCTCTGAGTTCATGCATAGATTGTGTGGGTGTCCTATGTACTACATTTTGAACATGTGCAGCATGACTCTCTCTGCCTTGTACTTTGGTCCTTGCTACGAGCTTTCATGTTGGTTACTGATGTTGTACATCCTTATTTCCGTTGTACACCCTGGTGCCCTTTGCCTCATTGCTCTGCACCACTCCCAGTGAAGGGCTGTGAGCAGACAGAGGTGAGCCAGGACCTTGTCCATGGCTTGGTTTCTTCTTGGCTCAAAGAGCCTCAGAGTTATCAGCGTCACACCTATGCCCTTACCCCTTCCCTCAAGCAAACCCTGAAGCAAACTTAGGCCAGCTGTAGGCTATGTCCAGAGCCTGGTATTGTGAGTGTGCAACACTGGAGTGCAGCACCTGGCTGTGTAGGGCAAAGCAGGACTCCTGAAGTCATTAGCATCCTGCTATTAATTGGAATCCATGTTGCTCCTTTTGAAGGCTGATCCCATGGCCTAACACAGGAATATTGCATTAGCATCAGTCACTGGCACCCACATTAATCAGGCAAGAAGAAACCACTTATGCAGCCTGGGGTCCCAGCCTGCATCCCACACCTGACAAGCTCTCACTTTGCAGGACCTGATTCACTTTGTGTGTGTCTCTTTTTCTCCAAGCAAAGTCCTTAGGGTTGAACATCCCTTCCTAAAGAAACTGCAGATGATTCCAGCCAAGCTGGTGAAGTGCTGGAGTTGGTGCAGTCAACACTGCCAGTGTGGGCTGCTGCCACTCACAGAAGGGAGTTGGGTTTGGGGCCATTCATTACCCTCTCACATGAGCATCACCCTGTGACAAACCCCATGGTTCAGGTTATTCCTGTGAGGCTGGAGCTCAGCAATCCCCATGGGCAAAGCTCAGCCAGGAGACAGGTTTTGTTTCTTTCCCTCAAGGTTGTTGTCAGCCTTGGCCGGGCTCAGGAGCCTTCCCTGGCAGCACCAGTGGGACAAGGAGCCCACCCTCACTTGGAAGGTTGTGCTGTGCAAGGAAAAAATGTTTCTGGCTCTTCTCATGTGTATTTGGGGCAGAAAGAAGGTGTAGTTTAGATTAGAGCACTGCAGCTTTATCAGTGTTTATCAGTGTAGGAGTTCTGCTCCGTGTAGCATAACAGCCTCAAGTCCTTTTAAACCCTGACATCAATATGTGGTGATAAGATAACACTGGTTATCCTGTACTGGTTGCTCTAGATAAGATAAACCCTTTTATGCTTTAAAACTGGACTCAAAGTTTCTGCTATGTTTTCTTTTCCTTTTAATGTAGCAAACTCCAGAAACATTTTATTTCTAAGGGAGTTGTATTTGTTAAGAGCAGATAAAAATAGTACATATCATAAATGAGACTTTCCAAAGTTGCCTGAGGAGCATGAAACATTTTCTTTCAAAGACTAAATAGAAATGAGCTAATAGGAGGTAGATTTCAATGTCTTAGAAAATTGTTGGATTAATTAGAAGCTAAAATTATTCCAAGTAAATGGTCATGCCTACATTTATTTTGTCAGAAGTATGTCCACACAGTGATATTTCAGCAACAGTGGATGTTAATTTTAATTAACATGAAATAACTTTGGTAGTATTGCTTGAGACAGCAGTAGTTTGCATTTAAAGCTGGGACTGAATATCTCTGAGCAAGCTGGCATATCCATAAATCTACAGCACTGACTCTTCAAGTAGAGACAATATCTTCAGAGAATTTAGAGTTACATCCATTCATTAGTGAGTTAAAATTAATAACTAGGTCCTCTATGAAATTTAGCACTTTAGTCTTGTTTGTCCCAAATGATTTTAACAATGGAATAACAGACTATTCACATTTTCCATATAATTAAAATTAATTGAAATGACGTGCATTAGTTGTAATTAAGCTATGCAGCTAAGAGTGGTTGTATGTAATTGCTGTGATTATATAGGCTACAAATAACCTCAAGGAATGAAAGTGGAGTTGTTATGACAGAAGAACTCAGGCTCTCAGCCCCTTCCCATGGCTGATGACCTGCACAAGGGGAAGGATGTCCCTGGGACCCAGCAGTGCTCCATCAGGAGGGGATGCTCTGGGATCTGAGCTGGCTCAGCTGCCCCTGTTTGTAAGTTCATGTGAGTGCCCAAGTGTAGGGCGATATAATACAAGAAAATAAAGATGGTGTAAAAAGTAATCTTACCCCTAAGGAGTTGAAGCTGGGCTAATTGTCAAAGATTAGGAACAGGCCTGGCTTTAGCAGGCCACAGCTGTGACCAATGAGAAGAAGAGTGCTATAATAGAGTGGGGTGGCTGGTTGAGGAGGGAACTGGTGGCAGTTGGCCACTTTGTAAAAAACAATGAGTCAGTGCTCTGAGGAGCTGCCCATGAGAAATGCCAAGAAGGTATGGAAGTGTTGTGGTAAAGAGACAACAGTATGGAACCCCACAAAAGAGATGACAACACCCCAAACCTGAGCATTAAGGGCTGCCCCATTCCTCAGCTTTAGGGTTGCACTAGTGAGGGGGACAGACTGAAGTGGGAATGCAGCCCCTGTAAAGCACTGCAGCCTTTGGTACAGGGTCTGGCACAGTCTGTAAGTCACTGAATTAGCTCCAAATTCAGCTCCACATTCACCAATCCATCCCAGTTACATCAGGCATGCTCTCACCCCAGGGGCACTGCAGGAGCTCTACAGCTCACAGAGGGTGACCTGTGGTGGCAAACTCCTGGTTTTAGCCCCGGTAATTTCCGTGTCCCTGTGGAAATGTTTTGTGGCTGCAAAGCACCTCCAGGCCACTTTGTCCAGCTGCTTCACGCCAAAGCTGCCCACAGCAGTGCCAAAAAGGGTCAAGGAAACAAAAAATCAAAATCCCCCATGATTCCATTGCTTGGAAAGCTCAGTCTGAAGTGATCAAGCCTAAACCACAATTCTGTAGGTCACTGCAGGGCCAGGTTGAGGTTGCTGGGGATGTCATACCCATAAAATCACCTTTTTGTTTGTTTGTTTGTGCTCTGCTTAGGCTTTTAGAGCATTATCTTTAAAATGTGGCTCAAATTGTGAGTTCCTACAATTTTAATGATTGTTTGGGGAATAACAATTCCCTTATATTATATTTATTTCAGTTGGAATAACAATTCCCTTATATTGTATTTATTTTAGTTGTTTTTTTGGGTTTTTTTTTTCACTGCCTTGGAAATATTGAGCTTCATTTCATGGAAAATCCAGGGAAAAAGTATTTGCAGGGTTTTTGGTATGGGAATAAGCCCAAAGATTTTAAACAATGCTGTTGTAGTCTGCCCTCTTGCCACCTGCAGCTGGTTTGAGCATGATAGGCCCCAGAATTCAGGGCGGTGTCATGCCTTGCAGGGTGTTAGAAAAATGAACATTTCAGCAAGGTTTTGGCCTCCCCAGCCCACAGGAGTGGGAGGGATACGACTCTGCCCTGCCAGCTGTTCCCATCCCCATCCCAAGGCAAAGCAGCCCCCTAAAGCATTTGCCTGGTACACCAGCAGGGCAGGTGCAAAAGTCTGTGCTCAGCACACAGCAGGCAACAAAGAGTGATGGACTGCCCAAATTTCCCTTCTCAGAGTGCGCTGGGAATGACTGACAGGGCTGCCAAGCAAAGCCCCTTGGAATGTGCAGCACATGGAAACCTTCCTGGTAATTACTGGGGGATTGTGCTTTGGGCAAGGGGCTCCTGGAGCCTCTCCCGCCCTGGGTCTGTCCCTGACTCAGGGCTGGTCACTGCCAGGGAAGCTCTGTGTGATCCCAAACTCCAAACACTCCAAAGGAGTATGTAACCTTCAGGCAGCCACTTTGGCTGAAGCCTTCTGGCATAGCAACATGACTGCAAGAAAATATTTATTTACAAATGGGTGTAAATTAGTGACAAGTATGGCAATCTGACTGATTTCCCTCTTATAATTTCTTTGATAATCTGCATCCTTTGAAGATTAGGGTACAGGTTTGGACAGCCTAGGGGTAACCACACGGCCCATGTGTGCTTGCACTAGCATTGTTACCATGGAGAGGTAAAGTCCTTTAATAAAAGAAAAAAAACCAACCCAAAAAACCCACTCAGGATGGGCAGACCATGATATTGGTTGGGGGATGGGTGAAAAAAGTGTGCAGGAAAGTGAGAGAAACCGTTAATATTTTGCACCATTAGTCAGGAGCCTGGAGATCTGCTGCAGCAAATAAAAACCCCATATAATTTAGTCAAGGGAATTCAGCCAAAAAAATTAGAGGTTTCTTTTTTTTTAATGTAATAACTTTTTACTCCATTTAATTTCTAGTTTAGCCATCTGAATAGATAATAGAAAAGTACTGTGAGCTAGGGAATAATCTGAACTGAGGGAGAGAAAAAAAATGCTGAGAAACTTGCAGGCATGTTCACAAACAAGAGTCATCCAAGATACCAGAGAAACCAGGAGGCAAGAAAATTAGGAGAAAACCAGATCTTCCCACCCCATCCCAAGAAACACAAGGAACCTGCTGTGCATTTCCATCTGGCAGGAATGCAGACAGCACAGGATCTGTGTACACAAGATCCCATCAACAACCCCTGGGCTTGCAGGTTCAGTAACTCCCAGTCTCCAGCTATTGCTGCTGGAGAGATCAAGCCACAAACTCAGCAATGGGTTTTATTTTTATTTATTTATTCTGTTTAAAAGCTAAAATACTAGCTTTTGTACAACTTCTGGCTATACTCCCATCATTTTTGCTAATAAATATCTTGGAATGGATAATGATATCCTCATGATACTTTCTTATCCTCCTCAAAACACTGAATACTTAAGAGTAATCAAGAAGCCACAGCAACTGCTCCTGGCAGGAAGCTGCCAAGCTGTTATCCAGAAGCCTGACCAGCATTATTTGGAACAGATGCTCTTTCAGCTTTGTAATTTTCAGCCAAAAACAATGGCAGTGAGTGAAAGTAAAGCTGTGGGTCAAAGGAAGGCTAAACTGCATGAGAGTCATGCGAAAATATTTTTGATTTCACACATCCTCTCATTTACAGCGCATGCTTCTGAAACGGCCTGTGAATGTCGACGAGTGCAGCTGCAGGTTTGACCTTGGTGTGCAGGGCCTGGATGCGCCGTGGAGGGAGGTGAGGGAGGAAGCACAGGGTCACTGTCCTGCTGGAGCACAGCCTCACCTGGGGCTGGTGCACCTGCAGCCCCTGGCAGCCCTTGGGGAGGGCACCGGGGCCCAAGCAGGGGTGCTGGTGCAGCCTCTGGATGGGGCAGTCTCCAGCCCTGCCTGTGGGGATGCAGGCACACAGGGGGAGCTGCTGCCCAGCACCAGGAGCTCACCTGGCTCCAGGGAGGCTGCTCCCATCCCCAGGAGCTCCCAGGGACAGGGGCTGCAAAGCAGGACGAGCTTTCAGTTGTTCTGGCCAGGCAGGCAAAGCCTGCTCTCCCCAGCTCCGCCGGGCTCCTGCCGCTCCCTTCCTTTGCTAGGCAAGCTCAGTTTAACAGAGCTCAAGAAACAAGCAGGTCTCAGGAAATAAATGCTTTCAGTCTCTCTTTTTTATTGCCTGTAAAATAGCAGGAGGCTTTCAAAGCAACAGCAAATCCTGTTAAAAAAAGTAGAGAAAATTAAAGAAATGTTTCTTGTCTTAGATCCAGCCCTTTTCACCTTAACTTTCCATCATGGTACATAAAATTTTGTATATTTTGGCAGAGCAGAGAAATAACTTTTCCCCTTTCTCTTCCTTGCACAGCCCAGGAGCTCTGAGTGAGCTTTAAACCAGTTTTGCACAAACAGAGAACGGCCAAATAATAGAGCAAGAAAACAGCATTAAACTTAGTAGACAATCAACTTTATTCTGTGCACAGCAGCTAGTTTCTCCTGCTCTCAGCAGAAATAAAAAATTTACAAGTGTTCTGGGAAAGCATTAAAAACCAAACACATCCAGACAAAGTCTAGTGCAAACTACTTGGAAATAGATCTGTGCATCACCTTCTGAAAGGCTCATTCCAGCTGCGCTGGTGTAGCCAAGCTGACGGCGGCCAACACAAATACACCCTGTGAGTTCAGGACAGGATTGGAGGGTTGAGATTTGGGTACCAGTCATCCTTGTCTCCCAGAGAGGCAGTCACAGTCCTCTGCTTGTGAGAATCCCCTCAAGAGAGAGGTTTTCCACATCACTCCTTGCACACTGGCACAGAGTAAGGATGCCTGTATATCTGGGAGAAAGTGGAACCTCCCAGCACCAGCTACTGCAGAGAAGTGATCAAAGATAAGAGGGCAGGATGCATTCCCAGGCCCACACCCCAGCCCTTTCCACAGGGACCACATTAGGTTTGCTGTACGCTCTTATTGCACTGAATGTCATCTTCCAAGCATAGCAAATAACATTTTCATAAAGCACTGCTTTTAATCAAGCACAACCCTCACATCCCCAAAGGAGCTATCTGGAATCTATCCCTTTTCTCTCTTGTTCTTTTTCGCCCCCTTTTAACTCCCTCCCTCAGAGGCTGGTGCCTGCAGCGAGGAGGGCTCCGTGTGGTTCCCTTCGGAGCTCATTAGCTCGGGTCCATCCATCAGGGCAGGGCTGTGAGCGGGGCCCCGCGGGGCTGTGGCACAGCCAGGCACGGGGCTGTCACACTGAGTGCTTTAATAACCCTGCTGAGACGGGAAATGCAGCCTGGTGCCTGATTACACAGCCCCACGCAGGCTGGGACACTGAGCAGGATGCCAGGCTTGATGGAGCGGTGGGATCCAGAAAGCCTCGTGCTTACAGTGTATTAAAAACACCGAATTCAGTGTCATCCAAGCAGAGTGGGTTATTTGCATACCCAGACGCTGTTGCAGCTGGGATCGGGTTTGAAAACACCTAAAATGCATTTCAGAACATCAACCCAAAACAGCACTCTCATTACAGCAGTAATGGAGAGCAGCCCCTTCCCAAACCCCAGCCCATGACCTCCTGTGTGATCATGAACAACTTTTTTGGAGCCTGCTGTAGGTCTTTAGGCCAGTCATAACTGGCAAGCAGCTTGTGTGGCTGAGGGTGAGACCAGCTCCCCAGAGTCAGACAGTGATTTCCTGCAGGGCAGATGCTTCCTATTCCACACAAAGAAAAAGCCTTCCGCATGTGTTTGTGTCTTTATCAAGAACTAATGCTTGGAGTGAGGGGTTGAATCCCTTTTCATGGGCAGTTTGCAGCCCGTGAGTGCCCCTGAGCAGAAAGGCAGAGCTGCCTGTACAGAGGATGCACTGATGGCTGATGAGCACAGCCAGGCAGCACTGCCATAAGCACACTCCTGGCTAAACACAGAGGGCTGCTGGTCAGATTTACCTGCCCTCCTGGCTGGCTCTGGGCAGAGCCCATCATCTCTGAATCTCCAAGCACAAAGATGGATCAGGAATGAAGTAGACTGAAGGCTTGTGCTCTTAGGTTCAAATGGTTCATTATGGCCTTTTTCAGACTGTGCTGATGAGAGGAATCATTCCTCATTGATGAGAAATCCTGCATTTTCTTCTCTGGGAGAACACAGCTTTGTTCCCTTCCCCCATTTAATAATGCACAATTTATCAGTCTAAATTGGTGAGCCTGGTAGCAAGTGATTCAAATCAACTTCAGTGGCTATGAGCAATCACATGTACTTGAAGAAACCCACTTATGCCACTTTCAGTAAAACCTGAGGAAAGCTGGCTATGAATGCACTACCATATCCTATTAATGCTCAAGAAAACCCATTTAAATAAACCTCTAATGGCTGATTGAGACTTCTATAATGAAATTCCATAAAGAGTCAGCTCCTTCCTTCGGGCTGGGCATACCAAGTGCCTCCATGGCTCCATTGTTAGCTGAGGGTAGGAAAAACAACTGTGGATGGAAACACAACTGTGCTGTGGGCACAGGAAGGAGGGAAGGCTCCCTGCTTTTCCAGGGTTGACACTGAGCCTCACCAAGAAGGGCACCAGGTACTGTCTCACCTGCATCTCCTGATACTATAACAATCAGTTTACCAGACTGTGATCACTGTGCTCCGAAGAGCTGCTCAGACCTTCCCCCTGCACAAAGCACAAGCTGCCTCCAGTCTACAAACTCCAATATTTCTCTGCTGGAAGAAAATTTTCTGTGTCTCCCCATATGTTATGTTAGCCCAGTGTTTTAAGCCTGCCCAAAGCTGGAGAGGTTGCATAGGCTGAGGGTGTGGAAAGAGAGGGGAAGAGAGTCCCTGCCAACCCTTGTGTCCTGCTCCTTCCTGTCTTTGGGAGCATCCAGCAGGGAGGGTCAGCAGGGAGCTGCTGTATAGGCTGCATAGCATGCAGCAGGCTCCCACACTCAGTAAAATAGGAAATAAATGGCCACAAACCTTTCAAAAGCATTTACATGCCACCCACCCACCTCCCCTTCAGGGCAAGAGGACATTAATGGGGAAACACCCCTTGTTCTAAGAAGAAGAGCTCCTGTTCCCTCTCCATCCCTACAGACCCACCAGGCTTCTGGTGCCCCCCAGGTCCCCTGTTCTGGGCAGACTGCCAGCACCGGGGGGGTTTGGTGTGCCAGGCACGGTGCCTGCGTGCAGCTGGCAGCAGATCTGGACAGCCTGGGCTGCAGCAGGAGCCTCCTCCAGAGCCCGGCCTGCCCGAGCCCTCCCTGGGCAGCAGCCACCAGCCCTGGTGCTCCTGGGGACTTGCATCACCCTGCTGGAGTGTGGGTGGTCATCAGCACGGGGATGGGCCGTGCTGGGGCCCTCGAGCTGGAAAGGCCGTGGGTGCCTCTGCAAAATGGGGACTGTCCTTCCATTGCTGCTTTTGTAGTAGCAACTGCTGTGCTGAGATAAAAGCTTTTGTTTGCCTTTTCTCTCCTACATTCCTAATCTCCCTCTGTGCTGGTCTCCCCTATAGTCCATCAAGCACTTTTAATCTCTAATTGCATATGACTGATGAGCCTGAACTCCATACACAGCGTTGCCAAGAACCACTTTTTCGGAGCCTGCTTTAGCTCTTTAGGCCAGTCATAACACACTGCAGGACCATTAAGAGTTTATAGTTTGTATACATAACACCCTGGGAGTACCAAAGGGTGGTTTATCCAAACAGAAAAGAATTGAGATGAATGAATGCAGAAATGACTTTTGGCCAGGAAATACTTTAATTTTAATTAGGGGGGAAGGGGGTGAGAGAGGAATGAAGAGGCTTTCTTCTCTCACAAAAGACAAGACTAATGAGTTTACAGCTGCAGGCGCTGACCTTGGAGCATTCCGTATAATGCTAGTGCTGAAATGTTTGGATGTGATGTTAGACCCGATAACCTTGCTTCTAAAAGGAAGAAATAAAGGGAAATGGCTGAATGGGGAGGGATTAATTTCATGGGGGTGTACGGACATATTTATTTATTTTTCCCCTTCTTGCATTCCCGTTGAACAGCCTTTGGCGACACAGCCGTTCACCCAGCTGCTGAGCTTCATGTGGGCCTCATCTGATGAAGTCTGTTGTGGCAATTTTCCCATATTTAGGACTGTCCTTCATCTTGAGAGCCCATCTCACAAGCCCCCACCTCTCTGGAGGCTGTGGCTGGAATGAATGGGGTGCCAAAGCCCCGGGGAACCCCACACTCAGCAATCCGTGCACAAGGGAAAGTGCAGGGTGCAGCCAGGGCTTCTGATGCAGTGGCTTGCAAAAGGCTGAAAGCTTGTCCCTGTGCAAGGATGTTGTCACTGCTCCAGCTGGTCACTGCTTTGTGGTGCTGGAGCCTGTGCTGGTGCCCACAGCTCTGGGCTCAGGGCTGTGTCCAGCCCTGGAGGCTCCTGCTCCTGCCCTGGCAGTGCCACAGCTCTGCTGCCCTGTCCTGGAGAGCAGCAGGAGCAGAGCCACTGCCACGGGGCTGAGCTGACACCAGCAGCCCATGGGGGGTTCCCAGGGCACGTACAGGGCAGCAGGGATGTGTCCCTGGGCCTGCTGGGCTCTTCCTCCAGCCTGGAACATGCTGCAGGGGTGACCAGGGCTGACCCTGCGCCTCCATCCCTTGGCAAAGACCGTGGCTCACACATCTTCCAAAAGCTGCTGCTCCCACCTCCCTGCCCAGCCTGCTCCTCTGGGCTGCGGACCTCGGCTGTGCTCTCCCTGGAGCTTCCAGGCATCCTGGCATCTCCTTCCTCCCCCAGAGCTTGTTCCACGGCCCTGTGAAGCATCATCTGGCCCTGTGGGTGCTCCCATGGGCGCTGCCGTGCTGCAGCCAGAGTGATTATTAAACTCTGAGTGTGAAGCTGCTGTGAGCTGCTGTGGCTGTGGAGGCAGCCTGGCCTCCAGGGAACCAACACCCCCTGCCCTGTGAGCTGGCAGCCAGACGGGCTGGAACAATTGTGCAAGTTAACGGAGCAAAACAACCATCGGTGTTTCCTATTAAAAGCATTTTTATGATGTTGATTATTATTAATATTATATAGGGGCTGTAATTTTCTCCCGACTCACTCCAACATCTCACAAAATAAACAGTTGCTGTATTATCCCCTTGTAAATGAGACCACAGGATTGTAAACTTTAATTTGTTACTTTTGGCTGCTCTCAGGTTTGGCAGACAATTAAACCAATTCATTAGTTCACAGAGGCACATTTTTGGCCATGTCTGGCTGCGTGAAGTCATCCAGTGAACACATTGGAGGCAGGGTGTAGAAAAACCTCAGTGTGCCTCTGCCACAAGATCTGTCAGGAATGGTCCAAACAGGCACTGTGGACTTTGCAGGCCCAGGTGGGACAGGGTGTCCTTGCTCCGTGGCTCTGCTGTGCCCTGGGCACGGGCCATTAGCAGCCAGTGCCCTGTGTGCTGGCCATAGAAGATTTTGTATCTGACAGCAAAGTAGCTGTGTCGTGCCTGA
This sequence comes from Ammospiza nelsoni, assembly GCF_027579445.1. Taxonomy (NCBI): domain Eukaryota; kingdom Metazoa; phylum Chordata; class Aves; order Passeriformes; family Passerellidae; genus Ammospiza; species Ammospiza nelsoni. Next base: position 6,786,316 of record NC_080650.1, on the reverse strand, counting down.
GGCTTAACCTTTAAATTCTGCAGAGTTGGACAAGTGAAACTCCACAGGACATGGCAGAAAATGCTGAGCTCTTGGAAAGGCTAATCTGGCCATGTGTGATCTCCAGAGCCAGCCCCAGCAGCTGAATTAATTCCTTCAATAGCTGGGCTGCTTTGGGTCCCTGCTTTCCCAGCTGCAGACACATGGTTAACCTGCAGAGCCCCATGACAGCAGAGCACAGATTTTGGCCTTTTCAGGTATGTGCTGGGAATTAAGGTGGGTTTCTTTTAAATGGAAGCTCTAACAGTGTTCTTTATGGTACTGCCCCTGTCCAGAGTGGCTTAGTGCAAATCACCCCTCAGATGAGGTTCCCTTGTCAGACATTTTTCGCTCTCTGTAGTTTCTTAGATGTGCATTAACAAACCAAAAATCCTGAACCATCTTAGTTTTGAAAAAAGCCCCCAAAAATTAATCCCTTTTCCTTTGTTCTCTCCACAGGAGGAGGCTTTTTAATAGCATTCAAAAAGGAAGGAAAGATTTTTGAACACTGAAACCTAAAAGCTTCCCCAAACTAGTTCCTCACCATTGTGTTTTTCTCTGGCCAGCACTTTGAATCTGGATTTGCAGAATTCTTCTGCTTTGCAATTTCCTCTGAGTGATCCCACCACCACCAGCGTGTCTGGGGAACGTCGCTGGGCTCTGGCTCTTCATCAGCTGGAAATGATGGAGGGAAGGGAGGCTGTGGAAGGGAACGGAGCATTTTTGAAAAGCTGGCCACTTCCTTCAGTGTCTTGACTGGTTTTTCCTTTCCCTGAAATAATAATATTAACAATAATATTATTAATAATAATTAAAATAATAATAATACTGACAAAATGTTTTTGATGAAACAGTGAGCAAATGCTGCAGAAGAGCTAATTATGACTTTGTACATGATGGCAACTCCTCTGGAAAGCAGCTGCAGAAACCTGCCCGCCCCATTGAGCCACAGTGGTTTTCCTCCAGGGTTCCTCCTGCTGCTGCTGTGTGACCGAGGGAGATGAGGGTGTGAGCTGGGCCCCTTCTCCTTTGGGTGTCACACACACCCTCTGCTCCTCACACTGCTCCGGGGGGAGATGAGGGGCTTCACCCTGCTGCGGGCAGCTGCTCCTCGCTGCGTGAATTCCAATCAGGAGCCGGAGGAGGAGGAGGAGGAGGAGGATGAAGCTGGCTGGGTTTTAGTCAGAAAAAAAGCCCTGTATTTTTCTGCTTTCAGCTATTTATCCAGGCTCAGTGCAAAGGGCCTGACACCCGGCCAGCAGAGCCCGGCTGTGCGATGTGTGTGACACACGAGCGGGTAATGAGGGACCTTGCGCGGAACGGCCAATTGAGCAGCCGGCGCCTCCAACAGCTTCATCTCCCGGGGACGGCGGGTGGATCTCTATTTTGACACATCCTCGCTGAATGAGGAAGAGAACAAGCAGAAAATGGCTGATGATAAATGCAGCAATTAGGGAAGCTTAATGGAGCAGAAGGTTTTTTGTGAGAAGACAAAGGAATTGCCGTGCCGACACCTGCAAGGAGGTCCCAGCCGCTGCGCAGGGAGCCTCCAGCTGTGCCGCAGCAGCAGGGGCTGCGGCGAGGGGAGCCGACCTTCCTGCTTCACACACACATCGCTCAAAGCCTTCGGAAAAATATTTTCCAAGTTAAACTTCAAAACATCATTTGATTTTTCTTTCTCTCCATTATGTTCAGAAACGGGAGCCTGTAATTTAGGCCTGGTGTAGCCTTCCCCCACTCCTTGCTTTTTATTCAGTTTCACATAATACAGTGCGCTGCTAGGAAAGGCATTTTCCTGACAAACTATTGATCTTGGTGCTGTGAAAGAGCTGTGGGCTCAGCAGGAGGATGCCATCTTGCTGCTGGACACAAGTGGACAAGAAGTGGCTCCTGGACAATGCTGTTTGCCCCCAGTGATGCCCAGCTGGAGGCTGAGCCCATGACCTGCCCTGCTCTTCCCAAAGCACTGTGCCTCTGAGCTAAGCCCTGGGCTACCAGCTCCCCAAGATTTGAGCAAAAGTGCTAAATCTCTTTGCCCAAGCCCCATTTCTCTTTATTTCCTTAGCTGGACTCTCCCCAGAGCCAACTGCCTGTGCAAAGGGGCACCAAGCAGCACTGGGGAGAGCTCTGCAAGGGGTGTTGGCATGGGGACGACCATTACCAAAATCCCCCAACGCTGCAACACAACTATTTTCTCAAGACTTTGGCAAAAAGGAATTTCCTGAGGGAGGTAAGGGAAAGGTTTCCTTTTTTTTTTTTTTGGCTTGGCACAAGCCAAGGAAAACACACATCTTGTTTTCCCCTCTGCTGACGGTTTCTCAGCTCCAGCCTGAGCTGCACACACTGATCTCTATCCCTGCTCCCATTCTCATTGCTGGGCTGCCTGAAGCACAGCTGGTGTGTCTCCCTCTTCCCTGAGCTCTCAGGACACTGCATTCCTGACCAGTTTTTGCTTTCCCTCCTTCTGCTTTCCCTCCTCTGGGCCCGGGTGGGGCTGGTGCTGCAGACTGAGTCCTTGGGCTCCCCTGCATCAACCCTGTTTGTGTGACTCCAGGTCACAAACAGCCAACTATGTATTTATGGTATCTACATAGGCTGAAAAGGATGATTCCCATATGCTTATTTTAGGCTATAAAGCCGGCATTTTAGGGAAGCAGTAGATTTTTTGTCAAGGAACAGTTAATATTTTTGACAAGTGATTTGAGGATGTGTTACAGCTTTATTGCCTTTTTCCCTCACTCCCTGGTATCCTGGTTGTCTGTTTTATTGACTGGGCCAAGAGTGACCCCCATTACTGAAGCTGGTCACACATCTTCCATGGAGCCCCAATGGGCATGTGGCATTTTGGACAAAAGGTAATGTAAGTGCAACCACTGGTCTCCCTCCTTACAGCTTCCTGAGTATCTTTTTAAACACAGGTTGCCTGAGGCAAGCAATGAACCTTCCAAATCCCATCTTTTTCCTCCCACCCACTGTCATTTGTTTGCTAAATTCCACCTTTTTTTGGTGACTGAGGGAAGTCTTTGGGGAGACAGCCAAAAGTAGAATAAAAATGGTGAAAACGGCAGAAAATGAAAGCTGAACAGTGGTAGGAATGCATAAAACCCAGGAAGTCCTTCTGTACCAGTTCTTTTAGCAGAAGGCAGCTCAGCTGGGGTGGCTTAAAGGAATAAGGCTGAATTAATTAGTTTCTCTGTTTAGGTAATAATACCATTAATCATGATGAACCATTTTGTGAGAAGCCTGATACTCGACACTGTGTAATTCCACAGGAATCCCACTGTAGAGCAGCATTATTGATGGGTCATCCTCCGAAGGCGTGAGAGCAATGCCTCCTAATACAGCAAATAGCAAACCGCTGATTTTCTTTTAATATTCAGACCACCACAACATCAGTCATGATTAATTCTTCTGGCACCAGGGTGGCTGCAATAAGCAATCCTTCAGGAATGCCAGGGGAGCATAGCATTGATTTAATGCTCACTTTTTAAGTCATACACACACCAAACGCTTCCAAAGGGTATAGCCCATTTTTTGCATTTTTTTTCTGAAGTTTGCAGTAACAACCTCCTTGCTCACATGTACCTGCATTAGGAATATGCAACTATGGACTCTAGCAGAGGTTAGGGGGGCTCATTTATGCAAATCCATATCAGAAATGGTGTCAAACAAGATCCCATGTTGGACACTGGCACCAGGAGCATTACAATCCCCCTGAGCCAGCATTATGAATCTTTATGCCGAGTCCAACACGCTTTTCGCATCCACCATGTGTTCTACGTTCCTCCACTTTCAGCTGCGAGAGCAGGTGCTGATTTTTAATGCCTATTTTTGTTTTAAGCCTTCTTTCATCAGATTAAGGACCCTGCTATTTTATTTCATTTCATTTTTTCACGCTCAGTAATTTAGTCACACGCAGACCTAAACCCAGGAGCTGTGCCATGCCGCTAAAGCCCCGTCGGCTGCGGGGCGCGAGGGGATCAGGGCATGGCTCCATCCCCCATGCATGGCTCAGCACAGGGAAAGGTTTGGGAAGCAAAAGGGAGGTGCAGAGCAGCGCTGGAGGTGATAACTTCCCGTGGTGATGCTGGCAGCAGGGTCCCTCCACACGAGCTGCTGCACACAGGCCGTGCTTGCTTTGCTGTCCTTCCTTCCTTCCCCTGGCAGGAGATGCTGGGTCTGCCCCCGAGGTGTCCCCGGGCTGTGGGGTGGAGATGCTGCAGGGCCGGGGCTCTGCTCTCCTCCCCAAACCCCCAAACCCCACCTCCAGAGCGTGTTCCTTCTGCTGGGAAGGGTTCACAGGCAGAAGCAAATCCCTGTCCCAGCACCAGCCCCTTGCGCCAGCCGCCTCCTCCCAGCCGTCAATAAACCATTAGCCTCGAGTCAACAGCGCTGCCTACGACACACAAACACTCAACTGCCTTTTTCATCCAAAATCAATGTTGTATTTATCTTCATTGATCTACAAGGAAACTGAATGTTTAAAATTACAGGGGGTGCAGGGGGGAGGACGGGGAGGGGGGGGGAAACAAGAGTTACAGAGCCAAGAAAATAGTAGCGGATGGCTGAATTAACTAGAGAGAAAAAGCCCAGGATATATAAAACATGGACACTGAAAAATAAAATAAGGGAAGGGGGGGATGGTACAGCAAGTAAAACATGGCAAAATTTACATATGGATGAAAAGTAAAATTGGAAATAAAAAATAAATCATGCCAAAAAGCAGTTCAAGGCAGAACCACACTGAAACAAACATTTGCTTATGGTCTTCATGTACTATAGATAATATATCAGAATTTCTTTTTTTTTTTTTAATCAACCATTAGACTTTTTTTTTTTGCACTCCTAAAATTCTACTTTGTCTTGTATACAGATTCCAATAAGAACACTGCACAATTAGCACAAGGGGTCCACGGAAAATTGTCCTTGCTTGCCAGCGATCCTGCCCACAACACAAAAAAAGAGAAAAAAAAAAGGAAAAAAAAAATAAGGAAAGGGTCTGCCGCATGGTACTGTGCCAGTTCCATCTGCTTTTGCCAGCTTGAAAAGTAGGAAACCAAAATTCCCTTCCAGGAGCGTGTGTCTTTCTCTTTCCTTGACGAACTGTCCCTTGTGTTTGTACAAAAAAATTCAGTCTCTTTTTTTAAAATTTTTTTTGTTAAACACAAGCATCCTTCTTCCTGTTCACATGCCATTGCCATTCTGTCTCCAGAGTTGCGAGTTGGTTGTTTTTGGGTTGTTTTTTTTTTTTTTTTAAATTTTTTTTTTTTAAAACCTTCCTCCCCCCAACATCCACTAAGACGTGCCTCCGAGTTCTTGCATAGTTGAAGTATATATGCCGTACTGAGCTTTCTGAGTGTGAATTTCTGACTGTGACAAGAGTATGAGTTGTAACCATGTTAACAAATAACCAGAGTGGTTCTAGAAACCATTTTTATAAAGTCTACCTATGTTAAGAATTTAATATTGGTGTACATTTATATTAACAGAATATTTACAGTTTGTTTTCTTTTTTTTTTTGTTTAAAACAAGAAGTCAAAAAAAATTCCTCTTAAATTTCTGCATAATATAATAAGGCAAAAAACAAACAGTTTTGTACATTATTATTATTATTAATATTTTAATATATATCTGTAACTTCGGTTCCAAAGTACCAAGGTAAGTGATCAATTGGCCTCAGAAGGGAACCTCACAGTGGACTGTAAAACTACAGTATTTCCATAAATAATACTTTTAAGAAACCCTGGGTATTTTTTTCTTAAGGATCTGAGGCCTTTAAAATGCAAATTTAACTAAAAACAAAAGCAAAATTTCTTCTTTTTTTAAGTGAATAAAGAGCACAAAATTAAAAAAAATACAAATCCATTAAAAATGTTTCTCACATTTGGGAAAAAATGTACAAACTTGATATTCTTAACTCATTTTTTTTAGCACAGAAACAAAAAACAAAACCAAAAATCAATACCTATATATTAAATTCCCATTCTCAGCAACCTTCTTGTTGGAAAGTCCCCAACCCCGTTATTTATGGAAATGTGCTTAACTTCTACAAATTTTACATTAAAAAAAAAAGTTTACAGCAGTGCATTTTGTAAAAGGTTTGTTGTTTTCTTTTTTGTTGGTTTTTTTTTTTCCTGTTTGTATTTTTTTGTTGTTGTTTGCTTGCTTCTGTTTGCTTGCTTGTTTTTTTTATGTACAGGTTGAGTTTAAAATTCAATGTTGGGGACTATCGTGCCTCTACTTCTTTGGGGTTCCTAGAGGGGGAATAGTCCCTGGACTCTGAGTTTGTGAGTGGGGTAGTCCTGCGAGGGGAGGCAGGTCTGGTGCTGCTGGCTGGTACGAGAGGCGGCGGCGCGCTCAGCGCTGCGGTCGGCGGGTTCCTGTTCAAAATCCCGTTGTGCATGGCAGTGGATGGGCTCAGTCTGGGGTAATGCATCCCGCTCAAATGAGGCATGAAGGATGGCACGTGTGCCAGGTGGCTTTCGATGGGGGACGAGTGCAAGTGGTGCATTCTGGCACGCTCGAGTTCTTCCCGTAAGTGCAAGCGCTCGCGCTCCTCCACTTGCCGCAACCGCTCCTGCTCTCGGCGGGCTTCCAGAAGGTTCTCGTGGTTGTAGTCGTGTGGTTCCCTGTCTCTGTAGGAACGCTCGTGGTCGTAAAAGCCAGAGGTGGTGGGAAACCTATGGATAGGATCTGTCCGGAGCTGGAAGTCCATTCGACGGTGCAGGTCTAAGCTCCGGTAGGCATCTCGCAAGGGGTCCCTCATCGGGTCCCAGGAAAATCCGGGATGCGGCAGCCTCTCTCTTCCTGACAAAGGGTTCATGCCTATGAGCGGGGTCATCATCCTGCTGCGGTCCAGGACATTCATGTTGTTCATCTGGTGCACGCTGCCCATGGAGATGGGCATGGAGGCAGCCATCGAGTGAGGCAATGATAATCCATGGAGAGTGGGCGGTGGGGGATGTTCCACTGACCGGGAGTGCTGGGAAGGCTCAGACCCAACCACTAGCACATCACTGTCTTCCTTCCTCTCCTCCTTGACTTTGATGTCATTCTTAATCTTCTGGAGGTCGCTAGGAAGCTCTGTCTTTCTCTCCATGTCCTTGCTCATTAGATTGGTAAGCTTCAGGCTCTCACTTAGTGCAGGTTTGCTGTATGGGGATACAGACTGGATTACTGGCTTTGTGTTGTCCTCAGAGGGTCTCTTATCATGGCTTGGAGTTTCCTTCACTGGGGAACGGCTCTCTTTGATCTTGTGTTCAGCTATGGGCGGCTCTCTCAGCCGGTCAGGGTGCTCTCTCTCGGGCTCCTTGGACCTCTCCCTGTCCCCGAGGCTGACCTGCCTGATGGGCTCGCTGGAGCTCTGGCTGTTGCTGCGGATGAGATTGCTGATCTGGTGCGTCACTGGGGCGGATGCCGGCGAGGATCTGTTCGAATGTCTGTTCTTATCCATGAGGTCTCTGTAAAAATACAGAAGGTACATCCTTGGTTACGTGTGAGCAAACACACCCGTGATGTTGGGCAGCCACAGTGCTGTGCCCACTTGTACACTCTGAGATTGCTCAGGAAAGGATTTGGAAAGTTATGCAAACATCAGCTACAGCTGCGATGCTATGCTAAAAAACATGCACAATCTGCCTTTACATACTTTAAAGACAAAAAAAAGTTAAATGTTCACAAATGTAGGACTAAACTGGGGAAGTGGCTGGAAGAATACTATATTCACCATTTCACTGACAAATGTAGGGAAAGAAGAATTCTAGACAGCTTATTTTTCTTTTAAAAAAGCTTATTGTGTGCTCATGTGTACATCTTGCTGCCCCGCAATGACCTTCTCAGCTGTGAAACTTGGGTTCCTTTCCTAAAACACAGATTCAGGCCCACAAAACAGAAAACTACAGAAATGTATGCAGGTCCTTCCCAAGTCAGCCTCATTGTCTGGAAGCAGCCATAAGGTGAAGCTGATTTTCCTACAGGACTGCAAGACTTCTTGTTGTTGGCAGTTCTTGCAGGTAAGCCAGATGCTTCAGGAGAAACACCCTTGAATCAGCCACGAAACTGAGCAACTGAGCTGTGTTCCAAGAGGACCTGCTGCGATAAACAAGGGGTCTGATGACAACATCCATGGTTCAGAAAGAGAGGCACAAAGGTTTACATTTCCAATTGCACCTCTGCCTCTGAGCAAGCCAATTAGTCACAGTTAATCCCACCTTTTTAACAGGGGAATAAATAATGCTCACCTTCTAAAAGCACTTTGCTCTGAATGAGAGACACTTTAAATGCAAAATATGATTGTGTGATTGAGAGAACTGCATTATGCAGCTGAGAGGCTCACTTTGCCGAAGTTTTATGTTGTGTTTGTTTTCAAGAGCTGGAAGACCTGAGTGCTGAAAGCTGGAGATGTTTTGGGGAGCTGTGTAAGTATTTATCCCTTATGATTACATTTGTTAACCCAGCTTTCTTCCTCTGTGGTAGTCCTGATTGCTGGTCAAGGATGTGGTTTATTAAAACCATGGCCAAATAGGGATGCTGGGGACAGCTTAAGCTAAATTAATAGAAGTGTAATAGAGCTGTTAACCCCTGTGTGAACACTCCTGAGAGTAAAGTAACCTTGGTCTGCAAATTAATTCCATTAGAGCCAAGAAGGATACCTTCCCTACCTGAATGAAATCTGTGTAAGGATGTCAGACAATTTAACATGTAAAGCAAGAAGATTTTCAGCCTATTGCTTCCATATCATCTTGTTCACAGGTACTGCCTGAAGATCTCATTAAAAGCAAACTATGAACCCCTATCACAAGTCAAGCATGCACATCTAAGACTTGCAGGCTGTTATTGCCTACAAAGAAGCCTGTTGGAGACAACTGGGCTCTGAAAGGTAAAGGGCTTCACAGCTTCAAAATCATATAACTGGGAGCTAATGAAGTAACTACAGCCCAGGTGATACAGGCCTGTCATCCTTAATAAGGATTTGCCCACAATGCAATTTTTTAAAATCAGTTTTGCTAATGTATTCATGCACACTGCTTCAGATACAGGCATTTGCATTGTTATCTCATTAATGTCCAGCTAACATTGGAATTCATCAGCATATCTGTACATTAATGGGATCTATGACTGTCTCCAAAGGACCCATCACAATTTCAGAATACACAGCAATCCTAAAGCAGCTGCAGTTTTCAGTACACTGAAAACACAGCAACAATTCAATTCCTCAGCCTGGTGTGATTTGTTAACTGACTAGCAGGGACTGGGTTAATGTATTTCCACAGAAGACAAATCCTAAAAGGCAAAGAGGAATTTTTGTGGTGTTGCTAGCACTTGTGCTTATCTGAGGAAAATGCCTATCGGCTGCTTTAAGGATCAGCAACATTTTAGGGAAAACAGAAAAAATACAGAGGAAAACCAGTCCCAGGAGGAAGAGGTCAGGAGCCCCCAGTGCTCACCTGTCTTTGTCTCTGTCGTCCTTGCCCAGAGAAAGGTCCCTCTTGTCGGGCTCCCGCTCCCTGTCCCTGTCCCTGTCGTGGTTTGTCACCGAGGAGCTCCGCTCCGAGTCCGAGGGCTTGGGCCACTGGGGAGGGGTTGGGAAGGACGGCGGGGTCCGGTGCAGTCTGTTCCATGGCTCGTGGGGGTTGTTGAAATTCTGCAGGTTTGGGCCATCTTTGTGAGTAAAAATGTTGTTGTGAGCTGGAATAATGGCAGGGGGAGGAAGAGTTAAAAATAATTCAAAGCCGATCATTTATACAGACATTTTTCACAATATTAGTCACAACCAGAGCTGTCCTTTCAAGGCTTTTTAGTGGTGAGGGGGAGCTACTAGTGAGTGGAGACAGATAATTCCAACACTGGGTGTAAGATCCACCAGCTCTTTAAAGGCTGTCGTTGGAGGAAGCTTTATACATTTCAATAACTCAGAGACTACAGAAAATGCCCAGCTTCTCTTCTCCCCCCACCCCAGGTAAGGGCTCCAGCACAAAAGCAGTATTTTTCCTCAGCTCCTCTCTCTGGCAGAAACTTTAATTTGTGGATAGTTACAAGCAATCAGCTGCCTGCAGCTGAGGCTTCAGGGACTTTTTTTGTGGAAGAACCCAGACTATTTGGTGGTATGTAAGTGTGTGTATAAACACAGAGCTTGGCTGTAGGCTTTTCAGAACAGTCCCTCGATTTTCCTCCATCCATCTTCAGCTGATTCCTGTTGCACCATGAGATGCACAAGCATGCTCTCTTATGTGTGGCTCTCAAGCATGTTTAGCCTACAGCTGACATGTTTTTGAGGAAGAATTATTTTACACAGGTAATTTAAACTCCAGCCAACAGTTACAGAGGATGTCTACATGAATTAGAAGTATCACTAGCTGCATCTTCACTGGTGAAGGGTGTTACTTTAGGTGCCCACAGGGTCCCAGAGCTCGGTGGGGTTTTGCAGCTCCAGTCCTCTCTGAGCACTCAAGGTCCCAGCCCTCAGCAGCGAGGAGGCACAGAGCACAGCTCCTGACCTCTGTGACACGCAGAAAAGCTCCCACCGCAGAGACCTGGAAATCTTAGGTGCAGTGTTTTCAGATAGGAGAATGGAGGTTAGGAATTAAACTTCTTTAAAAACTACCACCAGCTGCTGTCAATATTAGCATGTGGCTTTTCTGGAAGGGATGTTTGTCTGCAGTAACCCAGCCAGTACTTACTCAGAGCATGACTGCCTAATCCTCCAAAGGCATTGCTGCCTAAGTTCCCAAGGCCGCTGAAGGTGCTTGACCTGCTAAATGGATCTGGAAAGGCAAACAGGGATTTAGCAGGCATTTAGCCAAGAATGTTGGAGAATGAAACGCACCCCTCCCCTTCTTAACGGTTTGAATCCAAGTAGGATTAGGCCAGACTTTAAGCTGATCCTTCTCATTGCAAGGTTCTTTGCACAGAAAATTCCCATCATGTTAAAATGGAGAAGGGATTCAGTGCTCACTCTGCAAACAGGTGCTGTAATAAACTTTTGTATGCCAGTCAGAAGTGAGTTAGAAATTAAGGTCTAATAGCTGAAATTAGGGTGGCTGCTGAGCTATAACTCTCTTTCCTTATCAGTTCTAATAGTAAAACATTGCAATTGCCTTGAAAGAAGAATCTCAGCAGGCCCCTAGGCCAGCATTTAGGAGATGACTGTCCTGTTTATGCATTTTTTTTCCAGTAAAAGCACCCATCACCAGAAGAGGTTTCTCTCTGAGAGAGATAGCCCATTTCAGGTTTCCACACTCCAGAGACAGCTTTGGGTTAAATCCTACCAGTGTACCTGTTTTCTTTTCTACTGGTCATCTCTAAACAACTCCTCCTCCTGCCCACTGGCTTTTTGATTGTCCCCTTCAAGCCCTTAACTTGCCATGTTACAGGAGGTAATGCTGCTCTCCAGTTCCTCACAGATATCACATTTAAAATATCAAGGCAAATGGCACAAATAGCTTGTATCTTAAAGCAAACAGCTATTTGCTTATTTACTTATTTAAAACAGTTCTTGCCCTTCCTCTTTGATCTTAAGTGGCTGAGTGACTCAGTAGAGACAGTTAATTTTGACAGAATGTTCAGGAATTGATGTAAATCTGGGTATTTGCAAGAGAAAAAAGTCTACTAGGTCATGTGGCATGCCACATTTACTGATTGGATGAATGTTACTAAAACATTAATCAACAGAGCTTGAACTTTAATTGGCAATGAGCTGCTTGTGAGCTTCTAAAATGAGGAAATTTGACAAAATCAGGCTCTACTTACTGCCAATTAGGAAAATGAAAGTCTGGCAAAATGTGCAGAACATCTACTTGCCAGGAACTGTTCCCTGAACTCTTTTACAGAACATAGTCAAGACCTTTCATAGGTGGAAAATGGTACAGGAGGAGCCCATTTTAAGCTGAGGCTTGTCTGAGGTATCTTTGCATAAATTTCCCGCCTTTCTTCAGGCACATCCAGGAGCACAGGACTCTACAGGTCACATTCTGGCTGCAGTGCAGTGTCCCAGCAGTGACAGATGTGACAGCTGTGCACTGCCCTCTCCTTTGGGGGACAGTGAGGGCAGTGCTGGGAGCTGGCAGGGATGAGAAGCTGGCCAGCTTCGGCATCCTCAGGCAGTTCAAGCCTTTCCCTCCCCTGGTGCAGGACCACACTGAGAGCCAGGAAGGGGGCAGAGGTACAGAGGTGAGGGCAGGGCTACTCACACTTACCTGCCAAGTGGTTTGTAGGCAGGAAACTGCTGTGGTGAGGTGAGGGACCAAAAGGGGTGGTGGCTGGATGCGTCGCACCTGTGAGAACAAGGTCCCTTTTTAGTTCAGGGCAAGTGACTCCTGGTATGCACACAGCTCCTGGCCATCATGTTCAAGAGTGATGTCCACATCACCACATTTAAACAACAAAGGCAGGGGAAGACCCCAAACACTGGCTGAGTGAGCAGCTTGGATCTCCCTGAGAGCCCTACCAAAGATCTAACAGGGCACTGGAGGCAGGAGCAGACCTGGCACTGGGAGCTGCTGCTCACCTGCACTAACAGGGAAGCCAAGCTCTTTGTCTGACATTTTCACTCATTACTCCACGTTTACATGAAAAAGGGCCAGCCCAGGTTATGGGCCCAGCCAGAAGGTGCTCAGAGGTGACTGATCAGTCTGTATGAAACACCAGTTAATGACAGGCACGCAGGGAACATCAATCATGCTTCTCCCACGAGAGGCTCCAGCTACACTCTCACATCTGTCTCTGCATCCACAGGCTCCCCCCTGTATTTTTTCCCTTTCTTAGACACTGCTCATTGCCATGGTGCCTCACCTCCTCGTGGGAAAGAACACTGCTGAGCATGCTGGATTACACCAGGCTGAGGAGATGGGGAGAAGGGGTGAAACAAGCAGGTCTGCCCTGTATTTCCAGGTAGACCAGGCTCATGCAGGAAACTGTTCTCCTTTCAGAGTAGAAAATGAGAGATTTTCTTCCTTTGCAGGAGGGATATATGAATCTGAACGGGCTCACAACCTCAGAGTGAATAGCACTGGTGTCACCTGTCACTGGGGTACTTGGTCAGCTCATGACCTGGCCTTCCTTGGAGACAGAACCCAACCCCTGATGCTGCTGTGAACACACTCCTGTGTCCAGAACATGAGCAAACTGTGAAACCTGAGAGGGAGACAGAGCTCTGTGTCCCTCACCAGCTTGGGCACCTCAAAGCCAAGCAGCCAGAAAATGAGTTGAAGAAACTTAAGAGAGACCACGGCAACGAGACTCATCCAGCACCTCTCTATAAACATTCTGACTGCTCCAATGCCTCAAGACAGATGGAGACTGTCATCTTCCTAATCCTTTAAGATTTCAGAAGGTGTATAATGGATGGGGGATTTCTTCAAAGGAGACGGCTTACAAACTCCACTACATGGGCTGATAATAAAAAATCCTCCGGAGGAAGCCAGGAGCAGCACTGCAGGCTGTCAGGCAGTTATTAAATAGACTGTCTGCCAGGCAGCCCAGCATCCCTCCTGGAGACAGGTGGCCCTAAGATAACTTATGTCTCCCCCAGTAACCAGGCAATGCAGCAGAACCAATGATTCACACCAGCTGCACACGTGCTCAGTAAGGTGAAAAGAATGCCTCAGATATTCCAGAGTAAAAGCTTTATTCCTCCACCTATTCCAGCTGCAGTGTTTGCTCACACTGACAGCTCTCTTTACCTGGATTTACTGTGTGATGGCTTCTGTGATTAATATACTCACAGACAAGTTGTTGTAAGGTTGTTTCTCTCTACTGAAAGTTTTTTATTAGTTTGCCTTCTTTAATGTTTCTATTTCATACTATTTTCCCTCTTGCTTTTACGAATGAAAAGCAAGCCATGCTTGCATCTTTTAAGGGAAAAAACTCCAGACACCAACTGGACTGGTGCTTTTCTGTCTGTTAGGGTATTTCTGTCCAGAACAGCCTACAGCAGCAAAACCAGATATGAAACAAGATTCTTGTAATGACAGCACAGGACAGTGATAAGGAAACATCTGCCAGAGGAAAACAGCCAGAGGTTTGTAAATAAGCACTGCTTATGCATCCAAGGAGGTGCAATAAGTATCTTGGCTTTGTACTATCAAAACACCTTTACAGAGACCAAAATACAGGGTAGCACCCTACAATGGAGAGCTGGTACCAGCACTGATTAATTACATGTGGTAGAAGTGTGCATTCGATACTTAAGAATTTCCATCCACAGACAGAGCAGAAAGACAGACTGAAGCCCTGGTGGAGTTCCTGAAGGCTATTTGGCATTTTAAACTCAATTTTTTGAGAAATTTCAGCTCAACTGTCATCTGTTGTTTTTCTGTCATTTTTGGCACTGGGTTCAAAACTAAAGTCATTAATTTCCACAGGGTTGAACCAAGGCTGAATATGACCATGTCTGCACTGAGTTAAGGTGATTGTGCAATAGTGCATCATAAAACCAGAGTAACATTAGGGAAGAAAATGACATTATTTTCCAATTAATTACATAAATAAAGAGCTAAGTTACATCTCGTCAATTGATGCAGCTCATTCAGAATGCAGACTTTGGCCTCTCAAACACAGAGAGAAAATGTGAAAAAGTTGAGAAGAAAGTTAAGTTTGAGAATAAGAACAACATTTAGCATTTGGTAGACAGATGTCCACACGAATCCACGCTGGCATCCTAGACCAGAATCCCATGGTCAGAGCCATCCAGAACAACACAGGGAAGGTTACTGTCCTTTGGTAATTGTGTAATTGTAATTACTTCTCCAACAGATTGGAAAACAATTGATCAGTGTAAACTGCATTTAATTCTTTGGAGCTCTTTGTAAATTCAATATATCATATTAAGCCCTGGACTTCGTTTAACTTTGTAACACATAGAGGAATTTTCAATTTAAAAAAAAAACACTTAACAAATACACCTTCTGTTATATTTTCAATGCTGTTATTGAAGTTTTCCTTTTACAAAAAACCCTTGTTTTCAGAAAATAAACAAAAACTTGGTGAGTGGAGGAGCTGAGAAGAATAACATGGCAAATACAAAAGCAAGAAAGAGACTGGGGCCACTTCCAATCCTGTGCAATGGAAACATTTTCAAGTGTTTTGTTGAAATTACTTTTAAAAAATCACTCTACAGCCTACTAATCAGGCATGTAAGAACCAGCTGAACACACAGGACTGTGGGACAACTGCTGCAGCTCAGTGATGTGCAGAGGATCCTGCACTGGGGGCGGTGGCAGAGCCCTGGTCACAGCAGCGTCTCTGCACCCCTTGAACCAACCTTGCTTCTGTTTTTGAGGCATATGTAGCTGTAAAGTCATGCATGACATGCACTGACTGATTCTTGTTTGTTTTTAATCAAAAAGGAATGATCTTCCCTTACCTGTGGTAGAAAACAGAGGCCTGGCAAGATCTTGTGGATAATGGAAGCCTGGAAACACTCCAGGGGCGGGAGGTCTGCTGAACAGGTCAAGTTTGCCACCTATCTCTAGCTTGTGGGGATCCAGCTGCATTTGCTGTCAAATGATACAAAACCAATCTCATTACACACTTAGTTTTTTATGGGAAAACAAGAGAGGGAGTCAAGGCTCATTCCTCCCTCGCCCTGCCAGGGAGCGTTAGTGACAGTGACAGCGGCGTCCCCGCTCACGTGGCCGTGCTCTGCCAGGCTCTGCAGGGCCACCCCAGCCCTCTCAGCCGCCTGCCCCACGCCAGGCTGGGGCCAGCAGGGAGCACTGAGCCCCCAGCACAGCTGCAGCAGGGACAGACACAGCGAGGCCACGGCACCCCAGGAGCAAACGGCGCGCTCAGCCCGACAGAAATGCTCTGCGGGCTCAGAGCTGCTGTGAAGCCTCGAGAGCTGGGTGGGTGATGAGCTCTGGGTGATGGGCTCTGGGTGTTGGGCTCTGGGTGATGAGCTCTGGGTGATGGGCTCTGGGTGATGGGCTCGTCTGCTCTGCCTCTCCAGTTTGAGAGAGATGTGTCCATACTGTGCCCTTCCTGCAGCCCAGTGTGCAGGCAAGGGGCAGAGGATGAAGGGAGCTATGGGGCTCCTCCAGAGACTGATTTTATCCTTGCCCTGTAGAAGTGAGCATGGCCAGAACTTCACCTCAATCACAGAACACTATGAATAGCTTAAAGATTATACATTTGCTTATAAAAATATATGGACATACACCCCTTTCAGAGGCACCTACTTAAGCAGAGAATAGTCTTCAGTAATGGGACAAAAAAACTATTCTAGGAGCTGTGAAAAAATAAAATCTACACAAGTCCCTTTATCAGCTATTCTACCTGCCATAGGGAGTCTAAAGCCTGCAGCAGCACCCCAGGGTACCTACATCCTGTTATCTCTTGAGTGTTAAACCCCCTCCCTCTGCCCACCATCACAGCAGCACAGGAAGCCCCACAACCTCTCACACTGATGTTATCAATCCACTCTGCTGCTCCCTGCTCTGTAATGTTTTTCACTGCATTGGCCATTTCATTACCTCCTCCACAGGAGGTACTAATGCAGAAGGGAAGCGACATTAAATGTGCATGCTTTGTAAAAAAAAAAGATTGACTTGGGGAAATTACTCTGCCCCTCACTTTCTTCCCCTCTTTCTGGCTGTACACTCTTCCACCCAGCTCCTCTGCCCTCAGATAAACTTTACAGTTGCTACAATAAATGTTAAAGGAGGGTAAGTATTAGTTAATCAATACAGGCAAGCTTGAGAATCACCACAGTAACTGTGTCCTGCCCATTACTCACTCAAATACAATCTGTAAGCTAAAAGACCTGGCTTTGTTCCAGAAACCATCTGAATTACCTTTATCTTTTGCTGATGATGGTAGATCTGCCAGGCGATCTGTACATGAACCGCACACCACTTCCCGGGTTTCTGCAGTGAAAGAATTTAGATTAATTTATACGTTAGCAATCTACATCAGATAGAACATTTCATTTCCCTTACTGTCAACCAGGCAGCTAAGCAATGAGAAAGGCTGATTACCAAAACGGCACAATGGGTGATCAACATTTTCTGCTGTACTGCAGCAGATGATGTTTAAATTAAGAAGGAAACAGGAAGAATGTGGGATATCTTCCCCATCTCATGGACATCTGAGATCCTGCCTTGTTCTTTCCTACTTGCACTCCCCCCTTCCCAAACTGAAATGAATGGCAGCAAAGAACAGCATGCCATGCTTAAGAGAAAGCAGCTAATGGCTGAGAGTTGTGTTTCTGAAAAGAGCCCTGCTCATTCACCCCTGCTGCACTGCAGGCTAAGTCATGCGTGGTTATTATGGCTACTGGCTTCTGGGGAGGGAAAGGGAAGGGACAAACAATCCCCAGCATGAGCAGTGCCACAGCTGAACAAGTCCCTGTTTTCAGCTGAGCTGTGGTACTCACTGTTCCACTGTTTATGTGGAACATCAGCACATTGACCTAAGCCACCACCAATCTGTTCGCTGGTGAATGTCTGCCCATGCTCACAGTCATTTATTTCTGTGACCCTCATTTCATACTGTGAACTACTAATGCACATAAATGGATGCAAAATAAGGCCGGGATTCAACCTAAATGTTATTAATCAGAAGTGGCAGAGAGCTAACTGACATTTTGCTTGAAGTAAAAGATGAGCATGAGATTTTCTACTGGACATGTTAAATTTCAAAAGCACATGCACAGTATTCTAAGTGTCTGTGTATAAATATATATATAAAATCCCCCACAAACCTTACTTACTCTTACTGGAGGCCTATAAGGGTCTGACACCTATGGAAAAAGCAGAAATAAAACAATCAGTCTTTCTAAAACTAGCCAATATACAGAAAGGCAGGGAACTTCCTTCCTCTGAACAAGTAAAAGCATTTAGAAAGCAACGTTCCAGAGAAGTCCCCTGTGACATGGGAAACCTAAAAGGCTTAAAGAAGGTTTAAAACTTCTCTTTCATTCCTTGAACCAAGCTCAGCAGAATTTTATGATAAACAAAGCAGCTTCAGGCCAGCAACTGAACAGTGCCAGTGCTTTTCTGAACCTTGTAATTATTCTGAAATGGAGTGCATGAGAGGACTCTCCAAGCAATACCTAGAAGAAAGACATGGAAGGGGTTTCCTGCCCCATTTTCTTCTGACTTTTGAAAGAAGCCAATACATCGCTTTGAATTCATGACTGGTGGAGATTGCTGTCTCACCAGAAAAAGACAACTTCTCTCCTGACTGCATGTTCCCAGTCTAGAAGGCCAATCTGCTCACCAGCCTACTCTCGTTTTTTATCAGCAATCACTGTGTTTACTGTACACCCAGATAAGCTGAAAAGAAGTTTATTTATTGTTGCCTACCCCTGGAGTCTTCTGCAGCAGCGTATGGTGGACTGTGCCTGGTCTACCTGCTACATCAATAGGGTTTGAAGTCTGAAAGACAAGAAGAGAGCGTGAATAATACTGTATCACACCAGTGGTACATTTAGCATCTCTATCTGATGTTAACAGCATTAATTAGTCCGTGTTTGCACTGTGCTTTGAGCACGCATATTGCTACATTAGTGCTAAATGTTATCTCTTACTGACAGCCAACAGCATTTAACCACCATGTCATTTATTATTATGGAGCAGCAGTAACAGTGTTCCAGGAGCACCCCTAAGCCCCGCTGAGATCACTCCCTGTTGTGCTGTGCATGTGCATGGGAAGAGACAGTCCCTGCCCCCCAAGCTTGTTCTTTAGACAAAACAGGCAGGAGGAAGGAGAGAGAACGAGAGAGGTGGCCTGACTCCTCCATTTTCCAGGCAGCAGACAGGAACAGAATAACTCCAGCATCCCAGTCCCATATTCCACACACTGGACCATGGCCCCTCTCTGACTGGGGCCAGGTAACACCACAATGCCTGAACCAGCAACAGCCCATCTATCTGCTCCAACAAGGCAAAAATGAGAAACCTTAGAAGGTGCTTGTGGGTCTTTTATAGCTTTGAATTGTTTACCCCATCATTTTCCAGCAAGAATTAAACACCTCATTGAAGGAATCCCTGCTCCTCCTCCTCCTCCTATGGACCCCACCTGTTGTCCTGTCCTAATGATCCCCAAGACTCGTCCATCTCCTCACCCTGGCATTCTTCCATCTCCCACTCCCAGAGCAACTGCACCTGGTGCCTCCACAGCTGAGGACAGAGGGGTTAAACCTCATCCCCCAAGGGATTATTTCACTCATGTTTTAGGTCAAATAATAGCAGATTTCAAACAGTACAAGGCATGAGTATATAATCCTGGGTGTAGGAGGGAAGGTAGGTTTTAGCTTGTCTAAGGCTATGTAACTTCCAGACTCATTAAAAAGTGAATTCTTGTGTGTGTGTAGGTAAGTCAATGCACTCCCCAGGCAGATCAGAGCTCCCAGGGCCTCTCTGACAGCTGAGGTAGATCTAAGGTGGCAAATAACTTACAGCTTTCATACAGGCAAGAGCTTAAAGATCACAACATGTTAATAGCATGGTGTCATCCTGTCCCTTTGTCCCCTGGAGAAAGACATGAATGCCTCCTCCAGCAAAGTGAACTGAATACTTCTGACCTTTTCAAGCTCTTAGCTTGTGAGAAAAGGCCTTCAGGAAACTCACTGAGAAATTTACCATCAGCCTGGATTTATGTGCAGCGGACTCACACGCACAGCTGTAGGCAAATGACATGGGAAGGGGAAAAACAAAACCAAGATCTCTGCTTTGGAAAGCAAGAAGTGCAGGAGTCAGAGTGCTAAAGCCAAATCATCAGGTCTGTAGTGATTATGCAGGCTTTAGCCAAACAGCTTGGGAGGGACAGACCAGGGAAGAACGATGCAGTAAGGATGATTGGAGTGGCTTTGCCTAGAGTTCAGCTCTGCCTCCTCTGGGAAACTGGAAAGTAACGTGCCAAAGCAGCAGATACATTTTTCAACCTCTCCCTCTCTTTTTCAGATGTTAGATTGTATGTAAATACTGCACTGTGCAAAGATCAAATGATGTCAGTGATTAACCACGGCACCAGAGTGACCTTGCACTGCTTAAGCTCAAGCTAGCAAGTGTTGGATATATCTAAAATGAATTAAAAGGTAGTTATAGCAGCACCAGGAACTGCTTAAAAATATAAAGGGTCTGTGCTCACTTTTTCCTTCTCACTATGTAGCTGCTCCTTGCTTAATGGTATTTTACAGAAGATGGAAAGGAGAAGAATGTGCCACTGGAGTGGCAGCAGCTCCTCATGAGCAGGAAGGAGCCTTGTGGCAAAACAGCCCTGGCTGCACGTGAGCAAAACTTGGCCAATTCCACTTTATTCCTGCAGCTCCTTTTCTTGGAAAATCAAGTTCCTTGCAAGAGTAACAACAATTAACACCGGCAGACAA
The DNA here is from genome assembly GCF_027579445.1 of Ammospiza nelsoni. NCBI lineage: Eukaryota > Metazoa > Chordata > Aves > Passeriformes > Passerellidae > Ammospiza > Ammospiza nelsoni. Next base: position 6,765,972 of record NC_080650.1, on the reverse strand, counting down.
ACTCCATCAAGGGATGGCCATGTTCTGTCCCTCTTGCTCCCTCTGCTTCCATGATCTGCTCCTTCTCTAGGCCTGCAGCCACCATGTACAAAACTGCCTCTGAACAAAGCCATTTTAGAGACTTTGCTATTTGTAATGTATCCCAAAAACAAAATAATGTCAAGGATTGGGTGGGACTGACGAAATCCTCTGGCTTCCATTAAAAGCATGAAGTTAAGGGGGTAGGTTGCAGAAGGCCTCATTTGCAGTTGCTAATTACTGACTTCCACTGACATCAGTGAGAGACATTGCTGAGGGAAGCACATCCCTCAGACCTGCCTGGTGTGGATATGGAAATCACCTTCCAAATGCAAACAGGAATGGCCTGGCTACAATTCAAGCCTTCTTACACAGTAGCAGAGTTCTATGGAAATGCAGCTCAAGATAAGAAATCTCTAAAACCACAGCATGTGAGGAAGCTGAACATGTCACCTTACAAATGGAGTATGTGCTCCATTTTCAAACAAATGCTATATAGATACAATCCATTATTTCTTGTTTGGAGAGATTTCACAGTTTTGGTACATTTAGAAATAGTTAATAAAAAGAACACATCTGGGAGGGGAAAAAAAAGCAGTGCACACCACAGAATTTGCCAAAAAATGGGGGTTATGATGGCAACATTTCCAAATGCCAATCAGTGCTAGTTGTAATGACATGTTACAGCTGCAGTGCACCTTTCAAACACATTATCTCAAAGAAGCTTGCAGGCATTAATCAACCCTTATAAAACCCACTGCAAGATAACTGTATAGATGAGGAAGCTGAGGAACAGAAGGTTTAAGCAACTTGCCCAAGGTCAGACAGTGTTGGAGCTGGGAATAAAAATTCAGCTCCTTCAAATTGCTCTACCCATTTCCAGCAGTCTCTCCCTATTGTTCCCACACTCGTGCAGTCAAATTCTCATTGTTTTTTCTGGGAATAAACACAGTTTATCTTTTGCAATCTCAGACCATTAGATTTATAAAATGATTTGGGACTCATCGGTCTATTATGAGCTGTAAATATTTCAATCAAAATAATGCACTTCACTGTATGCTTCTCCTCCAATTTCAGCAGACCTCCCCAGTGAGCCACTACATCCTTTCCAAGGAAGGATCTGCAGTGCCAAGAGAAAATTTCTGGTAAAGTGTTGGCTGCTTTGTGCAGAGGATGCTCACAGTTCTGCAGGGTGATCCTTTCCAACCCTGTGCTGCACTTCTGCTATTCAAATCATGTGCTGCAAAATCACCAGAGACAAGACTCTGAACACATTTTCTCTCCCAGCAAAAGAACAAAGCCTTCAGAAGAAGAAGTTTGTACCTTCGGTTGAAATGCTCCCTGAAGTGACCCAAAGGGACCTGAATGTGGAAGCATGGGTGGCATTCCAGGCATTGCTGGAGGATAGGTTGGAAAGAACTACAAAAGAAAAAGAGATGCTTATGTCACAGGATGACTTGAACAATAATGGAGGTAGGTGCCAAGCCTGGCACATACAAAAATAGTACTGTGCTGAACAAGTGCCACAGTGAAAATACACGATAAATTTGCTTTCAAAATTTTTAAGACCAAAGCCAAAACTTGAAAAATGCACTCATCTGATAAATTTTCTAGATAGTGCTGAACGAGTGTGCCTTTAAAAATTGTGGACAATTGCAGGAAGCACAGAGCATAATTTGGGGTTTATATTCACTTTCCATTAACTTTGCATTTTTCTTCTGTTGCAAACAAATTGATCCTGTTTTGAAATGTGACCTGCTTTAATTTTTAAAGCAAAAGGAGCCACAAGATGCTGCACTGCAACATGCACACCACCTTGTAGTTGTGTAGGCTGGGTGAAATTTTGCTTAGGCCTCTCCTGAGCACACACAGCAGTTTTTACAAGTCCCAAAACATGTAGGTTATTTTTTTTTTTTTTGTGCTTTGGAGCAGTGGGGAGCACCAGGAAGAAACCACCAGTCTGACTTACTCCTGTGACCTGAGCAAAACCTTGTGAAAGAGCCATGCACTCCGGGCTGCTGCAAAGGTACTGCAGTGACCACTGACTGAGCAATTCCTGCGCATTCCCTGCCATCCCAGGCACAGCCATACAGAGCCGCAGCAGCAAAAACGCAGGAGACAGAGAATTAAAAAAAAAATAAAATCAAGAAAAAAAAAAAAAAAAAGCCCAAAGAAAACTTGGTACCTTAAAAACATAAAAAAATCAAGACAGAAAAAAAGAGCTTTAGAAATGAATGGATCAAAACACTACTCATCAATTGAAAACAAGCAAAAGAAGAGCAAGCAGAACCATTAACAAAGAAACCAAGGAGGAAGGCGAGCACTCACGTTGGAATGTCGAAAGTAAGGGTTGTCTAATTTGGGAGCGTACTTGTCAAACTGGAAAGAAAAGAGAAAAAAAAAAAAGGAAACAGGTGAGTTTGGTTTTGGCAGGAGCAGACACATCAGGATTTCAACACAGACAAATAATCATGGCCCGTGTGTAAGCGTTTAACAGAGCAGAACTGAATGGTTATTCCATACTTGCTCACGGGGAGATGACTGATTTCCCAGGATAACAGAGAGGAGCCCCCAGGCCACGCTGGGCTCTGCCAGGGCTCACTGCAGACCCTGTCTGAGGCACTGCATGACCAGGCTCCTGCCCTGGGAGGAGAGCAGTCCTGATAATGCAGCTCAGTGAAACACAGGGAAGTTCAGCTCCAGGCCCACAACTGGGATCTGCCCCTGGATCGCTGAACTAGATCACAGACAAGAGGTAAGAAACATTTTCCATTAGACCCCAGCATCTACTATGGGGCAGCCAATTCCAATTCCCAAATTCCTGGGTTCCTGTAAGCACCACAATTCTTTGGGAAAGGGCTGAATTACTTTAGATACACAAATCTCCATATATTCACCCTCCCCTGCAAAAGGAGAGTTCCCCAGAGAGAGTTCCCCATTTGCTCCCCAGAGAAAAGGGGACTGTAAACTTTTTCCATTCCAGCATGGGGTTTTAACACCTCCATGTCTGTAGTCTGTGCCCTGTTTGCCCTGCAGCATCTTGGAAAAAAACCCAAAGCACAAACACATTGCATTTCTGAACAGTATGTACATTCTGCTGGGGAGGAGGGAATGGGAAGGAAGGCAGGGAAGGGAGCTGTAGGACCCCAGGAAAAGCTGTTTATTTAGCAAGTCAGCTGCTGTTCCACACTCCTCTATGTGCAGGAGAGTAGATTTGTAATTTCATTAATTACAGTTATTACTGGAGCCACGTCCCCTCCAGTGTAAATACCGTAAATTACCAAACACATGCAGCTGTAATTTCAACACTCTTCTCTGGTGTTAGGATTAGCAGACCTGATCTAGTGGAATATAAGATGTGAGTGAAATATAACAAAAGAGCCTTGCAAGTTGTTTTTGGTCTGAAGGCTGTCATCAGTGGGCACGGGTGGGAGGAGAGGGAGCTGTTCACAACCTTGGGTTTCACAGTTCTTAAATAACACAGGAGACTTCTGAGAAAAGATTCAGGATTGTTTTACACAGACCAAGCAAAGAAGGGAAGGTGTTTACACACAAGTGCACTAAGCAAACACCTGGGGCTGGATTTTGGGTGGATGATATTGCTTTTAATTGTCTGGCTGCTAAGCAGATTACAACCCAATAATGCCATTGAGCAGTCAGCAGTGGGAAAGAAAAGTGGGAAACACTATGCTCCTTGAGTCCTTGGTAGTTCTTCCCAAAGGCTGCTTTTGCTAGCCTTAAACAGGGTTGTTTCTGCATTTTGGACACAGTGTGAAACTGAGAGGGGGAAAAAAGCTCAATCTTGTGCTTTCAATCTCACAAAGTAATTGCCAGAAATGGGGAGAGAGTGCATTTTAAAGTACTGACAAAATCCATTTGTAGCAGATCCCTAACAATTTTGTAACAGCTGCAGCAAAGTCCCATTGTGTTACAAGCAAATTCAATGACCAAATGCTTACTACACGGCCAGGAGGATCTCTCCCAGCAGAACCAGGCACACACAAATTAGTGCTTGTTGATGTAATCAAGTAATAAAATGCCTAAATCAACACAGATCAGGTATTAGGAGGAAGAGGGACAGAGCTGGTATCAGATGAGGTGCTGCACTGTGGTGAGAGCTCTGGGTAAGCCAGCGTGGTCTGCCCTGCACCCAGCAGCTGTGGAGACAGTGTTTGGGGCTGGAAGCCACCCATCCTGGCTGGTGTCACCTTTTGATGTGTCAAGGCAGCTGGCTCTGGGAAAGGGGGAATAGAAATACACAGCAGGACACACAAAAAGGGAAATAAAGGGATTCTGGACTTGTCTCGTGGGTGCTGTATCTGCTCATGGGTAGCAGCACGGGGGACCACGAGGTGGTGTGGGGGCTCTGGGTGGAAAGGGGTCCCTTTGGGGGTGCTGGCCTCCAGGTGGGAAGGGCAAGGACAGCACCCCTGGCTGGAATGAAGAGGGCTGGGTTTTGTTTGACAAGAGCGGGTTAGGCTTTTTGACCAGAGATGCTCTACTTATCCTCACATTTTGGGCTGGGGTACGCACCATGGGAGGTGCAGAGGGCGGCATGAGCGGCGTCTGGGGCAAGCTGGATGGAAAAGGAGTGAATGTGTGCTGGTGGGTGTGTTGGTGCTGATGCGTGTGTTGGTGCTGGTGAAACTCCGCTCTCAGCAGCGGCACCGGGCCAAGTGAGGCAGCGGCCCGGTCCGAACTCTGAACCAAAAACCGGTTGTTCAGCTCTTGCCTGAGCAGTTCGTGATCTAGAGGAGAGAGAGAGAGAAAAAAAAAAGACACAGAGGCCCGTGGGCCTGTGAGTACCACAAAGACGGAGGAGAAAGAGTCAATATTCACCTGGCATTCCCTGTTTCTGCAGGTCATGCTGTGGTGGTTTTCTACGTGAGGACTCATTGGTGGAGGTAAGAGAGATGCCTGTGACAAAGTACCAATCAGAATCCCCGAATGAGGCTGGCAATACATGATTGGTTGGTTGAATGATATCAACAGGCTGGTATCTAAAGACAAGAGAGAACACCATGAGTCATCACAGCAGAAAACATCATCGGGGCTCGCCCTCGCCCGGCCCGCCCGCCCCCGCGCCCGCCCGGCTCTCCTCCCCGGCACTGCCGAGCCAGGTGTGCTGGGAGCACAGCCCAGAGGGCAGCATCACCTCTGGGGGCACACCTGAGAGATCCAGCATCACCTCTGGGGTCACAGCCCAGAGATCCAGCATCACCTCTGGGGTCACAGCCTCACCTCTGGGGTCACAGCCCAGAGATCCAGCCTAACCTCAGAGATCCAGCCTCACCTCCGGGGACACAGCCCAGAGACCCGGCCTCACCTCTGGGGTCCAGCCTCACCTCAGGGGTCACACCTGAGAGATGCAGCCTCACCTCAGGGATCCAGCCTCACCTCAGGGGATGCCTCCCAGGCTCACGGGAGCGGCACCTTCCTGCACCCCCAAGGTGCTGAGGAGTGCTCTGGAGGCCAACAGCTCACTTTGAAATGAGCAGTACTGACCTTCATCCTCTGGGTGTGTGACAGTCAGAGGCACATACACACACACTGAGAATTGATGTGTGTTAAGCTTTACAGGCACTTCACAGGTAAAATTTTGGTAAGATTGGCAGAGCAATGAGATAACCATGGGTTTGGGTGGCTGGAAAATGACTGCTTGGACATCCATCCCTGTGCCATCCATGCCTGTGCCATCTCTCCCTTCTCAGCCTCGGGGCATGCAAACAGTGACCAGAAACATCTATCCTATAAATCAAGGCCTTCTTTGCAGCAAGTTGTTCTTTTTTTTTTTTTTTTGAGGTCTTAAATAGGAAGCAGTCCTTTCCTCAATTTGTAACAGGCTGTAATTCTTGTTTATTGCCATTGCCTCCAGGCTTTTCTCCTCTGAGAAAATACAGAGGAGGAATCAGTGGGGAGAGGGACAAACATTGAAGTGGCTCAAGATCTCATCAAGGTTGCAATGACTGCTGAAACAAAATGTTCCACCATATGATGTGGCCTCTTCTCAGCATCTTCCTCTGGAACAGCAACTTGCATTGAATGTGAATGTGGTTCAGGGCAGGGGAAGAAATCTGTGCTTTAGAAATGATGTCACCAAAGACAATAAGGACCAATGTCCACTTCTCCAAAATGTCTGCTGCTATAACAATTCAATCTGTGGTTTTGCTTAAGAACTTCAAACAGGGATTAGCACCCAACATGTTATATACATTTTTTAAGTGAAGACCAACCTGTGTCCCCAGGTGTGGATGACACACACCCAGTCCTGACTGATCTACTTGCCTCTGAATTTACATGAATCCACTTCTTTCACTGTAACAACCCCTTTAAACTACAACTCTGAATATAAGGGGCAAAAGAACACCTGCACTTTAAAGTTGTATTTCATGTTCTGCAGGGATTTCTTTCAGTTCAATTTTTACAGTAACATTAGAAATGTCTAAATCAATCACTTTCTGAAGTGACATGGTTAAGATCTTTAAAAACAGGCACTCCAATGGGGAACTTCAAGGTCTCTACTACCACTTAGAAGCCTACAATTGAAAGTGAGATTTGAAAGCAAATTTTGGGTGCCTAAGTCATTTGCTTTTCAGTAATAAATGTACTGCTAAGAGCACGTACTGTGTACTGCTACAATCCATATAATAATTAACACAAAAGCAGAAAGTATATATATTTGTGATACTGAAGTCTAAGGCTCTGGAGCAAAAGAGTCTATAATGGGTTCTCCGTGGATTGAGCAAATAAGAAAAAAAAACCATAGGCTGAAAGCACTTAGGTCCAAAACCTAACCTCTTTAGAGAATATGAGCATGATTTCACGTGTGTGTGTGTTTACACTTTTAAATCTGGCATGGTTTAAAGAAACTGAATCCTTCTGTTAGCATCAAGATAATCCACTTTTCTGGAGGGAGAGATAAAAGCAAGTTGGCAGTTTTAAGTGCTCTGATATCCAATTTCTTTAAGAGTCTGGAAGTCAGACTGATAGATTTGCAGCTGGCTCCAGCCCACAGCCCTCTACCACAACTTTGGCCTCCATCAGGAAAAGAAAAGGCCTGGAGATGTTTGGAGAAGCTGAGTGGTACTTGGAGGAGTGGCTGCTTCACAGTAAGGATGGAATTGCAAAGGAATAGCCCAGCTCTGTGAGGGGCTCTGAGCAATGCCTGGATCAGAACTAAGTTCTTGTACTTGGCAGTGATGCCAGGTCCAGTCACACAGTAACACAACGAGGAGCAAGGTGCTGAGCAGCCCCTGGGACCTGCCAACACTGTCCTGTGCGCACACAGGAGCTGGGCAAGGCGCAAAAAGGTCACTCCTGCTCATGGTGCCCTCACCTTCAGCACAGGAGAGACACAGACCACTGTTTCCTCTGGGTATCCCACATCAGGGCAGCCCTCGAGCAGACTGCAGAAGCCCAGCAAGGGTTGCTCCTAAGTTACTTGTATTAGCTTTAGGTTTCAAAAGGAATAAATGCCACCAGAAGAGCATTCTTGTCTCACTCTTCAGGGCTGCTCAGCAATATTGTTTGCTCTTAAGGAAGTTTTATGTGAATGACAACAGAAGCTCCTGGCTCTGCAGCACTCTGTATTGATTTTATGATGTGCCATTTTGCAGGCATTTCATATAGTGCAGACAGAGGCATTTCACTGTCTGCAGGGTTAGACACCCCGACCTTTCCCTCCACTAACTTCGGCTTCTCCTACTTAAATTGCAGGAGAAATCCTTTTAGTAGGAGCAAGACTGTTACTGTTTCCTGGCAAGCTGCTGAATGTGAATAGGTCACTTGATCTTGCATCTCCTGAAGTTAATGGTGAAAACATACTTGCTTTCAGTGACTGCAATATCATGCTTTTAGTGAGAGCCCTGCTATTTCCTTTTGCTATGCTTTCAAAGCCTCCATAACAGTAGTCCTGCGCCTTAAACAGGGGAAGCAATGAATAGGACTCCCACAGCGCTGCCAACATCTTCCCAGCCATGTGGTTGAAATTCTAGATGGTGCCAGGGCTCCTGACAGCTGCCAGCTTTGGCCTATGTGGTCCTGTCTCTGGCAGGGAACCCACAGCACTATCGTGGTTCTCAGAGCTCACTTTGGACCCATTATTACTTTTGTTTTTTTCACTTAGACAAGCAGTAATAAATAATGAGACATTATTTAGCTCCTGGAAGCAAAAAAGGGGGATGGAAGACCATCAGATTTTTCCACAGCAAATCTGTCATTTCCTTATTCCTTTAACTGACTTCATAGGAAACAGAGCGTGTTTTTTGCAAAATGCTTGTCCTGTTTAATCCCTGCTGAGGTAGTTGTGGATTCAAATGCCAGATCAAAAGGAGGCCCCAGCAAGTGAAAGTTGCTGGGAAGTCTCCAGCTGCCAGGGTCTCTTCCAGGGACAGCTGTAGGCTAATGGATAAGCTATAAAGAGGGCATTTAGGGCAGAAGTGACAACAGAATGGGGGCCAGGGTGAACAAAGGAAACTTTTTAAAAGGATGCAAAGACAGTGAGAGTAGAGCAGCAGAGCTTGTCAGCTGAGCTGTCTCTGACTCGGACTGAAAGGCCACGGAGCCATGGGCACAGAGCAGCAGAGGATCCTGCTCTGCCAGCAGGATGTGCTGCTGGTCGAAGGATCAGGCAGGGGCTTCAGTGACATTCAAGTGCTCAGTTAGAACAATTGCAGAAACAGTATTTCAGTATTTTCTCACCAGTTCTAACAGCAGCAGCTTTCTTTGGAGAGGGGAGAGAGAAGGGGAGAGTGGCAAACTGTGCTTCACTTCTCTGTTAATCTAAAAAATATCTGATGATGTGGAATGCCACATTGGACAACTCATGCCCTTTACCTGAACAGGACTTTTTCTTGGTTGAAGCATTTGTTTTGAAGACTTCCTATAGGAAGCGATGTGTCTACAACCTCTCATCTGCTAAAGCACATCAATGTCTCCCACCTGTTTCAGGAGCACTGTCACAGCTCCAGCACACACCGAGGGCTCTGTGCCAAGGGATTCCACTGCCCACCAGCCAGCCCATGTCTCCACACCCTGCAGTGCATGCACGGCCCTGGAGAAGGAGGCACCTACCCGCAGGGTGCCCTGGTATCACGAGGCTGTTGGTGGGTAACGCTGGTGGAGGTGGCAGCGTGGGAGGGGTGGCGAACATGGCCGGATGGTGCTGGTGCTGCGCCTGCGATCTGAGAGAGAAGTGCGAGGTAGCAAGATTAGAGATGGACAGGGGCAGAGCTGGGCCGGAGGAATGGTGTGCTGGGATCTGCGGAGACAGGGACAGGTGCTTCGGGAGGCTGATGCTCGTTGCACTGCTAGCACTGCTGCTCCGGCTGCAGAGAGAGAGACGGGAGGGAGGGGACACAGACAGACAGACAAAGAGTGCGTTACAATACAGGACTGGAACGGTGCAAGAAATACACTCCCAGAAACAACACAACTATGGAACATTGATCTCCCCAGGCTCATGCTTTTGCTGGTCTTAATGGCAGTGGAGATAGTTAGTGAATCTTAATGAACATCTCCAGCAGGGCAGAACGGGCCCTGGGCTCTCTGGAGGGACATCTTCTCAGTGCTGCAATCCTCAGAGCTATCTGTAAGTCCTGATGAGGGCCACAGAGGCAGCTGGACTGTGCACCTTTATGGAGCCTCTGATGACCTTGCAATGTCCATGTGGATCCCTGTGACCAGAGGACACAGTGACACCAATTCCTTTTTCTGCTGCTCTGGGTGTGCAGAGCTGCACAGCACGAGTGACTGGTACTCCTCTGGTCTGCTGCACATGCGCTGTGCACTTGTAGTCACACAAGCATGCAAATGCACACCATGTTAATAATTTTTCTCATAGTAATTTGTAATTTACATCTTCTTCTATTATTATTACTCCATTGCAAGTGATCTAAGTTTTGTGGGCTGAAACACACTATCACTGCAGTTATTAGTTGTGTAACTCCCACAATACTGAATATCTGTTGCAAGCTAAATCTCAGAGAGATCTTGAATAGCTTGAAATGTTATTCATCATTTATACTATGGTGGCATTTACAAGGTAAAACAATAGAGCTTAAGTATGCAGGATACTGTGAAATACACATTAATGGCAGCTCTCTGTATTCATATTCTGACCTTTGTGCAGTCAAATATTATGCTTTAAATCAGTTTTCTCATCTTGTTTAAACTAGTCTAGCTCTTGCTTGGGAGGCAAGGCATGTTTTCTGTACCAGCAAAAACACTATACAGGTTCCAGTTGACTGACTAAACTCTTTTCTCTAAAAACATTTTATCCATAGCATTTTCACTCACCCTCCTGACTGGATGGAGGCAATTTAAAAAGCAGAGCTAAGCCTCCTGCAAGATGTGAACATGTCAGATTGAAGCAGATTTTTCAGCCCACACGGGAGCCCTGGTCTCCAGGGACACAGCATTTTCCAGTACAGATCACAGGATATTCTGAGCTGGAAGGGACCCACAAGGATCACAGTCCCAGACAGATATCCCTCTTTTGATGCTGGTGAGCCAAAAAACCTGAGGACCACGGGCAATGGAAGTATTTCTAAATATGGAACAAAGGTGTTGCTCAAACTCAAACCACCTTACATGTCTAAGTCAAGAACTAGCTCAGACAAGACCATGCAAAATTTTACTTGAAACTGGAATAAAAGGAACATGTGCCTTTCTCCAGAAGGTGTGCATTTATCCCCTCAAATTCAAATCGCAAATGCACTGCGATATTCAAATGCACTGATCCACCACAGCTGGAAAAGCCAGCCCTGGAAGTCCAACACCCAAATCTCAGACCATCTCACCCCAGGTGAGCGCTCACCTTGCCTCCCAGCAATTCCCACCCACTGGAAACAAGCTATAGCCCCGCAGCAGCCTGAAGATGACGTGAACACCCCTTCCCCTCTAACCTGATGTTGTTGAGTCCGTTGTGGGCCACCTGGTGATGCACTTGGTAGTTGAGGGGCGGGGGGATGTGGCTGGGGGGCTGGCTGCGCAGCTCGGGGATCAGCTGCGGCTGCGACTGCGGCCGGGGCTGCGGCTGCGACTGCGGCCGGGGCTGCGGCTGCGGCGTGAGCCGGGGCGGTGCTGGTGCTGGAATCACTGGCTCCTTCTTCAGCAGCGGGCTCGCTCTGGCACTTGACGTGGGCGCTGAGGAGGTCGAGGTGACGACGGCAGCGACAGGCTGGGGGCTGGGGATGGGCAGGGCGAAGGGCACGTCGGTGCTCAGCTCCCGGCTCCGCTCTAGCCCAGACACCTTTGGGACATTGGCTGCTTTCGCTTCTGGCTTGTCATTCAAGGTGGGACCTTGTGGAGCAACGAGAAAGAGAACAAAGCGCGTGCTGAAAGGTTTGTGTTTCTCTCTGAGCTTGGTAGAACATGTGCCTGGGAAAAAACAAGTCATGTTTCAGCTCGTGGGAGCGCCGTGGGAGCGCTGCTGCTGCAAGATGGATGTGTGTTTGAGTCTGTCCTTCCGCTGTCCTTGACTGGCCAGTCCACAGAACTTCCAGCATGTGTGCAAGGGACTGAGCTGTCATTAAATGAACGCTTGCTACAAAGAACACACAGCTTTGGGACTTCTTCAGGGGCCCGAGGTTACGTACAATAGGAGTGTGAACATGTCTCAAGTTCAATGCTGCAGTATTTCCTGCTCAATGTAAGTTTCATGTTCATGAGACACAGGCCTCATCATTAAGACATTTCATTTTCTCAATGCTCTTTCAAGGTAACCCACATTGGATTTAGGCTCAACTCCAGCTCCAACACACCAGGAGCCAAGCATCAATTCTTAATCATAACCCTACCTGTCTTCTAGAGTGGAGACTACCTGGGATCTCTGTAGCCAAGGATGGGACAGCTCTGCAGAGAAGCTGTGACACTACTGTCCCCTGGCCACACACTTGTGTGGAAGAACAGAACAGAGAACACTGGGAAAATCCAGTCAGAAGTTCAGTGGCACCCAAATGTAGTTCTGCTCACCCTAATCAGTGCAAACATCTGTATTCTTAGCATGCTGAAACTATCAGGAATGCTGCAATCTTGCAAAATGCACCAACAGAGAGAATTCCATATGGAATCTCTCCTTCTCTGGTGCCAAATCCTCCTATTTTTCATAATTAAGCTAAACAAAGCATCCCAAAGAGTTAAAAGGCTGCAGAGGAAAAAGGGAGGAAAGAAGAGATATATCAGATCAAGCAGTATCCAAAAGGTTGAAGACAACTGAAAAGACCAACATGAAAGCAATTCAACTCCCACTGTAACTCCCTTTTCACCCTCATCTGTGTATCCTGAAGTGCACACATACCCACAATTACAAGAAAAGCTCTCCATGGGCTACCAGGTTGTTGGTGTGTTTCACACACATCCCACTGTGCACACACAGCACCTCTGACTTCCAGGAGACGCTTTTGTTACCCACCAAAACGTGCTGGGGGCTGCCGGCATCTCGCTGCCTTGCAGACACGCAGGAGATGCCACCTACAGTCATTAACGTGCTCCCACCACCCTCACAAACAAATTCCACCTTTGAAATCCTCCCGCCTCATCAAAGCACCGAGCCAGTTCCTGATGTGGGAGGGTGTGGAAATAACACACAGCACACGCCGTGAGCTAATTCTGGCCGTGCAGCAGCTCTGGCCAGTGTTTGTGAGCCAGCCCCTGCGAGGACAGAGCCCCAGTGCCACCGTGGTGGCATCAGGTGGGAGGAGGACGGCACTGAATCAGAGCCTGCAGCACAACCAGCTCGTGCTCTGTGCCCACAGTGCCCACGTGGTGATGGCATCTCCTCCCCTGAGATAAAAGGCAGCTTCCCACACTGCTTCTGGCTCTGCCTGCGCTCTCACCACTGCACCATTTTCCCCAGCTATCAGTCACTCAGCTCATCACTGTGTGTGTATGAATTCAGAATGCAAGAAGGGGACAAATGGAAACATATGAACTATATTTATCAGCTGAAAACGTCTTGAGGTCTTGGGGCCTCAAACCCACAAGTAACAGGAGCAGAAGCCTTTCCAAACACCAGTGTTTTGGCTGGCAGCAAGTACTATCAACACTGTACTTTCCAGCACCTTATACATCTTTACAGGTTTGACACAATGTCTGGAGATCCTAAATTAATCTCTACAACAAATACAAGCCTCTCGTTTCAGTGAATTTCTTTACCAAATATGAATTCATGCATCGCAGGTAACCTGGTTGTGTGCCATAGCTAGACTGGGTTCCAATGCTATTCAGAATTTATTTTTGAAGTAAAATTCTCAATGCTTTTGCACATCATTATTTTTTATAATATATTTGTAAATTTTCCTCAGTTTTTACTGCTAACAGTTGAAAAATTGTCATTGCCTAGTCAAGCCAGGGCTCCCCACACTGCATTTTGGAGCAAGTGTGTTCACAGCTGTAGATTCCACTATTTTTCAGGAGCTACCCATTAAAAGCAATTGGGTTTCATTCCTGAGCATAGGTTTCCTCAGAGCCCATTAGCTCTTTGCATCCAACAGGCCTCCTCCTACAGAGTTAAACTTCATATTGTGTAATTATAGGCAATGTAGACTAATGGTGTATATTCAAAACACACTGGCACCACGAAAGTTAGTTGAGTAAAAAGTCAATTAGATCCAAAACAAATCAATAAAGTCCCACATTAAAAGCAGCTGTTTGACCAGTTTTATGTGCAACTATTGATTCCCTGTGGTTTCAGCATTAGCTCTCATTTGCAATTTTCTCAAAGCAAAAGCTCAGTCTCCCTCGCTGACTGAATTGACCAGGCAAGCCTGGTTGTGCTAGTTGGTACCAGGGGTACACAACAATTCCTGCTGCCAACTTCCATCTCTCAGGATGCAGTACCACAATGTTTTAACATTTCATTCTCGACAGCAGTGAAAATATCCACATGCCAGTTTCCCCCTCGCCAGAAAAGCTACAGGCACGAGTGGGAGTATCCTCTCTCCTTTTGCAGCCATGTTGCACAAAAGCAGAAGCACAGAGAAGGGAAATATGTGCTGTGAATTCATGGGCAAGAGGGGAAAAACATCTGAGAGAGCAGCCCCCAAGCCTCCTCAGCCATACAGAGGAAGGGGAGAATCCCGGTGTTTGGTGACTTTGTCATTTTTCCTCCTGATGGCTGCAATGCACACATGGAGGTCTCTGAGCTATCTTTCCTGAAATCCCTCAGAAAGTTAACCTTAATGATTTTAATGAGGGATGTTGCCCATTCTGATCAGGATCTTGGACTTTGTAGTTTCTCTGCAGGACACTTGACTATCCCCCCTAAGAGAACTACACTCCTGCATGCCCAAGCTCTGACCAGCCTGGCTGCTGCTCACATATGGAAACATCCCAAGGAAAGCAACAAAATACTCCCTTTTGTGCAAGCTGGATCAGGTTGCATTGAGATCCTTTCAGAAATTTCTGTTCTTGGGCTGCTGATCCAGCCCTCCTGAGCAGATGGACCCAGGGAGCTGAGCACAACTGCCCCAACAAAAACACAGACCCACCCGACCACTCCACTACGTTCTAGAGGCAAAAATGTGTTTATTTTTACCAAGTCCTAGAGTAATTTTCTTGCTTAATGATAACAGGCTGAGCCAATTTGCCTAAGACTTGACAGTCAGCTCCAATAATTCAACCTTAATTAAACCTGAACGCATGTCAGTTCAGCTTGTCCCTTCACAGGAAATCTGACATTTGTAATGATTCATGCTCCAGCCATGCTATGGGAAGGCTGGATCACATCTGCCACTCTCCTCCATGCACAGCACTACCCCTTTTGAGAATGCCAACTTTTGTTTATTTTCTAACCAAACACCTTGGACTTCTTCCATTGAGAGGTTTTCTTAAATGAACAGACAGTGAAACATGTCTTGATCTCAAAGGGATGAATGATGACTGAGCGTGAGAGACAGGGAAGAAAAGGCTGAAACTGCTCTAACAAGAAAAAAACCCCAACAACCTGGGACTGGTAATTCTTGCCTCCCTGATCGACTAATTTGTTCATTTGGAGTGTTGCAAAAGGTTAACCTCCCTACGTCTTGGGCTACATCCAATTCCAACTTCAACTGGTAAAGAAGAAAACTTCACAATTTTTAAAAGCACAGAGAGCTTCAGCTCCTGCTGTGTAAATCTGCAGGAGCCGGAGGTGAAGTTTAAGGGAAACCCCGAAGTCACCAGCAGCTTAAACTACTGTATAAAGTGTGCTCCAGGAGGAGTTACCCAAAGCTGAGGGACCATCAGCAAAGAGCCCATCTGGAAGTTCCCTGAATCCTGGATCTGGCTGCAATAACCATGCCCTGCCCATCCCCAATGCTGCAGAGGGTGACATGCCTGCCAGTGTGTAGCTACACAGCACTGCAGCCCAGGCACAATACAGAACGTCCCAGACACAAATTAAACCTTTCTGTTACAGGAATTTGCTTTCAAACTGATTAAGAGTAGCTCAAGTGCAAGGGATTAAACATGTAAAGGCTGCTTTGAGATCTCCAATAAGCAGTTACTGTGTTATACAAACAGTACTTAGGGCAACAGCAGTTCCAGCCCTGCCTCTTGCTCTTTGCAAGCTGCTGGTTGCTGCTGAAAGGGGACTGTCAACACACTGTACAATGTGATTGGAAATAATCTAATCTTGCTTGCACGCCTTCCCTTTGTCTCTTGGAAAAAAGAAAAGTGGAGTCATTCAGACGTCTTTCTGCAGCCTCCCTTGTTGCATTCAAACAGCAAGGGTGATGGGGTGATGTGAGAAAGAAATTCCTCTCCTACATCCATCAATGACATCTTTACCAATGGCAATTTCCCAAGAAACACAACAGCCACCATCTGTAGCCCATCTATCCACCCTGTACATATCCTTGAAAACAGACACAGGCCAGACTGGCTGTGGTGAACCCTGCTCCATATTCCAGCAAGAAACACTAGAAAAGCAGCACCACAGGAATTACACATGGCAAGGAGCTGAGAATTTCAGAGTGAGTTCATGAGTCCCAGGGAAGAGTTTTGAAACATCAGCAAGGGGAAAGAGTAAAGAAGAGCAGGACTTTCCAGCAGGAGGTCAAAACAAAGAAATAACTAAATAAACGTCAGTAAACATTTTTTTAGTTTTTTTTTTTGTTTGTTTTAATTATTTTAAATTGAACTTTTAGGCTGCTGCATAACGTATTGTTATATATGTTATCATGTATTGTATGTATATGGAACATATAATAAGCAGAAGAGAGAATAAAGCATTTTGCTTTGACAACGATAACACTGATGCTGGTAGAGTGCTTACAAGTGAAAATCAATATTTAAGTGCTAATTCTTTATCCCTAGATGGCTTTTGCTTTTATATAAATGGCTTTTTCATTGCATTTTAGGAGAGTAGCACTACTTAAGACTTTAAGCGATTAGGCTGTTTGCAAAGGTAAGGCAAGCAGAGCTACAGCACAGAAGCTCCCCAACAAATGGAGCACAGAGTTCCTCCACCTATTCTAATGCAAATCAGCTCAAGATAAGACATAAAGACGTGGGACTTGCACATAAAACTACTGTCTGGAAGGGTCCGTGGTGTGCAACACGATGATTTTTAACATTACTGAGAAGCAAAGGCCTAGTTTCCATCACAACAGCAGTACTGCACATCAGGCTGTGTCAAAACAATGTTCTCCTGTGCCATGGGCTCCCTCTGAACATCACAGGCTCCTGGTGGATTTTCCACAAAAAATGACAGAGTTTTCTCACAGAGCAAAGCAAACTGAGTATGAGCACAAGCCCTTGTGCCCGGCTCTGAACCCGTGTGTTGCAGAGCTGCCCTTTGTTCCCACTGTGGCTCCCACAGCATTCCCAAGGCCAAGTGAGGAGCTCTTCCCAGCCGGCCTGGGCCCGTCCCCCATCACTCAGCTCGTTTGTACAGAGCTGTCTGTCAGGGCACATCGCCCGCTGCAATCTGAAACACCCTCCCAACAGCTGCCACTATCAATTACTCTCCCAGGCAGCCCTGACTATCAGGAAGAGAACTGGAGCGAGCACTTGCCAGTTTTAATAAACTGTGTTGCCCAAGTCATTTAACCTGCTAGATTGCTGTATGCTGGGGCTGTAACAAGCCTTCAGCTTTTCAACCTAGAAGAAAGCAACAGTGGCAAAAAGCTGTCAGTTTGGTCCTCAGAATTAACTTCCACGGGTATCTTCCCCCTCCCTCCGTCCCGAAGCGCCCAAGTTTAAAAAGTGAAATATCTTCGAGTCATTTTCATAAGGTCACGACACAGAAAGCAGCTCTCATTTTTATCACAGAGCCAGAAACTCCCAAGAACGAAGGGCTGATGTGCTCCACGATTTCCACATTAGGGGCACACCTGGGCAGAGAGTTCCTCTCTCCTGCACCCACATGGACACATCCCATGGGCACTCCCCAGAGCCAGCTCTGGGTCACCAACACCCAACACTGATGAAACCCAAGGGCTTCAGGGTACCCCAAACACCTTTGCAATCCCCCACTCTCAGTATAATTAAAGTTTCTCTCCCAACCAAAACCTCAAGAGTGGCAAATTTACATTTACTTTGATTCTTCCAGAGCTGATAGGAAAGATTCCCTAAAGAAATACCGTTTAAAATTAAAACACTTCCATCCAGATGAGTGTTTTCAGTCTATGGCTCACATATATACCAAGATGTTTGTGAGTGTTAATAAGAAAAGGTCTGCCATCACTAGAATTAATCTGAACATAGGAATCTGCTGTCCACCAGAAAGCTTACTGGACTCTACAAATCAAAAAGAAAATTCAAACACACCACACTGCATGTTTTCCTCGGCCAGCTCTGTAGATAAGAGCCTTTGTTGAGAGAGCTTGAAGCACAGAAAGCTTTCACCCCCTCCTGCAGAAACTGAGGAGCAGCAGCAATAAGATCTATGGACTTGATGACTATTTGCTGCTCTATGGTTCTTTAATGGGATGTTTTATTCCTAGAGATTTGGGAGCTTTCCATGCTCTATCGAGGCATGTTAGCTGTAAGCATGCATGATGACACACCAAAGCTGCAGGAGCTGAATGAAAATGGGTGCCAAACACAAGGATTGGGGCCACAGCATAAAGAAGAAGGATCACCATTCAAATCCCCCCAAAGTAAGTCACACTGCATTTTCCTAGCAATGCTGCTCTTCTGGCAATATCTCAATGCAAAGCTGGAACTGGATTTGCAGCTAAATCACCTACTGTGGATGCTGGCGTTGTAATGAGATTGAAAGTTTCATACAGGCTTTTTAATCCAGGGCTATAATGCTGGATCAAATGGGTTAAATCTCTTCAGCAATGCTCCTAAGCAGATGCTGAATGCCTACAAAGCAGTGACGTAGGAGCCACTCTACTCCCCTGGACAGAAAACATTGTTAAAGCTTCTTGTAGCTGTATACTAAAGGTGTGTTTGTCTTGTTCTGTTTTTAATGTGTGATGGCCTCTTGTACACCTAATCTGAGTGACAGACAAGCAACAAGGCAAAAAAGTTATTTAAAAGACACTCCCCCAACATGAAAGCAAGCAAGCACACATCCTCAGCTCCAGCTGCAAGCTTTTTAACAGACAGAACTGTTATAAACCAAGGAATCTTTTGATTTTAATTAGGCAAACAAGGGCAAATAATAAACCATCAACTACTACATTACCAGAGAAAATGTACTACTTTTGCTGTTTGAAATCCATATCGATTCCCATCTAGCCTGCGAGTGAGTTATTAATCACTCCAATTAAATCATGAACACAGGTCTTTACACTGAAATTGAACCCCCACCAATAGATCGATAGCTCAAACTTCCAAGAGCAATTACTGCTCAGCATAATAGAGCAGCTTGTAACACAGAGCTCCATGCAGACCACAATTCTCTCTGTCATATCCTTCACAGGCAGTGCAAACAAACTGGGAAAAGAAAGATTTTATAACTATTATTTTCAAAATAAACAGACATCTGCTTAGAGTTACCTAATCTCTCACATCACAGAGGCAGATCTGCCAAGGTCACATTGGAGACATGATTACATTTTTTCACAATTTGTTATTCTAGCAAAGCCCTGATAAGATTGAACTATTGAAGTTCACACTCTGGTTTAATTTCAAGAGGTTAAATGCCAAATCCTTTTCTTATTGCTACAAGGAAGGGATCTGCCAGGCTGCATAATACCCTGTGTGGGCTAAGACAACAATTTTGTTTCATCTGCACAGTCTTATGAAGGTTTTGATTCTTTTTTTTTAAATGACATCAGAGAGCTCCAAGCTCCCAAAGAATGATTTAAAGTAAAATCAGAAAGTGAGGCTGCTCCGGAGGAGCGTCAGTGACCTTTCGGATCTTCCAGCCTGGAGAAGTTAAGTCAACGTCTGGCTGAGAAAGCACACTTGCTAACCAAAACCAGAAAAAGGCAAGAAAGAACATTCTGAAAAACCAGATCATCTCTGCTGGGAACAGATGATTGTCCTAACCAGTCAAGCATATGCAGGGTCACAAAATCCCCATCTCTGCCCTGGAAGACAACTGATGCCTGTCCTGAAGCAAGGAAAGAACTGTCCGTGCTCAAGCTCTGGCTCTCTGTCCTTTCCAGGTGAGATATGTTTTCTTGAGCATCTTCTGACAGGCTGGCCCCTTCCCACAGCCCTGGAGCCCAATCCATCACCCTTCATTAGGGGAGCTATTGGCAGCCAATTAAGTGGTGATGGACCCACACCACAGAGCTAATCAAGGTGAGTTCATAACTCATCCTTCAGCCCCTGCTTCCCCTTGCTGGCATGGAAAAATGCACCAGATCAGGCACCACAAGAAAACAGCAGGCAGAGGGGGCAGTGTTAATGCTGGGGTCTTACCATGGCTTCCCATCACCAGGCAGCTTTTACCAAAGGAAGGCAGGGAAATTATCTATTCCCCACTGCAGCAGAGCCCAAAAAACAGTTTTCTTCCTCCCTAAAGGGTGGCAAACAGATTTGTTTAGAAACAGACCCAGTGAGAGAGACCTGAGTGAGGTCCATGCCTGATGTTATGGCTGGAGCTGTGAGAATGCAAAGTTGTGCTGCAAAGTGACAGAGTCTCTGCTAAGCAGGAACTGAGAGGAGAGACCGACCGTGCACAAATTAGCAAAATCCCATCTTGTTTGTTTGTTATGTCCAGCTCTCACAGCTCAGTAGCTGCTGTCACATTAGTGCTCATATGCTCATAATTTGTGAAAACAACACTTGAGGTCGAGAGCTTGTCAAGTGGGGCCACAGCTTTCCAACCAGCAGCTCCCCATACATACCCTGCATTCTCCCACTGCCCTCCCTCTTCATCCCCAGGCACAAGGAGGCCCCTTTCAGGCAGAATCCGTCCATGGATTCTGAATCCATGCTGCTACTAAATCCCTCCATGGATTCAGCAGCAGCACATTGCCACCCTAAACCAACATGTTCAGCCCAATTGCCTCCATTCTAATAGCAGCTGTGAAGAAACAACTCTTTCCAATAACTTGGTTGAGAATGTAGGGTCAAGATGAAGAGAAACTGGAAGAATTTTCCTGCAAGTCTAAAAGCAATTCTCTTTGCCTGGTCAAAATCCAGCTACTGACCTTCTGGGATGGCATCTTAAGAAAAAACTGAGGTCTTGAACCTAACGGACTAAATAAATCCAACAATGTTTCCAGTTGCATCATGGATAATTAAAATATTTAAGGGACAAGCTGCAAGTTGTTAATCAGGGAACATTTATTTGAATGGTGTGTGCCCTTTGGATTTGGTCCCTATGGCAACCAAAAATTCACTCCAAAAGGATATGCTGGAAGAAGCATGTCAGGAGCTGCCTCAACATTTTAATTCACAGAGTGAGCAATGAATAAATACAGCTACTGACAGCACAGGCAAAAAAATGTTTGTAAACAGCATCAGGAAGTCACAGATGGCCTTTTGCTTTTTAAGACTGAAAAAGTTCACTCTACCTCTAAACATGCCTACTATCAAGAAAACTGGACTGTGTTGCACATGAATCACAGTTATTAACTACTGACAACAAAAGTTCTAGAACAGAGGAGCTTTCCTTCACTTCAGTTCTCAACCCTTGATTTTTTGTGATAGTGTTTCCACTCTTCACATTGGAAGGTGCTGCATTCTCTTAAAAATCTTTTCTGTCCCACCTGGTTCAACAGGAGCCCCAGTTGAGAGAACACAACAGCATGTGAGGGATGGCTTTGCAGAATGCTCCATAAGGAAAATGTGAGGGATGATTGGTTTTCCCTCCTAAACAGGAAAGAGTGGTTTGGTATGCCATAAGGGAAAGAAAAGAACACTTCACTGCACTGCAGAAGGCAAACTCCTCCAGCATGATCTCAGTGTGTGAGGTGCAGCTGCAAAGCTCCTTCCAGCTCTTTCCTTTGATGAAGTGTGAATTCTTCAATGGGCAGCAGAAATTCTGGAAATATTTTAGTGCTGGATATGCTGGAGGATAATGGATGACCTGGCATCCAGTGAGACCTAACAGAGGAACACTGTGCCGTGCATTGGAATGGAATCACACCCTATTAATGAAAAGGTGCTCTTGAATCTCCTCTTGTGTGAGGCTTTATGGCTGTGGAAAAAAGTCTTATGAGGCTGGAGGGTGCAAGGCACCATGGACTGCTGCAATGCCAGCCTGGATGTGCAAAAAGTCTGGAACAGTCACCCAGCATTGCAAAGCCAAATGTGTGCTCCACACTCCTCTTCCCACTGACTCCTTGGGGTCCCTTTCCATCCACTGCAGTGGCCCTGCAAAGATCATCAAGCACAACAATTTCCACAGGGCCGCTGGATGGAATCTGCTGCAGGCTGTCAAGGCCATGGAAAACCCTTGTGACCCTGACATGCATGAGAATACTCACTGTAGGGAGGGAAGTCATTCACTGCCCTACTGAGGCATTTGGCTTTCTTGGTGTCTGGGGTCTGCAGGAGCCCCAAAACCACACAGCTCAGAGCTCTCCCACTGCCCAGGCAGAGCCACAGCTCTCACAATCCCCACGTCACCCTCTGAGCTGGAACTGGGCAGGCAGTGCCACATCCAACCTCTCCACAACAAACAGGGACAGGCTCAGACCTCTGCAAAGATAATCACAGGAATAGTCTGCTCTGAAACTGCTGCACATTTTCATTTCAATATTGGGTGAAAAAAAAAGAGACAAGTAAGTATGTGGGCTTAGCCTGCAGATACTTTTCCGAGACAGTAATTGCTGCATAATTCATAATCTTGTTTTTACATGTTTGCCATGTGTACCAACAATCCCACTGAAATCACTCTAAATTTTTCCTTCAAGTCCTCTCCATGTCACAGTTTTTCCAAACTGCACACACACAAACATGCCTAGAGTCCAGCACTAAGCAGTTACTTGGGTTTGGCAAATTCCTGTATTCCCAGATTCTTGCACATTAGGAGAGGAAAGTGGGGTCTAAGCTAATTCTTGAGAGTCTCCACTCCCCTTTAGCACAGCAGACATCACCATTCACTCATTAAAGCTGTATTTTCTTTCAAGCAGTTCTCTGTGAAGTCAGAATTGAGAGTTGCATCTCTACCCAGAGCCACCTGGCTCCCCATCAACTGCAGATCCCAGAGCCTGGAGGAGTTCTGCCCTCTGCACAGGCAGGGCTCAGAAATACAAGTATCTGCAACTGATAGGAAATCTTAGCCCAGTAAGAAGCAATTCAAAGAGAAAAAAACCCAAAGAGGCTCACAGGGAAGTGCAGTGATGCAGTTCCTCATCTCAGCCCTGCAGCAATGGTTTGGGGTATTTTTGCTCATATTAAACTAACTGGAGATGACATCACAGATCCTTGCAGGGAGGGGAAATGCATTTCTTCAAATGGACCTCAAAATGGTTAATCAATTCAACGAGTACAAATGAAATGCCTCATCTCTCAAGGGGCAGAATGCAAGGGCTGGTGCCACTGGTTTTGGTTTTGAGGACACAATATGGTTTTGTTTTTGAGGACAACACTCCAAAGTGCCAGCAGTTGGTTTCAGGGAAAACCACCTCCTCCCACATTAACATATTCATTTGCAAAATCTATCACATATGTTGCGTGCAAACTGGCTGAGAGCTGATTCAGCTCTGACAGCATGAGAGCCTCTAGCCCAAATATCTGAAAGTAATGAAATCCACACCATCCCCCTGATTCCTCACCCTAGCAGAGAAGTGACCTATATTTGCTTTGCACTGTCAGTGCTCCCAGGAGACAGAGAATAGTAGCACTGGTCCATGCTGGGCTTGGGGACCTCAGAGTGGGGAAATTGTCACAAGAAAAACACAAACAACAGGGCTTTTGTTACAGGTTATGCTCATGGCTGATGGCAATGACTGGGCTATCACATTCTACCTTATGGTCACTCCACAAACAGCAATGAGGCCAGGAGGGACACTGCACCCATTATTTTATATATAGAGATGGGAAGCAGGGGAAATTATGGAACAATCTCACAGACAGCAAGTACTCCTGTGTTTTTGGAGGAGTCAGCCCTTTGTTTTGCAGGCAGGCTGGCTCTGAGCTGGGCTGTTCCCAACAAGCTCTCAGCCTGCCAGAGGCTCAGAGAACCTGCTCTGAATGACTATATTTCTTCCCATGAATTTGTTAAAACCAAAGCCAGATTCCCCTTCTGCTGGGTGCTGCATGTTTCTGAAAAATCCTGTTCTCTTTTAAGGCTGAACACAGCCATGAGAGGCAGGAAAGCAGTAAAGATATTCCTCATTATGAAAGGAGGAAAAAGACACCGAGGGAGCAGCCAGCCTCTCCAATGCCATGCCACATCTCTGGGGACTGAAGCTTTTCTGCATCCACAAGATAAATCCACCTTCTCCCCCTGTTCCCACAGCAGCAGAGAACAACTCCCCAGTTACCAGTGCTGGATGCCAGTAAAGGTCTCCCTTTTCTTCCTTGTGTAAGGCATTTCCCTCCCCTTCATTTTATAAATTACCAGAACAGACATTTAAATGTTCAAGAATAATCTTAACAGAGTATTCATGCCTTGGGCATTTTCATGCTCTACAAGGAGTGAAACAAAAGGGCCTCATTTAATACCTCCCTACAGCATTCCCTATTCCTGCTCTTCCCTTGTGCCTCTCCAAAGGCAAACCCTCAGTGGTTCAAGGCTCCCCACACACCCCATCCCTCCCTTCTCCCTTTTTAAGATGAGCTTCTAAAGCAAATCTTGCTGGCTGACAGGAACAGGTGGTAGGAATCCTTCAAAAGGAGAGAAAAACCATTTGTAACCAATAAAAGGGGAGGAAAATTCTGATTCCTGTGGTTTTACTGAGCAGCCCTGGGAGCTGCTGGGATGGCAGGCGCACCCTGCGTGCCCTGTGCCCCCTGGCACCCAGCCCTGCAGCTGCAGGACAGCAGGATGGACATCCCTGGGGTGCCAGGGAGGCTCAGCCTGCTTTGTGGGGGATTTCAGGAACACTGCACAGCTCCAGAGCCTGATGGGGCAGGCTAAGGGCTGAGCCTGTCTTCTGCTCTGGATTTGAGATCTAGCTTTACAAAACCAGCAAAAGCCTCTATCCTTTTCAAACACATAGAAACCATCCAACGTTTGAACAAAGTTTTGTGCTAGATCAAAAAGCCAGACCTGCAAAACCCTCCTTGGGGCTTTGCTTTTATTCTTCAGCAAAACCCCTCTACAGCAACTTTCTGATCTTCAGCCTTGGAGAGAAACATCACAAAACACTGAGGTGAACAATATACCTTAATCTCTTGCCTTACACCTGACAGGTACAGAAGTCTGACTCGGAGAGGACCCCCAGGACATGGCTGGAAAGGCTGGGCTCGCTGTGTGGCACCTGGAGCCAGCAGCTCTGCTGGAAAGAACTGCAGCCCAGGACTGCAGCTCGCTGCCCAGCTCCCCTCCCCAGCCCTGCCATCCTTTCTGCTTCCCTTATTGTCAAAACTGATGAGGGGAGAGGCGACAAGCTGGAAAGGCACGGCCAAGGCTCAGAGCGAGCATTCAAAGCGCCCCTGCTGTGCTCCAAAGTGCTGCTGTGGCTGCTCCCTGTGTGCAGGGAATCAGGATATGCTCTCCAGTCCAGCTACAGGCAAAGGAGGCAGAACAATAGATGTGCTTTCTGCTGAGACCTCAGGTATTGCTTCTCTCCTGTATTTGCTGGCAAGCACAAGGTGCAAAAACATCCATCCAAATGCTGGAATCCAGGTTTATCTGGATGTGATCTAAGGGATACTTCACTATGATGTGGCCAATGCAGTTGTTTGTTCAAGAGTTAAAAAGAAGAGATATTTCTTCCTATGGAGGAGGACCAGGAAATTAAACCTGGACTTAGCTCTTCCTCCTTTCTCATATGGGTTTCTCTCCACAAGGAGGGGGTGGCAGTGGGTTTGAATGTTCCCCAAATGTGATTTCCCTTTCCTCCACAAGAAATGTATTGAGAAAGAGGTCTGAAGTCCTCGCAGTCTTCTCCAGATATGCCACATTTAGAAGCTCTGGAGTTCTCCCCATATCTTTGGTTCCCCATATCAATTTTGCCTGTTCACAGCCTGGAGTTATGCCCATCCCACCCCATGCACTGCACATACATTTGGTGAAACTCCACCACTGACCAGCTTTTCAGCAGCCAGCCCCACACCAGTGCCAGAAAGTCCATTTAGTTAAGACTACAAAACCCAACACACTCCATTTACAGAGCCTGGAACAGCCCTGCAGTATTTACATCCCTCCCAAAGAACCACAGAAACATTTATCACTGTACAGTCACGCTCTACTTGTCACACACTAGCCCTGGCATCCTGGAGAGGAGAGGACTGTACTACAAACAACGCCCGCCTCAATACCTCTGGGGTATTCAGCATGTTGTGGCTGCACTGAATTGGTTCCTGACCAGAAAAGAGAACACTTTCTTCAATCACCCTGTAGAAATGTTTTCCTTATGGGCAAACTTCAGAAATATCCACCGCCTGATACTGAGGTTGGTTTTTCTAAGAGCTAAGGGTCGTAAAGTAGCCACGTGTTTAAACAAGAGGTCATTATCCACCAGCACCAGGGTTCAGTGCAAGCTTCTGAGCAAGAAGCAATTTGAAAATAGAGCTGTTAAAGCAGTAACAGTAATTTAGTGTAATTTAAGTTTCTGTTTTACTGATTTTTCTGGCTAAGATTCATAGTGCTATCAAATTAGCATCTGGTTATCTTGTTGAGGGGAGTGAAGTCAATAGTCTAACAGGCCCATTTTGCTTCTCTTTACTGCTGCAATTGTGTGACTTCACTGATACTAAGGCCTGAAGGCAAAGGACAAGGACAGTGCCCTATGGCAGATGCCAAGCTCCTATTTTGTGTGTGATACAGCACAGTCCAACAGATGAGATTTCAGACACAGAAATCAGAATAAACTATTTCAACTCAAGGTGCCATAATACCAAAGGCTTAACACTAAACTTATTAGCTACCACCCAATTAGGAAGTGAGATTTTTCAACGGCATGAAGTCACCAAGAGATTGAGAGTTTGACCAAACCTTTAAAAGCTTTGTAGCAGTTCACCTGCACCAAAACCTGGCAGCATTTCAGGACCAACAGAACCATACAGCAATGTTTGTTATTCAAGGAAAAGTGCTGTCCTAAATCTTTGCAGAGAAATCTGCTTTACCCAGTACCAACCTCCTCAGTTCCCTCCAGCTTCATCTACCCAGTGTGGTAAGAAGAGAAGCTCCTCCACACCCTTCCTTCCCCTCCACCTCTGGACAGAACATAATTTTCAGTGTTGGTTTGTTCTGCCCTTGGCATTCCACATTGCCACACTGGTCAAACCCACAGATGGGAGGAAAGATGCCTTTCCAAGCCCACCTCTGGAAAGATGCAGCTGTGGTAGGAAAAGCCCTGCAAGCTCCCCTTGTTCCCTCTGAAACCCGAGGAGAAGAGATGAGCAGCACATTTGAAATTAATTACAGCAAAACCTACGGCATTGTTCTCTCCTCCCCTTCCTTTTCCCCTGACCCCCCCCTCATTGCAGGGCTTTCACTGGAACCTCTGTGGCGTGTATATTTTCCTAAAGCTGCCAGGGCCAGAATGGTACAGCTGAGACATTCACAGGAGTCACAGAGAGTGCAGGCCCAGGTTAGTGCACAGGGGTACAATAGTTCCTTAAGAGCGAGCGTCTCCCCCGCCGCCGCCCCCCTCCTCCCAAACCTTCCGTCTCTAATGAACCTTTGGTGTCTGTCCACAAAAAACAAACATCAATCAGGCAACAGGCTGTTCCTTTTCCCCTGTTGCTAGTCTGAAATAACAGGCATCCCCCGCTGGGCTGGGAACGCCACTTCCCTCTCCAGCACACATTCGGGATAATAAGGGGGAGGCGAAGGAGGGAGGAAAAGCCGCTCGGAGGTGCCAGAATACACAGCGAGACGTGCCTCCCAGAGCCAGAGAAAACTTGGGAACACAACAGCTTTTGATTCCTCCTGCCCCACTGGGCACGTTAATTATTTAATAGTTGGCTTGTGAATTGGTGGTGGTGGTAGGAACAGGGGGGAAGGGAAATCAGGCTTTTCCCTCTCCCGCCCCCCAGTCCCGTCCTTGTGCTGGCAGAATTGCGCACGCACACACACACACACACACACACACACACACACACACGTGTGAGAGGCTTTGGGCACACCTAGCAGCTCCTCTGCACCCTGTCCCCTCTCCCCACCCACACAAGACCCTCCTTGTTGGCCTGTGACCACAGTGGCCATAGACAGCATGGGACAGCATCTGGATCGAATGATGCTCAGGGCAAAGAAAACCCATCTGCTCTCCCTTTGGAGGCAGATATTTTTCACTTATTATGCTTGGGGGAAGGGCACTCAGAAGTTTATATTGGATTTCGACAGAGCTGGAAACGGAGCTGCAAATCAAACAGAGATCAGCTTATGATTTGCAACCAGGGCTTTCTAGGTGTCTGAAGCAACACTTTGGAAGGAGCGTAGGGAAAAGGAGAATGTAACTACATCTCATTTGGATGGAGAGGACTCACAGATGTTAGGAATATTTTTGATCAACAGCTTTCCTGGCACCGATTGTAGTGGAATCCACAACCTTGACGGCTAGCTGAGTAAGAAAGTGCTGGCAAGCTCCTGACTGCATGCAGGCAATTTGCAATGCTGCCAGTCAATATTTCAGTGAAAACAAAATTGCAAGGATCATATTAAAAGAGAAGAAAACAGAAAATAAAACAAAACAAAATCCAGCCTTTCCTTTTAAAAGAAAACTCTGACACAAACTGATGGGAAAGTCCCTTCCAAATCAAAATGCAGCCTTTGTTTGTTTAAAATTAACACGCTGTGATGGGAGCCCTGCCGTGAGCACGCAAAGGCAAGTCTGCCAGCAGCAACAGAAGCAGACACAGCAAGAAGTGGCTTTACATGGGGACACCTGGGTGGCATGTTTAGTACAGGCCTGCAGGAAATGATGCAGAAAGAGGTTTATAGTTGTGTCCATTTGGTGGAGGAAATGTATGCAGCAGGCAGGGGTCTGAGCCAAAAACCTAGACCCAGTTCCCTTCAATCTTTGGGAGGAGAGAATTGATGAGAGAAAAGGAGAGAGCTTCTCTGGCAGGGCTTTCAAGCTCTGGCTCTTCATGCAGCCATGCAGGCCTGTTAGTGTGAAGCAGTGGCATTACTGTGAGAGACTGAAAGCAGGGTAGCTTGGGCAGCATCTCTCACTGGACCAGCATTGAGATGACTGACAGGGACTCTGGGGCCATCTGAACTCCTGGTACAGCTCACAGAGCCATCTGGAGAGCCTTCAGAGGCCTCTGAACTACTCCCACCTGCGTGGCTGGCAAAGGGTGCTCTGCTGCTCACAGCCACTGAGCCAGGCCCTTCTCTGCCCTGGCCTCAGGACCAAGCTTGGCTGAGCGTGCTGCCAGGCAGGGGGGAGTCCCCAGATGCCTGCTGAAGGCAGCTTTGCAGCACATACTGCTAGAATGACATAAAGAGCCCAGAGACTGGCCTGGAACACAAAAATATTTCAGGCCAAAAGGTACATTATGCCCAGAGAAAATTTCTGTTGATACAATGAAAGGCATAAAATAACCTGCCCTACTTTGGTTACTAAATTGATCAGTACAGAATGCAATGAACATATTCTAGTTGTTGGTTGCATATTTCTAGCTCAGTTTCAAAGACTGGTTCAATAAGAAAAATAATGACACGCTCATTATTGTATAAACATTCAATGCTCACCCTGTAAATTTCTTTCTCTAGCCATTAAGCCTGTATTAAATCAGGTTGTCTCTGCAGAGCTTGCACTGTGAGCACCTCTCCTGTGCCCAGAGAAGGCCAGCCATGTACAAATCAAGTGGCTGGGGACAGCTCAGCTGTTTGGAAGCCAAATCGCACAATACTGAGAACCATTAACATGCTAGCTGCTCCATCCAGCAAGGCTGGCCCTTTTCTGCCACCCTGCCTTGCACTGAGCTTCCCAGGGAGCTGCTCTGGCTTTGCAAGCCAACACAGCCTGGGGTGGGTTTGCACACTGATGTAAGCTTTGGTGATGCTGCCTGGTCCTGCACTTCCCAAATGTCCCAAGGATGAGGACTCAAGGGACTGAAGGGACAAACTCATCTTGCACAGGTTTCACAGTATGGGACACTGAACATTCAGGCAGATCTCTCCCAAAACTGGATCACCAATAAATATGGAAATGCAGAGCAAACCTAGCAGACACCAGCAGCAGATGCAGGTTCATAGATGTCTGCTTATTACCAAGGCTCACTCCAGCTGAGACTTAAATAGGCTCCTTTATGCACAACGGGGAGGGAGCGGAATTGAAGGAAACTGGCAATTACACAATTTTATTTCCCTGCTAGCCCGTTTGCTGTGCATCAGGTGGCTCTGCACTCACACACCAAAGGGGCTTGTGAGCACTAAGTGAAGCACAAAGCCAGCTTGATGCTCTGCTTTCACTGGGAGGAAGTTTCTGTGTGCTTTTCTGGATGTGGTGTGAAAGCACAGTGAACGCATTATTTTGCGTTTTTTGAAAGCACCACGAGTGCCTGAGACACAAGGACTTCCAGGCTTCTCTGTGTCTCTTTCTGACAAGGCTGCAACCTCTCTTGAACATGAGGGTGCTCAGAAACAGATGCCAGGGCCTAAGTTTAACACCACACGAGGATTTATCTGTATAGATGCATCTACAATCTTCTTCCTTGCCTTTTAATACAAACAAACATCCACTTTCTAAATTCTTCACCCTAACTCCAGTGGGGTTGACTGGCAAAGCACCTAACACAGTGCTTGATGATGTACTTGGGTGCAATCACACTCTCCCAGCTCTGCCACTCACCTTGCTGATATTTTTAAAGAATATATCTCCAACAGGGCAAAATGTTAACGTCCACTTCATTGGAGAGAGATCTGGAACTCTGACCATTCCCTTATGGATAAGCCTTTAAGAATTTATTAGTGATGAAACCAGTGTGTTTCTTCAGAAACTTAATAGGGTTCCATAAAATTACTTCAATAACTTTAAAAATTTAATGGTGAACAAGAACCTTTCCAAAGGCTTTTTGAACTGTCCGACAGAATCCCAGAGTGGGGATATAATTCTGCAATAAATTTTGCAGGATGGTTAAAAGATTTTAATTTCCTATTACCTCCTGCAAGTCTTTGCCATCCATTTAAAGCAACTACATGAACTAAAAGCACTGTAGTCACTTTTCTCTCCCAGCGATTTACAAGAAAATATTTACTGTTTGGGGAAAAAACCCAACAAACTAGAACAAGTATCCTTTTCAGAAACACAGACACGCAAACAGAAACACTCTGCCAAGTCCTGCTCTTATACACTGGTGTAAACCCAAATAAACAGAGGGAAGTCAATGGAGTCAGTATGGCTTTACCTGGCTGAACCGGGGCCGAGTGCCCGGAGCAGCAGAGATGGAAGGAAAGCCTCATGCTGCGAGTCCCCAGGCAGCTCAGCAGCAACATTAACAGGCTCCACGGGGAATGTGCTCAGCCCTTGTTAGCAGGAAGGATGGCCAGAGAGGCAGGGAGGTGAGGGAGGCAGTGAGCACATGTGTGCACGGCTCGCACGGTTATTAAGGAAGAAAATGGCAGGAACCCCATGGCTGAGAGCAAACCCAAAGCTGGCCTCCCTCCTCCATCCCACAGGACAGGAAGAGAGAGCTCCATCACTCACAGCACTGATTTCAAATGAAGCTAATACAGAAAAATCAAGCCCAAAGCAGGAACAGCATGAACTGCTAGAGGCTGATGAGGACAGCAGGGTCCTGCCGTCAGCCCCAGCCCTGCCCTGGGAGGAAGGAAGGAAGGACTCAGCCTCCAGAGGGGCAGTGAGAGGAGCAGGAGAAGCAGGGACAAGCTGACAGCATCCTCTGTTCCTCAGGTCTCTTGCTGGGACTTACAGACTGCACACAAAAGAGTGGCCAGATCCATTTGCAATTAAACAGCACGGCCTGGTCTCATTGATCACTGCCATCGATTGCCCAGAAGGAAACACCAGCTGACCCGGGGTCAGACCCAGCTCCCCCTCACCAGCACTGCCCTGTCAGATCCCTGGTGGATGGCCAGGCTGCCCTGCTCTGTGCTGGTGAGCAGCAGGGTGAGGAGGGGCTGCAGCAGTCCCCAGTGGGCTGTCACAGAGCCCAAGGCGCCCTGACAAACTGCTCCTCTAACACAGCAACAGAGCAGCTCAAAACGGGCACCACAGAGCTGGGAAAACCAGCACAAGCCTGGGCTGGGCAGAGTCTCAGGCTGGGCAGCTGGAGAGAGGAAGGACTCTCCTCTGCAAGGAGCAAGGCTGATTTAAAGCCTGGGATGTGCTCAGACCCACAGCAGACACCTCCCCTCGCCCCGCACTGCTCACCCTGTGCAACAGGGAATCAGGCTTACACCCAGTGTTTAATTTTCTCAGAAACTGAAGCTTTACAAAATTTTCCATGAATGAAACATGTCTCTGAGGTATTTTAAAAGCAGAATTGAGAAGACCCAATGGTTTTGTGGGGGTTGCAACTGCTGCTCTTAACATCACCCCCCCTACAGCATCCTTCTGTGCTGAAATGCAACCAGGGACCACAGCTGGAGACAGCATTGGGACTTTACCCACTGGCTTTTGCTACTCGAGAAAAAAGAAAAACAAACTACAAACAAGGAGCAAAAAGATGGTATCTTTCAAATGTCCTTTAAAAGCCTAGGCAATGTAAACTACTACAGGCACTTGGAAGGAATTTCTCTCTTTTTCTTCTGATTTACAGTTTGATGGTCCTTTTATCTACTTTTACATGAACTGAGAAAAGCTAGAATGTGCCTACTCAATCAATATGAGCTTGTGCTGGCCCGTTCAGGATATATAATATTTAGCTTTTATGGTTTATTTTAAATAAAAAGTATAATTAAAGAAAATAAACCACCCACTTCATAACATTTATAGAACGAAGACTCTATTTATTTTATTTACATTTTGGTGGGCAAGGCACAGCATGCTGTTAGCTTTCTGTGATACTTAACAAAGCCACATTTGAAATTTAAAATCTTTAAGGAAATTAACAAATTCTGTGGAGGAAGGGCAGTTGAGCAAAGAGACTTCTTACACTACCCTAGATAATTGTGCATATATATGTTTCTGTGAGTCTCTCTCTACTCCAAAAACATATCCATGACTTGGAAGCTTTAAATCAAAAAGCAATTTCAGTCTGTAATTCTCAAATAAATAATTAAACACATTTTATCTCCTACAGTATTGCTTCTATTCATTCTAATCCCACTGACAGGAATGCAGCAACACACTCCACCACATCCTTAAAGTAAGAAAACAAAACACAAGATACCAACCAGAAGGCCTGGAAATGTTTATAATTCAACTTTTCAACTCTCCTGGCTGCAGCCCGGAGCTACAAAGAAAGCTCTGTGCAAGGGGAGCAGCCTGGAGATGCTGTGCAAACCATATGGCCACGGGTGCAAGCAGACCCTGCTGGCCTGCACGAGGCAGCTCTCACTCTGGGAGGCACACAACACTCAGTTTGTGTCAAAGTTAATAAATTATCTACTTCTGCAGCCTGAGCTTTACCAAACTGACCGGACAGTGTGGTTGTTACGGTGAGTGGTCTCTTGCTTGTCCATCATAATTTCACAGGCTGCTGCTGCAGATAGGGATGGCCATAGCCTGGACTAACAAATACACACCAAATAGCCAACAGGGGAGACACAGAGTGCATTCCCATTCCCAAAGAGAAGGCTGAGCTTCCCAGAGCCTAGCCTGCAAAACAGGAAAACTACAATACTGAAAGATGGCATTTACTGCACTATTTTCTGTGTTTAGTTTTGATTTGAAATGTGGGCAACTGGCTGTGACTTGGGCGATTATCTTGGTTACCACCCATGCTTTTTGAAAATCAAAGTCCTCCTTCTCAGACCACCGTATAATTATGTTTATAGACATGCAAGAAAGCTAATTCGCTCATCCTCGTGGCAAAATTAGATGGAACTTTCCAAAAAGAGGATGCTGGGATGAGCTCACACACTGGATTTATCATTAAACTCAGGGTATCTAGTACTGCCAACCCCAGAAGCATTTACAGATCACCATCTTTAAAACAAGGTTGAAACCAAAGAATTTGGACTTCTTCATGACTGCCTGCTGGCTCTGAAGCACAGAAGAATCAAAAATCTTAGGCTCTTCCCTGTAGTCAGGAAGACTGAAGTCTTGCCTAAATAACGAAATTAAATCTCAGATTTTGGTACAATCCTCTGAGAGCCTGGGCTTCATGAAAAAAACAGAATCTTCTAAGCTTGTGATAAAATCACCAGAGATGCAGCATGGGGAGCAGAGCAGCTGCACAGCATCCTGAGCACTGTATAAATCACAGCAATATGGTTGCTATCTAAATAAATGCATTACTTATTTTATTTATTATTACAGATGCTGCTGTGGAAATTTTTGCATGCCTGTAATCATGGTGGACTCTTGTCCAAAGCTTCAGCTGTAAATTATCATCCCCTTCAAGCTCCCTGGCTGTGCAGGTAATCAAGCACAAGATGGTGACCTCATCAAAATCTAAGCAGAACATGGGGATAAAGCTGAGATCAAGAGACAGGATGCAGCTCAGATCCCACGGTGGACCCCACACAAGAAAACTGGGAAAATTTATGGCACCTCTCCTGACCTGCATTCATGTAAAACACAGCTGAGTGCCTGGCCGGGCGCGCTGAGACTTGTGTGCTCTGTCTGTGCAGACCCTGCAGTGATGGAAATCCCTCTCTCCTGGCACAGCAAGGTAAAGGCCTGAAGGAGAGGTGGGCTTGATTACAGGAGATGCTGTCCCAGCCCAGACAGGGGGGCTCTGACCCTGAGAGCTGGAGACAGAGCCTGGGGGACAGCACCAAGGCGTGCAGGCACTCCTTGAGCTCCTGATCCCCTGTCAGGGCTGAGCATCCTCTGAGCTGTGCTGCTGCAAACCTGTGCCAAGCACGCTGTTCTGAGCTCAGCTGCATTCAGGTTGTTTTCTGCTTCACCAGGCACTCACGGGTTCCTCCTGGAGAGCTGACTTGTGGCTCTCCCATCCTGCCCCTGCCCCCCGTGCCCCTCCTTTCCCCTCTCACCCCATCTCACAGTAATAACCATCAGCTTTTAACTGCATGTCCTACACTGGAGGTTTTGTAGTTCCAGCTTTTAAAATGATTTAGTGTGACAGTTTAGTGCTGAATTAAAGAAAAAAAAAAAAAAAGAATAAGAAAAAGGAAGAGAAGAAGCAGAGAGAAAAAGGAGAGACAGTCCCCTTAAGGCAACAACATTATGGAGCAGTGATCTCAGAGGAACAAGGGTTCTTCTCTGGTTCAGATGTGCTTGTCAGAGCTCAGTGTCGTCTCTGAACAAGAAATCTCTCTTGCTGGCCCAAGGCACAGTTTTGTGGTCAAGAGGACAGAAAATAAAGGGAGGGAACTTCAAAGAAGCATAAGCTGCATTAGCCCGCTGGGGCGGGTGGCTGCGGCACATCCCATGGCTGACAATTATGACCTGCATGCCGAGAAAGCTTGCCTCCCTCTTGTCAGAGGGATAAGACACAGGCTGTGAGCTTTAGAGCTTTGAGGATGTGTACAGTTCATGATGAAAGATAGCACTTCAAAGCCCTCTGCCTAGAAACCCAGGGAGAAGTAAGAGCGGAGGGTAAGCAATCTTTTTTCCTGGGGGGTGCATATGCGGGGGAAGGATAAGACTTACTTTCACTGTCATTTATTATTGCCATGAAAATGAAGCCTTGCACTGTTTATGGAATCTCTCATTA
Organism: Ammospiza nelsoni; assembly: GCF_027579445.1. Classification (NCBI taxonomy): domain Eukaryota; kingdom Metazoa; phylum Chordata; class Aves; order Passeriformes; family Passerellidae; genus Ammospiza; species Ammospiza nelsoni. Next base: position 6,730,746 of record NC_080650.1, on the reverse strand, counting down.
AAAGGATCTCTTGATAAATCGCTTGACAAACATTCATTAATTAAGTCTCTGAGCGCACTTGGCTGACAAGCATTAGTCTTCATTCTGCAGGAGGGGGAAATTGAGGCATGGAGCTCAGTAAGCCCCCAGCAGCCAGGGCAGGGCTGGGTCCTGGCCAGCCACTCTGTGCCACCAGACAGATGGATTACACTGCTCCCTCTGTGCCCAGCTTGATTTGGATCCAAAGATAGGAGCAACACGCTGTTCTCAACAGACTTCAAAGCTCTTTTTCCCCTCACTGCTGCCCAGTGCCTCCCAGGGCTGCAGGGCAGACGAGGCTGTGCAGGTCTGGCTCCTCCATGGGCATCTCATGCCCCAGGGGCTCCTGGACACCTCTTTCATCTCACAGGCACCTCCCCACCCACAGCCTGCCTGGGGTTATGAATGGAGAGACCCTGCCTGCTGCCCAGGCTCCACTTTTCGATGGAGGTTTTCCTCCCTGGAGCCTCTGACCTATCAAATCAAGCAAGAGAACACCCCTTTTAAGACATCCATTTCACTCTCACTGCTGCAGTGGCCTGGCCTTCAAACACTGGGGACTCAGCAGGTCACCTGGGCTGCAGCTGCAAGGCTATTGTGGCACAAACCTCTCCTGCTTTCCCTGGCATACAGCAGCTCTGGAGCAAGGACTGCTGCAAGGATTGCTCAGCTGCCTCCAGCCAGACCCACGAGGGAAGCCCACAGCTGCAGGGAGCCAGCAGTGAGGACCCAATGCTCATGTCCAGCAAATAACAACTATCCTACCCCAAACACAACTTCCAAATATGATCACAGCAGGCAGGAGGAGGTCCTTGCCATGACTTAGGGGTGACTGTCCCTCTCAGCTCCCCAGCCCCACAACTCATCCAACCATCACCCCTCTGCCTCATGCTCCTACCTGGAGACAGAGGGACAGGTTTGGCCTTTGCCTATGCTTCCTCTGCCTTTCCTGGTACTTGCCCTTCAGAAAAAGGAAGGGTTGGTTGGCAGATTCCTGTGAGAAAGGAGCTGCATGAGAGAGCAAACAGACCTTTATTATTTGTTTATTGATTTATTCTCCAGGAGGATGTAGCACCCGGCCCTCGGCAGCAAATACCCTTGTAACTCTGTACTGCGGCGACAAGTCGGCCAAACAAACACTTTTCTGCCTCAGAAAACAAAGACTGTCAGCAGAGCAGATCAGGGCTCCTCTGCCCTTACTTTTAATTATTATTTCCTCACACAGAGGATTTAATCTCCTCTTCTGCTGGAAGCTCAAAGTGCCCCATTCAGCCTATTTCACAGCTGTGACTAGCGAGGTCACCCCGGGTCAGGACACCTCTCTCTGCAGCATAATAGTGCCTGGTCCCCAAAGTGGACATGCCCGCCGTGCATCTGCTGCTGCAGATGAGCTGGTGTCAGCAGGAGGAGCACGGCCACCACCGTGGCCCCACCGGGAGGGGGCAAAGGCAAACGTTACCCAGAGAGCCCCAGACAAAGGACGCTGCTCCTCCGGCCCTTTGTGGAGCCCTCAAACGCGGTCAAAGGTTACATTTTACAGCTGTTCCAGCCTCAAATAAGCGTAACCCGCCCAATCTTAATACTTAATTGCATTGCTAAGCTGCTGATAAACTAGGACGGCATAAAACAAACACACAAGGCCAAACACATCCCCAGGGAAAGTTTGTGGGAACAGAGGGGCTTGCACCAAACAATGGGCTGGGAACACGGGGACTTGCACCAGACAATGAATCCACTTTATGTGTTTTAGAAGCCTGGTTACCCTCAATAAAAGCTGCAGCATGGATGCTGCACGTTTGCTAGCTAATATCTCTCCAAAAAGGCTGCCGGTGTTTACAAAAGAAGGGCACGGCGCAAATGCCCACGGGAGAGGCCGAGCGCGTGCCGCGCCATGCGTGTGCCCACCAGGAAACCGTGCTGAGCTAATCCCCTCCCCACAGAGCCACCAGGGCTCCAGCCCCGGAGAACAAGGCCTTAAATCAACGCTCTTATCTCACAAAAGGAATTTAAGTGCAACGCTTTGAAAGTCACTTTCTCCCGGCCATATGGCATCTCCGGGCCTGGCCGTGTAGGAGCGGCGTTCATTTGCATGTGCAAGAGACAAATCTGGCTCTTGCATCGCGGGAGTGATAACAGGGCGAGGGGTAAAATTTAGCACTGTTTGGGTTTCTGCACAAAATCTTTGCTGAGGCGAATTTCTCTCACCTGTCAAGCCAAGTGCCAAATGCTGAGGTAGCCCCAGGAGAGCTTGCCCATGATGGCAGGCCATGCCATAAGCAAGGTACAGGGCCAGGGTAAAAGAGAAAACTAAGATAAAACCCATGATCTGAACCCAAAGCTGGCAATGTCTACACCCACATTAAAGCAAACAGGAACAGGCTGAAATTATAGGGATATAAACAGCACTGAACACAAACTTCAAGACAGCAAATTCACAGGCATTCGCACATTTAACTTCCTGATAGGGAGGTATTTTGAAAACTCATGTTGCTGAGCTGCTCCATGATATGAAAGGCTGGGGGATCTTGCTTCAGCACAAGGAGGAGCCAACAAAGCTGCTAACGCTTCAACATAAGCCTCTCCAGCACATCTCTGTGCCAGGCATTATGCAGGATGGCAAGATTTTTGTTTTGCCGAGGCAGTGCCATATGGGCAATCTGGTTTGCCTTATCAGCAAGCCAAGTGAGAGAAGAGAAATGTTCTTCCCCACCATTTGTTTAAATTTCCCTCTTTCCCCCAGATAAAGCTGCATACTTTTGTAAAAATATCTACAAATGTAATAACATAATGGGCTTGTCATCGGTTTCCACATTTGGCATTGAAAATCTGCAAAGCTTGGAAAGAAAGAGAATTCCTAATAGTTACTGCTGCTGAAGAGCCCAGCTAAAAACTGGGCCTGGATCCAGGTGATGGAGCACACAACCACCAAAATGCCTTTCCATGTCCAGCACCTAGTCCTACACAACTGCAAATTGTTCCTTTCTTGGCCCCACTGAAATAATGCAAGAAGTTTATTTCATCACTTCTTGTTGATGGGCCTCATCTCCCCTCTTTGGGGTATCTGCATGCCCCTAACATTCACTATTGCTGTGAACTGATTCTATTTTGCAGCTCAATGCAGAGGATGCTGCAGACAGCCACAAGCCCTGGCAATTAATTTGGAGCCACACAAACCTCCCAGCATGACAAAGTGGAACCATTCCCAGCACAACACTTTCCACCGTGTACCACAGTTTGCCTTCTCCAAGGCTGTTTCTTTGGCATTTCTGCCTGGTATCCATCTCAGTGAGATTATCCCTGGGAACACACAGAGCAGAGCAGCCTGGTTTTATGGCTGTGCTGGGCGTATTTAGAGATCCATGGCTGTGCCCCCCAAGGGGCTGTGGAGCGAGGCAGTCTCTTAGCAACACCCAGTGCCTCTCACAGGTGACTGTCATTAACAGCAGGAGTGGAGCTGTGCCGTGCTGAGCACCCTCCACTGCGTCCTGGAGAACTGAGATGTGCAGGCACAAATGCTCTGTGGGCACTGGCACTGTGCAAGCCCTTGTCAGGATGACAGAGACAGCACTGAAATACTGATTTGTTTAAAAGAAATGAGGATTTGATTGTATTAGAGGGAGTAGCACATCCCCTACAGTAAGGACTCCTTTGTCAGTAATCCCTCTCTCCAAGACACTTAATACAAATCTTACTGGAAGGGAAGAAGTCCCACCCCACACTGAGACAATGCAGCTCTAAATTTTAACTTAAATCATCACAAGCCTGTAAAGCTGATCTTTATGACAATGTGTGTGGCCAAGCTACAGGCTCTGGCAAAACTGATGTCCTGCTATTCACATGAGATGGATTCACAACCCAAATCTCTCGCTGTAAGATAAGGAAAGCATTTCTCCAGATCACTTACCTTTATTTGCTGCAGGGGAGAACAGCTTCTCAGAGCCTACAGAAGCCTGAAAAAGGAAGAGAAAGAGAGGGTGAATAATCGTGGAGGAGAAATTGGGAAGGCTTGCTCACAAAAACACAGCTCATAAAACAAGTGGGTTATCTGGAGACCTGCAGTTGCGCATTGCACCTGGAGGGTGCAATGTTGTGCCATTAAAGAACGAGCATGCATCCTGAGGAGATGAAAGCCAAGCAAGAGGACTGTCCTGATCTCACCCAACTACATCCTCCTGTCTTGTTTGTTTAAGGCAGCCATGCAATGCACAGCTATTTTATCCATGATTCCTCGTATAAAAACAAAACCAGTGAAACTGCTATCAAGCTGAAGGAAAAAAAAAAAGAAACCGAACCAAAACACATTTCAAAGGCTCTCTCACTGAAAATAAGCTCAATTCTTGCTGAACATGCAAAATGTAATTTGTGTATTGGAAACACAAGTTGCAACTGAACACATCTGTATGAAGGAGGGTGTTGTTCAATATTATGCCAAATGATAGGTACATGCTGCTATGCACTTAGTTGAGTATGAAATAAAACGACTTCCTCTTGGAAGAAGCCCGTATCCTTGCAGACTGGGTTGCACTATGCTGTCTGAACTTCACAGCAGTGTATTTGTGCTCCTCACAGCTCTGGGAAACAGTTAAAGAAATCCAATTAACCTAAACCTTGTAAACAGCTTCATGATAATCAGGGTCACTGGGTTACAGACAAGATGATAACGACAGACAGGAAAAAAAAAAGTCCATTAATTGTAACTAAAGCTTTTATGAGTTAATTTGATGGCTTCCTTTCCTCCCCCCACTGATATCAAGCAGTCAACCGATTTCAGCATGAGCTTTTCCTCCTCGCTATCTGATAAAATAGCAAGCAGCCTCTCCAGAATCAAAGCTGGTCTGGGAGCAGGAGCACCATCAACATTACTACCATCTACAAGAAAGTATCATCAATGTGTTGGCACTGACTGCTGCATGAATAAAATGGGTGAAATACAAAGCTGACGAGCAAAAGATACTGAAAGTGAAAAAAGCCTTTTTCCCCTGGCTCTGCTTTAAAAACAATTAATTAATTCAACACATGGCTGAACTAAGTTGATTTTATTTTTGATTTTATTGATTTTATTCTAAGGTGCCTTGGGAGATTTGCATGATAAAGAGTACTACAAATTGTATTACATTGCTATATATTTTAAATGACGACTCAGAAGGAAAAAAACAAATAGTAAAATGCAAGAAGTTCTGCATGAGATATAGTAAGAAGCAAGAGTGATCCATTAATGTTACTTCTAAGAAAAGTGGCACTGCAAGCACTGAATGTCTTACTTAATGCAAATGTATAAAAAAGAGAGGGAAAACAACATGAAAAATAGGTTGAGGCTGAGACACATAAGAAAAAAATTCTGAATTATGTCCACGACAAAGCTGCACGTGTAGCTGTGGCATGTATGATCGTTACACAGCTCAGCAAAAAGATCCTAAAATCTTAGGGAAAATCAGTTACCTGCACGATCCCTTCACTGCATGGATTAAAAAGAGGAAGAACCAGGATTAAACAACGTTTTGCCTAGGCTGGTTTGCAAAGAAAGTGTAACAGAGTCACACAGCAGCAACAACAGTGGTGCATAAAACGTTTGACAGCCAACTCTGAATTTACAACCCATTGTTAGGAGATTTTTCACTTATAATCAACACCAAGTCACCACGGACGCAGAACACATCTGCAGGCTCTGGGAACTCACCCATGCTAACAGCTCACACAAAGCCAGGGCTACTCCCAAAGCACTCCACAAGCACTGGGACACGTGGCAGGTGGATAAATAAGATTCCCCCATTTTACAGGCAATGAAACTTCGGCGTGGCTTGCACTAAAGCCCCAGCAGTAAATCGGCCGCTGAGCCACAAATCCTAAGTGTCGGGTCCAGATGCTGGGGTGCGCAGCTCTCCAGAGGAGCCTGCTTGGGAGAGCCCTTCCTGGGGAGCCAGCCATGGCCAGAGGCAGCCACCCCAGCTGGGAGAAGCCTTGTGCTTCCCCTGGTCTGGACAGTCTGGGCTCACAGCCCCAACTTTGTGTCAGCCACCACTCACTGCCCTTTGTGCACCTCAGTACTGCAGGCTCAGCCGGGAGCCAAAGATCTCAGTGCTACAGGTCCAGACTGTATAAAAACAATATTTAAGGAAGTCAAGCCAGAAAATTCACTTTAAAGACCAAGTAAAACAGCCGGATTATTGCTCAGTCTTCTGCTATCAGCATGTGCCACCGCCTTCCACAATCAGAGTCAACATTTACAGAGCAGCGTTTTCAACATCGCAGCTTCAGTTCACAGACACAAACCTTCACACCTAGAGTTTACAGTAACTTTGCTCTCACTTCTGGTGATTTCTAGCTCCAGATCTGAGCAGTTTTTGGCACGAGCACCACTCTGAAACAGTGAACGCCTGTGCTATAGGATATTCTGCGAGCTGCTGTAAAGGCAGGAGGGAAGCTGGGGGAGGAAGAGCCTGAATACATCATTCAGCCCTATCAGTCACCCTTTAAAGAAAGCGTACAATAAAACCTATGTGTCTGAGGGAGCCCACTAATGAGGGGAAAAATCCAGCAAACCAACACATCTGCTAAAACAAGTCCCCTCCCAAATATTGCTGTTCCAAGCAAATCATTTGCATATGTTTAAGAAAGGATTTCAAAATAATATTAATAAAGTGGAATTCTTCCCATGTGAACAAAACCAGGCATTTGGAGTCTTTTATGCCGAGTTCAAGCCATCGCATGAAATCACATGTTCTTTGATTGCAAAACGAAACTAAAAATTTCCTTTTTCCCCCCTCTTGTTGCCTCCTGCCTGTCTTCATCTGAAGGACCATTTCACAAACCCCTCAAGCTCCTTTTTGCTGCTGCACAAGGCAGCAAGACCTGCCCAGCCTGAAGCTCACAGACAGAAGACACCTCCACCCTTCCTTGCTCACTGGCTGCTCATCTCCCTTGCCTGGAGCACAGCTCACAGCCACAGAACCCACCACAGCCTTGTGCTCACAAAAATGCTGCTTACAGTCCCACCCTGTCCCCAGGAACAACTGTGGCATCTGAAGCACATCTGACATGTGTCCCCAGAGCAGCAGTTCCTGAGGTCACCTCATGTTGCTGAAATCCCTAAGACCCAGCATCCTTTCCATGACACCGAGCCTTCCAGGTCCCCTTTGTGGCTTATTCAGTGAACTTACCAATCCTTTGTCACCTTTTGATTTTCTTTCTTTTCTACTCTAGACCTAAAGGGGAAAATGCCTCCACCCAGTTCTGTGACAGCTTGAAACCAGGCTGCATGCACTGCAGAGGAAAATAACATTTCTGCCCTTTTCTGCCTTGTGGAGAGCAAGCAGAGGAGTAGTGCTGCAGTCCCTCCCCCTTCCTCCCCTTGAACCCAGCACATATAAACACTGATTCAATTTTCAGCATTAAAAGCCCAGCAAAGGCAGCTTTTTCCTCAAATGTGAGGTGGTAACCACAAAGGATGTAGCACACCCTCCCCAGTGAAGGTGAGCAGTGAGGCTTAACGAAGTCCATGCCTCATCCATGCTGGTTCCCACCAACCCAAGGCAGCTGAAAGGTGCAAGAGCTCTTGCAGATTAATAATTTAATGGTTATATAGAACAGAACAACATCACCTGACAAAGACAGCACTATAAATTATGTCAGGCCTCACAGCAATTACTTCTTTTTGTCCCCTTTACCCGTAGCCTATAAATGGCTAACAGGGAATAGAACTGCTCCTTATCACCAACAGCAGAGGCTCTGTGCACATTCATGGCATCTCCTGAAGCACCAAAGGCCAGATCCAAGCCTGACACTCCAGGAGCCTGACAGCAAGACACTGGGAAGCTGCTAATAAGGCTGCAGTTCTGGCTCACAAGGAACAAGAAAAGTGGTGTTAGGGACCTGGTGTGTGTGTCATGCACAGGGCAAAAGCCAAGCATCCCTCCAAGTGAGTCCAGTACAGTAGGCAGAAGAAGGAGACAGTAAAATACAGTTTAAATTTTAGATCTGGATGGCTGCCTATCTACTAGACAGCCAAGAGCCAGTCTCAAGAGAGACTGTTTGCACAATTACTGAACTTAGCAAGCACTACAAAGCTCACAAGAAAACCCTTCTCTGGGAGATTTCCAAACTAGAAGTGCTGGATAGGCTTCAAGAAACTTTTAGCATAAAGCACGGACACTACCTGAAAATTTTGGATCGATTTTCATTCTTTCCTTTGATCTGTATCCCTTGCTTTTACCAACCACTCCAATGCCACTTGATCGCTTGTCCAGCAGAGAATTTCAGCACGTCAGTACTGCTTCACTACTCTGCAGCTCACTCTGCAAGTCATTCATACCAGACCCCTCACCCAGTAATATGAGAACAATAACTAAAACAGGAAGGTATTGTTTGGGTTGTGATTCTTCTGTAGGAAATGGAAATTGATACATATGGAAAGGTGCAAGAGTAGCCCAGAAATAGCACACATGCACACAAAAACCCAATGTAAAAATCCCCCTTAAGACCAACAAAGTACTCTACACATTTCAGGATATAGAAGCAGCCCATGGGTAACACTGCCTGCATTGTGAGGGGATGTTTCAAGGTAGCCTACAGTCTTTCCAAAACCTGCATTAGTTTTGGAGAGAACCTTCAGCTCAGTTAAGAAGACAAAAGAAAAGTCAGACCTGCAACTCAATCATTTTTGTGAACCTACTAGGAATATCCAGCTTTGTGGTACACAGCTGGCTGGGACACAGCACAACCCAGCTGTGTGAGGGATTAGGCAAGAGGGAGTAGGACTTCTACAAATCCACACTGTGATTATCTTCCCACAGAATTTATAGACTGGGCTTTCAAGAGGGCTCAGCACTCAGCAGCTGCCTTTGGGGCATCAGCCTGATTGGAGCTACCGGGTATAGAGCACTTCCAAAAATCCATTTAGAAACCTGAATGGTGACCAGGTTGTGCTGAAAAATCTGGTTACAGCTGATAGTTGGAATAATTTATGAAATTCTGTTTGTTACTTCTAGTGCAAATAAGGACTAATAATAAGTAATCCCAAAGCAAGAGTCTCCACCTTTCCAGCAATCCTAAAGATACACTTGTACCTTCAGTTACACCATAACACATCACAGTGAAACATGCAGCACAAACAGCCCAAACCAGCTACTACTTATTGATTTGGCAATGCCTTAAATGTCACAGATACTTCTAGTTCAATTATGATTCAAGGCCATCTCTGAGAGGTAGTGATGGCCTTCTGTATCTTTCTCTATAGACTTTACTCTATAGAATGCTCACCAGAAACAAAATGTTTCTTGGATTCTACTTCCATATAGCAACACACTTGTTTAGGTTACCTCCTACATTCATTCATTTAGCACACACATACTCAGTACTGCTCTGCTCCTGGAAGGGACTGTCACCATGCACTCGCCTCTTTGTCACTTTTTCTTCCAAGAATGCTCATTTTTCTCAGCAGTTTATATAACCATGACTGTTTTCTGCAACAGCCCCTTTGAGAAGCCAGCACGAGTCTGGGAACACATTAAATTAGGCCACAGAGAGCCTAGAAGCAGAGATCACTGGTGCTAATTCAACACTGAATTACACTGACTTTACACAATGGCAAGGGAATGGGAGGCACAGTGGATGAGGAGTGGAAGGCACCGAAGGAAACGCTGTGCAGGGCAGTGAGGAACCAAGCTCATTGCTCCTTCACAAGTTCAACATCTTGTTTTGGTCCTCTTTTGGCAAGACAGTGGTAAGCTTCAATTGACAATGTTTTGAACCCTGAGCATGTTCCTCATCACTTTACAACCATCATGGGACTGAACAAACCAGTTTCAATCGAGCAGCAGCAGCAGTAATTCTTACGCACAGGCTGCTGTGGTGTGTTATTGCACAGATGTGCCTCTTCCCTGACAAAGGGTGACTGAATCCTGACACAGGGGGACACCTGACCTACAGCATGTCTGCCATCAGAGCCTCGGGCACAGCCTGCTAACTCCTCTTCCCTCTCCCCTCAAAGCATCCCCCCAGCCCCTGGGGAATGGCTGCAGCCCAGAGCTCTCCCCTTCCCATCCCCTCCATTAGCAATGCTTTATGATTCATCTTCCTCTGAGCAGTTGCTGTCTCCCAAAGGAAAAGATCAAACTCCCTCTCCTTCCCAGCTCAGCTCCAATAAATAAATAAATAGATACATGTACTGAAAAGAAATTTAGTGAAGGAGGACAAGGGAGGAAGCTGGGGAGTTCCTGGACCTCACCTCGTCAGACAGCTGCAGAAGGTTCCTCCATTGTTTCCAGAGACACCAACAAGGAAAGAAAATTTCCAGCTGTCCCTCATTAAAACCAGCCAAAATACTTGCTTAATGTTAGTGTGCCTGTGTGTCCTAATTTAAATTAGGGTGCACTTGGTCTTTATCTGAGGATCTTCCTCCTGCAAACCTCAGCTCCCCAACCACTACAAAATCTATCTTTGCTTTACACTCCGGGTATTTTCCACTTTAATCAGCACTGACTTCCCCATAACACATGTTCATATGCTCCTGGGTGTTTTGGTCTATCAATGGCATCCACAGGACAGTCTGGATGTGCCACTGGATGAAGCTGCAGCTCTCAGTGTAAGTTGGAGGCAGTGATGTGTCCGTCTTAAGGGAACTGATGCACACCACAGCAAGGGAAACTCAGTTCTCCATGACACACTGAGAAAAGGCCTTTGTGCGGCCTGCTTTAAAACATCCCATACACCAGAGCCCTCATGCCCTTCTCAGAGAGCTGACCCCTTCCCAAAACAGACTTCAGTCTACACTTCCACATTCAGATGTTTTTCATTGCCCAGACACTCATTTTAGACAAGCAGAGATTTGATTTATCTTTTGCTACAAATGTAAGGGAAGACCTTCCTTCAGGCGGGAAAGGTTGGGAATGCTGTGTAACACAGTGCTACAGCAGTTTGTATTATTGTCATTACAGCTTGATCCTATCTAGTCAGCCCATCTATTTGGCAGGGATATGGTTTTTTATTTGCACTAAATCAGAGGGAACGACGAGTGCTCTTTGCAGAGCTACCTAAAACTTCTTATAATTCAAAGGCTGCACTGTGGGAAGAGCGATGGGGGAGAGCAGGGACTGTGCTGCGAATGACAGGTGGCAGACTGTTGTTTGGTACCTACCAAATTACTCTGCTGCTCCCAGGGCTGCCTTGGCATTTCATTATCCCAACTCTCTCCTGGAAGGATGCGGACATAAATTCACACCTCATGTCCTGGTTTCCGTCAAACTGAGTAAGAGTGCAAATGCTGGCACCAACTGGGAATGCCAAGCAGGGCTTGGCATGCTAGAACAAACTCTCAGCTGTGGTCTCTGCCAGCTACCTGCATTTATCATTGTAATGGCCTGCCAGACAGGACTTGGCAAGCGGCGGAGGAGGGCGGGAGGAGGAGGGCCAGGCTCTGCACTGCCAAGCAATTCATTCCTGTAGCTCCTGCCATCACTGTACCAGCAGGGCAACCTTCATTTTATTTTATCTTTTAACCAATTACGTGTCACCCAAATCCCACCTGCAGCTTTCTCCAACACAAATGGCTATAAATCACAGTTCAGAGACCAAGAGGGTTTTGCAAGGCATTTGATTTCATAAAAAGGTCACTGTCTGTCTGAGGATTGCTGCAGTTCAAAAATGAACTGAATAACAACCTGCATTGGCAGACAGGGAAGGAACTGCTTCCATCGTCTGTTGCATGTTGTCAGATAATATTAGAACAATTAGGGAGGCCAACAATGGCAGGATCATTAGGATTCAGCTGAACCAAAGCACTGATAAAAATTCAGTAAAATATCTCCTCCTTTCAATTTTTGAAGAAAACATAATCAAATCAATAAAAAATAGAAAATTGCATGAGCACACCAGAAACATTCAACATAACCTCCTTGAGCAGACAAACAGAATACATGCCTGTCATCACTGCAGCCTTTTCCAATCTGCCTGGGTATTCCAGAGCTTAACCCACAGCTTTGCTATTTCTCAGAGCATTACTCTCTGGTCTCAGAGCACTCAGCATGGTCTGCTCTCCAGGGAAAATGCTGTATTCTTGTTTTAAATCCATACACTGGATACATAGTGAACTCTGTATAGAATTTTATGTGAACCATATCACAGAGCAAACATTTAAGGGTGCTCAGAAATAATTTGACACTGATGCTGTTCTGGACACCCTTCGTGTCCATCCCTTCCTTGCAGGTGACACATCATGCCAGACAGCCCTGACAAACCAGCATCAAATTCTCTGAAAAGCTTCAGGTTAACTGCAGTGAGTACATGAGGCACAGGGAAGATGGCATTGTCCTGCTGGCCCAGACCATGGCATGTGACACACAGACATCCCTCTGTGACACACGGACATCCCTCTGACACAATTTCCCACTGTGGCTGCAATCCTGACGTGGCCCTTTTCTGGGCCTGGGGGGTCAGGGAGCTTATCAGGAAAGCAGCTCTTGTCTGCTGCCATTGAAACTTGCTGTCTTACCCACAGCAACCTCAAAGGAGTGCCTCTGCAGAAGGCTCTTTTGTTGTTGTTGTTTCTAATTCACTGCTCCAAAATATTTCTTGGCTGCATCCCAGGGCTGAAGCCTTATCTGCCCATCCCCCCGGCAGACACACAGCAGCTGCAGAGGCTTATCACAGTTGCCTGTCCACTGAGTTTACAAATTAACACCCTATCGAGGCTGCACGAGGGCTGATTAATCAGAGAGAGGCAGTCTGAGGGCCTTTATCACCGCGCGCGGCTGCTGGGAGAGAAGTCACAAATCTCTCAGGAGGCCAGAGATGCCTTACAAATGAAAGAGCAGGAGGCCAGGGAGGAGGAGGGCCCAGTGGAAGGGGAAGCAGATATTTTAGAGATAGTGCTGGTGGAGGTAATGGAGCAGTGGGAAGGGGGGAGCAGCAGGCAAACGCCAGTACATTATGACAGCTAAAAAAAAAAGATAATTAACAGCCTATACCTCATGATTCTAGCTTTCCCTCCCCGGGCTATAATTTAGCCTATTGCTCCTTTGCTCCAGAGGACAATAAACATTTATTATGTTAAACACATAACTGTGCTGCACAAAAGCACCGTTCTTTCCCAGGTCCACTCCTTGCACAGCTGTGCAGCCCAGGAGGACGGGGCTGCTCGAGTGGGCTCCCCTTTCATGCAGGAGACTGCTCAGCTTGGACACAAAGCACATCCCTGGCTTCACCCGCAGCTGCAGCGTGCTGGATGTGTTCATTCTGAGCGAGAAGGCAAATCCCATGGGACTCAGAGCTCCTGGGTGGGAATGGGGCTACTGGCACACCAGCAGCTGACAAGCAGCGCTAGGATGGGCCCAGGCACTGCAGCTCCTGCAGAGATTGTGAGATTCAGGCAGGCTTCACCACCTGAGAGCTATCTCCTCTTTTTAATTCAGCAGCCTTGCTAAGAGGTTTACTGGGAAATTTTCATTCCCACCAGAATTATGTGTAGGAGAGATTCTTATTACAAGATGAATATTACAGTCATGTGAGCCATACCAGAGCAGCGCTGGCCCTGCCCCCTCTGAGCACCTCAGCTGCTGTAAGAGCACAGAGATTTAGGAGATTTGCCTCTGCTAGTGGACTGTGGCTCAGGGATTGCTCTCCTCAGCTTCAGTGCCTGCTGCAGCCCTCCAGTTCTGTGCTTGTGGCAGAACAATGCAAAACAATTATAAAAACCAAGGGGACTCACACTAAAAAGATTTAAAATCTAATACAACTTTAAAGGAAACCAATTTGGACATCTGTCTACATTTGTCAACATTAATTTCTAAATTTAAGTTTTCAAGTTTAATCTTTGAGACCAAGGCACACAGCTGGATTTTTCCTTTGAAGTGTAAAATGTGTGGAAGCTGAGATTCCCATGCAGCAACATGCCTCCAGAAGGAAAAATTTTAATAAAAATATTACCAACATGAAGACATTCATAAGCATACAGTGCAATCACCTCCTGCCCAGTGCTTTCTATTAACACACCAGTAAAGAATTTAACCGGAATTTATCCAAATAACTTCTGGATAAAAGTGCCATTCACTGCAGCTTTACCACCAACAGTGCTGGGTGTATGCATGATTTTGGGGAATGGCCATTCCCATTTCGCCCATGGAAATTGCAGAAATAGAGGGCTGCCACCTCCTAACTCAACATCTCCAGACTAGCTCTTTTCAGACAGCACCAGAAAGCAAAAATCAAACAAAAATGAATGATCATCTGCCTTCTCCTCCTCTCTTGATCCAATGAGGAAACTATTCCCCAAACCACCTGGATTATTGGTCTGTAAACCCTTGCAGATGCCCAGTTTTAACACTATCCATTAGGTTAATTAGAACTGGGCAAGGAGATGCTGAGTATGAGCCCAGGAAAGGAACGACAGCTTTTTTATTTGAGAGCTCCCTGCCAGGTTCTGTGAAGCAGACAGCTGCCCAAGGTCTCCTCGTGGCTCTCCTTCGCCAACAGACTCCAGATTAATTTGAGCTGGACTGGACCCCCTCTCATTATGCTCAGCACACCCTGGGTAATCAGATGGAGAAGCTACAGGGCTACACCACCTCCTGTCACCCCATCACGTAACAGCAACTCTATCCATGAAGGAAGCATCAAACATTCATTAGGTGAACAATACCAACGCAGTAATCCCCAAACATGGTGAAATTCTAGCAGCTGTCTCTCTGGTGTTTATTAGATTGACTCTTTTAACTTCATTATCAAGTCTGCCCATCAACCCTTCTCCCTCTGTCTCAGGTCTCTTGTTTCTACATTTTAGGGAAAAAAGTCTCCATTGGACTGGCTGTTCCCCACAGCTCTGCTCCCACTGCTGGACAACCTCACCCACCACAGGGCTACATATTTAAAGACCCAAAAGAAGGGATTAGGAACACCTCAGAAAAGGACAGCATATAAATTTCCCTACAAATGGAGGAAAAAATATGGAAGGAAGCCTATGGTTCACATCTGCAGAGCATCTGGCTTCCTATCCCTCACTCATTCAAGGGCAGTGAAGTGCACTCACCTATTTTCTACAGGAAAGGGTCACCAAGCTTTTCTCCTGTGCTATTCAGCAAGTCAAGAAAGAAGCTCTCATTGTTGTACCTTGATTTAATATGGCATTAACTGACCTCATCTTCTGTATAAGAAGGTGGTGAATGGGGCAGTCCCCCATTTGCAGCCAACATATAATCTGTCTTCTCCAATTAGATATGCTTTGCAACAAGTGTGGTGGATCCATTTATTTCCATACTGCAATAATGCAGATAAATCCAACTTTGGCTCCAGTCCCACTGCTTTCAAAGCTGGGGCTCTGCATTTCCAATTGCTGCCCTTTTTTTTTTTTTTTTTTTTGTTTCCCCTTTTTTCCCCCCCTTTCTGCTGCAAAATGTCACCAATTTACTTTAGCCTGGGGGCCCATTTCGAATTTTACCACCAATATACGAGAAATGCATTTTTCAAGCTGTTACCACTTAACTGTACTGATATCAGCCACTCAGGGGACACAATATTGTTTACACATCCTGCTCTATGGAATAGGCACGGATGCCAAAACTCTGCCTGGGTTGTGAAGGAGACGTTTACTCTCTGTTTTATGAGATTTCCTCGATTTGTGGCTGCCTCAATGGTCGTAAAAACAGCTGTAAATCAAAAGAGCACCACAAAATTGCAATAACAACTGTCGAACTCGGCTCTAAAAAGCATAACTCCCAGCACCAGAAGGTGGAAGGCTTTTCTCTGATATAATACCAGGTGTGGGGGAGCCTGATCAAGCCTGTGTGCAGCACTGTGTCTGCCCACAGCAGACACAAGCTCACCCAAACCCCTCTATTTTGGCTGCTCCCCTATCGCTCTGCCCCATGTAGCTCCTTCCAGCCCCTCTCCTCCTCTTCTCTGGAAAACAAGAGTCTTTTTCAAATGCCTGGAGGACGCTTATACAAATAACTGCTGCATGCACAGCCCTGTTGAAAGCATTAAAGCAGACAGAAAGTGAGCAGGGCTGTGCCCTGCACCGCGGCTGCTCTGCAGGACAGCGATGGCTTTAGCAGGTGACCTCAGCCTGTCACCCTGCTGCTGGCCTGCCCAAGAGAGCCCCAAGTCCTGCACAGCCTCCCAGCCCGGCTTTTAGGGAGTGGAGAGAAGGAGGAGAGGGCTGATGAGACATGAGTTATTAACGACCTTCTTCTGGGAGCTGATTCCAGCTAAAATGGTTCCAGAACAGGCAGCTCCATTTGAGCCTCCAGCGAGCACTGGCCAAGCAGCAGATGCATGAATTCAAAAGTTTCTGTTACTCTGTGCCACTGGCCATAGTCCAAACCAAAGAGAGAGTTTCACCCGTGGGTAAAACAGCCTTCCTGGATTTTTCCATGCTCCATTCCAGTTGCTTTCACAAACAATCTTCTCATCCTTGTCTCCAGAAATCCTAAAAGACTCTCAGTTCCTGCATCTCGCCGCCCCCTGCAATCTAAGACTGACCTGGCCAACAACAAACTCCCTTCAGCACCACAGCTCTGAGAAACCAGCGATGGCACCAAGAGCCACACTGCAAACCCTGGGCCAACAGAGTTACCCAGGCTCTTCGTGCCCTCTGTCCAAAGCACGAAAAGCTTTCCTGGCCTCACCAGCCAGGCCTTCCTTCTCTTTTTAAAACTTCCTCTTAAATCAAACTTCTTTCATGGCATTTAAATAACCCGACTTTCTCCATTACAGAAAGAGGTCTGTTTGTGAATAAGCCAAAGTATGTGAAGAAATGATGAGAGAAAGTCCATGGGAAGTCAGTTTAGCCAGTGCTCATCTCAGTTTCTCTATCGTCTGCAGCAGACTAAAATACACTCGCGTTCCAGTGTGTTACTGTATCTCTGTCTGGCCTGTGTTTTTCAGATGCACATCCTAATTATGCTCTTCCAGCAAATGCCCTGTGGAGCGGGGCAGTAGAAGAGAAACTCTCTTTACAGTCACCACCATGCTGTGATCCATTCTGGAAAGGAACTCCCCCCTGCATTTAGAGGACAATTTAATTTCCATGGCCCACTTGATGCAAAGGGAAAAGGATCTATATTCTTTTGTTTGAACCCCACAAAGTGTCAGCCCTTCTTTCCCCATTCTTCTAGTAGATGTGTACATTCACATTCTTGAGAAAATTCCCAATAGATGGGAACAGTCTTTCACTTCCAATACATTATGCCTCGCTGCTATAATCTTTTCCTTCTTGTACAATGCCTCTTGACTTTCCTTTGACTCTTTTCTTTGCAATTTTTTCTTTATGAATACAGAGAGACAAAACAAAAAAATGCCCCAAACCTAAATCGACAAAAAATGTAATTCAGAGCCTTTGCCAATGATGTTACTGGCAATTCCAGTTGAGAAACCATCAGTACAGACATGAACTGATCTGACATAGGGAACAGCTAGTTTTATTTCAAAAAGCTGTGTGTTCCCAATGTTCTGGGTACAAGAACTCTACAGGCCAGCTGAAGCTAATAGGGTGACTATGTGATCAGCTACACCCAAGCAACTCTTCCAAATTTATTCCTTTTGTACTACAGCGAGTATTTGGGTGGGGTTGCAAAAACTATTAAAGCAGTCAAATGCGTACCATGCCAACTGCTGACCACAAAACCAGGCCGTTTCCTCACGCACAAACTATAGGAAACATCTCCAGTAATTGGCTTTATCAGTAACCAGCTATTTCCAACAAAAACATGGCTCTGCTCCACTTGGAGTCTGGTGGTTCTCAAGAAGGATGGAAGGCTCTAAGTGTAGATGCATGACTTGCATGGGAAGATGGTGTAGCAGGACATGCCATCTAACAGCAGTTGCTTTGATGAGGCATAACTACAGGGCAATTACTAGGTTAATTTTCCATATATACCAGTACAATTCCACCCATAAAGTTTAATTTGCCTGCGGCGAGCGATAGATGTCTGTCTGTTTTGTGTTCTAAAACTCTCTGCTGTGTTTGCTCATGGACCTGGGAATGTGCAGAGCACCACTGGTCTGGCCTTGCTCTTCTCCCTTCATGTCTGAGGGGCAAATGCATTTTCAGTCACTGACTAATGCTTGCCATGCTCAGCCATCAGCTGGAGAGTTTCCAGCACACTCACAGACATGGCTTGCCTTGTTGTTGCCACAGGCACGGCCATGGCTCCGGGCAGGAAAGCTGTCCAGCTGGAGGAGGAACATCACTGGTGTCTGTTCAGCCACCACTTTGCACGGGAGATGCTTTTGGAAGGAACAGGACAGCAAGCTGTACTCAAACCTTCCCTGGCTGCCCATCTGCTCGACAGTCATCAACAACTCCATTCACTGTCAGGTCATTTACCCCCAGACCACTGCACCTCCAGGGCTCCTGTGCCCTGGTCCTGGCTCATCTCCCCTTGGATTCTTTGTGGCAGGACAGGCTGAAGCCACTGCCCCTTCCCTGCCTCTCTTCCAGAGCCCCACAACCACTAACAGCTCATTTCACTGGAGTTTATTCCTGCATTGGAAGCACAAACGGAGCATTGTAAGAAACCTTTGTGATTTTAGCCCAGACATGACTGTGCTTGCTTAGTAAGGAGATGAAAAGCTTACAGTGAAGAAAGAGGCAGAATAATCCTGCATGTTAATACACAGTGACTAACACTTTCCTGGTGACAATCTCCTTGTAGTCTCTGCAGAGGGATGTGTGTAATGATCCTCCAGAGACACTATCTTGAAAATGCACAAAAGGCTCCCATCAGACCTCAGCATCTCCCGATTAACTTAGCAAGAGCAGTGGAAGGGACATCAATTTTCTAGAAAGTGCATTCAGAAAAGCACTTGATCAAATGCTTCGCTCCGTGTATGTGCTTAATCTCCCTATAGCTGAAACCCTTTCCGAAACCAAAGCTTTGTTTATTCCTCCTGTGAAAAATAAAATGGTGGAAAGACCTCCAAAAAACCAAAAATGTAGACCTGAACAGACAACAGTTTAGAAAATTTCTGAATTTTTGTGGCTTTCAGCTTATCTGTGAAACAAATTGGAAGTGCTGACTCAGGCAAATTGGAGAAGGAAATCAATAGAAAATAAAGAAAAAATAGCCAGAATGGATAAGGGTATGTTATCACAAACAAAGCCTAGCTTAGTGCAAAGCAAATGTATGTCTCTACTGTTAAGTATAACCTTCCTGGGATTTTATTGTTTTTTTCCCTTTGCTCAAACAACACCAGATACACCTCGACGAATCTGGCATGCTGCAGCCAATCCATCAGCTTCTCTACATCGAGCAGACTGCAGAAAATGGAATTTTGCTTTCCCATTTGCCTCCCATTTGTCTGACTGCTGCTGCTCCCCACGATCACAGTTGTGAGCCCTTCCCCTGTGCCCTGGCTGGTGCAGCTCCTGCCCTGGGAGCAGATGGCTGATGGAGCAGGGGCTGCTGCTGCTGCCTGCGCACTCCAGCGCTCCCCATCAGAGCTTGTGTCCCCTGCCCAGCTCTGCCAGAGCACAAAGCAAACCGTGCAGCAGTTCCACACCCAGCGAGCCAAAGCCACTCTCTAAGCTCGTTTCAAATATCTACTCAACAAGGTATTTCTCAAAATAGGCACTTGTACGCACAAGGTAAATGAGAACAGCAAAAAATAATCTAAGGCACCTAAATACTTTGGATTTACAATTTTTCTCCCAAACATGTCTGTTGCAACTTCACCATTTTGGACATCACAATTTTGTGCAAGACCATAAGCACAGTTCTACCAGACTAAGCTCCCCTCTAGCACAACCAAGGAAATGTTTGGTTTTCTACATCCAGCCCAAAGCTTTCAGGTCCCAAGACTTACTGGTATATGCAAGAAATGCAAAGAAGTCAATCCCTATGCCTCTACCTTAATCTCCAGACATGTAATTCCAGAGCCCCAAGTCCTCCTCCAGCAACAGGGAGCAGCCTGAAGCATGTTCTGAACTGAGTACTCACAAAGAACCACTGTGGGTTTTGTTGTCTTTATTATGAATACTTCAGGGCAATGACCACCTTTAATTTGTGCCTTCCATAACATCAAACATGATATTAAAACCTCAGAAATAGTTGTGCCTGTGCATGATATCCTGAAGGCTTTTTTTCTCTAAACCACTTCCAGCATGTACAGACAAAAGAAATAATGTCATCCTGCTTCCAACACTCCCAGCCATCAGAGGCAACATTAACCATAACTTTGCTTCTGTTCCTCACGAGCGTTTCAGTGCATTACAAATAAGCACCTTATTCAAAGCTCTCTCCCCAATTTATTTCACTCCAAAAAAGGAGACAGATGGTAGAAGACAGAGGGTTTTACAGTAAGAGGGGTTGGATTTTTTTTCCTCTTCATTTGTTCCCTGTGCTGTTTCTTATCCTTGGGGACCTGGAGTTTCTTTTGATAGCACTGTGCTGCCTAATAAACACGCGTACAAGCACAGTCACAAGTATACATCTATCATCAAAGAGCCCTTCTTGTCTCCACTCCCCACAAAGTTGATTAATGATTACGTGTTTAACACATACATTATACATGGGAGGGGGAGACGAAGAGGGTAAATCCAAGCCCCTGTATACATTTACATATATTTACATACTCACATATAAAAAGCAGAGGAAAGCAAAAGAGGGCTATTCCCATTGGGACACAAATCCATTTTGGTAAACATACCTCCTAGCTCCCATTTTTCAAAATACAAAGGCAAAGGAAAGGCTTTACCTGGTCTAAGGAAGGAACTGAAGCTTGAGCAAGCAGCCTTGTTTGGTTCCTGCAGTTCAATCCCAACATGGAACTGATAACTGTGTGATCAGCAGTTGCATTACTTATGATTTGTAAATGGGATCTAACAGCTGCAACCCAGTTTGAGAGAAAGGAAAGGGGTTTAAGTTTTAAACTCTTAATTCATACAGCTAAAATCCCAGTTCATCTAGCAATGGATTAGGTAATTAATTCAATTAAATGGCACCTTTATGTACAAAGAAAAACCAGTCTGTCCTGTCAGATCAGTCAATACCTGGAGATACTGGGAGCATTAATGGACTCAACATGGGGTGACTACAGATCAACCACAAAGCCAGACCTTACCCTTAAACAGACGAAGAAATGTGGAAGGAGACAACATGGCAAAGTTCCTTCTGCATCCTTCCAGGCCCAGCCAACCCCTGGACCTGGATAGCTGCCCTTGTGAAATAAAGCTGCCTGAAGGCTGCTTTAATCATGCTGACTGCCAGTGGTCTCAAGCAATTGTTCCAGCAGCTGGGGGAGCAGTGCCATGGCAAAGCACTCCCCTGACAAAGTCCCTTCTGGCAGCTGGGACAAAGCTGGCACTGAAACTGCTATTGTGGCTCTCTGCTCCCCAAAGTGTCCCTGTGCAGAGTTAATCTCCCAGCCACCCGCTCTGCTGGCTCTCAGACATCTTTGCAAGGTTCAGATTCAATATGGGGCTCTTGTGGCACACCAGTGGCATTAACCTCTGCTGGACTGATCCAGCTTTCTGCTCACCCAGCTGCAGTCGCAGCACAAGAGCTGGTGGAGACAAGGCCAGAGCAGCAGCCACTGACAATGTTTCTAAAACATATTTGCCTTGTATCAATCCTGAAGAGTGGGAGGGATAAACTGAGGGATCAACTGGAAAAGAAAAGAAAACCTTCCATACACAAGGCTGGTTACAGTCCTAAGGCTGTGGCAGCTGGCCAGACAGAAAACTCAGCTACTTAGATGGCACAAATCAGGAACTATATTTTTTTCACTTCTTTTTTACCTGTAACTTTTTGACTCTGAATCATGACCACTGACTCAATGACTTTACACTTTCTATTACAGTAAGGCTCAGGGCTGGCACTAACAGAGTCATTTTCTTTCACCTGCTCATCCCTCACTCCAAATATAAACATTTTATTTAGTTGTACAAGAGTGGAAGACATTTGTCTTGAGTTTTTCAAACAGGAAAATTCACAACTGTTCTGGAAGTCCCAGCTAAGACACTCCATTGAAATTCAGATAACTGCCAGCATTCATTGCCTCATCTGTATCCCTTCCTTTGCTCCCTGATTTCTCCAAGTCCTCACAGACCAGGTTCTTTAATACATTTCACCACATCACAAACTGAAGTGGATGCAGACAATTGCCACAAACACATCCTAACACAAATCTGCAGCAGCCACTGTGAAGTATTCAGTTCTTTTGTGCTGAAATGAAGGAGTCCAGGGTGGAACTGGAGTCATAATGCATGGTAGCAAATCCTTCTGGTGCGCAAGGTCACCAAGTATGAACACCAGCCATAGGGCCAGGGCCTGCACCAGGCACACGTGCTTTCAAGGGCCCGTTTTATCACTGTCCCATAAACCTTTTAAATATACTTCTTTTGTATTGCTACTGCAGCATTTTGTGGTGGATATTTCGCATCTACCTGGGCAACAGCCAGGAGATCTAACCTTTATAACAGGGAAGTAATTAATGAAGAAATACAGCTTTATCAAAGCAGTCTTTGTTCACCTCCACTAGTACAAACATACACCTGATCTCATCCAGTGCTCATCTGTTTCCCAAAACCATTTTCACACAATGGAAAGAAAAGCATGGTAAAATATAAAAAATACTAAGCCATCCTTTCCCAGAGGGAGTGAGCCATATCTGGCTTGTCTGAGTTCATATCTAGGGGGCCTCTGAATCAGAGCCAGACTTCTGAAATGACAGGTAAGAATTTAGACACTTTTGATTCTGAGACAGGGAAAATGATCACATTAAAGGTGTCATGGCTCAAGCAAAATACCAGGTTCCTTCTGCCCCTCCTTGGCAGATGGAAATCAGAGTGCTGTGTTCCAAAGGCAGCAGCCATGACCATGGGTTATGGTATCAAACATGAGTTTTGTGACCTACGGCTGAACACACTGCCTGCTTCATTATCTTGCCTATGCATGGGGTTTGAAAAGCACCACAATAAAATCCAGTTTTATCTTCCCTGCTTCTAGATTTCAAGTTCTTTTACTTCAAATTGACACTCACTCTGGAGACTGTTCAACAATGCATGGCTGAAGCCTCAAGACTCTGCTGTCTCCAGAGGCAAACCTCTTGCACAACTCTGGCAACAGAAAAATGACTCCACTTGTAGACCCTGGGGACTCTGGGGTAGAAGAAACAACAAACCATGCATGAAAACACTGTGATCGCTCTTTGCACCTTTTAAAGGAGGGAGAGAACACAGAACAAAACTGAAAAGCCAACAAGAGACTCACTGAACAGGGTGCAGGACAAGCAAAGGACCACAGCTACTAAACAGGTACCAGCACTCCTGCACCTGGCCTGAAGACAGGGTTACACCTCCAGCCCCCAAAAAATTACATTTTTCAATCAAAGAGATTTTGAACTATCTTAAGGCACAGATGTTATGAAAATACGAGGCATGAATCTAAGATCTCCAAACACTGTTTGAAACAAAGATTTTGCTCTCTAGAGTAACTTTAAGGAGCTCTGTTGTACCATCTTGCCAAAACATAAAAGCCATATAAAAGTGCAGGTGGGATAAGAGCCATCTTCATCCTGCTGTTGGGTTGGCAGCCAGAATAATGGCCCACAACAACTACACCTAAGATGTTTCAAGAGTGAAACAGCAGTGAAAAGCAGGCATGAGAGAGCAAAAGGGGTACGTCAAGTTGATGCACAAAAAAAATTGGGTTTATCAGATTCAGGGTTTGGGATTATTTTACATTGTCCACAGACAGAGGCTTGTGAGTTCACATTAAAGACAAACACAAGAAGTGATCCTTCCATGGTTTGGGATCTTGCCTTGGAGGGAGGATGTGGGTTAGCACAAGGTGACCAAGAGAAGTGTTGTCCAACCCTTCCCTGGTGCCTGAGCCACAGCTTTGGAGGGAATGCCAGCAAAGGCATGGGAACAACGTGGTGTGCTGCCAGTGTGGCTGCACCTCTGCTCTCTTCAGCCATGAGAACCCCAGAGATTGCTGCAGGGACCTTCCTCACTACACAGAGACAAACTGAACGCACAAAAACACAGGCAGGGAAATACAATAAGAGCCTCATGAGACAGGAGGGGCAGAAGTTCCCCTGCTGTTAGTGCCTTGGGTGGGCAGTGAATCCAGTGCTCTGCACCAGAATAAGTAAGAAACAGGGAGCATACAATGGAGCACTGCTGCTGAGATACCCATGGGACCAAGCAAGGTTTAAAGCTCACAGATTAGAGCACAGTACAACACAGTCAGCAAGGTACTCCAGTGCAGAAGTGACTCCAACCTTGACATTTTGACTTTGAAATTCCTGTAGAAATATAAGTTTCTCTACAGATACAGAAGCAGAGAAATGTCTCAAAAAAACCCAATCTGCAGCACAGGATCCTTTTTTCCCCACCATGGTTGTACAGAACCTAGTGTGGTGAAATCCTGGTCTGCCACTCAGGCTTTCAGGTACAACTAGAAAGCAGAGAGTAATAAAAACACCCACCCTTGAAACAATAATCTTGAAAAAAAACATTGCCCTTGGTACTGCAGATACCCCTGTAATAATCTCCACCATAATATGAATATGTTACCATTGCACCAGGAAGTGGTGGAATATTTAGTGCTACTGTTATCGACCTGGGTTTAGTTTCATTAGCAGCCCAGAGCTGTGGTAATGAAGAACCCATTCAATTCTCTGTCTCTGCTAGTGGTACACTCCATGGGCTCATGGAAAGCACACATAAACCCTTTATCTCTGACAGGAATGGACACATGTGTGCATGTCCCAGATTTGCAAATTGCACTGCAGCGAATGCAGCCTTCATGTCACTCAACTGCACAGCTTAGAATTTTACATTTTAATTTTTTTGATGTCTGGGGAGATTAAAATGAGAACTGGCAGCATGTGCAAGGGATACTGCACTTTGAATGCCTTATCTATAGTGATTCAGGCTTCCCGGAGCTCCAGATGAAGCAGTTTTTTCACCATGGAAGAAACCACATTACATTGCTCCCTAGGAAGTGAAACAAAACAATAAAGGACGGTTAATCTCTTCTCTAATTCCGCTCTGTGGGACAACTCCTTCAGCAAGCAGCGCCTGGCTGTATCTACCTGGGAGGGGGTCATTTTACTCCGGCTTCCTCTTCTGCTTCCCCGTGTCCCTGGGAGCGCTCTGTCTCCCCGCTGCATCTTTCAATGGCTTTATCAGAGCTTGCACCAACTCAAGCGTGAGAAGTAGCTCTGGGCCCAGCGGGGAGAGGTGGGGGAGTGTGTCTGTGTGTGCCGCGGGGGGGTGGCGGGGAAGGCGAGGGAGGAAATGTTATTCTGTCCTTTGTCTTTTCAACAATTTCTTTTTAATGCAACTTGCAGAGCAGCATATAATTAGGGGTCTTGCAGAGCAGGCTTAAACTCAGGAGTAACCCTTCTAACGACCTCGGGAGCGGATAATCAGGTGCGCGGCTGCGGGGCGCAGCACGGCTCCCCACCCGCCGCGCCGCTCGGCCTCGTAATTAGAAGCCTCCACACTCCGCTGCATAAAGGCAGATTGCAAGGACAGCGTGAAGCCCTTGTTTGAAGCTGGGGGCACAAAGATTGCAGTGCCTCTGATGGATGGAGACAAAGACTCCGGTACTGGAACGCTTCCAGCAGCCTCCGAACGCTCGCTGCGTTTCTGATGGACATTTTCAGGATTTCTTGGAGCGGCGGGGTTTATTCTACCGCTCGCCGTCACCCCCCTCCCCTCGCCTCAGAATTCCTCCACAGCTCCCTAAGCCAGGGATGTGGATGTGCCACTGTTTGTGCACATGTCTCCAGAGATGCCTCCGTGGTTGTATGATGAGAAAAATGCATTGCCCCCTTTCCTCCAGCTATTTCTGTTAGTTCTCATTCCTGACCGGGAGAAACGTGGTGACACTTTAAAGATGCTCAGAACGTGGGGCTCCATCCAACTCCCCCCAAGAAATTCCCAAGCTAGAATGGTGTTTTAGCTAAGTTCACACTGATTTGAAATTGTGGTAGCAAGTACTATGTTTAAGTTGTAGCTGATGTTAGCGTAATTCCCCTCAACACTCTTAGTATGAATAAAAAAAGCCCCTTCTTAAAATCACATCTCTTTGCTGATCACAACTTGCTTTTCTCTGTTTACATAACTTTAGGCAGAGGACTAAATGAAAATTGATATTGCAGTGTATCCTAGCTACAGGAAGGAAAGAGGAGGAGGAAGGAAAGGATGGAGAACAGAACCTTAGGTGAGAAGAATGTAAGAGAGTGAGGGGAACGTCAGTCTGTGTCATGTAGCCTGTTATAAAACAGTCACTGACTTCTATTTTATCCCTATTTTACCCTTTTTGCATCTTCTGAGCTGCTGCCATGGCTTGTTTGTGGGTTCCTCTGCGCCTGACCCTCCCCAGCAATGCTGCAGCTTCTTGTCCCACTGCAGCAGCAAAGCAAAGAGAGAAAACCAAACAGCTCAGGCAACCTGAACACAGCACAGCAACAGACTGACAAAAAGCAGCAAAGCCAAAAATGCTAGAATAACAAAACTGAGAAAAAAAAAATAACCCAACAGAGCCACTCAGAAACTGTGAATTGCCAGACAAGCTCCCTTGGAAAGAGCATAAGAGGCAGGTTCAGGGAAGAGCAATATCCAGAAGGCAACACAGCGCCAGTGGTTTTTCACCTCTATTTATAATGACAAGGTAACAGAGGCTGGAATAGAACAAAACATGGAAGATTTTCATAGGAAAAATCAGGACACTGTGCCAAGGATGGCTGCCCTCAACTCAAGCTATCCATGAACTCACATTTGTAGGCACTTAAAACCTAGCAAGATCATTAACAAGCTAACAAGAATCACCAGCGAAAGGAACATAACCTGGATTCACTAAAATGTTTCATTCTGAATGATTAAAGGGCAAAGGCAGCCAGACACTGAGTTGCCACAGCTAAAAAAAACTAACAAAAGATGCCGTGATGCATGCTACCCTACCTTTTGCATACCAGTACAAATGCTGCTACATCAAAGTGGTCTCCATCCTATTGCCAGTCTGCCTTGTGCTCTCCCCACTGCTCAAAAAGCACAGTAATTTCATAAATGCTACAACATCCTCCAGAAAACCAGACTGGAACAAACACTGTATAGCTCAGCTCAAGAATCTCCTTTGTCTTCTGCACAGACTCATTGAACCACTGAGCTCCATGAGCAGCCCACTTCTCTTTGGAAATCAGCAGTTTCAATGGAGCAAGGCAGCCTTAGAGTGTGGGATCTGCAAGGACATCTCCTGACTCGTGACTATTTCTCATTCACCAGGGTTTGAGGAGATACACCATGGGTAGTCCTGATTTGGCAGCTCATGCCAACCTTGAACTCTGCAGTGGTTCTGCTTTGGTTGGCAGCATACAGTGACAAACCTGTTTATGCCTTCCCTCTGAAATGATCCTACAAGCTTCAGATCCACTTTTATGCTGGTTGTATCACATATTTCAGCAAAGAGGAGCATGGTTTCATCACACGGCAGATCTGCTCTGCTTTTTCTGCAGCAAGACGTGTAGTCACCTGAACAAATCTTTACACCAGATCTTTCTGAGGAACTGATGATGAATACAAATTTGGGGAACTACAAAGAGGAAAGCTGCAGAGAGCTTTTGAACGTTTACAAGCTGATCCAGATCTGTGGCATTCAGAAACTACGTAAAACCACCTTCACTTCTTCCAACTTCCCATGCTACAAACAGTTTGCATAAAACACTTCATAGATCTTATATTTATTTAAGAAAGCACCTCTGCCAGCACCTTTCTTCCAGCCCAGTTCTGTTCCCAAGAGGACGTGCAGTAAATCCCATCAAAGCAGTGGGAGAGCCCGGCCTGGCCATGGAGTGTACAGCCCATTTTGGCACGGATGGAAGAAAGGCTCCTGCCATTGTGGAGGGGCAGGGGAGCAATCCTTGTCTCCTAATCCCTCTCTTTGGGGCTCCCAGCCTCCCAGAGGAGCAGGCCTGCCTGTGCTGCCAGCAGTGCAGCCATGCAGGCAGAGCTGGCACGGCTCCTGGTGACCTTGGAGATGTGGCGGAGCTGTACCAGATCAGACAAGGAGGAACAGAAAGGGAACAAGAGATTCCAGAGGGCTCTTCTGCCTCTGAATCTTGTTACTGTTGACTCCTTTACTGTGATTAACTCCTTGACATCCTCCTTCTGTGACAAGTGGGGGAGGACAGACTGAACTCTGTGATTAATTTATCAGTGAATTGCCTCCTTCCCTTTCAAACCTCGCCCCCACTGATGATCTTTATGATTTAGCAACACCTCATGAGGAGTTTACAGCCTGATACAGGTTTGGCAGTTGTCACTTCACCACTGAGAAACTCCATTTGGGACACTGTATGTTCCTTCAACAGACCTGGTGGTAATAGTTTGCAAGCTCCAGCCTACCCCACAAGCTCTGCATGAGGGAAAGAAATCCTCTCCTCCTGAACCTCTTGCTCAAATGACAGTAATTAGGGAATCTCATCACTCTAGACCTGGGGAGGGAGGGGATGTTCACGGTAATTGGAGACATTATATGAAGCCACACTGTGCTTATAAAAAAAAGAAGAGTAAAACCACACACAGAGGAAACCAGCCCCCTTCTCCCAACCTGGCTGGCATTTCCTGAATAAACTGCCTTTTTCCAGGCACATCGTGTGCTTCTTAATACTGGAGACTACTGGACGGACTCCTGCAGCCCGATTAAGTGTAATGCAGTGTAAAAAAATAGGAAGGAGGGGGGAAAACCCTTGGAAAGGCAATCGAAGTGAAAAATCTATCAACGGCACGGGGGCTCCAGTGGAGCCAGGAGTCCTGCTCTGAACATGCTCTGACTTCCCAGTCGTTTGCTCTGCCGGACACTCCGGGGACCCCAGCACAGCAAACTACAATTTCTAGTAAATATATCCCAGGGACACAATTAGTTTTTCAGCTGGGGGCATGATAAATTGGTCATGCATAATTCAAGGCCAGCACAGGCTGAGCATAAACTGCTCGGTGGCAGCTTCCAGCTCCCTGACAGGAGAATGCAAATGTGCTGCTGCCTGCACGTCCCTGCCCAAAGACCACTGCAGCCCTTCCTCCTGTGCATCTCTGGGTGATTCTAATCTCACAGCCATGTATCCATCACTGTCCAGTGGCCTTCTGGGACCCAGCACATTGTTATCACAACAAATACCACTCTCTGCTCGACCTACTCTGTTTTTTCCATAGGCGGACACAAGAGAATGGTTTTGGCACAGAAAGAGGCCGAGGGACTGTGTGGTCTATTGTCAGCATTAGATGGCCTGGGGCAAGTAATTTCCAATCTGCTTCAGTGTTCCCATCCACACAATGGAGATAATTCCAACCACGCAACTGCAGAGTTAGCGAGACACGCTCAGTTTGGAGCCTGATAAAGGTCTGGGAGATCCTCAGGATGTGCAGCCTCACAAACAACAGTGTCGAGTTCTCTGAGCTTATTTTAGGTGTCTAAATAAATACATCTGCCTGCTCAAACAGGAGCACAAGAGAACTCACTGCTTCACGGAAATGATATGTGAAGTGAAAACTCCAAACTTTTGAGGCCTTCAGAATGATGTCCTCAAGTTTCTCAGTGCATTCCAGTACACATTGGAAAATTCTGCTAGAAAAATCCTTACACATACATTCTCAGACACAGCCATGTAACTGAAGGCTGACAGACACGTTTCACCAGCTGCAGTTTTCCCATCTACCAAAATCACGAAACCCCTTCTCTGGATCCATTGCCATTTTCTGGCATTTTAAGTCCAGCTTGTGGAAAATATTCTAAAAAGCAGGGCTGAAATGGAATGAGGCATTAATGAAGAAAAATTTTGTTTAATTTTGGCTGTGTATCTGCAGATACAAAAGCCCTTTACTTTCATGGTCAGTTGCACATACCCAAAGAGGTGAGTTTGATTTACCTAACAGTGAAAACAATCCAGGTATCTCTGTTTATTTTAACAGAAACACTCTTTGTGTTTTTTTCTGAGCATGACTGTCCTGCATAGAGCTGGATTTTCCTTGAATGAGACGAAATAAAATCCAAGCAGAGACACAGAAGGTAGAAATCCATGGAGCACAGGTATTAATCATGGTGAAGACTGAACATCCTTGTTAATATTCTGCCAGTACTCAAAGTAACCCTATTATTCAGTCCAGGAAAAAACCCAAACAGTAACAGTAAGGATACTTTTTCTTCCAATTTATTTTTAAACAAGTACTTCTTATCCATGAAGTCAGGACCCTTTTGGCAGGATCACCACAGAGGAAATCTCAGTGCCCAGTTCACTGCAACCCTGCTCTGACAGGGCCAATGCCCTCTGTCAGACTCTTGTAACAGATGCCCTCCAAGCTCTTGCGGCCAAGCAACACGCCACCCTCTGACATCCTTTGTGGAGAAGGTAAGAAGGCTAATGCAGCTGAACATTTCACTCAGTCTTTCCCTTCCTAACTAAACCAGTGTGCACCTGTGTGCACATACACAGGTATATACCCAAAAGCTATCACAGAAGTAAGCAGGACAGACTAAATACTAAATTTCATTTTGGACTAGGTAAACTTAAGTAGTGCTTCAGAAATAAATCACATATCTAACTGAACTTCCAGAGTTTTGTATGATTCAGCAAGTCTGTCTTGTGTGGACATCTTAACCCCAGAAAGAGATCCTTCAATGACAAACCATTTATGAGGCTGCATTACAGGGACAAGGGTGAGGGTGCTCCTGAGGCTGAGACATTTGCAGGACTGAATCTGAAGACTGGATTTTGGTCCCAGAAGGTTTTTTAGTCACTAAGAATATGAAGCTCTGACAGTTTCTGATGTTTGCCAGCAGACTTTTGAGGAGCTGGTGAGTGCAACAATTTCACTAACAATTTCAAGCGATGCCAAACTAAATTCTGGGCTGGAGCATAAGCCATGACAGAGCAGGAGCTGAGGGTGAGCTGAAGGATCAAATCACTCACTCTTGGTAAGAATAACACTTCCTGCAAGACACCAAGCTCCTTCCTTTCCCAATTAAACAAAAAAATATACAAACCTTTTAAAATTTAAATAGTGTTTCAAAGGTCAGCTCTGTTCACATCAGCCCACAGGGATTACATAAAAAAAAACTCCACTATGAACAAAATTTTTTTTGCTTAGTGAAAACAGCAGGAACGAAATATTGCTAATGAGGATCGTTCTTTTTAAACACATAAAAATCTTCATCAAAATTTCCTGGCACACATGGCACAATAATTGTCGTCCCAGCTATAAGGGCTGTCCATCTCACAGCAGCTCAGAAACACAGAATGGTTTGGGTTGGAAGGTGCTTGAAAGCCCATTTAGTTCCAAGCCTTTTGCCATGGGCAGGAACATCTTCCACTAGATCACACTGCTCAAAGCCCCATCCAGCCTGGCTTTGAACACATTTAATTCCACCTGTAGAAAAAATGTGTGCTCTCAGCTGCGCAAGGTAAAAACAGCAAGGAGAAAGCTTTGAGGTGCCACAGCAACACAACACTCCTCTGGGATAACCACTGCAGAAGAGTGTCCATAAATATGGTGATGCAGGGAGAAGCAATGCCTGTGTAGTCACCATCCTGCAGACAGAATTCTGCATTTCATTTACACAGCTCATATCTACAACTCACAGTAAGCGGAGCCTCCCAGGCATTTACAAGGCTAGAAAATTAAAACTGCAGCTTGGTCCGAAATAGTAAAAAACCCTTGGTAGTTTCATGGAGCCAAGAGCCTCTGAGAGAGGCTGAACCAGCAATTCCTTCCTGAGCTTCCACTGGAAAAAGATTAGAAGAACATTACATATAATATACCCATATGCTTTGTTTTGCTTGCTTTTTGTTTTGCCTTTTAAGAAACTTCTCCTCCAGAATATTAAAAGTAACAAATTTTAAATTTTTTTTTTAACAAATACTAACCTCAGATCATTAGCCAACCTGGCAACAGACCAGAGAAAATTTATAGCCGACGTGCAACATCAGCTTTCATCCAGAAATGCTAATTTCAGTAAAATGAATAGTGTGTGGGCTTTTCATACTGCTTTGCATTTGGCTCCTCACAGCCCTGTTTAAAGCCTGGGAACCGGCCATATAGTTAAACTGCACAGATGTTCAACAATCTGTACTTGTGTTAATTACCCTAATGTGAGCAGAAACTCAACAGATCCCTGCTAATGAAGGAGAAAGTTTTCCAGTGTGACTACCGTATGTTTCATTGTCACTGTATTACCAAGCTTCTCCCCCTCCTTCCCCTGCCCCCCCAGCTCCCATTCTCTGCAGCTCCTTTGCATTCACATCACCCTCCTACCTCAGCATGCATGAATTGGACCAACTAATGACTGTGTATTCGCAACATGGCAGACACCATTAGGCTGATCGGAGGTGCGGCTGCTGAATTTTAACAGGCACTTTGAAACAAGGTAAGAAAAACAGATTCATCACAAGCTCCCCCATTCTCTCATCCCCACCCATCTGCCATTCTCCTGCCCTTGCCACAGCTCAGGAACACTCACGAAGTGCAAACACACTTCCCCCTCCATAAAACACGGCGGGCGTAAAAAGCAACGCAAATAGATGTTGCTGGGCAATTACTGGGGGTGGGAGCCCAGAGCTGGGTGCATCTGGGAGGCCAGGCTAGCGAGGAGGAAGGCTGGCTCGGGAGGAGGAGGAAGGCTGGCAGCTCAGCACACTCTGTCTCAGTGAGCACAGGCAGCAGAACAAGCCTGGCGGCTGCCCCTGCCAGAGAGGGAGAGCAGCAAGGAGAAAAGGAGAATGTTCATCTGCACACGGGAGGTAAGGCAGGGCTCCAAAGGGCACGATGGGAAGGGTAAGGCAACGCTCAAGTGATCAGTGCTGCCAGTAGCAATGAGCCAATGCTGCTGTGCAACTTAACCCAGCATTAAAACGCACTCGACCTCCGAAGCACTGCCTTTCCCACCGAGGTTCTCACTTCCTCTCGCAGCGTCTGTCTGCTCCGCTCCCTGCTGCCAATCATCACCTCCGGGCACCTCTCTCAAAGCAATCTGCTCGGCAAGCAGCAGGCAGAGGGGCTGGGCAAGGGCAGCTGCCTTGCCCCAGCAAGCCCCAGGTGACCTCTGAATGATAGCAGCCCCGGCCTGAGCCAGGGTTCACATCTCCCAGGTGCCAGCCCTTCACAGCCAGGACCAGCAAATTGTCTTACAATGACCCCCATGGGAACAAATGTACTCGCCGTGCTTGACTTGACTGGCAGGCTCCCACCACAGAGCAAGGGGGGCAGGCAGTCAGCTTTGCTCATTTATTAGATCCACGCTGCCAGGTCAGCCTCTTTGTTGCTCACTGCAAACTCGGAGATGGGGCAGCAGCTGCCATCCAGAGAGCTCAGCATGTTTCACCCACACTGTTCCACCCCTCTGCTCAGGTCTGGGCACTCGCTGCCAGCTCTCCACCCAACAAAGCTCGAGCTCTCTCTCATAAACCTTGTTCTCCGTGAATTGAGGAGACGGAGGAGAAATGGCACACAAAAAGGTGGGGAGGGGATCCAGCACAACCCAGAAAGAGGTGAAAATTATTTAGAGAGCACTTAGCTCTTTTCTCCTACCTCTTCATCATTAGCACTGGAAGCAACACAGCTGTCTAATGGCAACTTCAGACACCCATGGGCCAGCAAAGCGACATTTTCCACACTTAAATAACACTGAGCTGATTTAATTACTGCACTTAATAGTAACAAAAGATGTCTCAATTTAATCTTCAAATGGCCCTCCAAGATCAAAACACAGCTGGCTGGATAACAAGATGGCCTAGGCCAGCAAACAAGTAGGTCCAATTTGCTCAAGAGCTGCATCCACTCCTGGGTATGAAAGGCCAAGGAACACTTGTGTGCCGAACGAATCAAAGGAAGCAGCGCTCCCTCGCCCCCTCCCTCCCTCCTGTCCTCTGTCATCGAGGGGAAAAATAAAAAGGCAGCTGATTCACGGGCAGAGAAATGCAACACGATAAAAGAACAAATGATTATGTTTGGGAGAGAAAGGAAAGAGGTAAGAATCAAGATTTAACAGGTTTTGCTTTTATAATCCTTCAAGATGATTAGGAATGAATGAATCAGATTAAAATCACATGGAGACAAAGGGAAGTCTCTAACTCTTTTGTTTTTCTTTCCATACTGGACAGAAGGAGATGGCTCATTAAGGAAAGCCCTCAAGACACAGCTACAGTGAGGAACAACCAAGCTTCTTTTTTGGGTAAGAAAAGTAGGGGAAAATTAACCATTTATTTTTAATATTCTCTGATGTCCACACTGGGCTGTGACTGTTACTTTTTGCAAACTGTTTCAAGAAATGCCCCTCTCTTGAGCAGTTTTCAATGCATACTCCTGCTGACACAGGGTCAGGCCTCTCCAGGCACCTTCCAGAAATGTTCAAGCTTTTGCACATTCCATTACAGCTAAACAGAAAGGTTAGAGCCCATCTTTCTGCCACTGCAACATTCCTATGATCCTGAGTGGCAGGGAAGTCTGAATAAGCTCTCATCATATACCTGGGATGCAGCTTTCCAACACCCCTTTCCAGCTACTGAGAGCAACACCAGGGGCACACAGCTCACATTTTGGACCTAATTTCACTAGCATTAATTAAAAAGAAGTTTACTACAAACCAGGTTGTTGAGCTTTGTGGGGTTACTCTGGATGAACAAAAGTCTGTGGGATATTGCTGCTGAAAGCTCAAAAAGTTTTCTCTAGTAATTTTTCCCGAACTTTTTCTCTTGATGGAGAATTAGGATGAGGCAACTAAAGTGTAACAGTTTTCTTGGAGCCCTGGATCATGTTTCTGGGGAATATGGTTTCTTTGGGTTTTGGTTTTCATTAAATACAATTTATTTCATCAACAGCAGTTCTTAAGCAACAGATGATGTCACTGGCCACTGCACCATGAATGTGGAAGACTGGGGATATGGGGAAATTCCCTCTAACTCTGGTAACTCCCTCCTCCTCTCCTTGGACTGTGACATTACACAGGAAGATAATGTCCATGTTTACAACAATCACTGCTTTGCTCAAATACCCTGGCAAGGATGAGATGTCTGATCAGAGTCACTGAAGTAGGAAGGGCTGGGAGAGATCCTGTGGCTCCATCTCCTCCTCAACAGGGCTAAATCTATGTTCAATCAGGTTTTAAAGGGCCCAGGTTATCTGAGTCTGCATGCAAATTTCAGACTAATTCCCTCATTGTTTATTTAAGTACCTTTCTTTCCCAGTGACTTTGACCCTGGACAGCCTTGTATTTTCAAAACCCCATTATTTTGCAATAAACTGCTGAAGAAACACTCATTGCTTCAATTCACAACCTCCCTACAGATCTGTGTTCAAGCTCAGGGACCGAACCTTCAAACTTCAAACTCGCTGGGTTCAGACACCTGAATGGCAAGTACGAGCAAAATTTCTCATCTCTCTGCCCAATTGGTTTCATTTAAGCATGACTGAACCTCATCTTAAAGCCACTTTCCCAATCAGTTTAAGTTCTAGATCAGTAACAAGAGATCTCGGGGAGGCGCTGGCTGCTGAAGCTCGAGCAAGTGCGCGTTTCCAGTTTGCATGTTTGTTTAAGTAAGTGACAAAGATGGAGGGATAAAAAGCAATTCCCTTAACTAGAATTCACAAGTGCAACCAAGCAGAAAATCTCCCGCCTGCCCGAGAGGAGGGAGTCAGAGCTTCTCAAAGGCGGAGAGGCGGCTGCGCTCAGTGCCCGCACAAAGCGCCGAGCGCGGCATCCCGGCCCCGCTGCAGTCAGCAGCACAGTTCCCAGAGATTTCCTCGGGGCCAGGATGCTCAAACCTGTTCAGACAATTCACAAACCACCATTTCAAGGGCACACCTTCGCACGAGATTCCCAAGGGCCTTTTGAGTTTTGACTTAAATGCTCGGATTATTTTTACAATTCCGGTTATGGGTTCTTTGTTCGCAGGGAGTTAAGCAATACAAAGAACACAGCGAGAGAACAATGAAGGCATTACCATGCATGATTTGTCTTAAAAAAAATTCTTCTCCTTTTCATGAAGTTATAGATCCAATTTCAGTCTTTATTATCACTTTGCCATGTGAGAAAGTGGTTCTTAATTTTAATAAAGGAAGGGAGCTTCATATTTCAACAAGAGCTTAAATGCTTCCTGCAATACAGGAGGGGGAAAGCTCTTTTGCTAACAGTTACCGCAGGCCAGATTTTTGGAGGGAAAGGGAAATAATCTGCCTACACCAAGTAAATAAACCCTGTCTAGGACATACCTAACAGTGGGCAGTAGCCCAAAGACATCTTGTCCGATGAGATCATTTCTGCCCCCTCCATTTTAAGGGAAATTAAGAGCTTGCTCTGCCAAGCACATATTAACATCTCACTTATCACTAAACTCAGGGTCCAGGCAAGTACATATGCTACTGAAGTCTGTGGTGCACGACTGGACTGATAAAAATCTTTCCACCATGTTAACCCATCTGGAGAAAGAACCATATATGCAGCTTTCACTGAGATTACTGGATAATTATCTTCCTCAAATCTACTTTGCCCTTAGAAAGGAGTCTGCAGTATATCTAAGGAGGTTCTCATCTAAAATTTAAATTTCATGTGAAGAATTAAAAGTTTAACCCAATTCACAAAGTAAAGGCCCCAATTCACAAAGGCTTGTGTAGTTTACCTTTGAATAAATGCTACTAGTGGCCCACTGTTCCACTGCATGCTATCATGGCAATTTTAAATCGGAAATGCTAGTTGGGTTTGGCCAGCCAAATCTTCAGAGCTATTCCAGTTTGAAATCTACTATGGAAATTTCTTTCTCCCCAAACATGACCAATAGCCCTATTATATTACAGCCTTTCCCATCAGACCCCGTTTATGTTAGCACTGGAGCCATAATACCAAAATCTGTCTTTAAATATGCTCCTCACTGGTAAAAAGTAAATATAGCTTTGCAAAATTGTTTTAAAATTTTGTTCCATCTCTGTTCTGGCACAGGAAATGAAGCCAGTTGTAACCTCAGTACCAAGAATCTGGTTTAAACACAGCCCATGCTGGAAGTGAAATAAAAATTTGATGCAACACACATTCCTTAAATGATCTATGACACAACTTGGGCTGTGACCAAAAGACCTGACCTGGGCTGCCGCTACACGTTCATCCAAACAAACAGGACTGTGGGCAGTGCCAATACTCCCATTTTCCACTCGAGAACCTCAAGATGCACAGCCAGGTGAGGTTCCTTGCCCATCAAGGGCATGCTGGAGAGGAGCACACAGAATATGTGTGGGTGACCTGGCCACTGGGACACACCACCTGGGTGCTTCCCATACTGCATCAGCACAGAGGGGCAATACGGTATTTGTTGAATCTGTTATTCATTATTAATTCCGCACTCTGAATAAGGGGAAAAAAACCCTGAGAAACTGAGAGCCACGTATGGAACACAGTCCTACTGAGAGAGGACTAACAAGAAAGTCAGTAAGACTACTTCTAGCAAATCTCAAGCCAGAGCCAAATAGAGAAATGGAGTAAAAGCAGCAGCAACTAGCATTTTTATCTTCCGACTCACTTGCATACAACTCCCAGCAAAGGGACTGAGCTGTGATAAAAGGGGCTGCAAGATACCAAAGGGAGATATGGTGGTTTAGGATTCTTTTCAGGCAGCTGAGTAGAGATCCCTGCCCCTTCTTCTCCTGGGGCCATTCATCTTCCCCAGGTGATGGGAAGCCAATCTCCCAGCAGGTGGGCCTGCTCTCGCAGACCTTAATGCTTAATTGCCACAAATCAATTCCAGCCTTGATGCTCAGGCTGCTGCCGCTGCCCCATCCCCGTTTCCAGCCCTTTCTCCTCACACTGATTGCAGCCTGGGATCCTCTCATGTTACTAAATCCACCTTTGGACACAGCACCCAGGAAAAGCAAAGCTCCAGACCCTGCTGGCTGTGGCCAGTGCCGTGAGCTGACCTTACACAAGAACAGCCTCCAAAATAAAATTCATCTCTGTGTCCCTGTGCATGTGTGCACACACACATGCCTTCTATTTTATTTTTTTGTTCGACTGGAATTAATCAGGAATGATAAACACTGTTTGTTTCCTGAAAGCAGCAGTGGGGGGATGAAATATGCCTCTTAAGCTTATCAGCTTCAGCGCCACTGAAGAGAAAGCTGGCTTCTAAGCCCAGGGATAATGGGCTGTCCTTTCAGGAAGGTATCAGAGGTCTCAGGAGAGGCAGACAGCACAATGGTGTGACCTTCAGCTAATAAAGCCCACCCTAGAGTCCAAAGAAGCTTGGGGAATATTGACAAAAGTTCATATTTACAACAGCCTGGACCCTTTCCAGATACCATTACCAGTCTAGAGAGCTGCAGCCTCTGTATGTACACTCACACAGGCTTTTATTCTGCCTCCTCCTTTCTTTCTTTGTTCCCATGCCAGCAAAAAAAAAAAAAAAAAAAAAAAAAAAAAAAAAAAAAAAAAAAAAATTAGACAGAAAATGGCAATTCTTCTGCTAACGAGGCTCCAGCAGCATCCTTCTTAAAGAAGAAAGTTATTTAAAATTTCACTTTCAACCTCAGCCCTACCCCTCTACTTGAAGGAAACTCAAGGCCTCTTGCAAGGATTCTTGGTGCATCATCGTGCTCATCAGGAAGAAAGCATATGTGTTTTTGTGGAAAATCTGCTGATTTATTTATAATTCTTTAAACAAAAAGGCAGCCAACATATTGTAAAATGAGAATGTTGTAGGGTTTTTCTTCAAATAGGCACTGGCAATCAATGCAGCCCGTCAGAAATACACGCCCAAAGCATTTTCAGGCAGAAACTGATCCCCCCCAGTCTGCCTTGTGGTTGGCAAAATGACGTTCAGCCCATAACTAGAGTGCACAGGCATGACTGGAATACAAATAACAATAATATTTAAAAAATTGTTCATACAGTGAAAAAAGCCCATTTCAAAACATAAAAACTGTTTGAAGCTGGAGTTTCATTTTTCTGCCTCCTAAAATAGTTCCAAAACAAATATATTAAAAAAAAAGGTTTGGAGGAAATCTGTTTTCAAGGGTAATTTCACTGAAATCAATATTAAATCTCAAAATATTTAATGGAAATAACATCTTCAGTGACAGAATTATTTTGACCACACTTTCCAGTCCAGCTACATGCCAGTCTGCCATTTTTATTTATCTGCCTCATAATTCATCTTTGCCATCCTGAAACTGATCCTGTTAGGGATCAAAAGGGATCCAAGAACTGGAACAGGTTAGAATTTACCCCAATAACATCTTCTAAAAGATGCCTCTGTATCGTGGTGGTCTCGTTTGCCATGCCAGTGTTTGACAGGCAGGAAGAGGGCTGAACAAACATCTATGAAGACCACACACTTCTCATTTTGCAGCTTTTTTCCCCCCAGTTAAGAACATGCTTCCACCAAGTGCTACATCAGCTACAAAGGCTCACAAGCAGTTTCCAATTTCCTAGAGTTATGGCCCAAGCAGGCATTTTATCCTTTCTCCTTAATCCCATCCAAGCATATTTGCTATCAGGAGAGTTCAGGTGATGGATTGCAGCCTGTCTGAATCCAAAGTAGTCAAATTAGCTATTAATGTTGTGCTTAATGTGCTCACACAAACAAGGTCATTGGTTGCATCGAGACTAATAGAAGATGACACACAGTGGGACTGCACAGCCCAGGGGACTGCAAACACGATGAAAAAGTCTTTGGTTTATTGCCACTACTTCAAAATCAAGCCTGATGGTGCAGACATGCTACCCATGCTCAGCATTCCAACTGGCATCCACTCACAGCACAAACCCAGGGAGGAGCACTCAGTCCTCCAGCACCTCAGACAGAGCTCTATTGGCTCAACTGCAGCCACATTTTGATCCCTGTCAAGATTAACCATCCTTCCTCCTGGCCCCCAAACACTGCTCCAAATTACATTCATCCTCCCTCTTGAGATGAGCTAACAAAATCCATCAGCAGCAAGCAGCACTGAACTCAGGAAGTGGTGTAACAAATCCAAAGAAAAACAGAAAGAGTTAATAGTGCCATCAAAAAGATGAAGCCTGGAAAAATACCAGCTAATTCACCTGTGGGGAAATACTCCTCAGGACAAGTAGGAGAAGTGAAAGCTCTTGGGTTCCTCCAGCAGGAACCTGGAGCCCACTAGGGCAAAATACCCATTACCAGCCCACCTGAGGGCACAGGGACACAGCGAAACACTTGGAATCAGTTTCAATTTCTCTAAGCACTGTTTCAAGGATGAGAGGTGACATCGGGCTGCCACCAGAGCCCTCTCTAAGGGCTTTTCATTGCCTAAACCCCTACACCAGCACTGTTTTAATAACTGTAACAGTGAGTTCCTATTGAGAAACTCCAAGAAACAACTATGTCTGGTAGTAATTTTATACCTGTTTTCCATGGCAGAACCCCCTGGCTCTCAGGAAACCATGGGATATTAAGTGTATCCCAGAGAAACAGGCAGGTCCAGGACACGTCTTCTGCTGCAGTGCATGGGCAACTGCTCTGAACTGCTGCCCTCTCTATTTCCAAACCACAAACACTCAGAAAATGCCTTGCTTTTAGGGTACAATTTTAATAATGAATATTGGAGTTATAAGGCTGAAAAAGCAAGCTCCATTCTGAGAGGGTGTAATAATCCCACCTGTGGCTGCTCCCAGCACGCCACTCTGCAGCCTACCTTGAAGCACAAAAATGGGAAGCATAAATGGCCTTCTTGTGGTGTTACATTATATTGCACAAGGCTTTGTCTTTCTTGAGTGAAGAGATGAAAGACAAAAAAAGAAAAAAAAATCAGGGCTTGAAACTGCAAAGAATTAAGCCTTAATATCAGCCAAGCTGGTGACTGGATCTCGGAAGCCTGCTTCCCTCTGAATTTCTCCTTGCTGCTGTGACGTGCTCACACTGAAAATTTTCCCCTGAGCAACTGCCTGACTAAAATACAGCACACCCTTACCATAAAGCCCTTTGTTAAAACATCTTTGCCATAAAGCTGCAAAACCTTGGCTCCCAAGTACATTAAATCGTTATAAACCTGCCTTCGTTTTAACCGTGCAGTATTTCAAAACACAAAGCGCTTCTTCTGAGAGACAGCACTTTAATGAGGAGAGGGGCAAAATATATAAACCAAACCTCATTATAGCATAATTTCCAGGAGACAAGCATGCTGTTATAAAAGGAATCCATGGCAATAGCATTTCACATAGCTTGAAGATTTAATACTTTTAAACAGCCACCGCTACTTTCAGCCTTTGGTGGTGTTTTGTTTTGAATGCAAGAGCAACAACCAAAATTATGGGTCCGCTGTCAGCTATGTATTTTATATTCTGTAAATTGTTGCAAATGGTGGATTCAACTCTAAGGCACGCTCAAAAAATGTAACAGAGTCAGTAAGAGACTCACTACAAGTTACTGTGTATATTCTTACTTTAAACTTCTGCATTCTTAAAGGTTGTTGCTTTTAAACACCACCATACAGCATGGACAGGGTAAATTACCCAAACCACATCCAATCCATACTGGATTGAAAGTACTTATAATGATAGTTGGTTCATGTGTTAACAGTGAAGCCAAAGAAACCTATCACACGACAAGAAAAATCTGGAGTATTAACAGACAAATGAAAGTAATGGATATAACGCCATTTAATACCACCTGTCAGATAAATCAGGGTAACTGGCACATCAAAGGGACTGCAATTAGTTTCCAAAAATGAGAATACTCATTTTTCTTTAAATCTGAAACTTGATTGCTTTCTACAAAATGACAAGTGGATCAGCCTCCCCCAGCCAACGAGAAAAATGTTACTGGAGAAAACTGCTCTTCCTAAGAACAAATTATCTATCAAAGGAGCCTCCTGAATTACACTGGTCTACAAGACTTTTAAACTTAATATAATAAGAATTGCCATTATTGATTACAGTTCTTCCATCTTAGTCTTCCAGTTGTAA
This sequence comes from Ammospiza nelsoni, assembly GCF_027579445.1. Lineage (NCBI taxonomy): Eukaryota > Metazoa > Chordata > Aves > Passeriformes > Passerellidae > Ammospiza > Ammospiza nelsoni. Next base: position 6,688,831 of record NC_080650.1, on the reverse strand, counting down.
CTTCTGAAATGAAAGCTTAGCAATGATTAGGTATTTACTATAGTCAGTAGAGAAAAATAGTGAAGAAAAAGATGACCTTAAAGGCCACCAAAGGAACAATGTACCTCTTTTTTCTTTTTCTTTTTTTTTGAGAGAAGGAAAATAAAACAAGCAAAAAACCCCAACCCCTGCCCCCCAAATAATCCCATCCCAAACCCAACAACAAGCAAGGGGAGATGCACTGCATGGCAGCTTTGACTTAAAGCACATGTAACACTGATTGATGGATACTGAAAGCAGAGACACCTGTGGAAAATTAAACCCAAGCAAGCACCAAAACTGGGACAGGTTTTTGTGTTTCTTTAGAAATCTACGCAAGAAGGATCAGAATTTCAGGCAATGATAATTCTAGCTACTATCACAGATCTGGGTCAACAGCAGGGTAAAAGTTGACCTGTAATTGATGCCTATAACCTGGTTAGGATAAGCATTTCCTCTTATCTCTCTGCTGCGGCTTATGACAAATGATATTCTGGACTGAAGGGTGCTTATGCTCCCTGATTACCAGCAGGTTCAACACTTACTACATGGCTACAGAGATGGAGTGGCACTTCTGACTGCAGCTCTCAGAAAGGCATCTGAACAGAACACAGCACACCAGCCCTTTTCCTAAATCCAACATCCACGATTTTGCCACTGAAGTCCTGTTTCCAAGGTACTTTTTACAATTTTTCCTGATGTGACTCTTGTTTCCAGGTTTAGAGCAAAAGGATAACAGATTCCTCCTTCACCGTCATCACTCTCTTGTAAATCACAAGAGATGTTTGCAGCTCTTACCAACTTCAGCACGGCAGCAGACAGCAGGCTGGACAAGTCTGAGGCAGCATGTCAGCACACAAATGATAACAGGATGTCTGGTGTTAAGGAACCCAGCCCAGCACGTGCCTTCCCTTAGCTCAACTTTAATATTTTTCTGCTTGGCTGTGCAACTAAACCTCGAGGAAGAAGACAGCTGCAAGCAACTGCCCATGCTACTTCTGTTTTACAATCTTCCCACTTCCTCCATTAACAGCTGAGGGTTTGGGGTGCTAGAAACAAGAAGACTTCTCACAAATGTGCAATGAGACCCTGAGCTAATGGGTTAGCTGACATGGAACTGTTAACAGTGAATTGGCTTGGAGACAGTGGGGGGAAAAAAAAAAGGGGAAAAAAAAAAGGGAGACAGAGTGATAGAGACAGAGACAGCAACCAATTCAGCTGCAAGAAATCAAGCTAAATCAGTCCCAAGTGCCCATGTTGGAGAGACTTGATCTCATACCTTGCTTGTTATCAAGGCACTCCTGATACGAGTCAGCTCCAGTTCCGTTGCGGTCTACAGACAAAACAAAAAGTTTCATTCATATCAAACATAAATATTAGAAACTTCTCAAATGGCAGCCCTCCTGGAGCAACACATTAGGTGCAAACAGCACTACTGCCTTTGGAGGCCACGCTGCTTGGCTGACAGAACCTGTGAGTGGTCACAGACAAGGCACAACAGACTCACACCAACCCACTGGGAGGAACTGAACTTATTTCAGTCCTGGGCAGGAGGTGCTCCCAGCCCTGCCCATCTGTCTCCACACTGCTGGTGCAAAGGGGAGGGTGCTCTGAGTTCCTTAAGCACATGGAGGATGGAATACTTGGAGTTAAATCCATCATTGCACTGTAGGCCCTATGAAAGCACTGGTTTGAACCAGCAGAACTCAAACTACATTCTGGAACAGACTTCTCTGTGGCTGGTGGTGCTGTGGTCCTTTTTGGGTTTTGGCTGCTACATCATATTAAAGTTAGCTGAAGATACAAGAACATGCTTTCCAAGTATTACTGTTCCACGGATGCAATGTTACTGTAGGTACAAGAACATGCTTTCCAAATATCACTGTTCCACGGATGCAATGTTACTGTAGGTACAAGAACGTGCTTTCCAAATATCACTGTTCCACGGATGCAATGTTACTGTAGGTGCCACTGGGGTTATCGGACCCAGCAGCAGTAGGGGAGCTGGTCTGTGCTGTGAAAATGGAGAGAAGCTAAGACTCTTGTGCACTTGTGTGCTCCACACAGAGAAGAAAACAGACAGCTCCCAAACACAAGTGTGGTCACACGTGGCCTCTCACATCCAGCATGGATGTCACCTAACAAAGCCCCTTATCTGCATTAGAGGTGCAGTTAGATCTCAGCACCTGTGTGTTAAAAGGGTTTCACCTGCAGGTTAGCAGAATGAGGTTACAAGGTGGTTTGGACCTTAAATGCAAACCAAAGAATTTTCCAGCACAGTTTCTGCTCCTGCTTTACAATTCAGTTCCACCACCAAAAATGCCTGGATGGTCCTTGAAAACAAAAGTAATTTAAGTACATCTGTAACTCCAGGTAAATGAATGTTCTTTCAGCAGCTTACAGGCACCTTACACACCGTGTTACATATGAGGACTAAAGCCATTGAGCCTATGAGGTGTCTGCACAACCTCAGAAAGGGAGGTTTTCTACATCACACGTCTAAGAACACACCTGGTGCTAAAATCAGTCCTGAGCGTAACTACCAAACCATTGGATCAGGTCACCCATGGCACATGCTCCTACCATGGCAATCCCCAAAGGCACTGGAGACAGCTCCTCTGCTAGAACAGATCCATGAGCTAATTACCATTAATGAAGGAGCCACTCCACCAAGCTGAGCTATCCACCAGACTGTCCATAGCAGTATTTCAGCATCACCATCCAGGGAACCAGCACAACAACGAGTTAATTTCTTTCTAAACATGCTGTTTAGGGCCAGAAGTTTATAAATACTGTTCATAAGAGGAAAAAAAAGACACTAAGGAGAATCCTGCCACCCAGGCACCTACAAACAGCTGCATTTCTATACCTCCAACAAGCACTGGTTCCCGACTATGAGGGTTTGCTGGCACCGTGTGCCAAACACATTCCCCCATCAGCTGCCCCTCTTATCTTTGCTCAACCATCAACTTGTGATGGCTCCTTGAAGAGGAACAGATCCAGATCCCAGTTAAAAGGCTTCACATTCAGCAATAGTGTTTAATGAACAAAGAAGCAAAAATTGAAGTTGCCCCACTGTTTGTGTTGTGTAAATCGCAGATAATAGATCTCCCTAATCCTAATGAGGCCTTCCTATTAAAATCTTTATTAGCTTTCAGTTCTGCAGATTGCCCAAAGGCTCATCAGTTTCCCTATCTCTCAGTACCAAGATCTGCTTTAACTTTTACAAATAGCTCTAAGATATTTCTCAGCTTATCAGCATTGCCAAGCAGTCTGTCTTATCATTACTACTGCAGATAAAATAAATGAGCTCACGATGATATGAATAATGGCATTTTCTGTAGGCTGGTTTCCCATTACATTTTCAACAGATTGTAAACTTAAGCACAAAGGAGAGAAAAAATAAAAAAGAAGACAGTATGTGTGTGGGGGGGGGGGAAAGAGTGGCTTTTTTCCCTTCCCATTTACCTTCAGTGCCTTAGAGCACAGGCTGCGTTTTTTTAAGCTCACCTGATGAGAGCTAGTAATTAATTTTGAAAGGGAGCAGAAACACCTCAGCTCTGCTTCCTCCGAAGACCAAAACCCCAGTTACTTCTGGGATGTTTTTTCAGCTGCATTTATTGGAGAGAAGCAAGGGCTAAACCACAGCTCTGCCTAATGAAGCCATCTTCATTAGTTCTCTCCTTTTCCCTCGCAGCCTAGGAACACCAGTCAGATTGGGAATTGAAATCATGAAAAGCAACAGAACTGCGTTTGAATTAAAAGCCTAAGCTACAAAGGTCTCCGACGGCTGCTCGGGGCTGATTAGCAGGAGGCGCGCGTGGCTCCGCTGCGGCGCGGAGCGAATTTCGCAGCGCGCGGAAAAAGGCAAAGCAAAAGGCAAAAAGCATCCGTGGGAGGGAGACGGGGGAGAGCCAGGAGCCCCACACGGCTGTGCCTGCCCGTGGCAGCCAGCACGGAGGTCACGGCTCTGGCAACCATTTTCTGCCTGGTGCCTGCAGCAAGCGCTACAGGGTTAAACGCTCCCCTGCTCCCCCCTGCACGCAAATTCCTCGCCCTGTCACTGTATCAAGGTTATCTATTATTGGCAGTGACAGGTGAAAATTAATCTCCTAATTATTTCTTGCTGCGTAATCTGCACTGAAGGAGTAACGTAAAAGGATTACAGTACACCCTCTACGGAAGGCTTTGCTAGAAAGCCAATCATCCAGGGAGATAGAGGGGATGTGGGAAAGAGATATTTATGACGGATTTCCAACCATTTTGAAGGCGGAATGAGCTGTAACTTTATAACCGACAGCTCTGGAGTGAGGATATTCTTGCAGGTATCTTAATAGCCTAAACACTTCTTATTGTTGATTCCTCCAGGAAAAAAAAGCCCTAAGATTTATATCCATTATTGTCCCTGATTCTCCTCTGGAATAGCAGTTACTGCAGGAACAGCATCCATGTACAGATGTTTTTTACCCCCCACAGAAACATTATGGCAAACAATGTACCCAGACTGCTTCAACTCAATATTAAAAATCTTGCAGCTACCTTCCACAGCAATTTAACTGTAACACTTTTTCCATTAGAACAAAAGCTAGACTGAGTACTTGCAAAAATAAAAGCATTTTTTAAAAAAATCTCATTTTGTAAGCAAGCTAGAAATATCTTTGGTAACAACACAAACAGGCACCTTGAAATGCTGGCTTCATGTAAACTCCAGCTTTCCTCTTACCACCCACCAGAAAAGAAGGTTTATTTTTACAGCATTCAAGATCACACATTTATCTTTAACCCTTCCCATGCAGCCATATAAGGCACAAATGGGTGTTTGCAAGAACCTATTTGTCTACGTCCATGCCAACACTATCATTCTAAATGAAGTTTCCAAGAACAATCAATCACAGGTTGTGCTCAAAATTGCATTAGCTACCTTGAGAGATGCTGTCACTACCTGTGCCTCTGAGATGTTTAATGCAGGGGTCCCTGTCTGTGAAGCCCTAACAGGACAGGCAGCAAGGAAAATCACCACTTGCAATCAAGTCCTGACACCAGTATCACTCACACTTATCTTCCATTTCCTTGATGGCAAAAGTGCAGAAACAGCTTCTACATGGTGCAGAAAAACCACTCATTCCTTTATGCAAACTTTCGGTGCTTAACTCCAGCACCATGTTTCTAATATTTGGAAAGCTCTGGACCAGGATCTCACAGCTGAGGACAGGTAAGTGACACAGGTGACAGTGCCCCGAGCTGGGGCAGGGTCTCACAGCTCAGGACACGTAAGTGACACAGGTGACAGTGCCCCGAGCTGGGGCGGGATTCCATGGCTGAGGACAGGTAAGTGACACAGGTGACACAGGTGCCCCGAGCTGGGGCGGGATTCCATGGCTGAGGACAGGTGAGTGACACAGGTGACACAGGTGCCCCGAGCTGGGGCGGGATTCCATGGCTGAGGACAGGTAAGTGACACAGGTGACACAGGTGCCGCGAGCTGGGGCGGGATTCCATGGCTGAGGACAGGTGAGTGACACAGGTGACACAGGTGACACAGGTGTCCCGAGCTGGCGCAGCCCCCGCGGCCGGGGCGGCGCTGGGGGCGCACCTGGGCGCAGTGCACACCCGCGGCCACACGGTGGCGCAGCCGCGCTCCGAGCGCGCCCGGCCCCGCACCTGAACCCCCAAAAACCCCAAAATCACCCAAAACCTCCCAAAACCCCAAAACCCGGGCTGCGCCCACCTGGGACCCAGCCCCGGCACCGTCAGGGGTCACTGCGCCCCCACAACCCGACTGCCACAGGGAGCCGCCAAGCTGGAGCGCATTTGCCCCTCCAGGGACAGAAGCTGGCCGAGCCATCTGAAACGCTGCTAAAATCACCAGCACTGGGGGTTTTAAATGAGCAGCTCAAATCAGGCAAATTCCCCAGCAGTGACAGAGGTGCTAAAGCTGTTCACCTTTTCCTCTGTTGGTTTTAACACCTCTGGGCTAGGCTGAGGCTCCTGGAGGCTCCCTGAACTCCGAGCATCAACAGTGCTGGAGGGCAGGTGTGTGGAAATGGATTATTTACCTCCTGAAGGCAACTGCTACCAAAAGAGTAAGACTCTATTGAAGTAACTTTTAACAAGAGCTTCTCCTAGGTGATCCTCACGATATCACAAAGACTCTGAAAATATGCGTCCAGCTACCAGGTTTTGCTGAATCCACACATCACCTATATATATTTCTACATATTTCATTTTCATCAGCATGAAGGTAAGGCAATTTGAGTTTCCCCCATTAAGGCTAGCGATTTACTTCTCCTCAGGACCTATTTTCAATAGACAAACAGAAATAATTTAACAAAGCCTAGAACAGAACATAAGCCCTTAATGGTTTACCCTTGGTGTTAAGTAAATGAGGAAATTATTCACTGGCATCTCTCATTCTGCAGATGTTTCAATCTTAGAGTTACCTAATCTCTTACACAGTAGTTATGAGAACAAAAGAAATGTGTATAGAGGCAAAGTACTCACCTACTAACATATCAGTACTACTTCTAACAAGCCTGTTTCCCAGTAATATGTTTTCCTGATGGAAATCTGAAGAACAAATTTCTATCCATAGGCATTTTCCCCAAATGCTCCATCATCAACCTCATTATGCGATACAGAAATTCTCCCAAGGGATATTATGTAATGGCAATCCCTCCTTCCTCCCCCTAAGGAGTATATTTCTCATTACATCTCCTAGTAATTGATCAATCTAGGAAATAATTTCTGGTAAAACCATATGTTTCTTTACCTAGTTTAGAATTCCCATCTTTATTCAGAAGAATAAAAAAAAACCAAAACAACAACTTCCAGGAGATCCTAAAATTTCTATTTCTGATGCTTGATGCCAATCTTTCCTCAAACATGTTATTAAGCAAGGAGTAACATTCATATACCTGCCTGACCTCAGATCTTACAAATTCATAAAGTCATTTAAATTAAGCATCTTACATTTCCTAACCTGATGATACAAATAATTTTATTTTAATGGATTTTAAAAAACTGTTTCATATTCCAGTGTATCCAGACACCATATACCATATTGTGGGTAATTCAACATAAGGATGCAGGGATTAAAGGAATAAAAAACAAAAAAAAAAAAAAAAAAAGAAAAGAAAGAAAATATTTAAGGCAGAAAATGACATAGACATCTGTGCTCTCCAAAAGTACCACACAGCACAGACCAGCCAGCTGAAGAATGCAGCCTTTTTCACAGCCACTTCTGTCAACATATCACCACCAAACATCCCACCAGGTTTTACTTTAGAAGCCACAACAGCAAACACTAATATTTATACCCCTTGTTCAAAGTTAACACTTCAACATGGCACATTCTTGAAAATCAGAGGAAAATAAGTATCAACTACTGCTAAATATCTGTAGTTTGTCACTGGAACTGGAGACATACTCCAATCCCTTTTTAAACTTTAAAATACCAGAGCTACGTGTGACAGTGCTATTTGATTTAGCCAGCCCAGGCCACAAGGTCCAGCAGATGACTGCATGTCCTGATAGAATAACACTGGGATATATTTTACTGCTTCGTTTGTTTATGAGAACAGACTGCCCCTCTCAGATAAACAAGGCTTAAGGTTTCACTCAGAATAGCCCACCTTCCAAACAAAATAAAATGTTTAAAAAAACCCCACTGTATACTGGTGAAAACTTGGTATCCAGCTAAATAAAATACTGCCTGCCTTGTCTTACAGCATAAATCTCCACTGGAAAGGAAAATCAGGCATCTCAAGCTGGTGCCTTTTGGCTTTAGCACAGGGCAGTTTTAGGGAACTGCTGTCAGCAAATGAGGAAATTCTTGAAGAGAGCATTAGGAGCCTGCCACTTGTGGGAAGTTAATGCCGTGTGTATAATTCAAGCAGCTCACCCTTGTAAGTCTGTATGCGGGGAAAATCGGATTTATACATAAACATAAACCTCTGAAGTAAATTCTGATCAGGGATGACCAAAGATTTAACTCTCTAGAAAGAAGAATGGTAAGACTCTGTTTTCCTGTAATACCTTGGCAGCCTTTTCCAGTTGAGCAAGGCTTTCTTTCAAGAATTGATAACGAAGTAAATAATTCCACTTTCTGCGGCCCAGGGGAGACCAGTTAAGGACGCTCTCCAAGACCCAAAGCAATCATTCAGAACAGTAACTTACATAACAAGAAATTATCTTTGTTACAAAATTAGGTTAAAAAGACCTCAGATACTGTAACGTTACAAAAAATCAGGACATGCCTTGAGAAGATTAGCTGCCAAGCAGCCTCCTGAGATAAATTCGCAACTTCAAGAAGATTTTACAAGCCTGGAAACCAGTTTAAATTCCAGAGAGAAACACAAGCCTTGGCCATTTTAAAAGGTCCTTCTTTCCTTCCCTCTGCCCTCACCTTATTCCCGAGCTCTTTCTCCGAACCATCTTTAGTTAACCAGTGACCTGGAAATCTTATTTCGCCTCCCCCTCCCCTTCTCAAATTTGTCACTTTAAACATACAAGGTTTAATTTCTTAATTGGATTAAATTTTTCATTCCGGCTGAGCAGAGGGGCCCCGCGGCAGGCGCGGGGAGGGGAGCGGAGCCCGGCAGCCCCGCACCCCGATCCAGCCCGGCCCGGAGCGGCGCCGATCCTCACGCCAAAACACACAGGGGGAAAACAAAAAAAAAAACAAAAAAAAAACCCAAATAAACCCAAAAACAAACAAACAAAAAAATCCACGACGACCATTTTCAGACTTGCGAGAAGAGGGGCTGCGGCCGCGCCGAAGGGGTTAAACCGCCGGGCACGGATTTTTTTTGAGTTTGTTACCGTTTTCAACAGCCAGAAATCCCAGACCAACACCGGCCTCATCCGGCAGCCGGCTACAGCGCCAGGCAGCCAGCAACACCGGGCAGAGCCAAGTCGCGATATTCCGCGATATTCCGCCCACGGGGACCCCCGAGACGCCCCGGGAGCGCGCAGCGGGACCGGCACGGCCACGGCCACCCGCGGGTGGAGCAGCGAGTCCGCCCGCTCACCCGCGCTGCCCGGAGCAGGCAGAGCTTCAATATTTATTATATTTATTATTCACCCTCCCCGCCAGGGTAGGAAGGGGGATGCGGTCGCACTGGAGGAATGTGCGAAACGGGGTGAAAAAAAAAAATAAAAGAAAAAAAAAGAAAAGGCAGCTCAGGAGCGCATCGCATCCAAGCAGCTTCGCGCTGCTGCGCCGCTTTCTTGTCTTGTGTTTTATTTAAACACACCCAGTTTCTCCCGCAAAAAAACCCTCCATAATTCCGCTCGGAGAGCTCCTCAGTTCGCCTCCGGGAATGGGCAGCGAGCGGCTCCTGCCCCTCCGCATCGCGATCCCCGCTCGGGAGAACGCGGAGCGAACCAGCCCGAGGAAGCCACCGGGAAAGCCGAACCGATCTCTCGGCTGCACCGAGAACGGCGCAAGAGGGAGAGAAGAAAAAGAGAAACACACAGAGACCGCACGCACGGAGCCACCAGCACACCGGCGGGAAGCACGGCGATTTCCTCCCCTCGGCTGACCGCAAAGCCGCCGGCTCCCCGGCTGGAAAACACTTCCCCCGCCGAGGAACGGGGCTCGGCAAGGGGACCAGCAGTCCCCGTGGTGGGGTGGGGGGTCCCCGGCCCGGAGGGCTCCCACCCTCCCTCCCTCCCTCCCTCCCTCCGCTACTCACCGCGCGGCGCGCAGAGCATGGCGAGCCCCGCCGGCCCGCCGGGCCCCCGCGGGATGATCCTCCGGGCGCGGCCGGGCGGGCGCGGCAAGGAGCGGAGCGGAGCCGCTCGGGGCCCCCCCGCAGAGGCACAACGCGGCTCCCGGCCCGGAGGTGCCCCGGGGGTCCCGCCGGCCCCCGCCGCCTCCTCCTCCCGCCGCGCTCCTCCGCCGCTCGCTCCTTCCCTGCGCTCTTCCCGGGGCTGCAGGCACAGCGTCTCCTCCTCGCGCTTTTTTCTTCTTTTTATTTTTTTCCCCCTTGGTTTTTGTTTTGGTTTTTTTTTTTCTCTCTCTCCCCCCGGTCGAACCCGGGGCTCAAAGTTTGCGCCCCCGCGCCCGCTCAGCTCCGGAGCCGCCGCGCAGACGGCGCTACGGGTCCATCACCCGCGGGGCCAAAAACACACGAAGGGGTGAAAAGCCCACAGACGCACCAAAAAAAGGCAAAAAAAAAAAAAAAACAAAAACAAAAACAAAAAGCAAGCGACCCAGGCGGCGGCTCCGGCCGGCATCCGTGGAAGGGAGCAGGGGAACGCTCAGCTCCGCAGGCAGCGCCAGCCCGGCCCCATCCAGGGGCTTCCCCCGGCGGCGGGTTGGTTTCTTTCTTTCTTTCTTTTGGTGGTTCACGCCTCGGTAGCCATTATTCCCAAGCACGGACGGGGAGGCACCGCGCCGAGCCCGCTCCGCTCCGCGGCGGCGGTGCCGCTCCCCGGGCGCTCCGCGGCGCGACTGCTCCGCGCGGCCGCGGCCGCCGCGCCCCGCCCCGCGCCCGCCCGCCCGCGCCGCGGGGCCAATCCGCCCGCGAGACGCGCGGCCCCGCGCCGCGCGCGCCCCGGCCCCGCCCCGCCCCGCCGCGGGAGCGCGCGGGACCCGCCGTCGGGGCAGCGCCGCGGGAGCGCGCGGGCGGGGGACGCGGGAGGTGCGAGGGTGAGCCCGAGTCTAGCGCGGGCGCGGGAACGGCAGCGCCCGCTCCGTGCCCCGCGGCGGGCTGGGCGCGCACACGAGCACAGGTGTGCAGAGGCCGTGCGGACACGGCCCCATCCAGGTGCACGGGGTGTGTCTGCGTGGCAGGTGTGCGTGAGCCCCGTATGAGATCTGTGTGTGTGCGCTGTCCTTGTGTGCACTATAGGTGTGCACAGTCTGTGTCCGTGTGTGTACAGCGTGTGTCCATGTGTGTGCACAGTCTGTGTCCATGTGCACAGTCTGTGTCCATGTGCACAGTCTATGTCCGTGTGTGCACAGCCTGTGTCTGTGTGTGCACAGTGTGTGTCCATGTGCACAGTCTGTGTCCGTGTGTGCACAGCCTGTGTCTGTGTGTGCACAGTGTGTGTTTGTGTGTACAGTGTGTGTCCGTGTGTGCAGTGTGTGTCCGTGTGTGCACAGTCTGTGTCCGTGTGTGCACAGCCTGTGTCCGTGTGTGTGCGTGGTCTGTGGCTCCGTGCAGTGCGTGTGCCATGTCTGTGTGCACGCCCGTGTGTATGTGTGTGCACACAGCTACTGTCTGGGTGTGTGCATGGTGTATGTGTGTATGTGTGTGTGCACACAGCGCTGTCTGGGTGTGAGCATGCCCATGTGTGTGCGAGGTTTCTGCCTGTGTGCACACAGTCAAAGGGCAGATGAAGCGTGTCAGTGCACTCTGAATGCCCTGGTGTGTGCACACTCCCTCCCCCCTACCAGCCTGTGGATGGGCTGAGGTCGGGCTCCTTTCCCTCGATTTTCCATGTTGGTTGCAGCCTCCTGTGTCCCTCAGATGCATTTGGACCCCCAGGGGATTTGGTTCCAGGCAGAGGGAGAAGAGAAAAAGCAAAGGAAATGTTTAATCGTGATTAACCTTCCCCATTGCAAAACAGTTGTTAGTAGGTATATTTAAAATATAATTACTATTGCCGTGATTCACAGGTGCTTTAATAAATGGTTAATCAATGGCCACAGGGCCGGCAGTCGCGCTGCCTGACATGCCTGGTTAGCACCTGCTGCAGTGAACGTGATTCATGGGGACAGGGCCAGCCCCTGCCCTCCTCTCCCCGGGTGGGATGGGGGTGTCACACCCACGAGCCTCCAGCACAGCCCCTGCTCACTCAGCCTGCACCCCACAGCCTGTTCTGCACCCCAACACCCCGCTCTGCACTGCTGGCCCTCACCCAGCAGGATTTTGGGGTGTCCCCAAACGGCCCCAGCACTGCCACTGCCTCTGGGGTGGGGGAAAGGAGCTGCCTGAGCCTGGTCTTCATGTGGCCTGCAGAAATTATCAGAAAATCTTCAGGGAGAAAGGCAGTAAACATCTGTATACTATTAAATCCATTAGATGTGTTCATTATTTTATATTGATTGGTATATCACTACACAAAGTTAATATATTATGATTATTAGTATATTGTTAAATCATTAAATATGACAGCAGATGCAATAAATAATTTCCAGGGGATCTCAGCTGACATTTAGAAATTGATGGGTATGTTTTTCCCTTTGCATCCTGGCTGGCTGCAGGACTGCAGCGATGCTCTGGCTGCTCTGACTGATCTCATTCCCCGGCTTTCCTCTGCCAGTGAAGGCAGCAGAAAGAGCCTGCTCTGCCATGCCCAAGTTTGCATTTTAAAAGATGAAGCTGAATTAATACGAGCCCCAAAGAAACCTGTTGGACGAGGATATTCAAACCACTTGCGTGGAACAGGGAGCCACAAGAAGGATCCACACTGGAGGCTGCACCTCGGTGCTGCTCAGGGACGAGAACACCCTCTTGCAACACCAACAGGATTTTCATGTGAAAACACAAGGATGGAGCTGCCCTGGTGTCAGGAGAGCTGCCACCTGCCTCCTGCAGGTACCCACCCAGACTGGGGAGCATGAGCACCCCCAAACCCCCATCCCAGACTGCAGGTCATGGGGGGGTTGTGGATTTATGGCACAGCTCCTGACGAAGCAGCAGATGTTGGAGAGCATGCACATCTGTATCTTTACAGCAGGGGAGCTGGATGCCAATCAGGGTTAATTCGGGATAAATTTACAAGAGCTCACAGCATGACCCAAGGTACCTCTTTATTGGCCTACTACAGGCCTGCTAAATGCATTGGCCGACTACCACACATTAAAGCCACATGAGCTTGTATGTTCAGAATGTATTTCACAGGAAGACACAGGGATAGAAGAAGGAGGAGAGCCTGTGTCACAAATGACATCCAGATGTGAAAACACTGTAAATACAAACATCAAAAGGCTCACCCCTCCACATTCTGCAAAGACAACATTGGAGAAAGGACTTGCTGCATTTAAACAAATATTCCCGGCAAGGAAGCCAAGGAGCCTGCTGTCCCTGGTGCACAGCAAACCCCCATGGATCCGAGTGGGAATTAGCCATTTGTCAAGGCAAATATGCAGCAAATATTATGCCATCCTCTAGACAGTTCAACCTTGGATCAGGGGCAAGGAAACAGGATGGAAGGGAAGGTGTTTTGCTAAGAAGACCAGAAGTTTAAATCTAATAACTCAAATCTGAAAACTGCACTCCAGAAAGCTGTGATTATTTAGATAAAGTCTCCAGGGCTATGACATACTTCTTAGTAGAATTGATACCATTCAGGGACAGGACTTAAGCCTTGCCAGTTGCATGAAATAACTAAATAAACAGGTGCCTTTTAAAGCCTCATTATTTGCTGCAGTGAAGATAGACCTGGAGTGATAGCCTAGAAAATCTGGGATATCTGGTAAACCCTCAGTAACATTGTTTTAAGAAGATGTGGGGAATGAAAGACATTCCCTTGAAAGGGCTCTGAAGAGCTCCAAATCTCTGTTTGCATGGAGGAACTGGCAGTGAATCACCACCAGTGAAGGACAAGTGTTCCTGGAGCCAAGGACTCATCCCATCAGTCACCTGCCACATGTCCCTTTCCCTTCTTGCCTGCTTCTGACTGCAGTAGAACACAATGGAGAAAAGAGGTGGTTTGAAAAGCACAGAATTAACCTAAAGTAGCATCAATGGCAGGGCAAACCACTTAACACCCTTCCAGAAAGGCGGGGATTGGTGGCTAAGTGCACACAGGGTGCAACATCAGATGCTCATTTTGTGTTCTCGGTTCAGTCCTCGAATGTGCAAACCACGATGACAACATTGGGTGTTACTTGCTTGAACTCTCAGAGCACCACGGCCAGGCACGGGGCTGGGGCAATGTGAAAGCCACGCTGAGATGGGGTGTATTCTTGTTTTTGCAGCTTTTCAAGATGCTATCTGAGCACCAACACCTTACACACAGCATGAGCAGACCACACGAGGGACTCCACACCGAGCTGGTGCTGAGTGCTGGGGTGTGGGGCCAGCGTGATTGTTCTCAGGGATGAGATGAGATGAGATGAGATGAGATGAGATGAGATGAGATGAGATGAGATAGGCTGGGGCTATTGTTTTCACTCAGGCCTGACTCAAGGCTGCAGGACCACAGCCATCCACTCCACCAGCGTATCTGTCTCAAGTGGAGAGCTCTCCCTGGAGACAGGATCCATCACACCAGACTGATGCTTGAAGAGAGCACGGAAGGCTCTCACCCCGAGACAGAGCACACTTCTTATTTTGGAGCTAAAAGCTTCAAGCAGTTTGATACAGGCAGTGCTGACAACAGACGGAGAAAGCACTTAACCATTGTGTTGCATAAAGATATCATGAGGAAATCAGGATTATACAGCAGAGAGAGTAGAAAAACACTCAGGAAGAGCTTGGATAAACTCTGGGCGAGATTCAATAACAGATGCTGCTTCCTCCTGCATTGTGTGTCCCCACCTGGGCTTCTGCTGGGAGGCAGCCGGAGAGGAGTTTTATTGAATCTGTTATTGAGCCTGCTCCCAGGCTGGGGCTCTGCTAGGTACCCTCACAGGGCCTACAGCACAAGTGAAGTTACACAGGAATTGCAGTGCAACTGTTAAAATGTGCTCTGATTGCCTCAAAGCCGGTGTGTGAGGGGATGTGGTGGGGCTGAGGAGTACCAGGGCTGTGAAGACAGTGCTGGGACAGGACTGCAGCTCTCCATCCATCCATCCATCCATCCATCCATCCATCCATCCATCCATCCATCCATCCATCCATCCATCCATCCATCCACCCCAGAGCCTGCTGGTGACACACAGCTCCGCTCCCAGGCCCAACAACACTCCAGAACCATTTAGCCATTGGAGGATCACATTACATGCAAAATCTATAGCTGCTCAAGAGCTTAATTTTGACATACAGTTTTCACTTGCTGAACAGAAAAGGGAGGGGAAGTCTGAAACTGTCTAAACAAAAGAATGTTTTTTTCCACTGCACTTTCAAATGTTCATAAACTGAACAGAATACATTTAGAGACGGCCCTTCGCCTCGGGGCATCCAAGGCTATGGCTCCAATTAAAGAGAACAAGGATACAGGAGGTGGTACCTCCAGTCTGATTGCTCTCGCCTGGGGCAGCTAAGCCTCATGAATAAACACTGTTGACTCTAACTCTCAACAAAACAATTACACGTTTGTTTTTAGAATACATTTTCTTAGCCTTTCCACTTGCAATTTTTGCTACTATAAACTAGCCAGGACAAGAATAAATACCTTTGTGATTCTCTAAACATCCTTGTAATTGCAGTGCTTCACTCATGAATGTGCATTTCGACATCAGAAAAGATCCTGAGCGATAAGACGAAATGTTTCTTTGAAGTAACCTTGCAGAATTAGATGCAAAATATTTACAGCTAATTATTATTACAAGAACTCCTGTACACACACTGCCAGCCACAGGAGTGAAAACCTTATGTGCAAATCCAGTTACCTTTGAAGAACAAAACCACAAGGAGACGGGTGAGACTTGTATTTTTCTGGGCTCTTGCCACTGGGTTCCCCATCTCCCCATGGATCTGCCAGCCCTCCCTCCTGGCAAACATCCCCAAGGGATGCTCCTGAGACACTGGGGGTGCTTCCACACCTCCAAAGTGCTGGCTCAGCTGCCTCCTGGATGGAAATGAAAGGAGCGCAGGATTTCTACTGCTGGGAGAGCCTGAACAGAACAGGCAGTGGATGAGTTGTCCTTGGAGACCCAACACAGCTGTTATAGCAGCTAGGACAAACCTGGAGTTTCACAAGGATAGAAGAAGACAGCTTCAGCCAGCCCTTGCTTGGCTCAGGTTATTTGTAAAGATGGGTGCAGAAGTAAAGCAGAGGATTTCCTGCTGAGGACAGTGATGGAAGGGGAATAATTATTTACTCAACTTTTAAAGGATTTTTTCCAGAAAGCCAACCTATTGCTGCAAAGGAACAGCCAACCACCGACCACCATTTCAAAATGGCAAGCTTCAAACTGCTTAGAATAAAGATTTTGGCCAATAAATAACACTTTTGTTTTTTTCCTTAGAAATGCCTCCAAACTGGATTATTATCCTCCTTCTCACTGTTAGTGTCAGGATGAGAGAACACGGAATGGGAAAGAAAGGGAGAGCCTGCTACCCTGTGGATTTGGGAGCAACTCAAGCTACCCTTGACAATGCTTGTTCCACGTTCCAAGGCAGACTACAAGAGATGTTGCCTGCTCCTATATGTTATTTATACATTGTGTTAAGCAACAATGTGCAAATGAGCTGGAGTACAACACGTCAGACACAGCAAGATGTTGCAGAGCAGCAGAACACAGGGAAGCGACTCTCCCTATGGGGCCCTGGATCCTAGGAGTGTTTATACTCCATTGGATAATTGGGAGCACAGCCAGCTCATCCTAAAATATACAGCATGAGTATGGTTAGGCATCGCATCTGTAACATATACAACTTTAGATGTCAAAGCATCTTTGTTTGAAGTCAACAGCAATAAAAACTACATTTGTACGAGAGCTTAGCATGTGGGAATACATATTGCTAAACCAGGATGTTAACACATGGCCCTCCTTAGCTGGCTGCTGCCAAAAGTATGCCTTTCAAAACTGGGATCAGCATGCCAATAATCTGAGGATATTTTAGAACTTGGAGACATCTACAGTTATCATCCTGTATTGGAGAAAACTCTTTTTTGGGCACATTTACCTTTGGCAGAAACTGGCATAACTCCCTTTACTTGGAAAGATTTGGGTACTTAGCATATATATGGACATGTTATGTGTAAAAAACACAGAAGGATTTCTCTATCCTGTTTCATTCTGTAGAAACTTTGCTCAGTCACTTAGTGTCAAATTATTCACTTGTGTAAGTGAAACTTTCAAATGTACACAAAGTTTCAAATTAATACAAACGTACCTTTCAAAGTTGCTATCTTGCTATTATTTCATTAAGGCAGACTGAAATTACACTAGAACTCTGTTAAGCTTATGGGATTTCTATGAATTTCCTTTCTGTATATTAAACTTTAAACAAATATTATGATTGTATTCCAAAGGCTTGAATGGGCTGATGATTTTGAAAGTGCTACTTTGGCATCATTGTACAGCTCCATTCTTTCATGTATGTTTTGTTGTAACACAAAGAAGCTCTATTTATGAAAAGCCAGTCTTAAATCTATAGTTTGTGAAGCCATAATTTGTGGTTGCAATTGTGGTTAATTTAACAAAGCAAGCCTTTTGGTTCACAGTGCACCATACTTACTATTTTTCATAAACTATCAGAGCAAAAAAAACCCCCTTCAACATGTCAGATATATGATGATCCAGCAATGTTGCAATTTTCCAACTCCTATTTTGTGGTATACCATATTATATGCACAGGAATGCTACATAATTTATTCTGGAGCACAGCCCTGTAATTATTGCTGGCAAACTACTAATTACATACCGCCATCAAATCTAACCATTTTCCCAATAAAAAACCCCTACTTTCGTGGGGAATACAGCAAATCCAGCCCTGAGTGTACGCATGTTTTTATTTTAACACGCATGCCATATGGTATTGATCCTCCACTCACATACACTTCACCTAAAATATCTGTACTGACTCCGGGATTCTGCAGGCTTTGTGCTGTGGCACGATGCCATGCACCAGTAAAGGTCTCAGCTCTGGTTCTGCACCAGCATCTTCCCTCTCCTGAGGGCCAAGCCTCTCAGCTCACACCATTTCTGGCCTGGTCTAAGTCAGATTCAGGCCCTGCTACAAAATGAGGGTCTAGATCTTGAGTTCCCCAAACTCCAGGATTGGGGTGTTTGGAATTTTAGCACCAGTTCATCTTTAAAGCCACAATGTGGCTCTGCTTGTGGGTTCCCCCCATGAGTACAGTGGTTAGCCCTGTCAGCTGGCCACAAATCTGCCCTCTGCATCCCAAGGAGCTCCATGAGCTGTGGCACATTTCAATTGCAGAACTGCACAGCTTTGAGATGCTTCTGGGGAAGAAAAGGAGAGGAAGAGGGAGGACGCAACAAAATTCCCCAAAGACACTGCCCTACATACACTGACATTTCCAGAAATTGGCCAGCCTGCAGAAGCCCCAGTGCTGCCGTGCAGCACGGGCTCAGAAGCAGCAGGGACATATTGAAATTTGGATTTCAGTGTTTCTGCTTGAGGCTGTCCAGCGCACTCAGGGGGCTCAGGGCACGGCTGTCCCGTGCCCAGCCTGCTGTGAGCTGCCAGGACAGATGGGGAGAGCGGTGCTGCAGCTCCCCAGGCCAGCCCAGGGCGAGGTGGGAGCTGCCTGCAGCGCTGCAGGGAGCCAATTAGGGATGTGAGGCTCCGGGCTGCTCTGCTGCCCGCAGCATCTGCCCGAGCAGCCGTGGGGCTCCTGCACGCACAGCCGGCAGCGGCATCACTGCAGGGGTGTGCCCAGGCCAGCACGGCTCGGGGCACATGGAGCCTGGCTGCAGGAGCTGCCCTGCCCCAGCAGCATCACTGTAGCGATGTGCAGAGGCCAGCACAGCTCAGCACAGCTCAGGGCACATGGAGCCATGCCTGCAGGAGCTGCTCTGCCCCAGCAGCATCACTGCAGGGGTGTGCCCAGGCCAGCACAGCTTGGGGCAGATGGAGCCTGGCTGCAGGAGCTGCCCTGCCCCAGCAGCATCACCTGCAGGGCATCCCCAAAGCTCTGCGCAGCCAAGGGAAGGAGGAGAAGCCTAACTAACATCAGTTTCTACTGCATTATTTTAATTCATTCACAGATCCCCCTCTCAGCTTGGGCGGCTACTCTGTCCCCCAAAATTAATTCCCTGGACTCTGTCCTCCTGAGGAGTGCATTTCTGACTCGGCAATCAAAACATGTGTGAGACTTGCTCCCTTTTAAAAGCATGACAAACGGCATAGGTATGTGAGACAATTTTCTTAATCTTTCTCCATTTTCTCCTATTTCCAAACTGCAGTCAGAGCTGGCTGCGGAGCAAACCCCCTCTCTCACTTGTCTGAAGGTCTGGAGCACTGCAAGGAGCTTGTTGCACACTTTGATGATAATGTGTGAAATGAAGCAGCCAGGGGCTGCTTGTGAAGGATGTCAGAAAAATCCCACTGGAGCACGGTAACCCCAGCGCCGCCGTGGCAGCACAGGGCACGGGCTGCCAGCACAGGGCTGCAAAGAGCTGCAAAAAGCTGCAAAATCTGGCCCAGTGTTGGTAAAACATGGACTATTTGCTTAAGTTTCTGGCATTTGCTCCGCAGTATCCTTAGCAGCTTTAACAAGAATAAAGCGTGCTTTGCATGCCAAGAAAGTTGGCTGCTCTTAGTCATGGCCTTGGTCAAACACAAGGAGTTGCTTGACAAGAAAGAACTGCCACTAAAAACATTAAAAAATGCTCACAGAACTTGCAGCTTGCAAGCTTAGTGTTGCACCTGAAGCCTGAAGGTCTTTGGGAACTACCCTCAACATTCACCTCAGCAGTTCCCAGGCACCAACACTCCCTTTCCTCTTTATAACTCTGCTCTTATTTATTTCACAGCTACAGAAACGGTCTGTTAAAAAAAAAATAGAAAAAAAGTGACAGGTATAAGACTCAGCTCATATGGATAACTCTGGAAAAAGAGATTTTCTTCCCTGAGACTACTTTCAGGTTTGCTGCTATCAGCCGAGGATTAGTCAGCTAACATGGCATCTCTGTTGACATACATTTTCTCCCCACAGCTAAGACAGCTTAACTACTTTATGCTCCAGAATATTGCAATGGTTAACCAGATATTTTCCAAAAAAATAAAAGCATCTCCTACTTATTAAATTGTAATTCTGCTTTTAGTATTGAACTGGAATCCACAGACAAAGAAATAAGCACTTGAACACCCTTTTGCCTCTAAAATATGCTCAATTGAAAAGCTTGAAATATGGTTAAATAAATAAATGAACTGAAGAAGTCGTTTGGCCATTTTCACAAGAGCACAGAATCCATTTAAAATCTTGCATAAGTTTTCTTCTTCAGCACATTCACATTACAAGGATTAAACAGAAAGGGAAACTTACAGCTTTAGACACACTTTGTGTCTCAATACCAACTGCAGCACCAGCTTCTCTGTAAGGATTATCAAGGCTACAGCCCCATGCAGCTGTCAGTCCCTGGGGCTGTAATTCAGCTATCCTGCTCTCACTCTATCCATCACATTTACACAAATCCCCAAGGTGGACTGCCTTCTAAATGTCTTTACCTTGTGCATTATCCTGGGGCTTAACAATCCAATATTGGTGCAGCCAAGGATAATTACTCTCCATTGATGATAAAACACCCTGAATCCTGTCAGGCATGGCAATTTGCATCTTACAGTGCTGAGGATCAATAGATACAACAAAAGAGTGAAACCTGATTAGATACTGCTGCCTCTCAATGGAAAGGGAAGAGCTGATTGTTTTGCAGGGTTGAAGTCCTGGTTAAAAGGGAAACAGAGGTCTCCCATTACAACACAGTCCCCAAGCCTGCTGTTCACCTAGAAACAGCTGCAGGGGGTTTGAGACGCCAGGAGAAAGCAGCTGAATGAACAACCAGGTCTTACAGACTGCTGGTAAAAAAGGAGAGTTATTTACTTGGGCCAGCGTGGCTCATGCAGCATCACTGTAACCCAAGGGAATACAGAGGGTGTGGATTGTCTGGAGCTCCAGGAGGTTCTACCTTCCCCTGGTTTTATAGATTCACAGCACAAAGAGGACAAGTAGCTTGTTCACACACTGCTTCAATAACGAGCCTGGAAACTGGCCACTGGCTCTGCCAATGGAGATTCTTCTCTTTCTGAGGAATCCTCTAGGAGTGTGGGCTCAGCCAAGAGCTCCTGCCCTGCCGAGGCAACAGAACTGTCATATATATTTAAAATAAGGGATTGCAGGATTTTCCAACCACAATTAACCAGGTAAGCAGATGCATGAAGGTGGAGGTGGAATAAAAAATTATCCCAACAGTCTTCAGTCTTCTGGCACTAATCTAACACTGAATCTGATCGAAGATAAGAAGCGTGGTGGGTGAACTTCGGTTCCCACATTTAATCTAGAGAGACATCACAAGCTTCCTCCTCTTCAAGTCTTTATTTGGAGGCCAGCAACACATTGACAGAAACCCATGGTTTGGCTGACAGCGCTGCTGGGCTGCAGGCAGAGAATGCATTCCCATTTGGACGTGATTCTCCACCACTGACACTCCCTGGGCTCAGCTGTGCCCATCTCCCACAGCCTGCCCAGATTAGTGATACCAAAGCTCAGCACCAACAGCTCCCAGAAAGGATGTAGCTAACTGGGTAAAATCTGGGTTTTTATTTGGTTTCTGGTGGCAGAGTCACATTAAACAGGGACTGCATGTCTCCATGTTCTTGCTCAATTGGAAGAAATGCAGAGATTTCTTCCATGGAAATTAGTCAGCAAAGGAAAAGCTGAATTTGGGAGATTCCCAACCATGTGAAGGATAATGTTTTAAAAAAGGCCTCAAAATGCGCAGAAAATTAAACAATCAAGAAAGGAGCTGGGCACATCTTTTCAGAATGTGTGCTCTGAGGCTGATGAAGGGCTCAAAGCAAGAGAGAAGGAAAACAGAGAAAAAGAGAAAAACTCTTCAGAAACCAGCTGGGAATAGTCTGTTCCTATCAAAACACGTTGCTGACACAGACCTGTCACGGAGCCAACATCTGCTCCCAGCTCTCAGAGTCAGTCCAGGCAGGCTGAGTGTCTCTTGCACAGGAACACCAGGAGTTGACTTGGCACGACGGACGTAAATGAGAGGAGCTTCTGAAAGCACCAGTGAGCAAAACGGGAAGGAAACTTGTTCCTTTGATGAGAAACCTTTTTAGTTTGACCTACAGGCAAACTTGCAGATTTTTTTCCTGCAGAAAGGCATCTCTTCCAACATGGGAAATGAGAAAAAAAGCCTGATTCTGGACATCTGACACATATGGTAGCGTCTGCTAAAGCCAACGGGGGGTTGCATATGGCAAGCCTGCAAACCTGAGGCTCATTAACATTATGGCATTGGATTATCACTATTTTATGGTCATAAGGATCTGTCTCTTTCATCCTGATGCCTGCTGAGTGATAGTGGATTCAGATGCCCCGTATTAACCCCTAAGAGTAAATACAGTATTGGTGAGATGTACCAAGCCCACATCTAAAATCCTTTGTCTCCACTTGTGCAGTGGAGTAGAAACATGCATTCCCAGCCTCATCTCCTTCTGAAACCTATCCCAACCTTAAAGGCTTTCACCCCCCCTGCCTTCTTCAACCTCCAGCATTTTTGGGGTACTGGAGAAGATTTGCAAACAGTCTGAGACAGCATCAGTGTAGAACAGATGGCAGCTATCCCACCTAGGGCGAGACACCACGCACCATCCGTTGGATTCTCACATGAGCATCCAGCTCCTGGCACTGCTGAGCCTCTGCAGCAGCACTCGGAGCCTCTCCTGCCTCGTGGGAACCCATCTCTCCTCATGGGGAAAGGGACGTTGTGATGGCTTCCCATCTGTCAGTGCAAACTGAAATGCAACTTTGTACAGGGCTCTCCACTCTGCACTCAGCCATGGCAGATTTAGAGCTTGAAATGGGAAATTGGAGTGGAGCTGCTGAGTCATGGGAACAGGGGGCCTCTATTGCCAGCAGTTTCTCCCCACGGAAAACCTCTAATCCTCTCTGATGCACCTGGGTGCTATTGATTCCTCAGGATTCCTGCACACTCACACAGCCTCTGACTGTCAGAGGTGCATTGATTTGTTCAGCAGTGGAGAACAGAATGGATATAATGGAGGTGATTTTTAAGGTGATGATTGCTATGGGTGGGTGAAAATAAAAGCATATTAAATAAGCAGCCATTAGAGCTTAAAACTGAGCAGCCTGCTCCTGCCCTTTGAAAGGAGGATGATAACACTGCCACATGCTCCAAGAACAGGTGAGCAGGAGCCTAATGAATTCACAGGGTGTAATAATCCTGGTGGAAACTGGCCCAAAATGCCCTTGTGGTGATAATGCATCCTCTTGCATCACAGTGCACTCAAGGACATCGTCCTCATCTGAGGAATGTTATGTATGGTGGAAGAAAACAGGAGAACATAAATGTAGGAACCTTACATACAGCCACAACCAAGTCCCAAATGAGAACATCCTGTAGAATACAACGATGCTGAACCCTTGAAAACAAATGTAAACCTGTGGGTCAGTTTGCCAGGAAAGTTTCTGGTGATCCTTAACTGCTCCTTGCAATTGGAAGGGAGAGGAAAAGGGTCAGCTAAAGACCTATTTCCTTGTCATTTCATCACATCACTCTTCATATAAGCACCCTGCTGACCAGCCTTCTCCCAGAACTTCTCAGCGATTAGCACCATGCTGCTTCTTACAGTGAATTCGAACAAGAGTAGCACAAAGCTATCAGCAGGGACTTCAGTGATCAGAAACTGCTCAGCCAATTTTCACTATCATTTTTTCAATGTCAAACAAATGCCTATTGTCACCAGGCCTGCTCCTGTGGCATGTTGAGAGCTTCTGCAAATTGCAGAGCCCCCTGTCTCTGATTTTAAATCCCTGAAATGTTAGCTCCCACCTTATGACTAACAGATGAGCAAAGGACAGGGAGCCAGGAGCTGCTGGTGGTAATTCTGGCTATTGATGCACAGCACAATATCCTGGGTACCCCGCCCCTGCCTCAACCTTCCCTGCCTGCACCACAGGGATGGAAAATATCAGTATCTGCCACAAGGCAAAGGGAAGACAAGTTTTTTTAAGTTACAAAGTGCTAATTACTAATTTGGATTACAGGTCTTGGAATCAGAAGCAGCAGAACCTTGTGAGCTGCTGTTGCACCACAGACAACAGGCCTGCAACAGAGACCTCCCCATAATCTGAGCTTGTGAGATCCCCATCAGCTGTGATGGGAATGTTGCACATTGGTGGGATGTCATCATTCAGCCAAAGGACTCTGGTGGAAGGGGAAAGAGAAGGAGCAGGCAGGCTGTGAAGTGTATAACCCTGATTTAATGCCATTAATGCAATTTGATAATCAGCAGAGGTATTATAGGCCTTACAGGAAAACAAGAGAAAGAGAAATGGATTTAAGCAAATAAAGGATATGTTTTAGAGCTTCCTCCAGCCTGCAGATTTCTTTTCAACAGCACATATATAGCATTTTTTCCTACAGCAGCCACTGTAGGGGCCAGGGCATTGTATAACAAGAAGAATGGTCAGACACAATTTTAATGTGTCTAGTAAGGCAGAGTGCAATACTTACATATATCAGAACAAGCAATGTGCCAAAGTGCCTGATGATAAGGAAGAAATGTGTCCTCGATCAAGAAAAACCAGTTTAATGTGCACACTGGGAGCAGAGTATTACACAGATACAGCTTTCTCCTGGCCATGTGAATTTAAGGAACCCCTGCTGGTAACTGAGATTCCTTGCAGACAATCAGACCAGAAGCAAAATGTTATAAATTCTTAAGGTACTGTATGACGTGAGATACAGCCTCACATTTTATACAAAACCAAGAAGGGGAAGATAGCATGTAAGCATCTGAACTCCCATACAACAAATGCCATTTCAAGCATCATTTATTATGCTGCCTTTCACAGACTTTTACAATCCTCAATATGGTTAGCAATTTCAGCTGACTCGTAAAGCGGTTTTAAAATTCATCACTGAAAAGAATGTTTATCTCTGTGTTTCCTCCAGTTCAGGAGTAAAATTAGACTCCTAAAACCTGGGGATGGTGTGTCTTTAATTTTGTTTAGAACAGAAAATAACTGTGATATGAAAGGTTTAATGAGGTTAGAAATCTAAAAGGAAATGGAGTGGGAATAGATTATCAAGAGAAATAAAGCCAACCGCTGGAGAGTACACTAATATTAAATATTAGGTTTCTAAACCAAATATATATAATCCATTTAGGGACTTAATGGTGGTTCTCAGAAGCACATTTATCTACAGCTTATGGTTCAACAACCAATATTATAACTCCATTTGTCATTGTTAGGCGAGGGGGATGGATGCCAGGGAGGCGAGGGTCAGCACGCCAGGCGGAGCTGGGGACACGCCTGGGGGAAGAGCTCACCTGCACACTGCTGAGGACCTGTCCTGGAAACACCTTACAAAAACACTCCCACTTTCCTCAGGAAGAACAAAGGCAACACATTCAAGCAGGGATTTGTCTTAAATTAGGCTTTATACCCATTTTTCATTTAGAAAGATACTTACACGAGTGCCTAACTAAATGTGGGATTACGCACTTGATTAAAATTAGCGACATGCTTAAACTACTTGATGAATTGGGTCATTAGATACCTAAGTCAATACGAGATAAGGAGCTCTGAAAATCAAGACAAATTGAAAACTCAAAAATGGATTTTGGTTCTTAGCTTTTTACACCTATACTAATGAATTTACAGTACAGGGAAAAGATTTAACTAAACCCTGCTGGTATCAACACCCAAAATGAAATCCCTGCTTAGGAAACACCTGATGCCTTTCTGGCTCTGCTGGGACTCCTGGCTAGGGAGGTGACCAGCTGTGGGACAGCTCTGCCCAAGCAGCTGCAGAAAAAAACTTCCACCATTAAGAATAAGAGATTTAGGAGATGGAGTATTTAGGGAAAAAAATAGAGAAAGATGCATGAGTTGTCACGCTTCCAGTTTAGAAAAGGCCACAAGAGCCCAGTGTAGAGACAGCAGCTACCTGGCAACATGGAGGGAGAGCTGCTGCAATTCCTGATCACTTTAACCCCTCTGTGCCACCACGAGCGCAGGGTGAGGTTTATAGGCAGAGGTAAATTTTTTTGTTGTACTAAATACTTGGACAGAACACACAGCCTCTGCAGTGGCCTTTTTGTGAGGGCCCTGTGCCAGAACTCTTGTCCTTCTGCCTCAGTTCCATCTGCTGGCCAAACCCCAGGCACCCTCTGCCCCATCCACATCCTGCCTTGCTCTATCCCATCAAAGAAGAAGGAGGCTGGTGCTCCATTTTACACTTGGGATCACTGTGTTATTTTGGTTATTCTTTGTGTTTCCCCTGTCTTTTCCTTTCTGAAAGGATGCCTGCTGTCAGGGACCCACCACTTCCAAGTGAGCGCTCTGCCTGCCAGCTCCAGCTTCTGGATGCAGCCAGCAGCTCTCTGAGGACTCCCAGACAAGCTTCCTTTCTCTTTTCACAGGACAGGAGGGAAGCTGAGCTGGGAGGATGACACAGTAGGAAACAGAAGTGTGCTCCTTTCTCTTGAAAGGCTCCAAATCTGCTCCCTCTCCAGCCCCAAAGCACTTCTTGTGCCAATTTTTGGTCGACTGAAATCTTGAAATGTCACCAAGAACTGGAGAAAGCCAAAGGAAAACACTTGTTTGAAGTGGTCAAAACGAAGTAAAACATACTCCACTACAAACAACACTTGGCTAATTCCAGCCTGAATGCTTTTTGCTATCAGTGAAATTCTGAGGAAACAGGGACTTCAGGCAGCACCATATGTTGGCTATCACTCTGCTCAGGCTGGGTATTAGTGGGTTTTTACTAGTAACACCATCAATAACAGCAACTGAATTAGCTGTAAGAGTCAGAAATCCATCTTTTGAGTGGTATGACCAAATTCTTTCACATAATTTGCCTGACTGACAGAAAAATATGTTGCTAGTGTCAAACAAGTCTGGAAACTTAAAATGTTTTTAATTCTGCAAAAAAATATTGCAGAGCTTCTTGACTCTGGAGAGCTTCAAATCAAGACCTCATTTCAGAAAAGTGCTAATTCTGATGTTTGAGCTGAAATCACTTTTGCTGAATGAAACCTGCAAACCTCTCTTTACAGCAAACACAAGGAAGCAGCTTTCCCACATTGACATGTCATTAAATCGTGGAATTCACTGCCACAGGATGTTGCAGAGGCCAAAAATATAAATGAGTTCAAAAAGAGATTGGACAAATTCACGGGGGAGAGGTCCAGCAGTGGCAATTAAACACAATGGTCGGGATACGACCTCTGGCTCGGGAAGTTCCTCAAGTGCCGATGGCCAGACGAGACTGGGGCAAGGTTCAATCTGCACAATCCTGCACCTCCCTCCCTCCCTCCCTCCCCTGCACACCACTGATGGGATTGCTGTGCTAGACAAACCGTCCCCACGTGGAGATTCCTCTGATCCCCACAACATTTGCTCTAAAATTTGATGCAAAGCGCGGAATTTGGTCACGTGCGGAACGCTGCCATTTTTTATTTTCCCAAATTCTTCACAGGTTTTCCACAGTTCTCAATAAAAGACAAGCTCTACTAATCATTTCAGCGACAAAATATCTCACACTTCTTGCCATCCCACTTCAAAAAGAAGATCCAAATAAGATATTAAACTGAATAAATTGTTTATTCCTGTGGGTATCGTGCAGCTGCTCTATTACCGTGATCAAATTCTGGTGAAACAGCTGAACATATTCAGCAGAGTTTTTTTGACTCTCATTCCTCTAAGTAATTTAAACAATGCTGTGTCCAAATGTCTTGCAAAAGTAGAATTATTATGGCATTTTATGCAGGAGGAGTTTGCTTCAATAGGGTACAGATGAACAGGGACATAATTCTGAGGTCTAGAGCTCCTTCTCTGACTTATATTCACAGTGCAATTCTTAAGTCTTATGATTGTTGTTGTTTTTCTTGAAGCCCATCTCTAAGTGTAATTCTGTGGGAATCTTGGTGTTCAATGAAACAGAAAATGATAAATTTCTAGTACTGTGAAGCTTAAAAATGTGATCTAAATTCATTCCCTCATCACCCAAAGGCTGGGGTAAGGCAGAGAAAAAGACCTTATTTAAAAACCAAGACACCCCTGTTTAAAAACAAAACATATTCTGAGAAACATGATTTTTGAGGAAGTGACTGAAATCTATTTATCAGACTCAACCGAGCCCCACATAGCAAGCACCCAGATGTAACTTAAATTTCATATTCTGTGAACCCCCAAATGGCACAAGTTCCTAATCACATTCTTCAGTCTCATATCTCAGTTACAAAGCACAGCCCAGATTTTGAATTAATCTGTATAAGTTTGCTGCAAGACATAATGAAAACGTCATGATTCAAAAATCATTGGCTAACAGTTAGCCAAAGCCACCTAATTAATTACATAGCCTAATTCACAATAACATCCTATCTATGTACAAATTTCCACTGTTTTAAAAAACAATTTTGCTAATGCATGGCAAAACTTAGCTCAGTTGTTTCAAATTCAATTTGATTTAAGCCTAGGCAAATTTAAATTAAGGTCAAGATAAATCTATTTAATCCTGGTTTAAAAGGGAAGAAGAAAGTCCATGTTGAGTTTTGCACAGTTTAAGCTCAATGATTTAAGTCATGTCCTTAGTTAGAGACTGGTACAACTGTGAATACAAGCAGTGCCTAAGTCAGAATGTATTTTACTTCTTAGCACTTCTAAAAGCAATTCTGCTGTACAAAGATGGTCCAAAACTTTTTTTTAACAATACATGTGTATACCTACAGAGATTTTATCCACTGTACTTCTTACACAAGAATCTTCAGCAGTAGAAAGCCTAAACAGCTTGAGTAAAACTATTTTATTCTTTTAAGCTTTCCATCTCATGATCCTTCCTGGTCATGTAATTTCATGGATTCCATAAGTCCTTAGGAGTCAGCTGGACAGTGCACGACTAGCAGAAAATTTAAAGATCAAACCAAGATTTACAGACCAAACAAAACCCCTAACTCCCCTAGTCAGCCTTTGGCTATCTTCATAAATCACAGGAAAACACTTAAGCCTCTTTTTTTCTTTTTTAAAGCTACCACCTATAAACAACACCACCATTTGTTCCTTTCAGTTTCTATTAGTCATAAATTTTGCAAAATTAAAGAAAAGGCATAAGCAGGGCCTGAGTATGGAAGCCAATTTGAAGACAGACATCAAGATGAATGCTAACACAGCACCAAGTTCCACACCATCAGCATATTCTTTAAGTAGATCTAAATTATTTTTTCAGTGCTGTTTTATTCAATTTGTTGCATCAGGTTTAGTTGTTTTCAGGTCAGATACCAGCAACCATTTGGTAATTGAACACCTCCTTAATTTCAATCAGAGCCATGCTATGCTAATGCAATTCTAGCTGGTTTAATTTGTTGTTTTTCCCTAATTTGCTTTTAGTTTTCTAGTCCCACAAAAAGTCTGTAAAACATTAGCATTTCTTCTCATCCCCGTCAGCTGGGAACATACTGGAATCTGTAAGAAGTTATCCACCCTGTGCTCAAAAGCCTCAGAAATCAGTGTGGTGACCCCAGCAAAAGCCAAGGAGAGGCAGTGGTCGCCAGCAAACCTCTCCCTCTGGTTTTCTCTGTTTTCTTGTCCCCTCATGGGGTACTTTTCTCTAATTTATTTGAAGGCAATGGGAAGGCAGGAAGAGGGTTGTTGGGTGTTTTTTAAGAAAAGTTTTGTTTCCAACCCATGGCATTTCTCTTCCATTAGAAGACAAAGAGAAGGAGCAGATCCTGTTGTGGTGACGTAAAGCCTGAGAGATATTTCAGGGTCACCAGCTATCTTATATAGACAACATCTGGCAAAGCCATCCACAGCAATATGGATACCAGCCCCAGGAAATACTACTACACATAGCCAGGAAAAAAACATACTATTCTGGGTTTTATGTTTTAAAAAGAAATCCTTCTTTTTGTCAAGAAGAAAAAAGTGACACATCCACAAACAGCAGCGGAGACTTCCCGGCGCAGGCAGTGATAGATGAGGACTTTTGCTCACTCTCAGATGCATGGAAGAGAATAGTTTTTTTGTGTTAAGAGATCATTACAGCTTCAGCCCTCCTACTGCACAGTTTCCTCTGAAATCAGGGGCAAGATTAAATCTGTTGTAGCAGAGCTCTCTGTAATGGCTCTGACAGACGTTGTTTTTCCTCGGCCTCACATCTGGGACTTAACCAGCAGAGCGCTTGAAACCAACCAGGTCAGCTCTTTAGTTGAGTTTCGTGTCTAATCAGCCAGGAAGGCTGAGGCCTCAGGTCACACATGGAAATCACTAGAGCTATTTAAGTCGCCAGAGGTTATTAATAAATCTCCCACTATTTCCTTAAGTAAATAATTGGAGGCCCATCTTTCAAACAAGTTATGTCTGGCCATGTTATGGTACCAATTTTATCCTTCCTTTTTTCCCTTCACCAAGCAGGAAGAACAAATCTCTGGTGACAATAATGGCAAAACTGTGAATTATAAACATCCATGTGTCTCTCATTTGAATGCCTCCTCAAGTTTCCTTGACAGCTGGGGGAGAGAGAGGCTCTTAGTCTTTCCACCAGAGCCTGAGCCACTGAAACTGCTCTTGCACCAGCAGAGACTTTGGGGGAAAGCTGCTCAGCTCTGGCTGTAACAGGAGCCCTGCTCTCTCCATTAGGTGCACTCAGGTAGCCAAGCTCAGGTCCTTCTGGGCTGCCACCAGGGAAACGAGGGGAAAAGCCTGACTGTGAAACATGGCCAGAGGCAGAGCTCTGGGGGCTCTGGAGAGGAGGAGAGGGGCTGAGGGAGATGGGGCTCGCGATGCCACATCCTCCCTTCAAGCATGCACAAGGAGCTGCACACAGGCTTGACACACACGGGTCCTGAGAGACCCACAGCCACTTGTCCCATGGCCAAATCCATCCACACCACAAACAACAAGCCCTGGTTTACCAGAGCCCCAGACTTTCCTGGATATGTTCCTCTTTCAGCTTTGGAAATAACATTTGCTCACACTAAGGTCGATAGGCACGTTCTCACACGCAGAGAAATGACCCCCAGCCCTGACCACTGGCCATTGCTAAATTGCACCAGCAATCCTCTGCAGGACGTTTTTGCAGCAGGACTCCTGCTCAGCCTGGCTCTGACAGAAAAATCCAACAGGAGATGGCTCCTGCCTGCCCCTGCTGTCCCTCCTGCCACGCCACTGCATAAGGCTGCTTGCAGGTCCTGGGGATATTTATGGCAGCTGTGATAACCCCAACGCAACTCCCAGCTGCCAGATCCCTTCCACCTCTGTGCTGAGTTATGGGTTGTCTTTGTTTGAACTTCTTTCAAGATGATGCAGAGTCTCAGGCATTAGGAGTACAGAATGGGTGCTTCAAATGAAGTGAAAGACCACATGGAACCAAGTATATTGTGCATATATATGTGTACACTAATATATCTGTCCTTTTACAGCAAAAAATCTCAAATTTTCCTCTGGACAAAGAACACCAGCTCCATCCTTCAAATCACATCAGCAACCAGCAGGTTAATAACCTTCACAAACCTCACACAACATGATACTATTTTAAACTTGCAATAAAACCTTTTCCCCCCATTTTTAGAAAATGGAGGATCTGCTCCCTGTGGTAACCACACATTTATTTTTCTGTGATCTAAAAAACATACTTGAATAATGTTTTCTTTCTTTCTTAGTTTTTTCCTTCTCTTGCTCTGTTTTTTCCCTCTTTCTCTCTTTTCTTCCCTCACTCTTGCAAAGATTAATGCTTCCAATCTAAACCCCAGCCTTTCTGAGGGAGGATTCTCCTCACTCCATCATTGCTTTGCAGCATTTCTAACAGGGGCTATCGACTTAATTAATTCAGACCTAACTTTAGGTCTGAATCTCCCAATGGAAAGCAAATGTGAGCTGGAGCTGCTTTAGCCAAGCAGTGCCTTTCAAGCAAGCAACACGGAAACACAATCCTGCAGAGCAAGGTGGGGGGAAGAGCAGCCCTGCCTTTGGGGCGCGCTCAGGCTGCAGGAGAACACGCCAGGGCTGGAGCCCAGGGGTGCCCAGGCAGGCTGGCAGAGGTGTGGGGGCCCTGGCAGCACAGCTTGGCTCCAGCAGTGACATACTGAGGCGGTGTGAGCAGGAATGTGTGCGTGGGGAGCGGGGGGAGAGGGGCAGGTAGAGCAGCGCTCCGGCACCCGGGCTGTCGCCCAGGCATCGCTGATGTGGGCACTGCAGGGAGTTGCTTGCCAATCCTTCTGGCAGAAGAAAAACTGCTACAGATGGCAACTGCCAGCAGGGAACGAACAGCAAAAACAGAGGAATTCATGACAGAAATTATGGAGAGGAAGAGGGGAAAAAAAGCGCTTCCAATGTACCCGTTTGGTCTTTTCAGTTAAAGGAAAACCTGTGATCAAGAGCCCAAATGAGCAGCTCCACTAAAGCTGAGGGTGGAAATCACTGCAGAGCCATCAGAGCCATGGAATGCCTTCAATTAAAAATCTACCACATGCTTACACACGTGTAATATGTATATTTGCTTGAAAAGATGTGCAGGCACCTACTGAACAACAGTATTTAGGCACATATATATTTGTGTGTTTGTGGCTCAGGAACCAGGTTGAAGACAAACAGAACCTATGGAATTTGCACATCTTTCCTTTCTGTGTGACAGAAGGTGCCAGAAGAAGATATTTGCTGTCCTATTCACTTAAAACAGCAAAAGTAAGGAGCAGGAAAGGAACAAAAAAAAAGAAGGAAAAAAATACAGCAAGCAGAAACACTTAAAATGAGTTACTATGTCTGGTCACTCAATCCTTTAAGCTCTGCCAACACTTTTCTGTGATTAGTTAGTAAATCTGACAAGGCCTGCGTTTGTTCACAGCTTATTGACAGAACTGTATTGATAAAGCAATATCCAGGCCTGGGGAAAGAAAGCCCTCAATCTCATTTTACTTTCTCAAGTCTTTATTGCACAAAGGTGTTTTTCCTGGATGAATTCATTTTCCTGAAACTAAATTTTGAATTTTCTCAGAGTGCAGCTCTTATATCATCGCTTAATAATTATTTATTGACTTGGCAGCCATTAAACACAGGAGAGAAAAAACATGTCACACGAATTTATTTGTGCAGATTTCTGACCTGATGATGCAGGGACATTTGCTCAGAGATCACGAGGGACAGAACAACGGTAGCTGTGGGGGTGATAATTTCTCCATCCTCCAGAGATATCCTGAGCTTTCCTGTTCCCCATGCCCCCACTCATCTGAGGTTCTCCCTAAAACCAGCCCCAGTCTCCCCTGGAGGTTTGTGTCGTGGGCATTGCATCCTGGATGAGGCTCCTGATGGGGTCCCTGGAGGACCCCTTAGTGCTGCTCATAAATTAGCCAGATGGGGTTAGCCCTGACCCAGCTGCAGCAGGTTTGCTCTGGAGGGATGGATCCCACCCCATGCAGAGGGAACTTCATTTCCAAGCACTGGGATATGAAAAAAGCAGGAATGGACAGGATTAAACCAGTGATGATTTCGTGTTAAAACCACATATATTACTGAAGCCTAATTGCAGCATTTCACATCCAGTTAAATTTTATGAGCTTGGTGCATCTGGAGTATCAATAAAGAAGTGGCAGTGTGGGATTGTTCAATGGTTGCAACCCAAAATGCAGGGAAATGGGCTCAGTAACAACCACTGGATAAAAACACCATCAGAGAGCAAGAAGTGGTAAAACAACTTGGCTCCAAGAGGCTGAAGAAGACACCAAACACTTATTATTATGTGTTCCTCTGAAGACTGTTCAGTTTAAAGAGATCTAACAGCCACTGCTGAAGCTGGTAGTTGAAAGAAATTGTTGAAAAAACCCTATTTGTTGGTGTTTCATTTAGTTTTTCTCTTTTCTGTGGGTAGTGGAAATTGGCAGATATAGGCCAGCAAAGAAGTGGAACATCATCACCGAAACACAGTTATAAGGAAAATCCCTTTATCATTTGAGTTAAACCATCACCACATATCAATGAATCAAATCACAAAAGCCTATTTAGGCTTTCTTGGCATTACAAATCCAGAGTGTTCTCTGGGCTCCTCTGCAATTGCTATTGATTATGACTTTAAAACCAAAAAAGTCCTCCTTGCTTACAATAAAAACCAGAAAAATCACTCATTCTAAACACAAAATAGTTTTCAAAAATGGGCTGAAAAAGGTACACACATATCTTCAAACGCAATTTTCACTACTGCAAGCATGCACATAGTAAGTCTTCTAAAATTTATGAAGGAAAGAATAAGTAGGAGAAATTATAACCAGTTGAAAAATGGGCTGTGCTAGGAAGAGGCTAATAAAGTGTATATACTTCAAGGGGTGGCATGTTTATTACTAATAATCTATAACAACATTGTCCCTTTATTCACCAGTGTTGTATTAATACGGAAAGTAGTTAAGAACCTACAGATGTTACATGTGTTTTGAAAGGATTAGTTCACGTACCAATAGCTTTCTGAAAAAATGCAAGTGTTACTACAGCTGCATTGCCCTGGGCTCCTGCAACTCCAATTCAGCAGTGAAACTGGAGAAAGGAACCACCTCCAGTGTGTGCTCACAGTGAGTGTGAGATGCGGCAGAGCTCAGCACTGCTCTCCCTCCCCAGGTGTTGCTTCCTTAGGAGCAGATTCCCTTCTGGCTGAGTCCTGCTGATCCTCTCCAAGGAGAAACCCCACTCAGACCAAGTCTGTCAGGACAGAGGCCATGGCAGGCTGCAGACACGACCCAGCCATGTGGGGTCTCAGTAGTTTTCTTATTAATACAACACCGCTGAGATGCCACAGCTCTTGCTTAAGCTAAGCA
Source organism: Ammospiza nelsoni (assembly GCF_027579445.1). Lineage (NCBI taxonomy): Eukaryota > Metazoa > Chordata > Aves > Passeriformes > Passerellidae > Ammospiza > Ammospiza nelsoni. Next base: position 6,654,221 of record NC_080650.1, on the reverse strand, counting down.
GGGTTGCAGTCTCACAATTCTCATTTTGACAGTAAACAAAGAGCCTGGCCCTCTGTGGTAGGGATCTGGGGATGACTTATTGTTAGAGCTGGATGTTGGAAATCATTGCTGTGGCAATACTTTGTTCTGCATCGAATGCCATTTCATAACACAATCAGCTCAACCCCACCACAAACATGGATTATGCTCTGTTCAGGAGAGATCTGAACAGTTTGCCAAATGATGTTTTACATCAGTTACCTCCAGTCTAGTCTGCTGCTTCATGCACAGTTGGACTGGACAGAAGTTGGTATCTGAAAAGTCTGTAGCAGCATTGTGGCACTAAAAGCAGTGCAGGCCTTCTCCACTGCAGCCATTTCTGAGCAATATAAATCAAAATCTCCTCACTACCACTAAATACCTTCAGATTTATATTTCCTGAAGCAATTCACCATTATGGTAAAAGACTCAAGATTCTTGCTTTTTAGAAAGTTTGAAGAGTGTAAACTACAGAAATAGAAAGTCTGGTTCCATCAAAGTCTCTCCATGTGGCTCTGGACACAAACCTCAGAATCACAATTTCTAAGAACAAATATGGCACAGTAGTCCAGTGTCCCTGAATTTCTGGATATACTTCTTGAAACCTCTCTGGCCCAGCTGGGAGAGGAGCTGAGCACTTGCAAACCCCCCAGTGGTCACAGCAGAATCGAGTGCTCAACAATCTTAGCACTGGGTATTTTAGAGGACAGGTCTAAAAATCCATTTCTTTTTGTTTGTTGTCAGTCCTTGCTTTTCACTACATTCTTTGTTGACTTAAGCAGTTTAATCTCTGTCCAGGGTGTATCCACACTGCAGATCAGACACACACAGGCAGTGCACACCTGCTACTGCAAAGCGCATCTAGCGAAATGTGCCGGGCCACCGTCATTATATGCTCAGCTACAAGCTCTGCTTATAACAATAAATATTCACTAATTGGTAACATAATTATTCACAATGCAAGGAGAAGGAGGGCTGCAGAGAGGAAAAATGTGCCCCTTTTATTTTCACAGTCTCTCTGAAGCCATGACATATCTACACATTTTCCTACCACATGTGCTGATCTAGAACTAAGGACGAGATGGATGCTGCAGAGAGCCATTTTCATCATCCCTGGAGAGATTTGTAAAACAAGAGGGAGGGTTTCTTATTCCCCTCTCACTGAAAGAAGCATTGGCTCCTTTCCACTTCCAATTTCACCATGGCTGCACACGACTAAGCATCCATTTTGACACTAATGCGGAGTGGTGCTCTCTGCTAGGCTGGGTCAGCCAGCTCGCCTGCCTGACTGGCCAAGTGATTGTAAAATCAGTAATGGTATATTTTACACCCCATATTTCTTAAAAAACATAATTACTAGGGAAATTATTCTTCTTTTACTCTAGGATTTTTTCTTCTACTTTTTTTTTCTTTTCCAAAGACACATCTGCTCACTCTCTCATAACATTCAAAATGAAGTCAGAAACTTGCACATATGTGGCTGTGTGTGCTTTCTCCTCCAACCAGAAATGACAAAGCAGAGTTTGGCAAGGCAATAAAGGAATGGCCACAAATCAGCCAGGATTATCTGACTTCCTTTAAGAAAGCCATAAATTGTTTACAGCAGCATTGGTCTTTAATGGCAGAATGGGGCATGATGGAGGAGAAAGCTTTAATCTAACAATTTCAACACATTGCCAAAGTCCTTTCCTGTAGTTTACAATAAAAGAACCTCCAAAGCATTTAACTTATGTTGGCTGGACTTTTTAATTTCAGGGAAAAGATCCTTCCCATGCTCCCTTCTCCTTCAATACAGAAATAGACTGGAGTGTAATGAGGTTAAGTTTTAAAGCATTAGGCATTTGACAAAAATGCTTGCAAAGATTTTAGCACCAGAAAACCTCTAGAGAAACTGGACAGAGCCTGGGATAATACACAACAGACTCTTCCAAGCTTAATGCACTGGGAATTGGAAGTGCATTAGGATTTTGGCTGCAGCTGGGCTTTTTACGGCCACTGGATTCTCGGCACCACTGCTGCTAATAATGCAGAGGTGAGGGGACATGCAGACAGACAGCTTGCTGTGATTGCCACTCACTGTACACCACAAAACAGCTCCTAACAGGGGAGAGCAGCAATCTAAAAAAAATATGCTTTGGAAATGGAGCCAATCTGCACAGTTCCTATCTATGAATTCCCAACACTTCCTCCTTCCCCCCACAGTGCAAATCTACATTCAAAGTTGTTTGGGTTTATCCCTTTGCTCTTGCTTGTCCTAGAGGGCAATTGTGAAATCCAGAACCATCACTGGAATTTGGACAATGAATATTTGTAAAGTTTGGAAGCGCCCATAGGGTCATTTTTAGAGATAGGGTCTATGTCTCCTGTATTTCTTTGTATGTTTTGCACTTCAGGGCTATTTCTCAGATGGTACCATCGTGCAACATGCATCTAGCACAAAAAATGCAAACTTCTCCATTGCCTGGTATGGAAATCCTCTACATCTTTTCCTTCTGGGATCACCCCTGCTGTGGTACTGTACCTCTTCGTTCACATGCCACTTTTGGAAAATGCATTTTTGCTGCAAAACTAATGTAAATAAATACAGCACAGCTCACATGGTTTGAAGAGTTTGTAAACAGAAAATATCCATTCCAGACTACTGGCTTCTGAGAACTGGAATGTTTCCAAATCTATTTATCACATCACTTTATAGAAGCTCTTTCCTCCCTCCTCTTGATATTTCAGAAATTTATTTGCCTCCCATTATAAAAATAAATACAAGTGCTTTCCCTCCCCAATGCCCAAACAGTAATTAGTTATAATGATTGTTATTTATGTTGTGGCAGTGCAGTGGAGCCCCAGACAGAGGCAGGGACCTGATATGGTTGCATGTTTATAATCCCTCTTCTACATGCTACTTAACAGCATATTGCTCAAAAGCCAGTGAAAGCAATTTCTTCAAGTATCACAAAGGAGACTGCCAGCAAAGTTTCCCCAAAGCTTTGGACAAAATTCCCATGAAACTGAGTGGTTCCCCATCCTGCAACTCCAGCTCTAGTGAGAGCCAGTCATCCGAACTGAATTTTTTGTTTGGCTGAAAACAAACTCACAAGGCTGAAGTACAAAATGGCAAATGTACAGTCTTTCCAGGGCAAGAGGGAAACCATTCCCCTGTTGAAAAGCTTTTCTTTAATAATTAGGGCTAAAAAATTACTTGTATTTTCCCATGCACTGATGAGAAAGTTATAGGAAGGAAGGAAATGCAGGAAGATCCGAACAGCACAGAAGCATAGGATGAAGTACTTTTATGGATAATTGCCATGCAACTCTCTATTTTGTTCCTGGTGCTTAGATATTATTCAGTAAAACTAATTAGAAATGCAATAGATAAATGTACTCTGAATTCTTCATATCCTCTAAGTGGTTCCAATACCACCCATCAGGGACTCTGCGTTTGCTGGGTAGGCAAATGATTTTCTCATAAAAAGCTGGACAACTCTTACCATGGATCATTTTCTCCTTTAACCTGCTCTATTACTGCTCCTCCTCTCCTCCTCCTCCAAAGTGAAATATAATATCCATCAGTGGAGTAATGATTCCTGAACTAGAGACACAAGTAAAAAGCAAACCCCCCTCCCCAAGCCCTCAGCACAGAAGGCTTGATGAGCACAGCTAGTTAGCCCTGTCTCTAATTAATGCATTTTGCTTTTCCTGCCAGGTGTGGCCCCATTTCTCACTCACTGGTTTCCCTCCCCAACAATTTACTCTTAAAAACAGAAACAAGCAATGGAAACAGAACCTGCAAAACACAAATAATGGAGCAAATCAGTGTTGTTGTTTTTTTTTTTTCCTTGCTGCCCAATACTTTAAAGAGGTTTGGGAAAAAAAAAAAAAAGGCAACAAACCACAAAAAAATCCCAACCAAAACAAAAACCTTTCCACTAAGTAATTGAGTCTGCACTCTTGTATCAGACATTCAATGCTAATTTGGAGTCCTGTCTTATCGCATTACAGACAAACACAGGGCCCCTTACATCAAGTGCAACAAAATAGCTACACTCGGCATTATTAATGAAGTAGATGGATTAATTTCCTATTTATGAGAAGCTAACCAACTGGCTAGCTTGCTGACAGCACTATTAATGATCCTTAATGCCCCACAGGCGGTAATGGGTCCCGCTGGGAGATCTAGGAGCGCTGCAATTTGTATTGAGGATTTAGACATAACAAAAAAAAAAAAAAAAAAAGAAGAAAAAAAAAAAAAGAAAGGAAAAAAAAAAAAAAGCCCTCCTGGGAGCAGGCAGTTGATCAGCGGGCGCCCCGGCGGAACACAGCAGACAAATAATAAATGACAGCCTTGTGATTAAATCAAACCTTCTACTTTAAGTGTTAAAGTGTCTGACTGTCACTAACAATCTAGTGGTTGTTAAAGCCTCCCGGGGCCGCCAGGAACAGACGCAGTGAGCTGGAAGGTAAAAGGGGGGCGAGCGGCCACGGCAGCAGCAGGAGCCCTGCTGCCTTGGGCAGGGAGGCTGCTGCAAGGCAGGAATTTACACAGCCACGAGATCCAGCTCTGCTCTTTGAGGAACCCCAGACCCAGGGCATGGGACCCCCAAAAGTTTACGTGAGCCTTAAAAGAAAGATTTTACCTGGGAATGAGGCAGCCTAGAGATTCCCTACCCCCAGCTCTCTGGTCCTGCTTACAGTGGACTCACAGCCCAGTGGGAGTGGGAGTGCCACATATAAATCCCACATATAAAATCATGTTTGTTGTAAATTAACGTCTTGGCTGCTGCTATCTAGGAATTTTAGTTTCCATTCATCTGCCTGTGCATGCAGGATGGAAACCAGAGGGCCATGTTTCTAGATTCAAAGGGGACAGGTTGAGGTGTGAACAGAAGTCCTGGAGGCAACATGGGTTTCATTCACTTAGTCTTCTTGATAAATACAGCCATACACACTCCATCTTCCTTATATTTAGTTTCCTTGCTGCCCTAGATTGATCACATCCTGAGGCTGGGTGACAGCTTGGAGAAATCCCAATGCCTTCTCTTCTGGAGATCCATGTTCAGAGATAGAGATGAAACAGGAAAGTAGGTGAGATGAAAATAAGCACTGAAAAGGCCCTTTGCCCATCACCCTCTATCAAAACACCAAAGCAAGAGCCGAGGCTCAATGAGTTAAGGAGGCACAAAGCAAATGTTCTGTACTGTAAGAATAGTCTCCTTTTCTTTGTGCCATAACCAAGTGTGGGCTTCTCTCTTCTCCCACCCCACTTTAAAGTCCAGAGCTACACATAATTGAGGTGAATAACACGAAGATTTAAAACAAGGTTAATCTATCTTTAAAGAAAAATTTAGAATATCAAGGGGAGCTGGATGTTGTGTACCTGCCATCAGCAGTAATAGAAATAAATTCTTGTAATCCAACTCAGGTAATGTCAAATTCCTTCTAGGTGCTTAGTAAAAGCTCCGAGGAAGATGTATGGCTCCTATTGGGTTTTAGAGGCATTTAAAGGTGGAAATGATACAGAGGGGCCATGTAGTGGATCCCCCAGGCCATAGAGGAGCCCTTCACACAGCACATAGCTATGAGGAACAGCAGTCCAGGAGAAGGAACTGGAAACTCCAGGAACCCATCAAGGGTGTGGGATGATATCTGGTCTGCTGTCCTGCAAGAAACTCTCATGCAATTTATGTCATCATCATACCTTGACAGTGCAGCAAGGGGAGAGAACCATAATTATTCACTTCATACATATCAATTAATTTTATCAGTAATCCATGTGTGTCTTCTGGCAGAATGAGTATTTTTTAAATCATACAACTTCATAACAGGTTGCTGAAGAGAACCCACCAGCAAACAGCAGCCAATTGAAATTTCTTCCCCTTATGTGAGCTTCAGTAAAGAACATGTAATAGAAAAAATGCAGTGCATGATGGGGAGCTCTGGTGATCACTGGCTGCCAAGAAGGTAGCATGGACAGAACCACACTTATTTATCTATCAATTCATACAAGCTGCTCTGCTATAGCCTCTGGGTGGGGAAGCATTGATTTTTAAACATCATACGCTAAAGAACAACAGATCTGACAAAATGTCAGTGTGGAACAGAGGCCTCCTGATGCAGGAAGGCAATGCACTGCCTTTGCCCTCAGGCAGAAGCCTCAGTCCAAAGGGTGAGAGATGTGCCCAGAGGCACCTGAGGGCAAGGGGAGGATGCTGGGGGCTGAAGCTGTCCATCAGACCACAATCAGGGCTTGTCATGGGGGCAGCAAGCAGGGGTGGCAATTGCCACGCTCTCCTGGCTCCATGTCAGACACCACCTGAATCAATGCCATGCCCCAAGGGGCACAGGCAGGACTGGGCAGTGTCAGAGCAGGGAGGGCTCCCTGGGAGGTGGTGGAAGCACCAGCACTGGAGGGTAAGGGCCTCTGAGTGGCCATAGCAAGGACAAAGTTTTGGGCAATGGTCATCAACTGCTAATCAGCTTTATGAGCCAAATTAGGAGCTCCAGTAAGATCACCAAGTTTTGCTTTGGCAGGTCATCACCTTTGGACACGTGGATCACTAAAGGCAGGGCTGCACATATGTCAGAAGACAACCAAGTCATTATGTACAGAGAAAACGCTCTTCATAAGGCACCTTCCTCCCATTGATCACACCAAGAATTAAGACACACTGGTAATTTCTTTAGCTGTCCCCTCCCGTCTTCCTCACACTGGCATAAAATTGGATCCGGAGCCTTGTTTGCTTGATCACGCTTCCCCTCCTCCAACCTGCCCTCGCCCCTTGCACCTCCCACCAATTTTCCCCCACCATCCTCGCTTGGATGGGGAAGGCAAAAAATAATAGTGACAGCCCCCAGGGAAAAGCCAAGGGGCCCCTGCAAAGTGCACGGCGAGAAGGAGCGCGCCTGCTCACTCATCACATTTCGCATTCGTTCTGCCACTCGCTGTCAAATTAAAACGTGGCCAACAACTCATTTCTCCTGCTCTCACAGTTACAAATTAGTCCATTAAGCTGTCTGCAGCAAGCCTTTTTTCCTCTTCCCAGTAATGGCCTCCGAGAATTCCTTCATAATCGCCAAGTCCTCCTGGGATGCCCACCGAAAGCAGATGGAGAAGCTCCCGGGTAATACAAGGCACTTTTTAATGACACAACATGCTGTGGGTCTTTTTTTATTTTGTTTTTTTTTTTTTTTTTAATGTCCCTGATCTCCCTTCATCATCTTTCCCCCTTCCCTGCTTTCTTCCACCAGGATGATTAGGAATTGAAAGAAATAAATAAAAGAGAAGCGTGGATGGAGGGGCACGGATGCTCCCGCGCAGAGGCTGACAGCTACAGGAAGGAGTGTGGGGGGGAAATCAGCTCCAACTCCCTAATTAAAACCTCCTAATTGAATTATCTTTATTGAAAAATTAGATCTTCCATTGGAAGCACAGAGATCTGGGAAGACAGACGATCAAGTCCTCCTGTAGATGACTAATCTGTTTCATTTATTGTGCCTCCTCCTCCCCAGGCAGGGGCTGCACAGATGACGACCGTCTCTTCTGCGGGCCAGACCTGTCGCAGAGCGAATCGCTCCTGACAGAACAAGTTGCTTAATGCAGAATCCCCTCTCTTAAGGGATGTTTTGGAGAGCCAAAAGGACTTGAGTGTTATTAGCAAGTAAAGGGCTAGTACCTGCTGGGAGTTGTCTTTATTTATTTAAAAGAGCATCTTATAAAGCGAGGCTGCTACAGCAGCTTGTTCGTGCAGGTGGCACAGGGAAGGGACTGCCGACCCCAGCTTTGGTGAGGGTTTTGTAACCCCCACAAAGCTGCTGTGTATAGAAACATGGCATTTAAAATAAGGCAAACAACATTTTCTGTACATTGCTGATGCACAGGAAAAAAATACACTCGCTAAATAGAGCCAGCTGGAATCATGCTGTATGTTAAATAATAGCAGCTCCAGAGAGATCTTTCCTGTCCACTCGTTAACCCAAAGTTAGTCCTAAAAACATTGCTCTGCTCACCCACAGCCCATGCAGCAGATGATGGTAGTGAGCACCTGATCTGGAACATGGCTGTGCCCAGCTGGGACCTGTTCTGAGCTGGCATTGGTGCCCATTCCCAGCACAGAGCTCAGGAGCGTCCTGCCCTGATTGCAGCAGCTCTGAGGGCATCACCTTCCACACTGCCCTGGGCTGAGGATCCTGGCCAGGAGGATGTGAGGCTTTATACTGTGCAATAGCAAAAATCTTTTGGGGAACTTGGTCCTTCCTTTCCAGGTCACTGACATAAACTGAGTTCAGCCTCTATTGGATGTTTATGTGAGGAGAAGAGAAGAGGCTGTGAGAAGACCCTGGATCCACCCCCATGGAGCATTCACCTCCCAAAACCACTGCTGGCCTTTGATGAAAGTCTCTGGAGGCAGAAGCAAGATTGGTGGTGTGTGAGATGATCTTAGGCTAACTCATTTTTTTACTTTTCCAAAACAAGCTCTTCCCAATAGGAACTACCAGAGGCATGTTGGCAATTCTTGTTTCCAATGAACCACCAAAGGGCAGAGAACACAAATCGATCTTTGTCCATTTGCCTTCCTCCCTTTCTCCCAACAAATCAGAAGATTGGCTTCAAACTTGGAAGATGAAAACCTGATTAAATAAACAGAGTGGGCATTCCTTCTATTTGTTCCCTGACTTTGCATGGGGTCACCCCTATTGCCAAGTCTCCTTGATAGCTGCATGGGTTAATTCATCTTTTGCAGCAAAGCCGAAATTCCTTATCTCACTGCAGATTTCCAGGAGCTGTGCCTTTAAGGACACATTCTGCAGCAGAATTCTAAGATTTGGTGACACTCCAGTAGTCCCTCTTCAGCCTCCTCCCACAGCACACAAAATTCGGCGCCTCGGCTGTCACCCTGCCGCTCTGCTCCCCGCTCTGCCGTGAGTGACAGGCATGCTGTGCTCCCCCCATCCTGGGGAACAGCCAAAGGATTCATGGATCCCATTGCTAGACAGGCTGTGATAAGGCTGTTTTCATGGCTGCACACCCCGCAGACAGGCAGAAAGGGAAACAAGAAGGCGGCAACGCAGAGTAAAGTCCTCCCAGCGCCTTTAGGAGATGCTGCGTGCTGGAGGCCGAGGGAGGCTTTGCATGGGCAGGAGCTGTGCTATGAATGTGTGTGTGCCGAGGTGGGGAGGGGAAGGAATAAACCAGTTTCCTGGAAGTGAAGAAAAATTGGCTGTCTTTGCAAGTCTGAGGCCAGCTGGGAAGACAGAGGCGCGATTCAACTTTTTGTTTAAAGAAAACCCACTCCAAGTGGCAGAAATATCCCAAAAAACCCACAACCAGCCCGAGCCCAAAACCCCAAAGTCCTGCAGCAGGAGAAGGAAAAACACAACTTTCTCTAAACACAGACAAGTCAATATGAATAAAAAGTGTCCTTCATGCAACATAAATTATTACTTTAGGAAGAAAACAGGCAGTTTTTCTTTGAACAGGAATATACAAATATTCCCACTGGCACAAAAAAGGAGGAAGTAGATCACTGCACCCTTGCATTTTTTTACCTCTATCTGCTCATTTATCCTCTTTTCACAACATAGACTTTCTGATTGTATTATGTTTATAGCAAATATGAGACAACATCCCTAGGCTTTTTCATAGTGTTCTTTTCTTGTTTTTACCATAAATTCTGTGAAAGAAAGAACTCACCTTTTATCTTCCCTATTTACATGTGTACTCTAGACAAAGACAACAGCCAAAAGAAATCAGCCAGTAGCAAGAAATGCCATAGTGTTTAGTAGAAGGTGAGGGAAATAAGCACATGTAAGCTTGGATAAAGCAGGAGAACATCCATCCACCCATGTGGGCTCTGATTTTGGTGCAGACATTTAGCTAGAGAAGGCTTGGCCAGCATTAAAAAAAAATTCAGTGGCATTTGCAAGGAAGTCTGCTAGCTCTTCTCTATTTCTGTTGCACTGTTGTCCCAAAATATAATGAGAAGAGACATGCTACTGGAAATGCTAGTTCAAATAAAAAGAAATCTCAATCACTGACATTAGGGCTGTACAGATGCTCATTTTAATGCTCCTGCCATATTCAAAATTGCACGAAAAATCCCAGTTAATCAGCTGAAGTCCCACTCACTTTCTGCAGGAGCCAAGTTAACACCTTTGCCTTGGCCAAGCAAGGATGACTCTGGTTTAGCTGCTTGTGACAGCAATTGTGCACACTGATCCATTTGCATACACATCTTTTTTAACTGGCTCACTGCTCTGTTTAAAACATTTCCTTGAAATAACCTTGAACCTACAGCATACGTGCAGTGTGCATGCCCAGATATAAATGCATGTGTGAGTTCAGTGTTATCATTATAAAAATATTTCAGTAGAGTAGTGCTTCAGTTAAGCATCAAAACTCCATAGCTTACAATTTTATTTCACTTCGTGGGGCAATTTCTGAGAAATACTTCAGTATTTTTAACAGTAGATATACTACAGACCATATACACCACTGCTGGCCTCTTGCTTCCATAAATCTTTCAAAACCAATATTTATACTCCCATGAAGGACTGCTGCCTGCTTATTTTCCATCTCCGTAAAAGTGGCCAGATCAATAGCTCTGTGTATGTTACTTGGAAACATGTCACAGCAGCCTCTAAAACCTCTTTTTCCTTTGTCTGAAATTGATTTCTGTAATATGCAAATATTAAGAAAAAGGAAGCTTTAAGTTTCCTCTTAGGATCCTTTGTGAATCCTTCGGTATCCAGACACCACTCCGACGGAAAATTAAAACCCTGCCAGCAGTTTACCGTCTCCCCTGAGCGCCAGCCGTGCTGTGATCCTAACACTTTGCTCCAAGCTATGAAATCCTGCAATTTGCATATTCTTCACTTTGGGATTGGTTCAGGAAAAAGGTAAAACACCACGGAGCTGCCTGCCTGCAAAAACAGCCCTCTCCTCCCACAGCCTTCCTCCCTCTGAAGATGACAAAAGAGGAGCAGGAGGATTTCCTCTGCTCCTCTATGCCAGTGGAAAGATAACACCACTCACCCTCTTGCTTTAGATCTTGCTGCACATCCCATTTTTTAGTTAATATGCAGGATCAGGAAAATTAAACTTGTGTTATGGGCTCTTACTTTGAGAAGGAGCAAAGAGATGTGCTATTCACTGGAGCTTTTTTGTGAGAGACTTGATCCCCCCCCCCCCCCTTTTTTTTTTCCCAGCACAGCTTGAGCCCTGAAGCTTTTATTAAAAAATAAAAAAGGGGAAAAAAAAAACCCCAAACCAAGCAGTGTACAAAAGTGGGGGGAGTAGAGAAGGTTTAACAAGCTCCAAGTCATAGATTATAAGCCTCTGCTAAAAATTTATGGCTGTTTGGATCTTTGCCACACTGAACAGATTGGCAAGCTGATCAGAATCGCAGCAGGCTGCCTAATGAGTCCCACACAATTTTTCACCCCATATTTTTCCAATAAAAAAGCAGTTAAATACCAACCGCAGCCACAGCAGAGCCTGCCATCTGGCTGCTTTTTTCTCCAGCCATCATTAAAATGGTTCTTGGCAGTTTACACCTCGCTTTTTTTCTGTACAGATGTGGAACGAATTTTCTGACAACCCTTGGATGAAACAGGGGGCTTTATTGAGCTTTACAGATTAACTGCCTAACTTCTGGTCCTAATTTTAAGTGTCTTAGCACACCGGAGGCATCATTTTAAGTGAGCTAATTGTACAGATCTGAGCCCACCAGCAACATTTGGTTAAGTTAAAGTGAGATTCAAAATCAACATTTCGAGGAGCTGCGTAACCCACGCCACCACGGTCACCAACATCCAGCCCGTGCTGCGAGTTTATAGGGATTAAAAATAATAACTACAGGCACAGTGTTTGAAAGTGTCTGCAGAGGAAACCAAAGACTTATGGTTGAAACCCATTTATGGCAGCCAAATGAGTACGAGCAGCTTTATTTTTTGTTCTTTGCTTCGCAGCAGTTTGGTCAGGGGTGTGAGGAGCCCTGTATCTGCGGTGACTGCACTGACCTGGCACAGCACAATGAGGTGCAGCCCTGGCTGTCTGGTCAGATGAGTTTGAGCCACTTGCAAGCAGCTCCCCTGGAAGATGAGAATGAGCAGAAGGAGAAGAAAGCTGATTTGGGGGCACAGTGTTTACACACTGAATATATATTTGTTACAATCCGTGTTCGAAAACAGAAATGCAAAGCAAAGGACTTTTAGAAACCTGGAAAAATAAAAATATAGGCAAGAAGCACGTTTAAAAGCTGCTTGTGGGCCAAAGAGAAACAGCACAGGCTGGAGATGGGTACAAGGGGCTGAAGTCTCTGGACAGCTTTGATTGATGCAGTCTGTGAGGCCGGGCAGTCTGGGGGACGGGAGCAGCAGGGCAGCCAGCTGAAGTGCAGCTAAGATGCTTTGAGAACACTGTCTCAGTCTTTCCCTAATGACTTGTCAAAACCACAAAAGAAGCACTGGAAGAGCAGGGCCTGGTGCCCAGGTCCTCTGAGGGCAAAGCTGGAGGGCTGTCAGACCCCTCTTTCTCCCAAAAGGATGACAAACAGCAGCAGAACATCAAGGAGGCTTTTTATAGTTTCGGTCTCCTTTGCATCCCTAACACAGATTATTACTTATGCCAATCATCTTATAATGACCAGTGGATTTAAAAAATGAATAATTTATAGGAATGTTGATAACATTTATTTGTTTTCAGCAAGGACTTCATAGAATCATAGAAATGCAGTACAGAAAGGGACCTTAAAAGGTCGTTCTAGACCCCCTGCTTTGAAACAGATTATGTGCATAATAATGTAAATGACCCTATAACTGTACTCCAGAATCAACATTTTCATTAAGAGATATATTGCCCTTGTAATCCTACTGGTTGGGTGGATAACCTTGGAGCACAAGCTGACGCAACCACAGCCATCCAGGCTGGAAACAGGCAGGAACAGTGACCCTGAGACAGCACGAGTGGGCATTTATTCAGGAACCTACCAAGCACAGGCTGGAGATGAATACAACTGGCTGACTGTGAAATGATAGCTTTAATTAATTTACACTTCTGTGGCTGCCCAAAAAGGATGGCAGTTTTGGGGGACAGGAGCAGCAGAGCAGTCAGGTGCAGCTGCGAGTTGCTGTGCTGGAAATGAAGGGTTCCACATTCGTGCTCTGCTGCTGAAGTCATCCTTGGCCCCCAAACTGTGATGTGCCCTATCCCCATTACTGGAAATGGCTGTGCAAATTGCTGATGAAAAAGAGGAAAAAAATTACCTCCATCTCTTTAGTGGGTGCTGAAAGCTCCAATTTATCTCCTACCGATCGACCTAAAACACCAGTTCACCCTAAAAGCACTGATGTACTTTCAATGCACAGCCCTGCAGCCTGCTGCAAACCTCATGGCAGTAATAAAAAGAATTGACTTGATCATCAGTAGTCAGGTCAGACAGTTCTGGGGTTCCAAACTCTATAATTTGGGCCTGGTGTGCAGGCTAAGGTAAAGGAGCTGGTTTTACAGCAAAGTAAATTAAAGACTAACCAAATCTGTCAGAGTAATTTTTTTTTTTTTTTACTGTTACACTTCTGGTAAATTTTGCTTCTAAGAAAGAACTATTACTGTATGAAGAGTTATTCACATACACCCTGCCTTGACATTTGCACTTTTTTATATAAACATTTTTACAATATTCCATTACCACAGAATGCACCAGCTAATAGCCAAATCCCTAAAGCTGCTAACAATCAAGTCTGGCTCAGAGTTGCCTCTGAATAACTTCCATTTCTTCAATGCTTTTGCACAGCAGGATTGCTAATAAACAATTGGGCAGTAAAACTACAAGTCAGCCAGTACTGCCTCTGTCTTCTCCAGTTCAGGGAATTGCTCTAATACAATGTGGAAATATATCCTGTGACCAAGCAGCCTCTGGGAATTCTTACATTTCAGGTTGGATTGTCTTCATTTGGGTTATTTTGGGATATCCACAAAAATGAATCCCAATTCCCTTTCCCTTGCTCTCTACCCCCCACAGTCATACACTCCACCAAGCAAAACATTCTAGCTACTTAAAATGTGGTCAGGGAATAAACTATTTCAAGGAAAAAAAAAAAACCCAGTCTCATCTTAAATGGTTTCCATCCAATCAAACAATTTAGCCCAGAGGCTAAAATGATTTAGCCCTTACACAAGTCTCACACAATAGCGTTTGCATAACTTACTGAGCCTTCTCTGCCCCATGGAGAGCTCTCAGCCCCCTGAGAAGACACAAAGGTAACTGTGCATTTCATCCAAGGCTGGTTTTCATTCTGTTTAGGACTCACCTAAACTGCAGGTCTGCTGGGTTACCTATGTACAGCAAAATGCGTTCCACAGGTCCTTCAACCACCGCATCCTCTGTGGTGCAGCCCCAGTTTGTATTTTCCAGCACTGGGGCCAATGAAAAGCAGGAGCAAGAGCTTCCAAACAAAGCAGGGGGCAAGGTGATAAACAGCAGGTGTAGCTTCATGCAGAAACCCTGACTACAGCAGCACTGGTCAACCACACCACTATGGAACATTCCAAAATTCACATTTTAGCCTTTCACACTCTTTCCAGCCTTGCACACTATGCTTTATTTTTATTGCTTATTATGACTGTCAGTGTAACCAACATGCAGCCTTTACAGATAATGTTCTTATGGTGAGTCTCAAAACTAGTTTTAAGGTTATTAATGATCCTTTCCTGCTCAATATTTTAAAGGGTTTATATGTTAGATTTGAGATTTCAGCTGTAGGCAGAAATATGACGCAAACTGATCCTAAATTTTTTCCCCTTGATCCTATTAAAAATAAATTTGCTTTATTGCAATGGCACAAGAAAATTCACAGCGAAAAAGGAAAGAAATGGATTAGGAGTATTTTCAAGTCATTAATTTTCACTGAAAAAAGAATATTTTGAAACCACATTTTATTCCTAAGAAACAAGGCTTTGCTTTTGTCAGTCAAAAATCTCAGCACTTCAAATCCATGGGATATGTGCAAAAAAAGGAAGGCAAATAAACCGGGAGGCTCTGGAGTTCTAAACAGAAGAGCTGGGCTCAGAATCTTCCAGCCAGCCATTTGGATGTCTTGGGGTTATATAGTTTGAATTCCGCATTTATAGGCATCAGCAGGAGTTTTGCCAATGACTTAACTGACTTTTATGCTATAAACCTAGAATGATCCATTTTGATTAACTGCTCTGACCTCCTGCATAACACAGGCTTACAGCACAGGGCCAAGATTTCATCCCAAATCTGGACAGAAGAGAGATGCACAACATATGAGTCAGCAGGACAAGCACAACAATTTTAATTTTAAAATGCCAGATCGTGCTGGCAGGGGAAAACAGGGTGGATGATGGACAGTTCTGGATACTGAGAGGTTTCTTGAAATATTGGGAGATACTTGGCTGTGTCAAGCAAGCTGACTGAGCTAGCTTTCATCTCTTGTTTTTAATTATCTTTACTCTTTCAGAATTTCCTTGTTGTGTTAAAAGTTGTCCTGGTGCAAGCCTCCTCCCCAGATCTAATCTCTTTGCTTTAGGCAACCGGGGCAGGGTTATTTTGACACGCAAAAGAAGAGGACATATGTTGCATGCAAATGAAAGGGCCACAGCTCAGAGCAGACAGATTTCTTTTTTTTTTTTTTTTTTCCCCTGCCCCAGGCACTTCTGTTGTTGCTTAACAGGATTTCCTGGGGATCTAGATCAACACTTTCACAAGAGGGTCTCTAAAGCCTGGCTCCCCCAGCCAGCCATGGGGAGGGGGTCGGAGCCAGCCCTTGCAGGGTTCTGCCCTTGCAGGGGGAAGCACGGGAGCTGTGCTGGCTGCAGAGGCTCACTGAGCCCCCCTGGAGCCAGGCTGACTCGGGAGCCTTGCCTGGGGTAAAGCTGGCCCAAGGCCACCAGCCTGGGCAGCCTCAATCGCCATTTGTTGTTCTCAGGTATTAGCGTTGGAAAATTGGCTACTGTGCACTGGCAGAAACGTCTCAATGTTATTTAATACATGTTATTGTATTCACATTGTAAAGGGCCCACACCCTGTTCTGATTCAAGACCTAGATACAGAGTCATTATGGTGCTATAAACACCACTTTTAAAAGCCTGACTATGTATTGACACAGATTTTAGTATGTGCAGAACAGACTCTCAAAACTACTCTCAAACACTGTGATGACATTTTACACTGGGCTCATGTGTCCCCAGGATGGCATTAAATGAAATAGGACCGTGAAAACTATAGAACACCAAAGATTTGTGCAAAATAATCCAGCCTCAGAGATAAGAAATCAAGGCAACTTGGAGAGGAGGCCGGGTCCTGTGCTTGATCCTCATCTTTGCTTGCCAAGATTGTAACAGACATCCAAGAGTGAATGCCACCAGGGGAAACGTTTGAGAACTCGCCTTTTGCTACTAAGGAAGGTGCTTAAATTTCAAAATGCCAAAATGGTAGGCTGTCCATACCCAGACAAAAGTACTGAATACATGAATATTAAAAAAAAAAAAAAAAAAGAAGAAGATAGTCTCAAAACACTTGGCACAAATCACACCATTCATTGCAAGGAATCACTTCTGGCCAAGCTATCCCCATGGGCTTCGAGGGCTGTCAGCAAGCAGCACAACCAGAATGAACTTGCAGGTCCCTCCCTTTGGCGGGTCTGCTCCAGCCAGGACGGGACTGCTGGCTGCCAGGGATGGGGCTGGCTTCCTCAGGATTAGCTAATTATATCAAAATACTTGTCCACCACCCTCAGTAAGGCAGATTTGGAACAGAAGCAGAGGAAGAAAGTCTTGCAGATGGTACTGTCACTCGGCAGCTTACAACGAGGCCTGGGTGCCCTCCTGACCTTCGCTGGCTCTCCCCAGAGAGCAGCCCCACAGGCACAGGCAAGAACAAGTCAGATGGGGTCAACAGATGGCTGAGAATATGGTGCACATTAGCACACATTCTTCATGAGCCTGCCTCTGGCCCAGGAATAAGCAGGAGAGGGATTTGGCCCCAGAGCATTCAGCAAAGCCATGGTCAATGCTGCACTGAAACCTCCACTGGCATCCACGAGGCAGGGAATGCTCACTGCCAGAGTAAAATATCTCATTCTTAATGCACTATGGCATTGCTTTTGTAGTTTTGAGAAAGGCACGTTATATTCTCTTAAAATGTGCTAGGAAAACCCCTGGTGCGTGATGTGTGTGCAAATGGATGCTGCAGCACCAAACTGTGCATATGGGTAACTTGATAATCATATAATTTGCCTTGATGCCTCTCTAAAAAGACATCATTGTCCCTCTAATTTTGATTCCTTGTAAATAATCAATCAATTAGCTAATCTGCTCAAATGCTCCCCCCACCCCTTTATGTTTTCAATTAAAAGTGTGAGAGGCAAGTGCAGACAGATTTACATGATGTGCAAGAGGCAGTAATGGGTATTTTTTCACTGATCTTATCAGGTGCCCTTTAAGTACACTTGGAGTTTCTTGTGATCTTGTCTGCTAAGCAATTCTGAGCATTCTTTTTTTTTCCTGATGGAAGACATGTCTCCATGAGGCCATCTTTTGTAAAACTCCATATATAGAATATCCAGGAAACTACTTACGAAATGGTATTTTCCTTTCAAAAGCCTACTTGTGTTTTCCTGAAACTCTTAGAATGTGCAAACTGATCCTTCTGAGACTATTCTGATTTGGCAGGACTTATGCAACTTTTGTAGAGATAGCAAAAGGCATTTGTCTTCCACAGGGCTAAGTCCTGGCCAAATTTCACATCCTTGCTTCGAAGTATGCAAGTATGCAAGTTCTTTAGAAAACTATTTGCAAGCACTTATAACATGACCAAACCAATTTATTTCTCCCTACCTTAGTTTTTTTTTTAGGCAGCCAAATCTTGCTATTTGAACTTTCAAAGAAAAGGAAATCAGCTGCAGGCAGACACACGACATGGAAAATTTCAGCTCCAACAGTTAGAGTCTGGCAAAGCTACAGGCAATTGTCAACAGCCCTGCAAGGGAAGTGCCAGACAATCCCCACACCGGGCTGGGCTTCCAGCTCCACCTGCAGCCTGGCCAGGAGGGCATGGACATTGTGTCAGCTCCGTGCCCTCTCCAGGCAGCTCCTCAAAATGAGTCAGGAGCAGAGATTTGTGGTGATTTCTGTGATTTGTGTGATTTGTGCTGAAGTGTGGAAGGCACAGCCTTACAACTGGGGGGCTTTAGAGCAAGGGAAGATGGATCAGTCATGGCTACTCCATAACACTTGAAAGACTCACCCATTATTCATACAGATTTGCAGTCTACTTCAGACATTTTAGGTGACATTTGCTGCAATACTATGTTTACATATAATGTTAAATTGTATCTTCAATCAAAAGGAAATGTTAATTCCTCAAACTGTGAAACCACAAGTCAGGATCTTGCCAAGATAAAAAATCAAACAAAGAAAATGAATTAGAGCAACACAAAACTGAGCAGCAACTGGAAAGGCACAACACTTTTCCCCAAGCCAAAGGCTTACTCATGTATATCACATGAAATAATTCTTTCAGGAACTGGCCAAATTTTTAGAATTGAACAGAATCAAGCTTAATAATAAATTTTTTCCTTCTATAAGTGGCAAGGATATACTTTCTTAGCATAAAGCATTAGTGATCACACTTATCTCTGTTTTTCAGATGGGAGGTGGCATTGCCCCGTGGACTGAAAAAGGCAAAGCAGGTAAGGCATTCACATCCCTGTGGGTTTATTAATTCCTGGGAGCACTGAGGCAATGCCACACTCACTTATTTCTGCTACATAACTGCCCTAATATCCTTTCTGTGACACAATCATTGCACTGGAGCAAAAAGTGCCACTACTGCCCTCAGAGCAACAGCCAGACACCTCAGTTATTTCAGAGAAAATCTAGTTGCAAAGGGGAGGGGGGTCTGTAGGAATTTTAATGCACCAAGATCTCACCTTTGGTATCATTTTCCCCTAATAAAACAGGGATGATCACACTTGCATATCTGTTAGAGTGGGACAAGGACAAGTTAATGTGCGTTCCGCATTCTGAATGTGGAGCATAATAAGTGCATGAATTATTTATGTGTATAAATTTAAACTCTTTGATTGAAATGTAAGACTGGTTGATTAGAAATAAACTTCCTTCATCTTTGATACCTAGATGCTCTGCCACAGGAGCTTTAAACAGTGTGGGCTGCACGTTCCCATCTCCTCTTCAGTGACAGCACTGGAATTCATGAAATAACACGGAAATCCAGAGCTGTCCCAGATGAAGAGAAGGCAAACCAAAGTACCCCAAACCTCCAACTTTTCAGCTAGCTGGGTTTCCTGGAGCAGCTCACTGCACAAACACAGAATGGTGGTAGTGCCAGAGGGAACACGTGGCTGAGGCTCAGGGGCCATCAGCTGCCATCAAACCTCACACCAGGTTAAACACCAGGCACTAGCACATCCACCTTCTCCTAGAAATGTTTGTTTTCTCCTGAAAACATGTCCCTGTATCTCTAGTTACCTCTCCCAGTAGTACAGTAGCTTAACAGAGGCCCATCAGTGATCTCCTGCACTTAATGTTTAAACCACCTCACTTAATAATCTGAAGAAAGGAGAAAGTCCCAGACAATTAAATGACACAGTGATTTGTTATCAGGGGGTCTCAAAGGTAGAGCTGCAAGAATAAGAAATATGTATTGAGGAAACAAAGTGACACAACCAACAATACCCTGTGTAGATAAGGCCTCCCAATTAAATGTGTTCTCTTGCTGGTGTGGATTCAAGTCAGAGCTTTCACAGCTCCTTCCTCCAGACACCAAGCAGGTACCAACTAAAATGCAGCTTCCTGTAAGAAAGGCATCACCCCTAATCTGGAAATGTGACCTCTCCTTACCCCTTGGGCAGCAAGTTTTCCTGCAAGCTCAGATCCTGTTGATCCAATTTATTTCCCTGGTACGGCACTAAAAGCAGTACCTGAGTACCCATCGTGCCAGTGCACCATGCTCAGTGAGGGATTATAAGCAATTTTGTAATTTTGCCTGTTTTAGTTGCAGATGCTGAACAGAGAGTTTGTATATAATATGAAAAGGAGTAAGAGAACATCAATTATTAATGCAGCCTCATGAAGCAATTAATTTGCCGGGTCATTAACTCACCATCTACACAGAATTCTAAAATCCCACAGCAGAAAAATGCTGGTCTGAGCATGGCTGAAGGCATTTTTGTGTGGGGCAGTGTCTCCAAAGCCCAAGGCCAGGAGCTGCAGGAGCTTGTGGCAAGCCTGGTGCTATGAACCATATGAATTGTAATGACATTTATATTCCAGGAGATGTGCATGACCACCTCAGTGAAGATCACCATCCATCACTCCTCTGTTTTGCTTACAACTTTCCTCATTAATCTCAATGCATATTTAATTCCAGTTCACTCAGTCCATGCTTTACAGTAACCAGAGATGCCATACTGGGTTCATCTTTTGTTTCCAAAATACATTTGGCTCACTGTTTTTAAGCAACACAAGTGGCATTTGTGCACCAGCACGCCAGACTGGACTTCTAATACATGTTAGGTCTTTCAGAACAGCTCTACAGCACAGCCAACACCACCCAGAGCTGCTGGTGTCATTGTGATACCTGAAATATTTATTTTTTTTTAATTATTTTTCAAAAAAATTATGGTCTTCACACTTTCCTTGACACAAGGTAAGACATGCTGTCTTCCTTCCACCTGAGGCAGCTTTCCCTCCCAGCCATTATCAATAATCACCGTTCCAGCAGACTGATGCATATGCTGGCTGGCTCTGCCACATTAAGCCTCTCTCTGCTGGAAGAGGCATTAATTATAAGCAGGCAAGAAGAAACTTCTGCAGCATTGATGGCTGCTCTGCTGGGTGCTTTTCCTTGTACTAAGCTTGTTTTCATTAACTTTCCAAATAAATGATAAAAGGCACAGGCATGGGCAACAGAAAGACAAAGCCACAATCAATGGAGGAGCTGGCTGGCTGCCTGCGTGTGTGTGAGGAAGCTTTGTTTGGATCCGTGCAAGCGCACACACACACAGCCCTTCCTGCAGAGCAGTTTAACTAATCCAACCAGGAATATAAAATATCAGCTCACTGGGAACTCCAGCACTTGGCTGCACTCTTGGTGTGGTGGTTCCAAGCTAAAGCCAAACTTGCCTGGGGTAGATGGTTCATGTTCTCTCTCCAGGCTTGGTAAGAATCAGCCAGCAGAGAGGTGAATCAATGCATTCTGTTCTCACTGAAATGCAATTCTGACACCTCTCAGGATTTTAATATAAAATACTGATAAGTCTTATATTGATTATGTTGACTAAAATTGTGATTATTAACCCTGCTGAATAATTACCACATTTTATGTACACATTAGAGTCCCAAGCATGGACCAGAAAAGAGACTTCCCTCCAAGAGCTGCCCAGAGAGCAAGAAGAATATCTGACTAAAGTTCTGCTTTAAAAGTTCCAAGTTTGCAAGTTTTAAAGGAGTCACAGCTTCCACAGCCAACTGCAAACTGGTCTTCCAGACCTCACAGATAGGTTAAAGAAAACCTGCTGCACCTGTCAGCAGAAACATTCAAAAGAAAATTAAAAACCATACCCCCAGTCCAATGTGTTGTTCTAAATAATGATTTTTAAGAAAAATCACATTATTTTCTGGAGCCTGACTCGTGATTTTCAAACATTTGAGGTTTGCCAAACTGCTGGTATAAATCTGGAAGCGCTCCACTGACGCCACTGAAACTGCACCAATGTAAAAATGGCATCAGGGAGAACAGAAACAGGCTGAGAGAATTGGACAGCTGTGACCACTAACACAGGCTGCACATTAGGAAAGATCAAAGACTAATTTTTACAAAACATTTTGGCTTGTTTTTTATTTTACTGAATTAGGATAAAACATGGCTCACATTTGCTCTCAGTAGCCTGACAGGCTAAAAATTCTTCCCTGACTTTTGGACACAGCATAACACCAATGGATATTTAGCCAGCTATTTTCCTGAGAGGTATTTTTATCTCCTGTTAGGAGGCTTCAATCACTCGAAATACAAGATTATCTTTCCTCCCAACTGCATGACTGTGGTGAGGATGCCATAGCTGATAAACACAACCTTCTGGTCCAAAGTCCCATCCTGCTCCTGGACTTCATTATTCAGAAACATCCCCATCCTCTTGGCAAGGGGAACAAAGACCAACAATAATGCCTCTAAAGGTTAAACACATGAACATTTCGCCATGTTGAAAAAGGGGAGGTAAAAAAGGCATTGGAGAGCACTACAAATCAGGGCAACTGACTGCTCAGCAGAAACAGAGGGCAAAGGGTGGGTGCACCATTATCCAGCAGGGATTGTGCTCTCCAGAACCTCTGTTCACACCCATCTGCAGAGAAAACAACCATCATCCTCAAAAGCCCCTCAGAGCTGGCAATTTTTAGGCACAGCCTCTGTATCAGGAAATGCCTGATCTTGGCAGCAGGCATGTTACTGATAGGAATGATAAACCAGCAGGGTTATATGAACATGTTTCTCTCCAAGGCCAGAAGAAAAGGAAAGTTAAAATCTCCAAGGCCCTTTTGAGGGAATAATCATAAAAGCTACAGACTGCATTTCCCGTTTTTTCTGTATCACGATTAAATCTGTTTCTAGCATTGCACCTTTAAGAAAGATCAAAGGGAGGCGGTGAGGGAAGGAGGTGCACAATGACTTCCACTAATTGAAGCAAGCTGAAGCCTCCAGCACCTTCTGGGTTTTCCAAAGTTTCCCCCTCTATCTCAGCCTTTCCTCTGCCCTCCCCTGCGGCCTCCCTGCCCCAGCCTCTGCAAAAGCATGCAGATGACTGACACTACAGACAGAGATGCCTTTTATAGCTGCCTGGGTGCAGAAGCAGGAACAAAACCATCCCAAATCTCAGCATAATCACTGGCAGAAACTCACTGCAGTTCTTCCATTGTTTCACTTCCCTGACTCCTCTTTTCTGTCTTGAAGAAAGGACATCCAGGTTTAGAAACTCTTAACAAGTGATGTGTATTAATGCCAGGAACACTCATCCCAGTAACAAAACCTATCAAAGCAAAGCTGTACTGGGAAAAAAAACCAACCTAGCTTCTCAGCATAACTGTATGTGCAGCAGGAGTTTTTGCCAATCTCCTCCTACCCTAGACCAACCTAATTAAGCAGCTAGAACGTGTAGTGTAAAGATAACCATGGCATCCCAAGTGGGGCTGTGTAATAACCTGACTGACTCTGGCTGAAGCACGATAACACCGAGAGCATCGTGGATTCTGCACCCAGCCAAACAAACACTCCTGGATACCCCTATCCTCACCATCTACCTTCTTCAGCGTCCCTCCTTTCTTCTCTCATCCATCTGTGCCTTGATAATAGGCTCTTGGGGAACTCTGGGAGGTGCTGGCTTCACAGGAGGGGCTGTGAGCCAGGGTCTGCAGCCGCCTCTATGGAGGCTGCATTTCCATCCTCTCATCCCTTGTGCATGAGCAAGGAAGAGAACTGCTTGTAAATGCCTCCAAGGGTCAAGTGCAACTTTGCCTTTGATGCTTAATAAAGTTTTGAAATAAAAACCACCATGTAAATGTTGTTCTTATTATCAGGTAGGTGTGCTCTGGTTTTCTTCCAAGCTGCTGAAAGTGGCTGGTGCTACAAGAAAGTCTTGGATGTTCAACATTCGACTTTGCAGGGAGTAGACTGACATAAGAGCTTGGCACACAGCAATGAAAGAGGATGCAATCTGATTTGGCAAATTAGCCCCTGGGATGATGCAGTTGCCATATGTACCTAGGTGCCAAATTTCAAATGGAGCAGAGTGACCTGACCCTGACCTTTAGCTCTGAGCGCTAAATTCCCTCTCCAGGGAGCCTCTCTAGCCTGAAGCGTGTTTCAAAGCTGTGAAGAGAAAAAATGTATTCACCTGGGGGATATTTACAGCAGAACATTTGTTTTCACTTATGCTGAAATCTAAGGAGAGTTTTGGTAGAGTCCCTGCATGTCATTCATTCCATCAACAGGTTTTGCAGCTCTTCTTATGCAGGTGTCTGAGCCCTGTGCAAGTCTCTCTGGCTGACCACAAGTATCTGATGAAATCTCTGTTCTAGATAATAATTTTCTCAATTTGGGGTTTTTCAAACAGAAGCAAACATTGCCTTCTTTCTCCCTGTTTACCAAAGACACTGCAGGACAAGATAAGGAGGCCACCAGCTACAAAATTCACCATTCTTAATAAATACACTCAAGAAGTTTACAAGAAGTATTGTAAATAACTTAGCCCACACTTTCGAGAAGCTAAGTGTTTTGTTTTGTTTGGGTTTTTTTTTTAATCATGGCACTGCAAACAAGTAGTTAACTTGCTAATTAAAAGCAATTGCCTAATGGGTCATCTGGCAGCAAGTAAGACAGGTTAGAAGGAAGAATGAATGTTAACTAGAACTTTCTGAGCATCAGACCAGTGTTATGATACCCAAAATACAGGTATGGCAAAGAAAGGCAAAAGAAGGCAAAGCAAAGGTTCAAAGACAAGGCAGATTAGTTAAAATAGTTACACCACTCAAAACAACTTTAGACCTTTACAGATCAGTTCTGTAATGAATTGATTCATCCATGGACACAAAGCCAGAGATCATCTCAAACATGCCTGCTCTTCTGGAAAGCAGTGTCAGTTCTAGAAACAACTGCCTTGCTTTTGCCAATGCACTCAAACACTGATGGTTTGTAAACTCACCCAGACACTCTTTCAGACAGGTTGGCATGAAAGAGATTGTGGAAGTATTCAGAGCAAAGCTGAGAAGAGCTGCATGCAGCGTTATGGGCCATGCAGTAGCTTTGGGAAAGGCAGCAGTATAGGTGAGCCAGGCCTCCCTCTAGTCCGCTAGCAGAAATACATCTTTATTTCAAGGAACTGAGTCACTTCTGAAATGCACCATTTGTTTAAATTACAGGAAATAAAGGTTTACAATCAGGGACGATCTTGGCAAACCTTGCTAAGAAAAAACAATGGTTTGTACCATCTGCAGAACCTGATCTCTGGAAGGCTGATACATCCCTAAAAGCAGCAGCAAAAGATGAGAGAAGGATTTGCTAAACTTGTGTTCCTATCCAAGTTTCACATAGAGAACATCTGTTTGCACCCAACAACATACACAGGCATTTGATAAACACTTTCTTGATTCTCACTTCAGGATGGCTTTCTAGCTCATACAAAATGCAGCACTGCTTTTTATATAATCTCACTTATTTCAAGTACCATAAAACCAGGCATGAAAAAAGCAAATGTTTAAAGATGCAAAGTAAAGCATTTAAAAAAATCTGGGGAAAAAAACACTTTGGGTTGTCCACGCAATCCTAGTTTAGCTCCCTTTTGCACACATGCTTTGGTTGTGTTTTGTTTTCAAAATCTGGCTCCCACATTTCCTCAGCAATCCCTTCACAGGCTCTGGATCCCCAGCACCACATCAGGCCCACACCTCCAGCCTGCAGCACCTGTCATCCTCTTCCACACTGCTGGATGCCAGCAGGAAAAGCTGCAAGTGTAAACGGATGCGCTTTTGCCATCTACCATATTCACTGCTCCAGATACTTGCTGGCAGCAAGGAGAACCAAGTGGAAGATCTCACTCTGCTGAAGTGTTTCAGCTGAAATTCACCCAAATAACTCAGTCTGAAGAAGACTCTCAATATGGAAAATTCACAATGACAAAGTCTGGGCAGATTGTAAGCATGTAAAAACAGGGCTTCATGGTATAAATTGTAGGATAACCTTGACATCTGGCTTTCCTTCCCATCCTGTTTACAGGAGGGTGGAAGAGACCTCTGTGTTCTGTGACTTTGAGCAGAATGAAGAGAACATGTCTCCAAAGCTATTCCAAAATAAACAAGGATAATTTGTGTATCCAGGATGACAGCAAAGCTCACCAGTGAGAAGCTTTGAGCAGAGAATGAAGTCAGCTGCACATGACAGAGACAAATGCTGTTTCAAGGAAAAAAATTTTGCAGAGATTGGACAAGACTTTCCATGCTCATTTTGCCTATAGAAAATAACCCTGAACTTACAAGAAGACACTGAGAGACAAGCATCTTTTACCTTGCCTTGGCAGCTTCGGAAGAATGCTAGGAATAAATCATAGGAACAAACAAAATCACCATAAAACCCCCTTGCTGCATGACACAGACTGGAGCAGAGGATGTTCTCAGACAGTGATTCATGAGCAATGCTCCTGAAACTGCTATTGTGTCATTTCCCAGCACCTCCCAGTTCCTACCAGCAGGCTAAAGCAGCAATTAAAGAAGGGGGAGTGCTCTGCAAGCCTTCCCTGTCTGTACCAGGCCCATATCCAGCTATTTATTAGGTAATCCAATTACTGTGATGTGACCTCCCTTCATGCATAAATGTCTAGCCAGGCTGCAGGACAGCCCATCAACCTGGGTGTTTTCCTTGGGACACAAGCTTCTGTTCCTCTAATGACAGAGTTTGTTACAAAACAGCCACTGCACACAACACTGCACCTCCTCTGCATCTCCTCCCATCACTTTCCAGCTCTCTGGAGAGCCCAGCCACAGTGGGAACAGGTTGAGACCAGTCTCCAGCACCCAGCTCTTGGACCATGCTCTCTTCCTTGCAGCTGAGAGGAGCTTCCCACTGACTCCTACAGACCTGCCTCCTTATCCTTCTCAAATTTACCTCAACGGCAATGCCACAGACAGCTGTTAGATCTTCCAGGTCTGACAGAGCCACTCCTCACCCTGTTGGCTTATGGGACCCATAAAAGCCCTTGGGACCCCTTCAGAGCCCATGCACACTCTGCCTTCTCCCAGCTACATGAGCTACCTGCAGGGGGACAGCCTTTTTGTGCCCAGAGTATCCTTGTGAGGATGTGGTCCTTGGACAGAGCTCCTGGGGGCTTTGGTACAACACAGGAGTCATTTCCAGCATCACCAACAGAGCTATCTTTGGAAATCAGTGACAAAGCTGCACTACTGACTGTCACAACCCAGGAAAGTGACACTGAACAACCTGGATTCCTGGCCAGTGTGTGAGGCAAGTCCCTGTTCATTCTCCATTTGAAATAGGCTTTTTCAAAGGATGCAGGGCTTTTGCTTGGAAATAAGCCAAGGGAGGACCTTGGGCTGTATCCATTGACCTCTGATGACAGAGATTAGATAACAAGTGAATGGAAGTACTTTCAGCAGTGGTGCTGTGTGCTGAGAGACATAATAAAGAGCATGTATCATGGCAATACTCAGCATATGTAATTCCCCGGAGACACTACCCAGGGAGAAAAAAAAGGCTTTGGTATGTCCCTGTTTGTTACACTGATTTTCCTGACTTTTCTGAAGGAAAGAATACTTTCCAGCTCACTCCTGCTCTGAAAAATGCTACACCCTCTGCAAACTCCAGAAGAAAACTGCAGTTCTTGATGCTCAAGGGTCACTTCAAATCACCCTTTATTTCCTTTGATTCAATGTTTTTCACACTATGCTTTTAACATGAAATATCTGATAAAGGAAGAACCAAAAGTTAGAGGCACAGGAAAGGAAGATAAGCAGGTGGAAGAGCAGGCACACGCCTCTGGCAAGTGAAAATGATTAATTCAAAAGCACTAAGGGGGTTTCTACACGGAACAGATCACAGCAGCCTGTCCACAGGTCTGTCAGGGAGGGCTCACAACATCCAAGGCACAGGTACAGAGCCTAAAGCTCCTCTCCTGCTCTGTCTCCTTCACCCTGTGCAGGCAGAGGCAGCAGCTATGAGGACATAGGGATGTCTCTTCCCTGTGTGAAGCTTTCCTGAGCCCTGGAAACACCAGAGAGGCCTTGGTGGAGCAGCTGATGGGGACAGGAATCCCAGCAATCAAATCACAGCGGTGGCTTCAATGCGATTCCCCAGCACTGCACGAAAGCCACCAGCAAGGATTACCCAGGACAATTTAATTATGTGTGAAAACAGCTGCAGAGCTTTATGGGGTTTTAGGGTTGTTGTTCTTTGGATAGGAGGGGGGAAAGGAGAGGGAATCAGACATGGAGTGAGCTGAGTGGGACCTGTGATGGCAGGAAAACACCCTGCCATACACATGAGCTAAAGATTAAGGGCTGATATATACAAAGCCAGTTTTTCTCAAAGGCTCTGCTTTTTCATCACTTGTCACCTGGAGTGGGGTCAGTGTCACCTGCACCCCACATCCCCAGTGCCACAAGAGATGGCTGCTCATTTCCTGCACACACCTTTACCCAGAGCAAAGCCAGCTTTGCCACTGCCTACCTGTGCACCCATGTTAAAAGAACACGATGGCCTAAGGGACAGAGAGGGACATTCCTGCTGAGACTAGCTAAATCTTGGTCATACTTAAATGAAACAGGATTTTATTGCTGCCTTTGAACAGGCCAGAGATTCACCCATGAGAATACAGTGCCTGGAGAACAGAAGGTCCAAGGAAAAACTACACATTGTCTTTTAGACCTTTTCCCTCCTTGATTCCATTAAAAGGTCCCCATGCCTTGTAAAATATCTGCAGAGGAAAACAAACCCCCACAGAAAATACTTCACTGGGTTTTACTTTCCTCAGGCACGATGAGAGCTCATCAATGCAGTCTGTAAGCTGTTTGATTTAAGGACTCCACCAAACATGTCTCACACAAAAATTACAATACATATGGTATTTGTCTGTTTTTGTTTTTATTTCAATTTTATTTCTGGGTCCTACTTTGCTCTGTAAGTTATTTTTCTTGCATGACAAGCAATATCCAGTTATTCATGCGCTGCCTTTTTTGTTTTAAGTTTTGACATTTTGCCCAAATTGAAGACAGCAAGATGCTTCCTAGAGGTTCTCCTAGCTTCAGTGAGGTCTCCCATACTTCTGGCTTTTAAAAACTAGTACATACTAAACCTAATACACATAAAACCAAGGCACAGAGTTAGTGACACCAGCCACAATTTCCATTCCACGTATGTGCATGTTCTCTGTCTATGCACAATGGTGCTTCCAACCTGAAAACAATGCATTCAAGGAAAGAAATATGGATTTGTGTGATGGGATTTCCAACGCAGCCTCAAGGACTTTGCTATCCCTAGACTATAAAGAAAGTCCAGAGAACAGAATGCTTAACATCTCCAGCCTCCTTTGAATTCCCAGCCTTACTGAACGAAGAATAAAGAAAGCAGGAATCCACTAATTAAAGAGAAATGGGGCTTATTTGTCTTGGTTTCTGAAGTCACAGTTCTCCACTTCTGAAAACACAAGTTTCTCACCAGTTCTTTTCTGCCCTAGGGCTGTGACCTAAGCAGCTTAAATGATACACAGATTTTGGTCAAAATCTGCTCCTTATTTACTGGACTTCAAATGTGCAAGCAATTACTGAATGGGTCTCGTTTATTGAATAAAAGTATTTAGGCATTATGTTTACAAAGGCCTAGAAACATTAAAATCTAGTGAAAAACAATTACTTTTACAGAATACATCTGCAAGCAATATGAAGTCATTTTGTTTTTGTAAATTTCTCCGTAATAGACTTATTGTTGATGTGGAAAATGTTCACATTGCAGCAG
The DNA here is from genome assembly GCF_027579445.1 of Ammospiza nelsoni. Classification (NCBI taxonomy): domain Eukaryota; kingdom Metazoa; phylum Chordata; class Aves; order Passeriformes; family Passerellidae; genus Ammospiza; species Ammospiza nelsoni. Next base: position 6,624,657 of record NC_080650.1, on the reverse strand, counting down.
TGAATAATTTTGAAATGCCAAACTTAATAAAGGAGAAATTATTGCAAATAATATCACAGCCCTTAAAGAAAAAAAAAAAAAAGCCAAAATACCACCGGTTTCCTGACTAGTCAATCCTCTTCAGATTGGCAGAACCTCTTCAAGCTAATCAGGAAGAGTTAGACAAATAGTTACTTTATTATGGAGGCTGTCAAATAAATCAGAATCTGGCAAGCAACTGTTTTTGAGCCCTGCAGCCGGGCTGGCTTCCTTTCCTGCAAACCCAAGGCAGTTACAACAGACCCAGGGACGTGTGTTTGTCTGCAGAGCAACGTGGAGGCTTCAGGCCTCTAAACAAAACTTCTCCCAAATCTGGGCCAGCATTTTTCTTGGCTTCCTCAGGTTTTGTTGTGGAACATGGCTGAGAGAAGAAATGTTTTCTAACCAATTAATTCAAGTCACTGCTGTTATTTTTAATGGAGAGCTCTGAAGCTCAGCTCACAAAGGGTAATGAGAAAATAATGTTTTAAACAACATCATCAGAGGAATTAGGCCATGGGCTTGAACTACATTATCCAGTTCTCGCCGCAGAGTTATTCTGCCCCCCCAATGTTTGCTCTTTGCAATGGCACGCTGAATGGGAATTGTGCCTAAGGTACAGGCCTGGGACACAGCCACAGCTGAAGGTCACAGAACAGCGAGTTTCAGCACTCAGACACAAGGAATGGCTCTTGTGCTGCCACAGCCCCAGCTCCAAACAGATCCCAGTGCCCCTGGGCTGTGTGTGCTTGTGGGGGAGTGAAAACCGAGATCTGGTTTGAGCAGGGCACTGGGGCACAGGCTTCATCCACTTCTCACAGCTCTCCAAGGATTGAAACGATGCAGAGGAGACTTAGGTACATGATTAGCATTGCTCTGCCAAATCGAGTAACATTGAAAGGTAACAACATCACCTTTCCTACTTCTATTCAATCCTTTTTGTGCTGTTTATCTGCCCTGGACAACATTGACTTGAAAGGACCACAAGGCAGAGGGAAGGCAAAAGGGAGACAGGGTAGGGAGGGAGAAGAAAGTTTGAAATTATAAGACAGAATGGATTTAATGATCACTGGAACTTACAGGCCTGTTTGAAATGTTTTCAAGCACTGCTACTGTACCAAATATATTCACCAGCTGAACAGCCAAGAATTGTAGCTGGAAACGGCAAAATTGCCCAGGCAAGAACTGTCCTTCCTCCTACCTCCTTTACATCCATGGCAATGCAAACTGGCAGCACTGACAAATCAATTCAACACCGGTGATCATACAGACTAAGAAGGTGGTGGGATATAATAACTTCTGAAGCTACAGGATGGCTTAAAAAGATCTTTTTTTTTTTTTTTTTTTTTTTTTCACTAGATCACATTAAAGCAAGTAGCACAGACAGACTTGCACCTGCTTCCAGATGAAAGTGGTGCTGGTGCAGTGCTATTCTTAATATGAATTAACTTCTAATATACATCTGCTTTAGCTCTAATTGACTTTATAGTGCTACTAAAAATAACTGGCAGGCATACTTCTCTCCTTCCCTGTGTGTCAATATGGATTCTCTCTTATGGATCCTAAAATGCAACACTTGCCATAAATACAAACAATCACTAACTGCATAACATCCTATATGTAACATATTTTTGGTTTTGTGGGGAAGAGCCACAGATTGGTCCTTGAAGGCAGCCTGTCTCATAGAGAAAACCACCAGCAAGAGATTGGCATCTCACAGCCCAGGGCCAGCAGCACGGGCAGAGCAGAGGAGGTGCCACTGATGCTGTCAGACAAAAACTGAGAGATGGGAAAAGGACAAGAAACTCATGTTTCCCCCAAAAAAAGGGAGAATAAAAATACAAGGATAGGAAGGAGACCTTTTTGGTAGGATATATGTTGTTTTATGGGAACAAGCTTGATAATCACAGTACAAAAAAATCTTACTTCCTTCAGCTTCACCTTCTGCAGGCAGGGTGAGGTTATCTACAAATTTAAAGGGGTGAAAATGGCTGCAGTCACTCAGTAACTGAGATGTGAGTGTCCATAATATATAGTGACATGCATAACACATGTTGGTCACTTCAGCCACCTTTGTGGCAATTAATAAAAAGAACAGACACCTTAAAATCTTTGTTGGTTGCCAAAGGTTACTCTGTGCTTTTATCCTTGCATGATACCTTAATTGAGTTTATATATGAATGGGATCCCCTTCCATTTTAGGCTAATATTCTTTTATATTTATAATATTCAGGATAGCGACACATGCTTGATTACCTTTAAAACACTTATCATGATTCCATTTAAAAATAAATGAATCCCATTTAAAAGTGACTTGTCCCCATCTTCTAGTATTTATGGACAAGGACATATGGGGCTGATTTCCCTCATTATTAAGAAGCACGTCTGAGGCTTAAATCATTTGAATTATTCATTGACAGCAATTGGGCTACTCATACAAACTCCTACTTACATGAGGAGTCCCACTGATAGACCAGTCAAGTGGATGAAGATGGCTGAACAGATTTTGGGATGCACAGAGCATCCACAGACACTGCTGACTATGATTAGGGTGAGGAGCACTTTTGAAAATGGGTCCCCACCTCCACTAATTAATGTAATTTAGCTGAGACTTTCAGCATGGTTGTTCTGAATGAGTTTTTCTTCACAGGTCACCATGGCTGAGGTGCTGAGGGGTGATCAGCAGCAGCCGGAGGAACAGGAGTGACTGTGCATCAATTACCTCAACAAAACCCCAGCCTGTCAGCAGACATTTCTAGATGTTACATGGGGCTTCCCTTTGTGCTGAGGGTTCACAGTGATCCTGAGAGCAGCCACACACGAGGTGCACATCTCTGCCCAACCTGGGCGGGGAAAGATTTCACCAAGAACAAAGCCAACTCTAAGCAAATAAAGAAAATCTCCAACGAAGAAAATGCCCAACTCTAGTGTGAACTCTCCTCTTCCTGTAATACTGAAATCAGAGATGGATAAATTAACTGCATTGCTGAGCTTGGACTGTATCAGTCCAAATAACAAAGGCTGCAAGCATTTAAAATTCTGCTATAAAGAGACTTTCCAGCCTATCACAGACTACTGTGCTCTCTCCACCTCAGCACTGAAGACCTTGAGCTAACTGCAAGCGTGTTTCCAATCAGTGCAGTCAGTGAGAGAACAGGAATCATCCTTCATGGAGAAAAAGAAAAGTTATTGTTATTCTTTGCAACGTTTTCTTTTTAATTAAAAAGACATGTTTCTTGCTCTCCCCAGAATGAGCCAGAGGAACATTCGCAGTCGTTTTCAGGTCACATTATATTGCACATATTGCAGCTGATTTCACAGCTATGTGGGCAAATTACTATTTTTCAGCACAACTGAATCATTATCAAGGTAAAAGCAGACAGTGAGCACCACCAACACCTAGAGGTTACAATATATTTTAGGAAAACATGGTCTAGCTCTTGGAAGAAGACACTTTCACATTTCAGCCATTCCCCTCTTTCCTGCCCAGCCCCAACTCTGTTCCCCAGCATATCCTGGACTTTGTTCCTATATGTGATCTTGACGATAAAGATATTTTTTTGTTTCTGTTTCCCCCTAAGAAAGGCAAAAAAGGTTAGGAAGTCTTTAAACTCTCAGTTCTTATGGCTGTTAATATTTCACATTGCCAGCAGGGAAAGGAATTAAAACTGCCAGTAGCTATCCAGATAGATTTTAAAATCCCCTTCCCTCCCCCTTCTCTCTGCCTCCCTCAGCTTCAGAGGATATTTTCCCCGCAAATTGGTTTTAAATTAAGGAAGGTGATGAAGGCAATGTGCCGTCTCAGCATTTTCCCAGGTGCACTTAATCTAATTTCATTAAGGAGATCAGGACAGATGATCGCTACAGTTGAAACATTAAGTCTGTCCATTTTTGTATAAAAAAACCATTAAGTCTGTCAAAGTGTCGGCGGGTGGGCTGTTTATTATTGGAGATGAAGGCACGCTTTGCTTCCCCAATAAACTGTCAGGAGTAGTAAACCACAAATTAAGTCAGCTGCTGCCAAACATTTAGGCAAAGATCTCCAACTAATTTTGACACAGGTGTGGCAAAGGCCAAGGAAAGGCTTGGAAACCTTGGAAACTGACCTTGTTATGTGAGATATTTCAATCTGACCATCCAAGAGTGGAAGACTGGGCATCAGTGGGTGTAATAAAGACCTGCTGATGCTTCTGACATCCAGACACAGAGTTGATGGGAGCTGTGCTGCACCATGTGCCCGAGAGCACAACCTGCAGAGATCACTTTAAGCAGATAAGAACTCATAAAAGCTTCATTCAAGCCACTGCTCTGTTTTGAACTTATGCACAGCTTTGACTGCATGTACATTCCTCAGACAGTCACAGAGGTATCAAACAAAATTAGAGCAAACTCATGAACATGCAGAAACTTCCTAAGACCAAGAGCTGTAACAGGAATCAAGTGAAGCTTTCAGATACTACAAAACCAAACGTGAGTCATTTGGAGAACATTTTCCTTCTCAAGAAAAATGCAGCTGTGTAGAAGTCAGTATTAAAGACCGTCAGGAAACGTTAAAAAGTATGAAGTATTAACTGGAATTACACAATCTTTAAGGTACACACAGAGAAACTAATGATGACTAATATGGAATCAGAAGTGACCTTCTAACTTGAATTTTGTGCTGAGGGTAAAGCACCATGTTTGCAGATAATGTGCTCTGAGGATCAAGGGTGGGCAGGGCAGAGGAAGGTTCATTTCCCACTCCAGGGGCAGCCAGGAAAGGAACAGAGCCCACTTGAGCTTTATCCTTTATTCCTGCCCAGGGGACACAGTGCTGCACACTGTGCCCTTCTGTCTTAGGTACCTAACCTGGCAATTGATTTTGTAATACAGGAATGAGAAACTCTGCAAGCCAAATGAGGGCCTGCAATTGTGGCTATTGGAGCATTGCATCCTCCAGAATTCTCATCTCCTTGGCATCTTTACGATTAATTATACAATTCGATTTAATTAATTGAATTGCCTAACTCAGTTGCCAATTCCTATCACCTGCCTGCTCTGTTATGTTCTATCTGATCACCTTCCAAGGAGCTCCTGCCATTGCACAGGTAGCCCTTTGGACTCAGACTACCCTAACAATGTTATAATGGTTTTCTTTATGTGGGCAGACAGCTGTACACAGCTGCTCTCTTCTCTGCTGCCTCACGTCTGAAAAGTTTCCTCACAAGGTCCCTGGTAAGATAAGAAAACGCTCCAGGATGGGGAACTGGAACTGGGAGATGTTAAACAATGGGGAAAGCAGGGAGCCAGGGACATGCTGACTGCCAGCAGCAGAACTGGTATGATCCTGTTGTGCCCAAGAGCTCTACACAAGACCTCTTCAAGCCCTTTATGTGAATTGATGATGGATTTTTTTTCAGCAAGCTAGAAGGCTCTTCTCATTGTTTGCTCTGAAAACTTTTGTACATTTTCAAGAATGAGTATGGGCACCACAGACTGTTATGACTCAGCTTGTTATATACAGACTAATGTACTTAAAATTTGAGTTTTTGTCTGGATAAGAGAAAAACACAAAATCTCAGCAGGAGGGGAACACATTGGTGCTGAAGCTTTGACTCTGTTTCATTTTTTTAACTGCGTTCTTGCTTTATTTAAATATAAAGGTCAAGAAGGGCTATTATTACTAATAATATTTACCAGAGCTGTAGATGAGAAGCACAACTTGGAAGGCTCCTCTCCCTCTGGAAGGACTTGCAAGGCTTGACTCAGCTGCCCCAAGTCTCAGAAGGAACCTTTGTGTCTGCTCCCTGCACATGGTGGGTGGAAGGAAGGATGGAAGCCCAGGCCATGCCAAGCCTCACCCCCATCTGGCATTTCCCAAAGACCAACTGAGTGAACTGGGTCTGCAGTGGGCTTAGAGGATGCTGTTTTTCTGATAGATCTATTAATGGAGAACGACTAAATAAAACAAATTCACTGAGTGGTGAATTTTTGTCTTCCTGTACTGGCAACAAGATTACATTTGCCTGTTTATAGCACCCAAATCTTTCAAGGGCTACAAGGTTATTTTAAATTCAATATTTTGATATTGTTTAAAAAGCAGATCTGTTTTTAATAACAACACACAGATTGTCTGTAAAACAGAGGCTTTCTTCCATTAGGAGAACTAACAGTCTTTACCCAGTTATTACTGTATGGGAGAGAGCTTTCTCACTAGTTTTCACTCTGTATCACTGGGTTTTCTGTCTGTCAGAAATAAACCTCAGCAGAAGCACTGATTCTGTGCATGTATGTGCATGCAGATGTGCAGCACTCCTGCAGGATGCCAAGCCTGCAGCAGAGCCCGGCCACACACTGCCACAAGGACATTCAGCACTGTGTCCACAAGCCAGAGCATCCCATGGCAAAAACCACTTCAGCTCTGTCTGAGGACCCAGCTGGGCAGTAACTGGCAAATGGAGATGTCTCACTGTTAGCCACAGCTGAGAACTGTCACAGGCTGAAGTGCAATGCTAACAGAAGTGCAAATACTGCCATGTGAAAGCCCTCAGCTCAATTCCATGTTTGATCGTTCCCTTCTGCTGCAACCACTATGAATCTCAGTATCTGGGAAAGTACCAAGTTTGATTTCTCAGAGAAAAGGACAATTGAATGATGGATAAAACTGGTTTGGGGACCTTGGTCTGGGTAGGCTTCAAAACCAGCAAATAACACATTACTTAATGGGGGAAATAAACTTCCAGCCTCCCAAAAACACATCAGATGGAACCCACCTTCTCCACTGCCAGATAAAATGTAATGAGCAGAGGAAGAGAAGCTTCCAGCAATAGCACTGGAGGGGGTTTTTCTTATTGCTGGGTAATCTCAGACACAAACAGAGTGACCATTCCTGCTAGAGCAACTCCAGGCCTCTCTTCATTATTGCATCCCTTTCTCCTGCTGCCTGAACTATGATTTTTCCTGTGGGCTTGTGGATATCCTTTCAAGGTCAACACAGCTGAAACAACAGTGATAATTTCATCCCCCAGATCTTCCATACAGTTTATTCTTCTCATTACTTCTACTCTTATCACCTCCATCTCTCACTCAAGCCCACAGTTCTCAGCACTCTCTTTGACTTACAATACTCCTGACATCAAAGTATTCAACCTATGTTTTAAGTCCTGTGTATCCTTGTTCTCTGCAACATAATGAGCATCCTCTGTTTATTCACATAGCTACACTCTTGGTCAAGCTACATCACCCTTTCTTTAATATTTTGTGTTTCCTTTGGTGACAGCAGATGTAACTGTGTCTAATGCCAAGGAAGAGTTGCTGCAAGATCATTTTCCTAATCTGTGGCTTTGCTTCCTACACAGCTTCTCACTTCCTGAATGGCAAACTATCACTCTTTGTGTTTTGACTCTTTCACAGCTTACTCCTTCTTCCCAACACTGCCATTCAGCACTGCTGCAAATTTCCATCTCTCACTGGTCTGACTCCATCACCCCCTTGGTAAACTTTCAAACAAGCCCCTCCTCACTGCTTACCACTGGGCCTTTTGCTACAGAGGATAACTTCCCATTCATGGCCATAAAGCTGCCTGACTTGCCCTCTCAAATGCCTGCTAAAACACTAATACCTACAAATATCCCCTTTAGAGTAATGCCTACAAAACCAAAGCTGGACAACAACGGGGCTGCTGGCACACTGAAACAGTGCTGCTGTCGACCCACTCACCTGGGTCCCTTCTCTCTCATCTCATCCTTAACCCATGAGCTGTTCTGTGCTTTTACAGCACGCAGCAGGATGGGAAGGCAGCCCCAGGCTGGGTGGGGGGATCACAGCCCCACCGTGCTGCTCCCCTCCCATCTATCCCCTCCCATCTATCCCCGCTCTCCTGCTGCTGCTGCCAACTCCCAGGCACCTCCTGGGACGCTGGGATTAGCAAACCACAGCATGGCAAGGCTGATTCACTTTGCCACAAGCACACCCCAAGGAACTCACTGGGCTGCTGCAGAAAGTCGTGAGAAAAAAATGACTTCAAAAGTTTTTGTCTCCACCTTGGATTTAACTTTGCTTGTCTCAGAAGTTGCTTGCTATGGCTTAAACACAAACTACAGAATGAATATACAGGAAATACTGACTGAACTTAGAAATACAGTTCCATTTTTGCACATCTTACTTAGTACTACATTAAATGAAGAATGCTTGATATCTAACCCCTGATTTGGAGAGCTCACTTTCATGGCGGGGCCATGTAATTAAGCTGACAACCCACAATTTCACACAGAGCAGACAGAAGTCCAAGACTGAAAGAACATGAACACTGAATTACTTTTAAAGAAAGAAACAGGCGCCTTTTTTAATGCAATCTTGAACACTGTTATTAAAAAAATGAGAGCAACATTTTGGAGTAACGAGCAGAGATTACTCATTCCCTTGTTTTACACAAGTTGACTTTTGGCTTTCTGCAGAACACCATTTAACAGAGCACATTACCAAGCTGCTAGCCACTTTTCACAGTGATGCTAAAGCAGGTAAGAGACAATAAGTGGAACTGTTGATGGTTTATATTACTCTATTATGTTAATGTTCACTAAAGTATGCCATAAGCTCTCTCATTACATGTGTATAAACCAATTCTCTGTGGTGTTATTCCTGTGCTAAATGCTATAACTACATAAATCTTGAATTAATGGAGACTTTATAGTTCCTGAAAATGAAGGGTAATTGCTATCTGTTAATGCTGTTGTTGCTATTAAAGGAAGTATATATTTTCAGTAACAATGTTTATGGACCGTGAGCTTCACATCTCAGCTAGTGCACAGAGCAGAGACAGTGGAATACAAGTACCAGACTGACTCCCTTTCTCTCAAAAAGCACAGCATCATTTCCACAGCTCCAGCAAGCAGCACTGCAATCCTCCTCACAGCTGCAGAGCCCAGACCAGTGTCCTTCACTGAGCACAGAGTACAGGAAACAGGATTTGCATTTCCATCTCGGGGAACGTATGATTTGCTAAGTTTCTCGCTTGGTTAAATGGCTGGACAGCTCACTTTATTACTTTGGGTATCTCAAACAGTTCTGTGAGAAGCACATGGTGACAGAATGATAGGTGTGAGAAAGTATCATCCCACTTACTTCCTCTGAGATTTCAGCAGTGATGCAGAAGTGAAAGGCTATACTTGGCCAGAGACAGTTCTCAGAAAGTAGATGGGATTGACAAGTCCCCTGCCTTGAGCTCCTCTTCTCCAATTATTAAAAACAGCAGCGCAATGTTTGGAAACACTCAAAATCTGCTGAGAAACTGTACCTTGCACTAAAGTAATGCTCCTCTTTCTGATACACTGTACATGTGACTGACTATGCTCAACTGCTTTTCTCCCCTGGAGCCCTGCACAAGGAGAAAAACCAAACCATCAGGAGTTTGTTTCTATTTTACAATGCAGTGAAGGTAAAACCTTAATTTTACCCTAACATCTATGTTTGAAAACATTAGGAGCTCAATAGCCCATACACCTATGAACAAAATAAATAGTGGATAATTACTAGCATGGTACAGAGAGAGAAGTAGGAGGTGGAAAATTTCAGTTTTGCTCCTAGCTCAGTCGCTGACTCAGTTTGTGCTTGTACATGAACTTTTTTTGTCTGCCTTCCTCGTGAGTTTTATGCAGGCAACACTGACCCACTGTTTATGACTAACAAAAAAATGTTATGCAAATCAAAAGTACATTAGTAATTCCTGCCCTGCCCTTCCTCAGTGCCAGCATGTGAAGGTGTACCTTGAAAAAGCTGGTTCTTGCTGACCAGGCAGCATTGCTCTGCAGCAGTGGGGAAAGAAGCCGACCCATCAGGTAATTTGGGAAGGCTGGTGCTGGGCTGGGCACTGTGCTGAATCCTGCACCTGGCTGCAACAGCCTGGAGCATTAGCAGCAGACACATTTTGCCATCACAGGGAGGAGGAAAATGAGTGCAGTCCCTCAGGACAGTCACACCAAAATTTTTACAGCTCTTGGTTGCATCAGTCAGGTTGAGTTTTAGACAAACACTGAATTCATTTCCAGGTGAGTGCAGAATGCCAGGTATCAACAGAGCAAGTCAAGCTCCCCGTGTTCCCCAACTGGAAGGCAATGTTGCACTTACATCATCCCCATGAAAGGTTTGAAGCATCTTCACTTCAACCCTGGTGAGTTTATATGCATGTGCATCTTTGCTGACAAGAAAAACAGCCCCACTTAATTCCTGAGACCTATTTAATAGGACTGTGTCATGTTTCACATCTCTGCAGATCAGGCAAGAGATAGAAAGATGATGATCTTGGGCTGCTCTCCTTATGAAGAAAAGAAATGTTATTATTAAGGCAGAGTCACCTTAAGGAGAAGGTAGGTGGGAAATAGGTGAGCCTAGAAAGTCAAATTACAGTTACAGAAATGTAAAGAAATGTCATATTAATGGTAAGGAACACTATAATAGCCTTTCGTTTGCTGTAAAGGACAGCAAGTTACCAGCCAAACACAATGCAGCTTCCTCTGAAGGTAACCTCAGATCCCACATTCTGAAAGCTAATCAATGTTGTTCAGATTTCAATTTCTTCTCTACAAGGTGAAGTCAAACCTAATCTAACAAACGTCAGTCTCAGATGTAATGCTGCTAGCTGGGTCTACCAGTGTAATTTAGATAATCATTAATAGCATAGCTGTATAATAAAACTACATGTCACTTACAACTTCATCTGAGGTTTGACTGGCAGATCTTTAAACAGTTTTCTAAGTGATTGCTTTTACTTCCTTTGATTGGGCAGTCTGGGAAACGTTTTAACCCCATGGTATCTAAGCTTTTAGGGAACAATATTTCACCCTCACCACCCCTGCTGTCAGCTCTGCTGCTGTGTAACCTTGTAAGAAAGAGAACTTGGGGAGAGGGGTGGTTTCAGCAAGTGACTTTATACATATATATTCACATAAATTTAAAATAATATGAAATAAAATAAGTACAGTATCTTTCATTCAACACGCAATGTAAATGTTTCTCTTCAATCAAGCCGTCGTCTCAAAACACAGCTTGCCATACTCCAAGAATATTTAGTATCTCATGGTATTTTTAAAAGAAGAAGTTGAAGAAACCCTGGCGTTTCTAAAGCTCTAACAATACTAACAAAAAGCTTTCAGAGGAGTCTCTTGAACTCGTGGTAACCTCTGATGCAGCTGGTGCGCTGCTGAGGACACAGGGCTACCTGAACTCAGCCTTTACTTGTGCAACGCTGATCCAGGAGAAAACTCTGTGCCACAGCTTCTCATCAATGAATGCAAGAGACTGGACAGCCAAAACAGAATAAAGGTTTGATGAAGAGCTGACCTGAGGCTGACAGGTTTGATCTGCCAGGAGCTAGCACGGAATGCTCAAGCCTTTTATATATTTGATTTTTAAAATCACGGTGCCACTGGTGCTACACAGTGGGACTTGTCTGCTTTCCTTGCAGAGGTGAACAAGAAATCCCCATACACAAACTACAACCTTTCAATGACCAATCTCTGTATTCAAAAGAAGGTCAGGAAAATCATTGCTCTGTGATAAATATGCATGCATCATGACAAAACACTTCTTGACAGTTACCACGCTGCCTTGGGAGGGCAGCTCCCATCTTCCAACTGATTACAAAGCTGACATCTTCAAAGGTTACTATATATAAAATATTGGCTCCTGACAAGTTATCAGTGGAAACTTCCTCTGAAACAGCATCAATGCTGTAACTCAGGTCTCACAAAATGCTCACATAATAATCAATAAAGACTATTATGTTAACAGGACTCTCTTTCCTCTAAATAGAAGCTAGTGAAGATCACAGAATAGCTGATCTGATGCTTTTTCATTCAATTGTAGATATTTTTAAATTTGACATGAAGACTGGAGGAAATGTTATTTTCAAATTCATTCTTATTGTGACTATCAGGGAATTTCCAAGCATATGAAATAAGAAAATTCAGTCTTACCTTATCGTCAATATCGCTCTCGCTGTCACACTGTGGATTAGAGAGAGAAAAAAAGATTTTGAGAAACACCTTCATGTATAGGGATCTTTTGCATCATCCTCTTAAATCTTTAGGATAGCTGTTTATGATGTTCACAGTTCAATGAAACACACTTCTGATGGCTGCAGCAATGCCTTTTACATTGCTAGCATAAACCAGATCCTCTCTTATACAAATTTATGGTATACTCTTACTTGGATGGGGGAAAGCAAACTTTAAACAAAAAAGACAATCAGTGATGCATTATAACAACCACTGTAACATGAATACCACAACAAAAAGCATGCCTTTTTATCATCCCAAATCATGGAATATATAGTAACAGTTTTGCATTGCTTCACCTTGATAAGCACTTTGTCATCTAACAAGGAAACTGTGAAACTGGCAATCAATTTCTAATTTAATGAGTGGAACCAAGAATAGTAATTAAAATACATCATAAATTCTGGTACATTTTTTAGTTTGAATAAGATCACGATCCCAGGAGGAAGTGTTTACTTAAAGAGTTTTGTAGTGCAATCTCTCTCAGGCTCTGAAAATGAAATGCTCTCTTTTCACAGCACAAATGATGGAAAGATAACTTGAGCACTGAGCATTTCAGGACATGCACATCTTGCTGGCTGGAGCTCAGAAGGATTTACAGCTGGGAGCAGCAGTAAATCTCTGGGGGTGTGTTGTGCTGACAGAAGTGGTCAGTGTGTTCTGGTGCCCAATGGGAATTTTCTCCTTCAGCCAGCTGCTGGTGGGGATGGCCTGGTGGGTTTCTGTAACTGGCAGCACCCTACAGAATTCACTGGGTCAAAAGAGGGGGCTCTGCAAGCCACCAGTGGCAACCTCCAAATGTGGAAATGGTCCATGAGAACGCACATGATTCAGTGCCATGAATGTTAAAGAAGGAATAGATCTGTTTGGTCATTTTGTCCAGATTTCTTCCTGGAGTGGGCAAGGGGGATCTTTCCTGTCACATTCTTTTATCCTCAAGTCACACAGCAGAAATTTCAGCTTAATTTTCTGCTGATTTATGAGAGAATATTTAATATCTTCTTCTGCTATTTGAACCTTTTATTTTTAAATTCTCTGAAACTCACCAAGCACACAAACAGCCCCGATATATTGGAGGAATCTCCCACAGTGATTCTGCAGTGAAGAGTGCTCAGCTTCCCAACTGACACCTTATTCCCATTTTACTGCAGTGAAAATGCTTGGTTTAAGGAATCTGTTTTTCTACAGTCTTGACTAAGCAGAACTCATTTTCTTTCAAAAGGAAACAATTTTACACTGCCCCACATGATCCACAGCATGTTTTTCACAGAGAAATCTGACTGTTTAGCAGGATGTGCACAGTTCTAATTGTATGGGCAACCATTCTGGAAAAGAGAGAACCTGAAGAAAAATGGAAGAAGTAATAGGATACGGCCTTGCAGGGGCCAGGAGCTGTGAGTGGGGAAGTTCTACAGGAAAAAACAGAGTTAACACCAGCAAACTGCACAAAGTCCCAGCCAATTGCTTTGCAGTAGGCAAGAACATCAGGTAGCCATGTCTTTAGTAAATACCTTGCCACAAGCCATTTGTGCCTTTTTTGTGACTTTTATTCTGTCACTGACCTTTACGAAAATTATTATACGAAACACAGTTTCTGTTGGATTTTTTTTTTCACAAACCAGAAGTAAACCCAATCCTGATAAATCACCACGAGCAGCCATCTGCTGACTTCCCTAAACCCGCGTCACGCAACCACAAACAATTACAAGTGTCTGCTCTGGGCTTGGAATGGGACTAATTGTCCATCACACTGAGACATGCTGGAACAGGTTTGCTGGGCCAAGGCTGCCCCAGTACCTGCTGCATCTGTGCTTGCCCAAGACAGTGATAATTCATGCTGACAGAGCAACACACTCATCACACCTGAGCTGGGCTGGGGGAAGATGCAGCCACAGCAGTCCACTTCTGATTATTTACATGCTCCTGAGAAACACTGCCTTTCACCTCCACCCAGCTCAAATCAAGCCCTAATGCTACAGGGACTGCGCATCCCCCCAAATTACTGGCATAATGGAGTGGGTCACAAGGACCTTGTTATTTTATCCTTTAAAGCCTGCCCACACTGAAGTTACCATTTTAATCTTGGTGCCCATTCACACAAACACTCATATTTTAGAGGCAGAATGTTTTGACTCTGTGATTCATCGTTCAGACTAAAGCATGTTACAGCAGAATTACACCTATTGCAAGAATGGCATGAAAATAAGTTAGCACACTCAGCCAGGGTTTCTTTCTTCAAATTGTATGCTTAGGCAATACCAACACAAATTTTAATTCTAACAGGGGCTTAAAAATTATACACTGCAGTAATAAAATAGCCAAATAAATTAAACTTTGAAATCCATTGACTAGAAAGTATTCAAAATTATCACTTAATCTTGCCTATGAGTCCTGGTTCAATAAAACCTCAGTACTGTAAACATTACCAAATTTAGCTTAAAAATATTTAAGATGTAAACTATTTTTTTGAACTTTAGTAACCATTATTATTCAAATAAAAGGTAGTATTTTAGTCTTGTCTGGTTTTGTAACAAAACTTGTCTTTCTAATTCTTCCTGCATTATGACGTTAAAAAAAGACAAGAAGGTTTTTCTTGTTGAAAACAGATTTTACCTCCAAAATCTGTATGCCTATAATGAGTGTAAAACCCTCTTACAGATGGTTTACATTACTAAAAGGTGCAGAACTGCTTTATTTAGGTGCCTAATTTTGCTTTGTACCAATATGCAACTTTGTCTCATGTAGATAAGTGAAAGTTGCAAAAAGCCAGTGAACCATCAAATCCACATGCTAGATTTTATAAACAGACATATGAATGAAGCAAACATCTGCTCTCTGAGGATACATTTTTCCCCATTCAGGATCTGTAAAGACTTCATAATTAATTGCTTTTAAAATGGAAAAGGCAGCAAAGAATTTTGTTTCATTTTAGCTTACATCTTCCTTACTTTAATCACGATTGCATCAGTCTGGAAACTGCAGAAGGCAGCAGGGCTGTGGATGTGAATGTGGCTGTGTGGACACAAGAGCCTTCAGTGAGGCTGTGACTGCAAGATGAGTGGTTTTAAAACTGCATTTGTGGCAGTGAGTTGCCTAATTTCTTGCTTGCCTTGTGAAAGCAAATCCTCTGCCCCCTCTGCAGATATGTAGGATCACTCACACACACACACTGTCCTTTGTATTGGTTCCTACCTGGCTTTAAACCACCAAAACACCTATCTTAATCCATGTGAGAATGTTCCAAACTGGCCTACAGGATTAGAGATAGTGGAGACGACTCAACACATTGATACTTATAAAATTTGGATTTCTGCTCAGCATACAAGAAAATAAAAACTTGAGACTCACGGCTACCAACCTATGCTAACCTCCCACTGACTCTTGAGGAAAATACAACCAGCTTTGGTGAAAAAGACCCCAAGCTTGAGAATTCCCACAGGTTTTCTTTGTTTCATGTAAAAGGAACAGGCTCCCACACTTGCATCAAGAAACAGGAACCCAGAGGCTGCTGAACGAGCAACAGCACAGAAAAACCAACGCCAGCAAAACCAAAGGGCCCAGACAGAGCTGTGAAAAGCAGAAGCACTGCTGACCCCTGTGCCTCCCCTGGCCGGGGTGTGCATGTTGAAAAGCCCCGGTTTGGCTCAGTTTTTGTGGGAACTCCTTCAGCCTCACACGCCTGCTCTCCTCCAGCCTCCTCCTCACCCCTGCCTGCAGAGCCCCGGCTCAGCACAGAGACTAAAGCAGGGACTTCCATCCCTGGGATGCTGGGATGAATAATGCACTCATGGGAGAAACTCTGGTTCAGCCACAGAGGATTTGCTGTGTCTTAAAAGCCAACTTATCCCGAGTGAGGAGGAGGAGGAGGAGGAGGCCGTGCTGCGAAGGCTGAGGCCACCACCCGGCCAGGCTCACCTCCCACGCTGCTGTTGTGGAGGGACAAAAGCCCTTGTCAAAACAAAAAAAAAGTTAAAGAAAATGTGGAGAATGGCAACTGTTGAAAGCAACGGGGGGCTCATTGAAAGACAAAAGCTTCAATTACCTGGATTTTTCTAAAGTCCTGTTAACACTCCTGGTCTATAAGCAGGACTGTAAACAGCCATTGTACAGGGTTCATAAAGGCTCCTAAAGGGATTATTCACTGGGTTGTGCCAATTGCATCTCAATTCCACCAAGAATGTTTGCAAAGTCGACCCCTAATTGCGCAGCTTTTTGGAAACAAGTTCTTGCAGTGACAGATTCCAGTGGGAAGGAAGCCTCCCACGAGGTGAGGTTCAGCAGGACAACACAAAACTCAGGATTCACAGATGGAGTCTATATGTGTGTAGACTGGGCCTTGTGGTTTCTCAATTTTTGGACGCCTGGGATGAAATCTCTCTTTACAAGACCCTTTCCAACCAGGCAATGAGCTGTGATGCATTCCATCACCTCCTTCTGCAAACCACCTCAAGAGGGGACAAAGATGGACTTATGGCTACTGTAAAACAGGCAACAGCATATTTGACAAAGGACCTTCTCTTACTGTTAGACTGGCATCGAGCTCCTTACAAGCTATATTAAAACTACTATTATTCTCATTATTTTCTGGTGAGTTTAGGAATCAGGAGAGTGTCCTTCAACTCTTTTCTTACCCCCAATGTTTTAACTACTACATCATCCAGCTTTTCTTCACATAATAAAAACACTGCATTGATTAACTGACATCACACAGTCATGTGAACTGTCTCATAGCACGAATAAGAGCTTCAAGAAATGAAAACAAAACCAACCAAGTCTCCTAAGACTGCAACAAGACTGGCAGTACCTGGATGTAACATCATGATGGGTGCAGAGAAATATGGTTACTTCAAATGGAGCCACTTCCTCCAAGCTTTTGAGAAGTCACCTCAGCTTATCCACACAAACATGGTTACCTCCTACTTCACCCAAACTCAGTGGTTTTTGATTTAGGTTTTGCCTACACAGTCCCAAGGCTGTGGGCCCTGTTGTGCCAGACACGGCACAGCACAGGAGTCACTGCCCAGACAGCTGAGAGAAAGGCTTGTTTTTTATCTCTTATACCTATAGATACTATTTATATTATGATTAAGCAGAGGGTGATAGACCTCTAAGCTAGCCATGTGAAGAAACAGATCCCAGCCTGGAGGGACTTGCAATCTCACCAGTCTACCTGCAACTACAACTGTCTGGGGAAGTGCAAAGCTGAGAGGAGAGGAGGCAAAAATATTAAATACACTGCCTATAACACTACAATGAAAGCTGGCAGGGTAGAATTTGCGTGTAGAAAGTGGCACAGAATATCTGAACAGTGCAGACACCTATGCAGCCTGCACACCCACTCCACAGCCATGTTACCGCTATCTTACTATTTCCAACCATATTTAGTTACTGAATTTTCTTTTAATAGCAAGGCTTGGGGAAGTACTAAGCTTAAATCCTGGCTTGTTAATGTTTCTTTTAAAGGAAGGAGTAAAATCAAGCCTGTTTTTAAGAGCCCTCCCTTCTCCATGCCCTGTGAGCTGACTTCCCAGGAGCAGTGGCAGCGCGTACGGATGCGCGCTTGGATGTGCAGGGGAGGGTGTTGTTTCCTATTAAGTCTGGCATCAGATTCATGTCTGCAGGGGCTTGCTTAAGATGATAGGAAGAGAGAGTTTTATCATGAGCCAGACTGACAGAAAAGCTTGCTAATGGGACTTGAGGCATACACAGGAAAGAAAGTGCCAAAACATTAAGCTACCGCCAAGTGTCAGAGGGCCACTGATTTATTGCAGCAATTTTGCCACTGTGTCCTTTATAAGGTCCCACAAGTCCTTCCTCCTGGCAAGAAGCTGTGAGCTGCTGCAGCTCGGGGAGAAGTTTAGATCCAGAGCACAGAAAGTGTCCAAGCGAAAGGCGGGGGCCGGGGGGAGGACGGAAATCGAATGTTGACTTGAACTTGCCCCAGGCAGCAGAGTCCTCTTAGCTCCACTGCCTCCCTGACAGCTTGATGAAATGAGTCAGGGCCTCCCCATGGCTAGACCAGCTCAGGCTTCCAAGTGCCGGGGTAGAGCTGTAAGAAACAGATTGAGCCTCAGGGCAGCAATTTTTTTTTTTTTTTCCCTTTCTCTCCTCAGCATTTGGCTGGGGGAAGGGGGAGGTTATGAGCACTACAGATGTATAGGCTGAGCCTTTGTCTGCAGAGGGGGAGGGCGAGGGGGAGAGAGAAGAACAGCAAGAGAGTATTAGCTATGGCAGCTGAGAATAGCCCAGAGCACTATAACTAATTTTGAGGGGCAGTGATGCATTGTACGGGCTATGTGCTGTTTGGTCTGAGGGGGCCCCTGTTGTGAAGCAGCAATCAAGAGGACATTTTGTTAAGTGACCAACAGCTGTCATCTGCAAGCCCAGAGTGGGGAAGGAGGGAGCAAGGGGAAGGGAAAAGGGAAAAAGAAGAAAAAAAAAAAAAAAAAGAAGAAAAAAAAAAAAGAGCATTTGTCCCTTGGAGGCAGAGCACATTAATCCACCAATCTGCCACAGCTTTAACTCTAAATGTGCCTCCAAAGACTGGAGCTCCTCTCCATCAACCACCCAGAGAGATGGGCACCTCCTGCCCTGCTCCAGCCTGCCCGATGCAGGGAGCTTCTCTACCTCTGTGGGTTGAGAAACCGACGCTAAAAATACTGTTTAAGTCTCTTTTCATTCCATAAAATTGAGTTGATCTGCTCCAGCTTAGGGTCAATCCCTCAAGGACTGTTTTTTCCCCCTTCCCTTTTTCATAGCACTCATAAATTAATCAGGAAGACCCTGACTAAGTCATTTCATGCTGTACAACATAAAAGAAAGTCCCCTGATGATCCATGCAAGGATCTATTAAAAGCGGGAGGAGGGAGGGAGGGAGGAAGGGTTAGGGAAGAGGGAGAAAAGGGAAGGGGGGGAAGGAAAAAATCTCAACCTTTTTGATATTTTAGGATAAAAGCTGGAGGACTTTGTTACGAATTCTAGCCAACATCAAAACACCTTAAATAATTCAAAGAACATGTTAAAGGGAAGAAACTGAATGTTGCTCTGATGTTCAGTTGATGCAACGCAGAATATTACCCAAAACAGCACAGCCTGTTAAGGGAGACAGCAGCCTTGAGCATTTCAGTTCTTTAGAAAAATGTCAGAACCTGTAAAAATCATAATTTCCAGCAACTTTTTTTTTTTTTTGCATGATATAAACTCAGCGAGACTGAAATGTAGGTTTCTGACAAGCTGTTAACAAGACAACTTTAGAAATCTGTCTGGAGCTCTCAGGGAGATGGGCTGCCATTTCACTGCTTCGAAGAAGTTCATGACATGACAAGCAAAAATCAGGGAACAGAGACCTAAAAACCACGGTGTAATTTTCATTTGCTTCTGTCGTGAAAGAATTCAAGCAGAAATATTAGAAGGCTGCACAACTAAAAAAGCCAGGAACTGGAAAATCATTGCTGCGGTTTGACAAGCACATCTTTTATGCTGAAAATGGTTTTCTTTATTATTATACCTATACACAGGAAAGCACTTTGGAGAAAAAGGGATAATCACAAATTATTCCTTGAGATCTACAAAATAAGATCTACAGCTGCCTGCTTTCCATCCAAGTCTAAAAATTACCTGGTTCAAAGGAGAGAGTGACCAACCCATCTTGAAAAAGCTCTAAGAGCCACCAAATTTCTCTTCATTTCCCACATCCTTGCCCTTCCGCCCAAAAGGAAAGGTAAAAAGATCTTTCCATAGTGCAGCCTTTTACTGGAGCCTACACAGATGAATGCTGCTACCTAAATGCTTAATAAAGACACATTCATTAAAAATAGAAAAGTCAGCATCCAATGCCATCTACACACAGGAGTTTGGTACCACACTCAGGAGAGGCCTTCTGGCTGGTTTACCACATTATACCTCCTAGTTCAGGCCTTAATATACCAGTAGAGTGCTTTGCCATAATTTTTGGATGAATTAATGATGCTCTCTTCGGAATCAATCCATTCTACTCAATGGTCAGTAAAAAGTAGATCGATCTATCATCTATCTATCTATCTGTCCGTCCATCCATCCATCCATCCATCCATCCATCCATCCATCCATCCATCCATCCATCCATCCATCCATCCATCCATCCATCCCCCTATAATACACCTCTTTCAATATCACCTCACTTTCTCTTTAATTATTTGGACTCATTCTAAGTACGTAGTGGTAGGCTGATGTAGCTGCCTGGAAGTCAATTTACTGACTGTGACTGACTCATTATCTATGGTTGCAGAATCTCAGCACCCTTGGGAAAGCTTGGGAAACCCAACATACAATTTTATGCTTAATTTCAGCCCATATTTGCCAAGAAGGAGAGTGATGGGACAGTGCAGGAGGTAATTTTCACTTGTACTGTCTATGACTACACCAAAGGGTAATGTGAATTATGGACCACACTTAGCCCAGCATTTGCAGGGATCACACAAATAATGAACTTAAGCTCTTTCTCCTCTTTCCTATCTCTCCTTGTTTCCACACCATCTCTGGTGGTGCCCCCACAGCCACACTTGGGTAATTGAAAGAACAGTGCCCACAGAGTTGAGTGGTTGATGCTGCATTTCACCAATTTACAAAACACAGGAAGCTCTGACAAGAAAAGGGATGCAGCCTGCTTCTCTTCTGAAGTGCTCACAAGCTCTTTTCACTCTTCCCTCGCTTGGGCATTGTGTCACCTGTCACTCATTTTCTTTTCATTAGACAGACACTCTTGGAGACATTACAGAAGCTGTACATGGGTTTTCACTAAGGAACCAGAGAAACGTCCATTACTTTCTAATTCTCTTGTTTTAGGCTATGACTAACATCAAGTGCTTGCAAGAGACATCTTGCCTTGCTGCCTCCTGGCTCAGAGTTACCTGGACCCTGCCCCAGCTGCTTTGGTCCCTCCTGCTCTCCTGGGAGGAGCAGAAACCAAGATGGGATTTGCAGTGACTGCACAGAGCAACTCTGATTTTGTTTCTGTTGGTATGTCCAACAGAAGAAAAATGGCTTAAAGCCATTATTTATAACAATGAGAGGCTGCTGCTGTTTGGAGAGGGGGTTATAAGCTTTCTCTAAAATTAAGGAGTTCAGGACTTAATATGGATATAGTCAAAAGCCACTTTAACCATAATGATCTGTCTAGTAATTCCCCATTTACTATAAACGTCAGTTTTGTTCTATTTGGATTGCAAATCTAGTCTATGCCATGTCCATGTCACTGTGGAGTCACCAAAAACTATTGGGCCAGCACAAAACAACAGAATTTATTTAAGTACCCTCCTCTAATGGAAAGCATTTAGTTCTTCTCAGCTATGTGATTCTGTTTGGGAGCTCCATTTACATATTTATTTAGTAGGGAACATGCATGGCTGTCTTCCCTCCATGCAGAACCATTATGAGCTGCAGGAAGCTGTTAGAGAGGATTTCAGCATGGAACTCAGGAGGAAAGACATTTCCAAACACCTCCCTATCCTGCTTAATGACAGCCACCCTCTGGAGTGAGGGTGATGGATTTCTGGTTATGAAACTTGCTGTGGGGTTTCTTACAGCTCATTCACAAGAATGCTTATTTTTTTTTTTCATTTATACATTTAATTTCTTGAGGTATATATTTACACACACATATTTTTTCTCATGCTGCCAACTTCTTTTCCTCCTTACTTCTGCCTTTAAGCCCAAATGGTGCAACAAAAGAACACACCAGGTTATGCATGGAGACACCCATCTGAGAACCCTAAAGTTCCCCCACACTTGCATTCAAATTCAAGCTGAAAGCCCAAAAATGTCTAACATGAGCACTCAGAAGAGGGGACTGATTTCAGAACCAGAGCTGACATGGCTCAGGTAGGAAGGCAAATTGCTGCTGTGCCTTAGGCTGGAGCTGGCAGGAGGAGGGGGCAAAGCCAGGCTGAGTTCAGGGGGGTTAAGCTGGGCTGAGCAGCTGCACACCTGGAAACACATCACCACCACTACCCTGGTATACAGAGTATTTAGAGCACTGTTTAATTAGGGATTCTGGACATGGAGAACAATGTCAAAGCACCTACTGTGTTCTCAAAATACATCAATTCAGTGAAAAAGAACTTCAGCTCATTCTTCACTTAATGAATATATGAAGGTTATGTGATTCAGCTGCTTTGTTTTGCCAAATGCCTTTAGTCACTTAAAGTCCCTGCTGCTGTCAGGGACAAGATTAACTGTACTTATATATAATTAATGTAATAATTAATGTTATTTAATTCCACTGCTATTTAACTCATAGCAAGGTTTATGTTGTTGTGGGTAAAAAATATAAAGCTTACTATAGCCACCATTAATGTCTGCATTATTGAACATTAAAATTCAAATCTGGTAAAATATTTAGCACAAGAATTGAGACATCTACAGAAGGCCTATTTCTCCAAGGAATCCAGAGCATGTGCTTACAGATTTCAACCACTGCTTTTAAAAGAAACCTTAAGGGATGGCTGCCCCACTCACCACAGGCAAACTACCCTGGAACAAAGAAATTCACCAAGAGAGAAATAAAAAGGATTTTAAATATGAAAACTAAAAACCACCTCTGCATACCCCCACACCCCCAATATCCAGCAGCTGTCATTATCATTAATACAATGCAAATTAAGACTACTTTTTTTTGTTCATTCCATTTAGATCTTAGAAGTATTAAAGTAGATAAAGTCTTGGACATGCAGGACAAGCATTGCCTAGGATATACATCTGGGCATCTTCAATGTAATCTAAGGAACATAGCACAGTGGGCTGTTCTTTTTTCACTTTGAAGGTTGCTGCATCAGCTGTGATGCACCAACCAGCTCACATGTGGTTTGCAGTCACACTCAGCAATAAAATGCATAAACAGCAACTCACAACAATGCTATTATTAGTACGTGTCCCTGCTGCATATCCAATAACAACAGGGGTTTTCACAGACTGCAGAGCAATCAGGTGTCTTTAAATATGCTTTAAAGCCTCTTCGTGGAGTGAGTGAGTGAGTGAGTGAGTGAGTGAGTGAGTGAGTGAGTGAGTGAGTGAGTGAGTGAGTGAGTGAGTGAGTGAGGGAAGTTCTTTTCAGAGTTTATGCAAAGTACTTGCACAGGTAACTGAAGGCTCAAGAGCTTCTGGGCAGCTTTTAGAAGCACACGCTGAGAATTACAGAACTAATAATCAATGTACAGCAAAAAATATTCTTTTAAATTCACACCTAATACTTGTTCATGAAGCAGAAGCAGTATTCAAAACAAACCACTGTGTTAGCTCAGCTGGCTAATGAATAATTGCCACAATTACAAAAACAAATCTTTGTTTTCAATTTTCAGTAAGCAGAGCTTTAGAAGAACAAACTGCTCTTGAAAGCATGATAGTTTTTTTTTTTTCCCTAAAAAAGGAAAGAAAGAAATCCTTCCTAGCAACTGCAATTATGATACTTTCATGTCAAATGAATTATATTACAGAAAATAAATCTTTCTAAGATGCACAAGAGGGTTATCTGGCTCCAGTCAGACTTATGCATTACTGGTTTTATATGTTGTACTCTACTTGATTAATATAGGTAATCAAATTATACTGCCTTCCACTGTGCTCTCAAATTCAAGGCTATAATGTTTTCAATGACAAAGTTCATAGAGTTGTATAAAAATGTACCTCATGCTGTACCAGCCCTTTATTGCTGTAGTAAAACACCATTTTCAATTTAGTAATAAGTGATATAAAACAGAGTGTCTTGATTGGCAGGGTCGTATTCATTATGCAGTGCCCTACGACACAGCACAGCTCCCCGCGAAAATTTAAGGACAGAATCTCCCACAATCTCAGATGTTGATACTTAAGGGAATTAAACGATTCCTTTCTCATGAGTTCTCCAAAGGAAGGACAAGAAATTGAACAGAAACACACACACCCAGAGGCGTGGATGGAAAGGAGAAAGAGGCAGGAATGGACTCATCATAACATCCTAGCTCTCTTGCAACCAATCCTACACTGTTGCTTCCCACCTGGAATAGGAAAGGCGAAGAGACAATGACAGAAAAAAAGGAAGAATGACACTCAGGATAGCAGCAAATACTGGAGAAATCCTCCTGGCTCTTCCAGTGGCCTGACCAGTGACCAGAAGAAGTGACTCTGAGTGTTTAACTTGAGGGGCCTTAATGAAGTTGCGTTATCAAGTGCTCTTCACTTTATGAACATCAGGATTCTCTAAAGAGCTGTAAATTAGCCTGTCAAAACCGGTAACATCTTAACTTTGCAGCTATCTTTGAATATGTAAATTGTAACCCTTCCCTTCCTTCTTCTCCCTTCCATAAATCAGGAATAATTTACCTTATCTGTGAACAAACCAACCAATCTGTGGATTCCACAGAGGCCAAGTATTCTGGTGAGCCTTGTCATCACTGTGAACACTATCTGGAGGAGCAAGAATTATAAAGCCATTTTCTGTTGAACTAAATGGCAGAGATATTGTCAGCTGGTATCTTTTCTAAGCATGTACAGCGAGCAAATGATATGATCAGGAAAGACAACTCTTGGAGTCAGGAATTAGTAATGTTATCTTAGTTTTGTTTCCTTGGCAACTTGACCTTTCATAATTTGCCCAAAGGCAAAATATGGGCAGCATATCCCTTTCAAATCATACCTCAATAATCTTCTGATTAAAAGCATCACCAGAATGTGGCCTTGCCATAAGATGGAGAATTAACGACTCTCTACTAAATGATCCACTGATGTTGAATCTAATTTAAGTAGCTTTGCAAGAATATTTAACACTTAATGATAGGCTCTGTATTAGAGTAGGTTTAATCTAGGATGCAGCCACAGATGTCATAAGAAGGAATTAATCAGCATTGCTTCCACTAAAACAGAAATGCAAAATTGCTGAACAGAATGTATTAGAAACAGATTAAAGAACTGGGACTTAAAACATAAAAGAAAGAGAGCTGATACCACCCTCAGAGAGCTAATTTTAAATACAGGAAAAACTTAATTCGCCTTTAACTGAGGAATTGGGGTGTTTGAAGTTACTAAAGAGAAGCTTGCGTTATCAAGAAGCAAAGAAAGGCAGATAGTCTTTTCCTTCATCAATTAAAAATGAAAGCCCAACCCAAATATTAATGCCTGCCTTAAAACCCCGGCAAAATGAAGTTATTGATGCTCTTGGGACTATGGCTGCATCCCACATGATGCTCTGTACTCAATGGAGTGCTGTGGAACTTTCATTGGTTTGAAAAAACTCCTGCCTAATTTAGATAAGTTACCTTTCAGAAAAGCAAATCTTGGGAAAAGAGAAACAGACCCTGTGGTTATTGAAATGTGTGCACTTGGGGGAAAATAGGAAATACTGTGTTTTACAGTTCACTCTAAATGCCCAGTACTGAGAGAACTTGCCCATCCAAAACTTTGTGCAAAGACCTACATTACAAAGAGTTGCTGCATCATTTAATTTATGTTCTCCCCTGTTGTTTGAGGACCTTGTGCTGCCCACGGGGTTTTTGCTGCCCAGTGTCTTTCATGGCAGAAGGCATTTTAAAGCATAAAGGCAGAAGGGAGCACAGAGCATCACTTCAGAGCATTCATACAGCACAAGCCATTACACTTCAGACAGTAACTCTCCTCTGTTCTTGATCTGAAGATATTCAGAGTGAATCCCTTAATCACATGAATCTTTAGAGGCACATGTCACGGATTAAAAATTGCATTCTTAAAATTTTTTAGTTACAGTTAACGTTCCTGGCAATGACATGGAAAACCTCAGTTCAGCACAATTTTCTCCTGAAAATATCAAGGTGTGTGCTGAATGCCTGATTCAACAAGTCCAATTCCTGATTTAGCATCATGGCTATTAAATGGGTTTGGGCTCAGTTGAGTGGCTCTTCCTTGAAAAATTATGAAACAATCCAGCTTTGGTGCCAATTTTCATTGATAGCCTAACAGAACGTACAAATAATCTCAGTGCTAGTTCCCAAAAAAACTTACATAAAGCTTTGATCTCGATGGAAGAATCCATCAAGACTTGCCATTTGTCTCCCTAATTACTCGCTTTGATGCTCATGGCTTGCAATCAGTGCATAAGTTACTGTCCTGGGGTTGCCATGGCTGCCAGCAGTGATGCAGAGGGAGCCCTGGCTCTGCACATCAGCCACCTCTGCTCCAGCTCTGCCTCCTGCCCCGGCTGCTCCTGCACCAGGGAGGGTGGGAATGTTCTCCTGTACCGAGCCAGAGTTAATAAAACAATTCCTGTTCATGTTACTGCAAGTGCTGCTGGTAACATCCACCTCACCCTTCTCTCTGCTGCTCATACACTGGAAAGCAGTGAGGTGCTCAGAAGACAAGAGTGCAGGCAAGGACTGGATTCACTTCCTAACTTGAGCCTTGATTTTCCTGACTCCTGGAGGACAAGAGTGACGCATCTTTCACCCCACAGTCCTGTTTTGAGAACACAGTGCTAAGAGAAAAGGAGCAACAATATTCATTTTTTAAAGTCGCTTTTAAGTGACTTCCCTATATTTCTACAACTTTCTGGTTATCTAAAGACCTTTCATTAAACCTCCACACTTCTTTTTGAACAAAGGACACCGAATAAGTAATGATGCATGATATACTTCAACGTCACTAGTAATTGCTCATTGAAAATAAGAAATGAGAAAGCACTTTCTTATTTGCTTATCTGATGACCTCTAAAGACAATGACACACATGATAAATCCACAGTGTGATGTATTTCCTCATTTATTGTATTGATCTGATTTAATGCAATATCTAGAAATGCAGTACTAACCTATTAAGTGTCAACAAAAGTTATATTTTGTTCTGAAGTATATTTGTAACTGAAGTCCACACACAAATTTTTGTACTTTGTGCAATTCTGTGAATTGCACAAAGTTCATAGAAGTTTTCAGCACAATCTGTTCTCAGAAATTTCCATTCTGAAAAGGATGACAAACAAATGAAATATATGAGTGGGAACCATCATCCTACCACATTTCAAATAACTAACCAAGGATGACTGAAAAATTCCTACAGCAACAACACAATGCTGCTTATTTTAGTTATTAGGAAGATAGATTACTTCAATACTCTGTTCCTGCCAAAGTCTTATGCATTTTTTTAAGTGTATGAACTCTAAATCTTTTTTGTTCTGAATACAGTATTTTCCTCTGGGAGGTATAGTACATGGTAAGTATGAAAAGTTAACATGTAATTAGCAGGGAAATGTCTAAGCAAATTGCATCATGCTAGAGTTAATAGAGGTTCAGATCAGAAATATTCCTCTGAGCACAGGCAGCAGGAATTACAAGTTTCTATCATGCTCAGTCACCTGAAAACCTTGAGGATCCCAAAGTTCCTGTATTCCAAACACCCTGGCCCCTCAGATGCTCTGCTGCTCCTTGCCAACCTGTGGTGCTCAGCACAGCTCCACAGGGATCTGTCCTGAAGTTTGGAAATCATTTGGACACAGCCTTTGCAACGAGCAAATGGTTGGTGGGATGGTGGGAAATGACAGCACTCAGATGCTACAGGACCAGGCTATAAATATTTACCCACAGTATGACACCAGGACACTTGGATTAGATGCTCTCTTGCTAATTTCCCTCACAATTAAATTCACTTATTTTACTCAAGGAGTGACTATTAAAAATAAATCTACTGCATTTTTTATTTTTGTAGATGTTGTAGTTAAGTCATGCCTGACAAGATGTGATCAGAAGCACTGCACAAGTAACAGGGTTGCATTTGTAACAGACAGCCCAGTGCAGTGCCAATGCTCTCTCTGAACCCATCAGTGCTGGTATCCTAAAAACTTCTATTTAATTTAGAAACAAATAGCAAGGAGCAAGAGGAGATTCCATATTAATTACATTTGCTTAGGGAAGAAGAGTCAATTTGGGCACAAACACTGAATGTTAAATTT
The DNA here is from genome assembly GCF_027579445.1 of Ammospiza nelsoni. NCBI lineage: Eukaryota > Metazoa > Chordata > Aves > Passeriformes > Passerellidae > Ammospiza > Ammospiza nelsoni. The sequence continues at coordinate 6,596,689 of NC_080650.1, read as the reverse complement.
CTTAAATTACACCAATGCTACATTCTACTCAGCAACTCTAGGACCTACATAATGACAGAAAACAGCTCAGTGAAGCAACAATCAGAAGAAGCAGAAATCAGAGTGAACAGATTAGAGCAATCATAATTGGACAATCCATAGACATAAGGATAGTAATTTTCCAAATGACTACTGATAGTGCCAAATGTTAAAGACAAGGAAGAAAAGCAGTAGGAGCTATTTTGAGACAACTGCCTGTTCTTTCTTCTAAAGAACACAACAGTGAGAGTTTGGATTCATCTCTCCAATACCATGGCTCATAGTATGATGTTTGTAACACACAGCACATGAGAGAGAATACATAAGCCAACATAAAATTCAGCATGATTAATATATGATTAGTTCACGTTTGTACAATGCTTTGAAGATGTAAAGCGCTAATTAGAATATCTGGCTTAGGCTGGCTGATGCCCCAATGCAATCCAGATCAGTAAATAAGAAACTGCAGAAGTTTAAACTATCTGCCCAAAGATTGAAGAACCCATGAGACATAAGGAAACACTTTAAATTTCAAGTGGATAAACAAATGTATAAAAGGGAGACAGAAGGAGCATTCAATGCCCCAGTGAACATATTTAAGATAGATAGATGAAAATATTTAAGACAGAAAGATGGAGCTCATGATTATTTGAAAAACACTGTTTTACCTCCCTCTACCATCACCAGAAATACTCCCATTGGTTTGTGAGATACAGAGATATCTCAGGAATCAGTAAACATTTGCTGAACTTCAAAAAATCTAATGGCCTTAGTGGAACATAAACAAATATCTTCCCAAGAGTTGTTCTGCAGTAATGAGAATGAAAAAAAATACTTAGACTGACATGTACAAGGAAAAAAAAAAAGATGTACCCTCAGAATGGAGGGTGGAAAAAAGGAATAAGCAAGAAATTCCTGAAAATCCTTAAATCAGAAAGTTTGAAACTGGACTTCAGTAAGGTGGTAGAGAAAGAAATCTCTATCAGAGGAACAGTATGTGGCAGGACATGTAAAATCATTTCCAGCCAAAAGGCCATCCCCGTACATCACTCTCGTGGGACCAATGCAGAGCCTGGATCAAACCAGAATGCCATCCAACAGAGAGATGTTGACTCTGCTACTGATCTGGCCTTTTCCTGCTTAATTAAAGCCACTGAACACTCGAGCTGGAAACCTGTAATCCCCATTAAAGTGCCATTTTAGCAGTAGGTGATCAGACCTTTCAAGCTACACTAAGTAATTATGCTAGCAGGAACCACGAGTAGTATAAATGTGGCCACGGGAAGGCTCTTAATGCCCAATCTGGTAACCTCTGAGGATTACCAGGCAAACCAGTACCTGCAGCCCCAGCCATGTCTGAATGGAGACTGAGGTCCCAGCTGTACCCAGGGCAATGCAGGGAGCTCGTGTGGCTCTAATCCTATAAAAGTGCCGAGCAAGATTGGGTAACCACATCTGCGGGAGCACGCCGTGGTTTGAAATAAAATAAAGATGAAATGTACCAAAACAGTAGGCACAAAACAAGGAAATACTCAGTGTGAATATTTACTTTTGAACTCCATTATGATGCAGAAATAGACATGGAGGCTCACAGAACAAAAATGTTTTTTTTTTAATAGAATAAGAAATGTGACCAAGGAAAGTCCCAGTAATACAAACCATGCAGAACTAAAACCACTTCAGATGAATCACAGTTGCTCTTCAAGATTAGCAAAATCTCTGTGAGCTGATGTCAAAAATAATATTTGGGGACCAGGGAAAGTGGGGTCCCCTAGTGATGCCCTGTGGTTGGAAGACAGATTGACACGATTCAGAAACCACATTAAGCCACTTATTCTCCAATGCCTGAGTTACTGAAAAGAACTGAGGCAGAAGAAAGACAAAACAAAGCAAACCTCCTAATTACTGTTAAAATGAAACAAAGGCACTTTCTTATTATGCAGGATGCACATTTGTCTGTAGTGGGCTCTTGTAGAGGTCTAGGACTATCACTCACATAATGTATGAAAAGATGTAATCCCTAGGTATATACAAATCTTTGCCAAGTGTTTTTAAGCTAGAGTCTGTAGCAACACATATTTTGCAGCAAATATTTAGAATGAAATATTTCATAAAGTACTTCAGCACTTCTTTGAGTGTTTAATTTATCTGACATAAAAGAACAAGAGTGTATAGCATTTTCCTGTAAGTGGATGTAAAATACGCATTGCATGGATCCCTATAATTAAAAAAACAGCAAATCATTGTCATTAATGCACAAGCAAGATCATAAATGAATACATTATTAAGTCCTACTGAATTAATGTTTAACTGCAATAGAGTTGAAATTGAATGAGGCAATTAATCAGAGTAAGAACTGGGAAAAAAAAAAAAAAAAGCCACATCTGTCTCACTTTGAATACATTGAGCAAAACGACCTTCAAAACGGCACTGCCAATCACACCACGCCGCCCACTGATTTGACAGTCTTGGTGCCACCACAGAGAGAAAGTTTAGTCAGTGTAACAGAGACAAGCTTTCCATCTGAGTCACTTCATGGGTACATCTCACCCTGAGGGAATAAAACATTATGTCTCAAGGGTCTTATTTCATAAAATCATGAATGTTCAGATGGTGAAGATCATGCTGGTTATAAATGTGAACTACATCTTCTCAAAGTCACCAGAAAATGAAACTGGGGGAGTTGACATACATTAATGATAATTTTTACAGGCTTAACACTCTTCAACATCTAGGGGAGGCTAAAAAAAAATAATGTTCAGAAGCTTTTGTTCCATGGATTGTGCTTTGATCAACTAAAATACATTAATTTAAATTTCCCTTCATCAGTTTTCAACTCTGTAGCGGAATTTTCTTTAATGGGTTAATTAAACTCCATCAGGTTCTTAACTGTTGAAAAGTCTTAGTTCAATTTATTTCAGAGTTTAAGGAGGAGTAAAATGATAATACTAATGATGATAATGACCCTTATGCTAGCTAAAGCTTTTTGCACTTCCCATGTAGAACAGTGCCTATTGTTCACCAGTCCTACCTTTGACAGATCGGTAGGGATATGTACTTTTCTTCTGTGTAACATATTATGAATATTAAACAATATTTAAAAAGAAAAATCCATTGGTATTTTTGTAGCAAGTTCTTAAGCAATAATTATCTTTGAATAAAGGGTTTTTTTTTCACCCTCAATGCAAATGAACTGCAAATTTTCCAAGCCACAATTGTTTTACTACATTGCCTTGATGGAGCGACTGGCACGAAGGTAAATCAGCATACTCCCTTCCCTTTCAGCAGCAATAAGGACTAGGCTCAGGATTTTCTGGTTAAAAAGAAGGGTTTCTCAGATATTCATTGATAAAGCAGCTAATAATTAGGGGTTAGGAAAGTTTGCCAGACAGCTGAGGAGTGGTTAACCTGTTCCTACACTCCTGCTGTAGGAACTCACACTAGAGAGTGTGTTCAAAGTCATCAAATCACCTTACAATGCACAAAAAATTTGTCATTTAGCACAATATATTGTTTTTTGCACCAAAAAAAGGCCAAGTCAGGCTATACTGTTATCCTTCCATTAACATTTTGCAACCACACGTTTGCCCACAGTGCAAGAAATGGGTACTGGAGGCCAACATGACTGGATCTGTAAAATACCTCGGCTCATCAGGGGGAAGCTGGGGTCTCAAAGTCACTGCCACAGGCTAGGAGGGAGGTCAGCAAGACTAAAAGTTCATTTCAGCTACTGTAGAAAGCCTGAGGAATACAGACCTCATATGCCTTCTCTCTGGTCCTGTTTATTAATGAGAATGGATCAGAAAAGGCCCTGGGAAGCATCAGGTCTCCTTTCCTGAGAGCAGTGACAGCTGGCATGTGCCAAAGCTCTCACTGGATAAACACTATTCCCTTGAAGGACAGGGAACAATACTCTTCCATATTTTAAGGGCATTTAAAAAATTTCCCAGGATGCATTTTCAATTTTTTCTTTGGATACCAGTGCGAGATCTAGGCATGAGCTGTGACACAGGGTATGACTTTGGAGGAGCAGAGCAGGATGGAGCTACTGCTGCTGGAACAGGACTGCCAGGTCCAAGACACCATGGCCTGTATTAAACCCACCACAACAGAACAGTTTATCAGCACCTAAACACCAAGGAGGGCACTGATAATGCCGCTACCTGCAGGGAGAGTTAACCCATCCTGCCTCGTGGGAAGATAGAGGATTCAAGGCTGAATCCTGACCTGATCATAGCCAGTGGTTTGTGTTTTGTTGTCTGTAATAGAAAGGGTGAGTGAGGAAGAAGGAAGAGAAAGAGGAGAACACGAGTGGGGGCTGCACTGACACACACACAAACCCAAAAGATAAAATCAACACAGCAATTAGGCTTCAACAGAAACAAGACAGTTCTTTTTGTTTTGGTTTGGGTTTTTTTTTTTTTTTTTCAGTGTGAATGTTAATTACCGTGCCTTACAGCAGAGATAACGAGAGGGTTTTACTGCCTAGCATTTTTCAAACAAAGACATGAAAAATTCATGAGCAGGGAAGACCTTGGTGTTGAGCTTCAGTTTTCTTGTCAAATATTTCAGCTCCGGAGGTCCTTGGGAAGGTTACACAGCAATATTCAAGTCTAAAGGATGCCTGTCAGCTGGATCTAAAAGGAACAGGAGTTTTATAGGCCACATGTGACCTTGTCAACGTATTTTCACTGGCCAACGGCATCTTCCAGCATCATTCACTCAGTTTACAATAAAAGAGAACACTGAAATGGCTGTTCTGCTAAGGGCACAGCACTCACTACACCAACCTGTCCAAAGCACAGCAGCTAAGATGGTTCATCTGGTATGAAATGCTGATGTCTGCATATTGCTCTGAAAACAGTGCAAATGTACCTTTGTGCTGACAATCAGATACTGGGCTCCAGGGAAACTTTGTCAGTCACAAAAAATGTATCAGGACTCTATGCAGTCCAAAATGTCACCTTTTAAATGGGAAGCAAGATCCCTCTATGTCTGGCATGGCTTCCAAGAAGATCTAAACCCTCTTTTCAAGTAACTGGCTTTAGACACACGAATGCTTTGCAAGTTGGCTGTACCTTTATTAAAACTCAGCTGAGGTGTTTTTTTCCTTAAGATTACAAAAGGAATTGCTGTTTGCTGACATGTAGGTCAGGCATAGATCAAGTGTTAGGAGAACAAGGCTGTTTAGTGGACTAACAAGAAACAAGTGTAACACAAAAGCTTTTGGGATCATGTGAAACTCCTTCACTTCCCTAATCAAATTCACCACAGCAGAAGCAGGAATTTGATGAGGCCTTCAAAGTCTGAACCGGTCAATGTTTTCTTTCCTTGTTAGCTTAATACAGAGAAACCCCTCAGGTGAGTCACTAAGAACCACTCTTCAAATCAAAAACTTCCCTAATGCGTGTTCCCATGCTTTTAAAAATTACTCTGCATCAAAATTCTCAACATACCACCTCTTCCAGAACAGAGTATTGGACAAAGACAAGCCCACAGCCTCACCACAGCCTGTGTGCTCTATCTGTGTTGATCTCACAAAAACACCACACATCAGTAGCATGGAACATGCTGCAAGAAGAGATGCCTGAATTGTGAATTTGAGGTAATTTCTTAGTTAATCTCACTTCCCAGAAAGCTTTTTTGGCAAGTGGACAGATTTAACATATGCTTAAGTCTCTGAACTTAGGCAAAAACCTCCAGCTAAAAATATTACTAAACAAGGAAAAGCCTCTCATAATCATGGCAGTGTGTTTAAGATCTCAGTGGAGCCAAAATCTCACAAATGTATACTCATTCTCTCCCACAGCACTGTTTTGAGGCTAGACTCTTCTTTAGAACCCCAAATTTCCTGATCTGAATGGTTTGCAGAATGGTTTGTACCTGTGGTAGGTTTCATATGTAACACCACATTGCTGCCTGTGACTCAGGAGCCTGGGAGGCATTTCTCTTGCTAGTGTTGGTGCCACTAAACCCAGAAGGGTTTGGCAGTCACAGAGGCACTTATCAGAATTTTCTAATAATGATACTGGAATTGGAAGGCAACACTTGATCAGGTTTCCCAGTACTGAGCCCTTAGCAGTAAAGCTGCAGCCCATCAGTTAAAGACTCTCAACACTCATGAGAGACGCAGTAAAAGCCCCAAAAGTGTCTGCAACCAAAATCAGGAAGTTTTAAGTTCCCAGGAACTACAAACCTCTACAAGCAGCAAACTCTTCAGTCAATATACTTTCTCCTTCACATCTGCTAAAATTTCACTCAACCATTGCCATCATATCTCTGCCTAGAAAAGAAATGGGATTCAACTTCTACTCTAAAAGCAAAATGTTATTAAGAATACTAAGTCTTTGTTTTACAATTAAGTGACAGGAAAGAATGCTAGCAGCTTCTTTCTCTTCTTTTATAAACTGTTGCTGATGAGTGCCATCCTGGCCTTTGAAAGATAATCTGTTGATGTTTAGAGGAAACACAGTAAACAAGAGATGAAAAGTCAAAGGCAAAGTAAATAAACACACTGGCTTCATCAATTCTGTATCTTAGCTGGGTGATAAAGAAAGATGCAGTGCATTTAACCTCAGCATGCCTCTCTCAAGCACCAACAGTGCCCTGTGTGACAGCCACAGGCTCTGAGCTAACCACACTCAGCTCCTGTGGGCACACAGCACTGCCCTTCCCAGCTGCTCTCTCCATCCTCTGCTCTCCTCTGGCTGCACTCCTCTCAGCAAACAATCTTCTCCTGCTTGGGACGTGTATTCTTGTTGCAGGAAGTATCTTTCAGAGATTTGCCTTCCTGGCAAAATTGTGAGGATGGATTCTCAGCTGCATTCTAAATCTGCTGGGAACAGCGAGTGGGGATAGACAGCTGATGTAAAATTACTAATTTTGCTTTTCTAAAGCTGACACTGTACTCACTGTGTCTTTTGGACAGCCTACACTTGCAAATCCCATCCACACACGGCTGCTTCAGTGCTTGGTAGACACATGGAGAATTCAGCACTGGGTGTGGAACATTTTGGAAGTTTCTGGTCCCAGTCTGAGCCTGACTCCAGCATGACTCTAGCAGAACAGTACGTTGTGACTGCTAAGAAAATACCTGGCCTGTTAAAAACCAGAAGAATTCAAAATCCATTTGCTGCTCTTGTGACCTGAGCTTGCACCTCCTCATCATGCAACACTGTGGTCACCCACAAATGAAAAAGAAAAAAATAAATGTACCTCTACAATAATTTCTGGGTCTGCACTGGGGAACAACAGAGCAGGGTTCAGATGTCCATCCTGCACTGATGCCGAGTTTCCTCTCTCTCTGAGGTTACTGAGATCCTGACCAGCTTCCTTCTGAAATGAGTGTTTGGGCTCCACCACTCACTTTCAGTATCAGTGAGCATGAATCCTTCACAAACCATTTTGTTTCAGTCTCCACTCCTGCCAAGCGCCTTCTTTTTCTGTTTGTTTTATATTCAACAAAGCTGTCGCTTCCCCTGCCTGCTCCTCCCTTGCACTCCTGTCTGTTCCTGCCATGGTGGGAAGCGCTGCCTTTCATTTCAGATCACCACAATGCTGCAGGTGAAATCTGTCAGATCACAGAGCAGCTCATGCACAAAGAAATTCTGACTAGAGAAAAGTGTCCTGTAGATTTTCATATCACTATCTCAGCTGGACCAATTTGTAGCTGGTTTGTGCTCTGGAGCTCCTCACTGAGAACATAATGGAGCAAATGAGGGCAGGTTTTGTCCATTGCTGCTAGCCCAAAACATTCATCAAGCTTGAGCTGCAGACCCAGCAACTGCAACTTTGCTCCAGTTTTAAATAAGAAAATGTCTCTATGTGAGTCACCAGCACTACCAGCATGACCAATTTGGTTTCTACTTTACCAGACATCCTGTAACTAAACCTCCAAGGGAGAAGACAAACCTAATGACTGTATATAAAAGAGTGGATGCCTCATGTTTTTCCCAGATTGTCCTAGAAACAGAGGGCTTGAGCTGAAACAGTGCTAGTAATGCCTTGCAAAAAATTAAAATGTTCTTGTATTCAAAAAAAGTAAACAGGGAACTTAAAGCTGGCCTATCATTTGCCATGGAAAAGGCATTTACTTTAGGTATAAGGGGGACTTCCATGGTACCAAACCACAGGTGCTCTGCTTAGACCTTCAGACATCTCTGCTTGTGCATTTTTAAATTACTACTCAACTCATTTATTTTTCTGGTTTGGGTGCAATCTACGAGATAAAGTCTGACTGAAGAGATAGAACTTAGAAAGGACAAATCCTTCACCAAAGAGGAGAAGATCTAAAGCATGTCTGCTCCCAGATTTCTTTCCTCTAAGAGGTTTATTTCTGTTTATTACTTACTAATATGTGCTGATATCTTACCCTGACATTTTAAAGATCTATGTTTAAAAACCGATCTGTCCCTACTAGTAATGCAAATAAGATTCACAGATTGATCTCCAGGGAAGCGTGTCCCTGTCCCCAAGACACGAGACACCCCGGCCCCCCTGGGGCCACGGTGGCTGCAGTTAAACCCTAAATAGCTGGGGCAGTTTCAGGTCCCAGCTGAGGCCCTGGGTTATGACTGAGCTCCCCAGCAGCACCTGCACGTCCCATGCTTGGCTACCACTCGCTCTCTCGCTTTCATGAGAACCAAAATTCAGCCTCCTACACACCCACCGCAAAGAGGAAACTCGACACAGACGCAGCCAAATCGATCGTGGCCAATGGCTGAGCAGAGGGGAATGTACCAGGCAAAGCCACCAGAGCAGTGACTAATCTGCTGGGTGAAACGTGGCCAACCTGCACCATCCTGAGCTGTGAAATCACGGCAGCCTCCATCCCAGGCTGATGTGCCCCAGAAAGCAATGCAGCTGCAGGGTCAGTTTTATCGTGGCTTGAGCTCTTTTCCTGCTGAGCTTAATAAAAGATGGAGAGTACTCAAGTGAATGAGGCATCTCTTACAGTGGGTTGGTGACTCATCTGGGTTTAGAAAGAATTCAGGGTTTTTCCTTGCTCACAGGCCTGTATTTCAAACAGTGTTTTCTTTTGACTATTCTTGTTTTAATTTCATCTGGTTTCCATTGAGTAAAATTAGAAGCATAAAGCTTAAACTATATTGTGGACTGGTGAAACATTCAAACACACAGAGGAGTTTGTATTGAATGCAGGCCATTTGCTGAGGCTCATTATCAGCAAAGCATCACCTAAGGAAGGCAGCCAGATTAACTGTCCTCAGCCATGCAACAGGAGAACATTTCCCTTGTCTCCAGCTGCCTATGTAGGATTTCTTCATTCATAGATGTAGCTTATAGCTACATATAGAGACTACTAGAAACAAGAGCTCAGAGGCACAGGTGGGCTGCTTTGCTTGTTCTGCATGTAATCCTGAAGGAACCTTTGAACATTTGACACTTGCTATTCACCAGCATCAGAAACATGGCAAGGCACAGGTAACACAAAAGGAAAGTATATTTGGCAACAACAGTAAAGGGAATAAAGCAGATTTGTTTTCGATATAATGAAAAATAAAGCAACTTTCTGGAGTTTAGAGATATGGTTCCTCTAAAATCCAGATGCTACATCATCTGCATACTGAGCTAAATAGTCTAAGTTCATCCCCACATTCAGATGCCAGAACCCAAACCCTAGATCCATGTAATTCACTGGAAAGGAGAGTGAAAAAGACTTAAATAAGAGATCCTATTCAGTATTACTGCCTTACTCATGTTAAGCATTACTCGGTAAGCTATGAATACCAACTTTCTGGCAAACTCATTTGAGACTTTACCAACCTGTAAGAATGCACTTGTGTGCATTCTACTGAACTTCTTCAGGGTCCCATTAATGGAAAAAAATGGCTGAAAATTGGATTCATTAAGCCCTGTAGGGAGCAGAAAACTCTTCCTGCTGAGAGAACTTTGTGCTGCTGCAGGTAACCATGTACCCATTTCAGAAAAGAAAAGCCAAAGAAGAAACCCAACACGACTGTTCAGATACTTGTCTCAGCCATGGCAGCACTCTGCAGGATTTGCCCAGCAGTCCACAGCCTAGCAAAGGCCAAAGGAAACATTCAGAAGAGCACCTGAGATGGTTCAGTCATGGTGTTTTTTTAATTTTTGTTCTATAATTGACATCACAAACCTGGAACCTTCCTACTAGCAGTGGAAGTTGGTCTTTTACCAAAATATTGTATCATTTCTGACATAAGAAGCATGGGAATTCACTGTAATAGAGATCTATATTCCCAGGCTGCTTTAAGATTGGGTTAGCAAACAATGTACGAATGCTGAACTATTCCAACAGATCTACTGTTCCCACTCTTTTGAGAATAACAGAAAAAAATGCAGTTAGGCAGGCAAAATCCTCTGTTTTCTATATGAAAAAAAACCCCTGTAATGAAGAAACACATCCAGAAAGGCTCTGGATTAAGTCTGAAAAACCACCCTATCAACACAATATAAACATTCTTGCTAATTAGGAAGAACTTCTTATCTATTTGGAGAGAACTAAGACTGTGGTCCACATTAGGAAGGATGTTATGCCATGATTTCCACATGGGAATGCTTTTTATTCTTAACAACACCACAACACTTGTTTAAAATGGTGTGACAAGTGTCATGGCTCTTAACAACACTCTGTAATCTGAGCAGCTGGCTTTGGGAAGGGGATGTGGCACCAGGAACCCGGGCGGCAGAAGCAGCCTGTCAATCACGGGCACATCCATCGCTCCATCTTTGCCATAACTCGCCCCTGCCCTGTTTTGAAAGAAGGGAAAGGACTGGAATCTGTTGTTTAGATGGTATCTGACAAGCCTGTGTAACATTCAAGCTGCTCTCCAGGGAAGCAGGGCTCTGGGATCCACCACAGCCATTGAGTCCCTGGGGAGAAGCCAGGCTGGTCCCTCACTGGGGTCACAGCCCTGCCTTGGCCACAGATTGAGAGGAGCCAAGTGCAGGCATACAGCTGAACTCATTATTATATTTTAAATGTTTCAGGAACCTCAAAAACACATTAAGTAATGCAATAATAAAACTCTCAGTGAACCTGTGCAATAAAATCCATCAACAGAGGAGATGGGTAATATAATCTTTTTAGAAAAAAAAAAATCCTCTGCTCCATGCCTGAATTACCTTGTGCACCACAAGATAGAGGATTTAGACTATGGCAACGGACTGAAATCTCTCTTCAGGGACATCCTTCTCATAATTGTACATTCATGCCTCTCTCCCCAGTAGTAGCCTAAATACAATTTACCGTTGCACACATTTTTATAGGGTTTCTGCAAATCCGCCACTTTATTACCACCCCGGTTATAAGGGGCCACACGGCAATTCCTAAGGGTTCACTAACTGAGCAAGATATTAAGCTTGAATAAAAAGAATCAAAAACGTCTATCTACAATTTATAGTTCTCTATAAAGGACCTTGGGGAACCGCAATTTGAAGGTGAAAAGTAAATGGAAAGCAGATTTCAGCTGAAAAATTCCATATGATCGATGGAAGACTTACTGAGAATTATCCAGAGAGGTTTTTAAGGTGTGCTAGAGGTAAAAACATCCAACTCCAAATTACACACAAGACACACAACATCCCGCTGTGGATACATCTGATTAATCAGGTCTATTCAGAGCTCGGTAACAGCTGCCTTCTTTATGCACACCTCGTGAAAGCAACCCTATTTTACACCTTTCTTCAGAAGAAAGAAAGGTAAAAAGAAGATTTGAAAACCCCAGTGAGAGCCCAGAGTACCTATCACTCTCCCATTTTTTCTGCAAGATCCTGAGGTGCAGGGGTGAAATCTCTGCTCTGAACCAAGCCATGACCCCTTGGGACTGGAGCAACTGACCTCACTCAGCTGTGCCCTGCTTTCCCTCTTGGTGAGTGAGGGAGTTTCAGATCTTTCACCATTTCTGTGTTTCCTGAAGCTGGCATGAAAATGCTATAGGAATGAAACCTATTATATCAGAGTTTTTTTCCTTCCTAAAGTTATAAGAACAATAACATAAAGTCTCTGTGACATCTAATTATAACTAGCAAAAACGGAGAGAAAAACTAGGCAGTTAATTATAATTACCTACAGAAGTTAGGAATAAATTCAAGTATTTAATATGAGCGAAAAGAAATGGAGTGTAGATAATGTGGCAGATGCATGCTCTTGCCAGACTCAGAAGGTCTGAACGTGGCAGTCCATCACTAACACCATAATACCTTGTAACACTTGAAAATCAAGATCGGATGTTTTAGTGAAAGATAAACTATCTCTAGTGCTCCAACACCCCTTCACGTTTGGCTGAGTGCAGCCCTCCTTGGAGCACATGAGGAACCAGGAATGGAGTCCTGATAAATGGTTCTTACTTCTGAAGAGAGGGGCCAAAACCTCTGCTGTCTTATTCCTCGGCTGCAAAGCATCCAGTGGTGTGCTTGGCCGACTGAATCTGTGGAATGGAATGTGCCTACAGGAATGAAGCTGCACTCAAATGGTTTTCTTCCCCTGATCCCAGTCACTGCTCCAGTACAGGATCTCGTAGGATGGAGGGATGGGATATTTCCAGGCAGTAAACTTTCTTGTTGATGAGAAGCAAAATATTTATCTCTGAATCTCTGGCAATTTTTGAATAGTGTCATAATCCCCAGAATCTGTGGAATCTGAAACACTGACATATGGTAATTAACCCTCTTTTCTTTTCATCTCTTTTTGATTCAATTGCACAGGATAAGTATAGTAATGCATAACAGGTGGGAAAATCTGTATTTTATTTATTTATTTTTTGCTTTGAGGTGATGGAGATAAAAATCATAGACTGCATTTGATGCAGAATCAAATGAAGACGTGGTGCACTCAGGCTGCTGTACATCCATTCTGCCATGATGTTTTTACTAGTTCTCCTCCTAAGGCTACTGTTAGGTGCAGGAATAATGGCTCAGAAGCTGGGCTGTGAAGGTGACACTCTTCTGCATGTGCTGTGACCTTTATGCTGCTGCTCTGGACAGCAGCACAGCTCCAAGAGTCACTTCCCATTATTTATGACAATTTGAGCCTTAATAAATCACGCTCAGAGACAGTGTGATTTCCCAGCTAAGGAAATGCACATGAGGAGGAGGTAGGTGCAATCAAATGTCTTGGGAGTCCATGGATGATGGGCTATTAGAGGAAGATGTGTGGGGAGGCAACCTTGGTTTTACATTGGCAGACTTTCAGTGGAGGTTTTTTCTGGAAATCACATTCCCTGCTGGCGCTTGGTTCGTCATCCAGCCCTCCTTCCTCCTCCTCCTCCTCCTCTCCCATCCTGCTTCCCCCCTCAGCTATCGAGGAGGCTCTTGGCAAAGACTGCCTCTAATATGTGCTTGCATATGGCAGAACATCTATCTGGATGGAAGCAACCACACATTAATATATAGCACAAATAATGAACAATGATTCATCCGAACAGCCTTGATAGGAAGGGCTGCTTTTTTCAAATCTGGGCCTCAGCAAAGCTTTGAAGGATAATTTCCACTAAAAATTGGATCAAGTCCATCAAGAAGAACACAAATCCCTGTTTCCTCCAGATTGTTTCACTCGATTCACTAAAATGTTTATTCTACACTCAGAAAAAAGTTGCTGGAATTTCTAAACTGCATTAAAATTAATCCTTTGCTTCTTTACAGTTGCCTTTTCCAGTGCTTCCTTTGTTCCAAGCTGGCGCTTACAGGACCTTTCATAACCAGCAGGCAATCACATACATCCTTCCTGTTTGCAGTTTTTACTGTACTTTACACAAACAAAAAATGTGGAACAGTCCAAAGAACATCTCAGACATCTGAGAAAGAAGAAGGTAAATGCTGCTAACAGCTCCCAGCAGAAGACAAGATGAGGATAAAGCCACCTAAAGACTTGAAATGGAGCTGCCTTATTAACTCACATGTACCTTGTGAAAATAAGCTCGTGGGATAACCCAGCAAGACTCACACAACCCCACAGTGCCCCTGAAGCACAGAATGCTCTGAAGGGACCATTCAAACACCAGGATAGCGGCCTTACAAAGGGAGGTGGAAATTAGCACACAGAAATCCCACACCAGATCATAAAAGCATTGGGCCTGGCACTTAGGAAAGGACAAGGCTTGCCCTACAGCATTTCTAACAAATTAATATGTACAACACCAGAAGCCTTCACTCCCTGCAGTGATCTTCAGCTATCTGGCCTGTATTAGGCTCTAATTCCAAGTGAGTTTTAATTAAGGACTCTTTCCAGTGCATACCTCCAGCAGGTTGGAATAGCTTGATTTCAAGGTACTGGACAGCCATGAAAAATGCTCAGTGGCCAGTGACACTTTTCTGTCCCTCTCCTCAACACATGGAGACCAGATTCAGACACACTGATAAACGTCCTTCCCCATCAGCTGACACTGAAAACAGACACCTCCCTCTGCAGCAAGAACTCCAGGATGGTTAACAAACCCTTATTACCTTCTGTGAACCTGTGTCTCATCAAAATTTAAGCAGACACGTTGTCACACTTCAAAAACATCCTATTTCCTGCCAATGAAACAGGGAATTGCTGCTTAATGTTCTCCAGCAGTATTTGTTATAGAGCAAGGAGCCAGCTCTGGTACCCTACAAACACACTCACCTCCCAACAGCCCTGTGCATCTGAAAATAGACAGGGCTCAGGTGTTTTTACTACAGTGCCAGGAAAAAAACCTTGTCTACATGAGCATTTGATTTTGTTAGCCCTGGTGCAGCTGCACTGCTGCTGAGAACAGGACAAAATATTCAAGCATGCAGGGGCCTTTAAGGGAAAAAAAAGCTGTATGGTTTTATGTACCTATCTGATACACATCAGTGGGAAAGGATTAGCTGATTGCTACAGCTTGAAAGAGAGGAAATACCTTTAGTTGCATCCTTATCCTTCTACCTACTGACTCACCTATCTACCTGTCTGGTGATACAATGGGAAAAAATACCTCATCATTTGCCCTTGCCCAAGCTTTGGCTGTGTGCCACACCAAAACATCATAAAAGACATTTGCTGCTCCAAAGCTAAAGAGGCAGCAGGGATTGGCCATGTGCAGGGCTGTAGAAGCTTTGAAGTGGAGCTGAAGGCTCTCAGTCCTGCCCTTCTAACAGACCCACCATCACCACTTCATGCCCAGTGCCTCAGAGATGGCTGCTCACTCTTTATGGGACAGCAGCAGCAAGCACAGAGGGATGGAAAGAAGCTTGATCCCAGGGTGGACTAAGCACCTGGATGGAAAGCAGCATCAGAGGGCAAAACTGTCTTTGCTCTTGCAGGACAGGTCCCTCTGAAATGACTTTCCCACCAATGTACAGGGTTGGCTGCACACAGCTACTGCTTGACCATCAGCCACTTGATGCCTGGGGAAGTGGTTGAATTGCCATCCCTGGAGATGTTAAAAAATGTGTGGATATGGACATGAGATCATGGTTTAGTGGTGAACATTTGGTGGTGGTGCTACATGGATGGCTGGACTTGATGATCTTGGAGATCTCTCCCTACCTTAACAATCCTGTGATTTCTATACTTTACTCTCTTTGGAGGAGGAGAACAACCCTTTAATTATGGAAAACACCAGTTAAAATGTCTTTGCAAAGAGGGGAAGAATAATAATGCATATATGTATGAAATGTTACAGTTGCAGTGGACTAGAGACAATTCTTTGCTAAGAGGCTGCAATGGGAACAATATGCAGTCGGGATGCCTTTTTCCTTTTTATTGTTTATTGCTTAAATGAATGATGTTCATAAGGTTTCCCACAGCCCCACAGAGTACTGATTGATATCAGTGCCAGCCACACAGGTCAATAAAGAGAATTTCTCTATTACCACAATGATTCATGAAAGTCATTACTCCCACTTTGACTCGCTTCCCAAAAAAATCTGCATGTAGCAGCACACTTGCCAAATGCTCTGTGCGTGCTCTTGGTGAAACTGGTGCGGGAATGGTTTTGTGAAACAGGACTGGAAATATTGAGAAATGTGGAGGGGACAGAGCACATGCAATCTCTAAGGATGATTTTTGTGCTGCTGGGCTGAGCAGGAGCAGCTGCACAGTGGGGTCTAACAGCTCCCCACTCTGCCACACCTCCTGCCATGAGGAATACAGAGAGAGGGGATGAAGGCAAGTGCCACTGAGGAGCTCTCGGCTCTGTCTCCAGCCCTGTTTCAGGATTTCACTAAGAAAAACCATCTCTACACAGCTGGAACCCAGACCCTGCCCACCACACCCAGCATCTCTGTCTGTCTCACACACACTCAGGCTTACTTTCTTTTTTCCTGCTGGCAGGAGACACCTTATCTAGAAGGTTATGCATTACTGCGATACATTTGCTTTTGAAGTACTGAGTGGCTTTTAGAGTCTGGCATTTTGAACTTTCAGGAGGAAGAATGTTACTCTCACAGCAAACTTTGAAGTCTGTTTCCTGAACACATTAACTGTTTACTCTCTTTTTCTCTCTCTTGGCCACTTTAAGCTCCTCTAGAGTAAACACAGTCCTCAGACCTGAAAAATCTTATCATCCGGGTATCAAGTAACATCCCAAACAGAAGAAATTAACCCACCTATTCAAAACACACACAGTCTGAGAGAGGAATGACACCACATCTGTAACAGAGGCCACAGTCCCCTCTTCACATAATTGTCATTTACATTCTATGGATGTGGCATGTTTTGCCAGTTTTAAATGCACATCATAAGAAGCAAAAGCTATCACCAAATATTCTTCCTTTTCCAAATCTCCTCAACACGAGCAGATCTGGATCTCAACTCGTCTTTCAAGGCCAAGCATTTTGGTTCCTAATCATCACCTGTATACTGTGGATTTTTAACAAAAGCTTAGCTGTGTGTTCAAAACCTACAACTGCAAAAAGAAAAAAAAAAAGACCACATCAAAGAAATCTTTGGCTGTACTTGTGTATTTGACCACTTCCAAAAAAACTAGGTCATAATTTCACATTCAGTTACACAATCACTAAATCCAGCAACAACTACAGAAGAACCTGATCCTGTAATTTATTCTATTCAAAACATAAGTTTAGGATAACAAAGATTCAGCCTGATAACTTCCCTCATTTATTGTAATTCTTTGTCATGAAAACAGAAACAAAAACAAGTTCTTTGCGTTAGGCTGTGTTGTCAATTTAAATACCTTTGAAAAGACTTTTGTGGTTGAGTGACCTGGGCTGTCTACGTGCTCAAAACAACCAGCCCTCCATTAAAGAACAAAGAAAAGTATGCTTTGCTTTTCATCTGATAAACTTACATCCTGATCTTAATTGGTAAGACTGTTTTGCAAAATCTGACTTCTTTTGCATTAAAGAAAAAAAATTTCTGACTAGAGTTGGGCTGTTTATTTAAAACCGTCAATTTAGGAGATACTAATGTTAACAAGCATAAACCTGCAAAACTCCACCCAACACAGACAGTGGAGTTTTGTCAGTGAGTCACCCATTCCTCCTCAGCAGAATTAAAATATATATTGATTCTTTGGCTCCTTTGCAGTAAAACACATTCAAAACAAGTGTTAATAAACATTTCTCAGTTTCTGCTTCAACCTGATCGTCTGCTTCTTGCTATCCTTCTAAGAAACAGGAGGAGGAAACTTGCCCAACTCACTGAAAACAAATGGCTTTTGCATAACTGTAACTTCAAGAGAAAACCAGTGACAAAATCACCCCACAGCACCTGGGTGATGGTGTAAGCCAGGCAACTCCTTGTGCTGCAGTAAATGTCTGAGCTGAGGAACACAACAAAAGGTGCACCACAAGAGCACAGCAGAGAAGACACAAGCCCACCTTGCTCATACTCATTCCCTTTTTCCCTCTGCCACAAGTGCAGGCAACGAGAATTAATCAAGGAAAAACACATGTACCCAAGATCTCCCTCTGGAGTGCCTTGATCTTAAGAGTACATTCCTTCCACATGTGTATCTTCTCAATCTTACCATATTGTTTTCCCTGTGAAAGCTTATGAGAACATTCTGTGCCTTCTTTTTGCTCCCACCCTTCCCAGGAAAAGAGAGATCCAAGAATCTCAGAGCTTTTGAGCTCATACTTGCCCTCCACATTTGGGCAGGATTCCTACTGCTGATTCAGGAGCTTCAGAAGATGGAAACTAGAATTAAATCTCTTTTCATATGCTGGACACAAGGGCTTCTTTGCTTTAAGCCAAAGCTAGGGCCACAATGATTATAAGCCAATCACTGTTGTTTCAAAATTTCCTTCACTGGGCTTGAAGAGATTTATTGGTAATATAATTGTTTTTATTCCTGGATTAACAGAAAACCAAACAAGAAATAGTGAGATGGTAACACTGGACCAATTCAGAAATCTGGTGCAAGATGGTGGGTCAGTGCTGCTGAAATATGAAAAAGCAGAAAGAAAACCAGTGGATTTGAACCATCCTGAGGAGAAGGCTGGAAGCAGCTGTAATATGCAGTTTACACAGGAAAGGAGGCCAAGAAGTATCTGTCCAGCTGTCCTCCCAGAACCCTCCCTGCCCCATTCCCTGGCCTAGCTGCTGTGGTTCATCACTGCTCAGAGTCTTCTGACCCAGAGTAGGAGAGCTGAGCACGACATGAACCGGCCAAACCCAAGTTACCAGGCTCACAAGACTGAAAGAATAAAATTACCTGGTTTGGGTTATACATAAAGTGTGAAAGGAACTGGTTCCATCTGGCCCCGAAAACTACTTTTTTATGAAAGAATATTCTGTACTTTACTATGTTGGCTTAAAACTCCCTAAAGCTCTTAGCCACCTGTATTTGATCACCTGCAGTCTGACTGCGAGCTGGCTGCTCGGCATCGCTCATCCAAACATCCTCCCTGTGCTCAGCCTGCTCTCACACCCACAGGCCCCCCATTTCACACCTCCACGGCTGCTCTCTGAGTCACAGGGATCACTTTTGTCCCAAAGTTTAAACATTTGCTTAAAAAATTGAGATGTGAAAAAATGGCAAAAAGAAATAATTAAAAACTGGCTTGAGAATCCAGAATTTTACACTTGCAAATGCTGCGTTGGCTTGCCTGGTTTTTCTTAAAAAGTCATCCCCTCTGCCCTGAGAATGTGGTTTTCCTAGAAGGAGACTTGGAGGGCTGTTTCCTTTCCCAAAGCCTCGGTGCCACCAGTGCTGGTGGCTGCTGCTCCTTTGCAAGGTGACAGCCCTGTCCCCGTCCTGCCAGACGCCGCCGCGCTCAGCCCGGCTTGGCCTCTGGCCTAGAACCTGCTCTCGGCTTCCTGGCTGCCATTTGGCATGTTTGGTCTATTTCTGTTTTAACTCCTTTTCCTTTCTTAGAACATTTTCCAGGCTGGGAAATTCGATCGGAGGCTGCCCCCGGTGGCTTGGCTGCCAGCAGGGAGCTTTGCCAGCCCGGAGCTGGCAGGGTGAGAATTGGACGCTTCCGCTCGCGGCTCCTCATGGACCTCGTGCCCCAGCTCAGCCTGGGCACTGCTGCAATGGCACTGGGAATATGGGGTGTCTCTGCCTTGCCATTTTCCCCTGGGAACACGTCCAGGACTCCTGGTTTTTCAGTAATTTCAACTTCCCGAAGGGTGGCTATGGTGAGCTGGGGGTCGGTCTCTTTCTCCGGGCAACAACAGACAACACAGTCTCAAGTTGTGCCAAGGGAGATACAGGCTAGAATTAAGGAGGAAGTTTTTCACAGAAAGAGTTCTCAAATACTGGAATCATCTACCCAGGGAGGTGGTGGAGTCACCATTCCTCAATGTGTTTAAAAAAAGACTGGATGTGGCACTTAGTGCCATGATCTAGTTGAGGTGTTAGAACATGGGTTGGACTCGATGATCTTAAAGGTCTCTTCCAACCTAGAAATTCTGTGATTCTGTAATTTGGCTATTCCAGTCACCAACTGAGACGCACAAGGGAAAAGCATGTTAAAGGAAGATGGGACACGTTCTTTTGCTTTCAAGAGGCTGTTGAAGACTCAACACCATTGAATAAATGTCAAAAATGAAAGGTCCCCAATGTGTCACATGCCTCCATTACTTCACCTCCAAGTTGCCACCACTTTGGGGGGTTTTGTTGACACAGAAAGCCTGGACACTCTGTACATGAATGTCTCTCTCTTCCTATGAAAGATCTACACACAAAAGGGAAAAACCTGGAGTGGGATCGAGGCAGTGCCAAAGGACATGGTCCAGAGGGAAGGGAAGCTGGACTGCAGTTTCCATGCTGCCATGTAGGTCACAGAACTGGCACTCAAATATCCTAAGTAATATTTTGTATTACTTAGGATTTTTGAGTGCCATACTCTTCATGCCGTACATCAAGAGTACAGCACTCAAAAATCCTAAGTAATACAAAATATTGGAATTTGTCCCTTTGGCAAGAGAACTTACTGTAAGAACATCAAAATCTTCGATTTAAACTAAGTTTCCATACAATTTTGAATCAAGTTCAAAGCCTTGGACCTTATTGCTACGGCACTCCCCGGCTTACATCCAAGTTATCTAAGAGATTATTGAGTGCACTGGGATGACAAAGAAAATGTTGACATATTTACAGTTAGCTTTCTATAACTTTAAAGTTATGGAATTGATGTCTGGTATCTGCAGACAATGTGCGTGATACAGACACTGAAAAAAAGGTATTTGCTCATTTGCTCCTTAGACCTTTCACTGCAAGCATTCACGATATAAATAAAAGCTACAAATATTATTTCACTCCCAATACAATTATTTATGTTCCCCTACACAGCCTAATAACAAACATATTTCTTTTCAGCTGAGAGAGATCTCAAGTGGTTTAAGGGCTATGCTGCTTCTATCAGAATGGCAAAATGAGCTGCAGCCGTGTCGTAGGGCAGACCCAGCCAGGATAACCCTGTGGGTTATTAGAAGAGTTATAAATACATTTAGACCACACAAAATCCATCTGTGTGTGGATTTCTTTTTTGAAGAAAGAGAAGCAGACAGTAAGTTTTGAAGGCCCAAGATCAGAACTGAGTTTCTTTGCGGTGACTGAGACAACTCCGGAGAGCGCGTGGTCCATCAGGAGGGTTTGTCCTGGGGGTGCTCCCCTGGCCACAGGGCAGGTCACCGTGTCTGCTTCAGCATGAGACAAATGCATCTTCCCTAGCATGTCATTTGCTGGATTTCCTTTGGCAAAACCCTGGAGGGGCACTGCTGGCCCTTCTGCTGCTGTTCCCCGGGAGGGGAGAAAGGTGACATTCCCACTCTCCACAGAGAAAGGTGACATCCCCACCTCCTGCAGACACAACCTCAGTAAGGTAACTGCTGTGACACAAGGAGCAAATATCACTTTTTCTGCTTAAGTCATGAGCTGCTGCCTATCTCGCTTTAACTGTGTGAAAATTTAAAATAAATTACTGAAAAGCTTTTTACTTTTCTCATAGAAAAAAAAAAAAAAAAAAAAAGCCAAAATAAAAGCCCCTGAACACCAACAGTGTGACTGCAAGAGTAACCTCCAGCTCAGTGTCAGCTTTAATGGAAGAGAAAACATAAGGAAACGTTTTCATTTTGAAGGTCCCAAGAGACTCTTCCAAACAATACCAAGAAAAAACATTGCAGAAGTGCCAAGAATCAGGGGAGTGCTCCATTTACTTATTTTTATGGTCAGTCACTGATCATGCTGATATTTGTCTTTGGCTCTGAAATCTTAGCTGTGTTAAAATAAAGATAATATACAACTCAGGGTAAATCCAAAAACAAACTGAGACACAGAACTACTGTTTCTATCTCTGAATGCTGATTTGTGGTTGATATTTTGTATTTTTACCTTAGATTTCTAGGACAGTGATATCTTTCTGTACTACATTCCATGCTGTGGATAATTTTCTGTTAGATTTCCTATGCAAGTAGCTAAAACAATCATTCTTTTGCCAGAAGAACAAATCTGAATTTATACATTTAAACAATCAAAACGCTTATCATAAGTTGTAAGACTGTCAGTGGCATACAAAGGCTTTCAATGAAGTATAGGGTGCCACAAAATAGAAAAAATAAAGGCACGTGGCCAAATAAAAATACTCCCAGCTTTCCACAGGGTCCTTCAGACTATGGCATACCTTCAGACAACAGCCAGCACTGGAATTATCTTTAAGACATCAGCTGTCTCACTTGCTCAAGCTTCCACAAACATTGCAGCTCTGCAGTGCTTGGGAAAGCCACAGGCCCTGGGACGGTGGCCAATGGCCACTGAACTCTGCAGAGCCCACGGGGTGAGCGAGTTACAGAGGCAGAGCCTGTCACAGCAAATGGGCTCTCCCCCTGTACCTGGTCATGCATTACACAAAAATCACCATTTCCACTCTACTGCTGTCCCTTGGAGCAATGGGGGAGATCCAGCAGTGCTCGGATTAGTTACCACCCACTGAACAAAGCACTCAAGGTGGCACACTGCTCGCTGCTGAACTCAAGAGCTCTATTCTAATTTTACAGTGCTCCTTAGACAAAGCATCTCATGGTATCTCAGTGACTCTGTCTGGGTTTATTCGATGCTGCCAAATTTCCTCCTCCAATGCTGTCTATCTCCTCTCTCGCTGGCCTCAGTATTAATGAGACTGAGCTAACAGATTGTGGCATGTCAACATGCTGAGCTGACATCCTGCTGCCCCCTCCGTGCCTGTCTGACTTTTAAGCTTTTTCTTTCCATTTCCCTTCTGGATTATGTGTAACATGCTCTGTAGTCCAGGATTGCCTCTTGCTTTGGCTGGCTTGCCTCTCTTTTTGGCATGCTCATGGAGCCACAGGGAATCTTGCTGAGGCCGGCTAAGTCACATGTTTGCCCTTTAATGAACATTAAAAAGAAAGCAGAATCTCTGCCATTTTGATGTTTCTATTAATACAGGCCACAAGAAAGCTCAGGTTCCTGCTACAAAGATCACAAAAAAAACAAAGGCTTCTGTAGCAGCTGATGCAGAAGGGCTTGATCATATTGCAAAGAAAAGATCAATTATCAGGCAGTACAAAGCACGTGCTCAGTTTAAATTTGTTCAGCACAGCAATTTGGTAAATTTTGCTGTCGCTTTCTGGCATTTCTGAGCTTCGTCTTGAGTGACCTTTACTCAAGGATTTATTTTCACTCACTGAACTGAAGATGCTCAGCACAATGGAAAGATGTCTTTGGGAAGTCACTTTATGGGATACATCTTGAGATCAGGAGCTGAAACAGTGACGTTCTTGCATAACCCTTTCCTCCCTTCTCTTGGATCCAACAAAGGGGGAGAACACCTGGGGAATTGTAACTTGCTTTTCCACAGATGCCCCACACAGGGACCTCTCCTCTAGAGAACAGCAAGTGCAGGTGTGCAAAGACCAGTGAGAGGCAGGGAGAGGGAAGGACAACATCCCCAGCACCTCAATTTCAAGTTCAGCTACAAACACACCCAGGAAACTCAAACTCCGTCTCTCTAACAGTGATTTGCTGCGTAAAAAGCAACCACCAAACCAAAAATATGACCGTGTTCAGCTGGAGTGACCTTTGCAAGAAATCTAGGGGAAGAGAAAAGAGCAGAATCTTTCCTTCCAAGGGAGGATTGTGAATTGTCTCCCAACTGCACTCCTGAGCGTGAATCAATTTTCTTCCAGTCGATAACTAGCGCAAAGGTTCTAACCTTCATTTGTGCTCCAAATACTCAATCGGGGATGTAGAACACATACCAATTAAGCAATTCAGCTAAAATAAGAAGGCCGTGAACCAACATCGTTGCTGCAGCTGCCCCTGAGGGATCGAGGGTTAGCAGCTTGGGGAAAAGGTAATTTATTGAGCTTAATACTCTGCGAAATGTTCTCATGATAATAAGATTGTAAGATCGTTTTAATATCTGAAGTCATGTTGAAAAGGTCATTTCTCACTTTTTACGCCTACCTAAGTCATGTAAATTAGAGCTACTCAAACAGAGTTGAGGATGTTTGCAGCCTAAGTTTCTCTACGTTTTTGGATGACAGAGAAAAATGTCAGTAATCCCATGTGGTGGACACAACCAGCCAGTGACCATGAATTTTAGAATAGCAACAGTAATGGAAGCAGCTACTTTTGCTGTGCATTAGGCCAGCATTTCATCTTTGACCTAGCTATAGCTATACTATTCAGACTTTTGTCCTCATTTTTTAAAGTTGTGATTTGTTAAAAAGTTATTTCAAACACACTACATGTAATCTGAAAGGGGAGGGGAATACAGCTGATGTCTTTGCCAGAAGTTTTATAACCCAGGGAAATGGGACATTGGCAATTTCACAAAGTACTTGCCTCTTTCCCAACATGCCTTTTTCCACAAGAGAATTAACTTGGAGATTCTTTTCTCTTTCCTTTTTTTAAAATGCTTTCTAGGCAGAAACTTTGTAGACTTTGCCTCCACATCTCCCAGCCAACATTCCTAAATCACAACTTGCAGCTGCCCTTGCTATTGCAGCCTCAGAGCCTCCATTTGGCAGAGCCCCAGCATCATGCCAGGATGTGATGTTTCTGTGATGTGCACAATTACCCAACAGGGATGGAGCAGAGATCCCCAAACGCATTTCACTAAGGCCCCTGAATCATATTTGAAACCAAGTCTTCAAAATTTATAACAGCATTAGGCTATCTAGGCCCTTAGTTTCATTTATGTTTTGAAGCTTCAAATCCATCACACAATGGAGCTAAACGAGGGCATTATTCAGAGCAGTAATGCACTTGATCCCATGGAGGCTAAATGATAGAAATCCCATCCTGCTCTCCTCTTTTATTTTCCAGCATCTCCTTTCCTCCTCATCTTTCAGCCCCAACTCTCGTCCTTTACACAGCCACTATAAAAAACAACCCTCCCAGGAAAACCTCCCTTGCCACCCCCCTTCCTAATAATTTTTCCATCTCCTTGCTGCTGAACCACTGCCCCATTTGTGATTCCTCACTGGTCAGGCCACAGGCTTTTCAGAGGAAAACTCTCCTGTTTTTCTCTGCTTGGCAGTGTGCTCCAGAGGTGCTATGCAAACGATTTATTATAACAGATTATGGCCCAGAGTAATTTAATAGACTGGAAAGCCCAGCTGAGGAGAGCCAGCCATTCAGCATTCACAAAGCGTGCCACGCTTCTATTTTTCAATACATAATACATAAATCTCTCTGCTGCTCTGGCTCTGTTTTCAGATTTGCTGGGTTTAGTATGTGAAAATTTTCCGACTATTTATCAGCTTGATCTTCTCTGTCAGCCTTTATCATCCCTTACAGTCCTCCTGAAAACTCCCTGAAACAGAGAGATCAAGGCAGCTGCCAAACAATGTCACAGCCTTCCAGGGGTGGGGCTCTGCAGAGGGCTCTATCCCTTCATGGAAAACTGTCACCCTTATTATGATACCAGCAATAATAACAATAACAGCTAGCTGAACCACTCTATCTCAGCAGAAAATCTGGGAGGGAGGAGAAATGTCTGCATGGTTGTCTTTTGGCTTCCTTGGTTAGGTCCAAAGGGTTGGGGGCAAGACACTTGGGAAACAAGAATCCTCCCCTGACATTTGAGGGATTCACTGAGAACAACTCTTCCATGACAATGCTTCAACCCATTGTTATCTGTTTTGCTATTAATTGGCCACACCTAATAACAAGCCTGCCAGGAATTCACCAATTCCCATGAGAGCACTTGGCTGACAAGAAGTTCATGCCAGCTCCCAGGTAACACCCTCCTCCCCCAGCTCCATCAATGCTCACTTTGCTTTCCAGGCTCAGTTTTGCTAAGGAACACATGGCATGGCATCCAGCTAGAGAGTTTTTCCACTATGAACTGTGCTTTCAAGGAAGGTGATTCACAAGTGAAAGATGGAAAATATAATCCTGAAAAAATGAGAAAATGGGGATCCTGAACAAAAGTGAGAGAAGTTTTCATTTGGCCAATGGATTAAAGGTTAAACCTGAAATCTGCCTTTCACTTGGTTAGATAAATGTGAGAGTGCATTTGCATGCAGGGCAAAAAAACCACAAGGAGCTCCAGTTTAGAAGAGTGTCTTCAATAAGAGGTTCAATTTGGATGCTGACTGCTCCTAACAGACCATCACAGAAAACTCTTGAGCTCTGGTGCTTACACGGCTCTCTCCTTTCCCCCTCTCCTCAGCAGCTACCGAGCAAGGGAAGTTTCCAAAACACAAGCAGGACTTACGCAACTGTGAAACAATAAATCACGTTTGCCTCGCCTTGGCAGCCTGTCTGCTTTGCAAATTTGCACCCTGCTTGGGACGAGTGTGTCTGTAGGTATTTCATGGGCAGAGCCAAGCAGTGGTTAACGGGAAACCTGCTGTCTCCTCCTTCCAGCCCGTGCCAGAGCACTAATAGATGATGAATTGCTGTTTGGGAGAAATATATGTTTTACATATAGCTTAATATGCGTTCATAAAGAAAGGCTGAAACCTGTTAATTCCCAGCATTTATGCCTTCAGCCAATTTAAAAAATTCCAGCACAGTTTTGGAGGAGCCAATATTTCCCTGTAGACTGGAAAAATCTCCGCAAAAGGGAAAAATAAACCCTTGAAGTACATGAATAGTACAAATTACAGAATACATTTTCTGCAATTCTCTAAAACTTATCTGGAATGCTACTTAAAAAGAAAAAGGGTGAGGGTATAAGGTTGCGTGGAAAAAAATACACACCTTTCACACATGTTTTTTTAGTCAGCATTTTTGTAGGGAATCTTGCAGCATACAAAGGCAAGGTATTTCAAATAGTTTCATTCTTTTCATTAAGATCACTCTTTGCTGTTGTTATAAAAAGAATTAGAGCAACGTCTCTTCCTGAGTTTTTATAAGTTTGGTATGGCACAATTTCTCAAGAAGTAAAAACAATAAGTGATGTTCTAGTGGAGTTACTGCAGGCCACACAGAAAAGGAATGTTTATTGCCCAATTAGTGACTCCAAGAAATGCCAGGTCTGTGAGAGACAATGAAGACAGGATTCATCTGGCTAGTGTAACTGCAGGCGCCTGGTTCCCCGTTCTGGCCAGTCCTTCCTTCAGCCCCAGCCCTCCTCATGATCCATAAAAGGACGAGCCCACATCCAGCCGGATTCTGAGCCCCAGAAAACCACAGCCACACCACCAGCCAAGCCCGTTCATGCTCCAGTGTCTCACAGCACAGCAGCAGCTACGTGGCAAACTTCTGCACGTTACACACAGATGGGTTTTAAATAAAAGCACACACCAAACCAGATCTCCAAGAAAATCTGCTCACAGGAGGCCATCCAGAGCCAACCTACGATGCTGGAGGGAAGAGACTGGTGCTCTCCTTCACAGACCATTCAGCCCTTTGCTAACTGATGCCTGTACAGAGCACAGCCAAGAAAGCAACCATAGACAGTGCTGAATCTGGAAAACGTGAAGCATGAAAGAAGTGTTTAACTTCATATATTCAAGCAGATCAAAGATTTATAACTCAAACTTTCTACGCATCAAACTTTGCAGCTGTTCCCTTTATCAGCTCACTAGGAAAAAGTCTCTGTGGATTGGTGCCATTCTTCGTAAAACCTCAATTGCTCTGCAATAAAAGAGGTCTAATTTTTACAGCACAGTTCTGCTTATATTTAGTATCAACATCTGACCACAAGTGCCAAATATAAAAGTTACTGGGACTCACTTTAATTGCGTTTCGTGCTCTCTTTGTGCACCAAATCCTTTCGCCTTAGTCAGTGAATGTTCAGGCAGCTGACATTTGCATCTACCAATAAATACTTAACTTCCCTTCAATGTGGAAATCCAGCATTAACTTCCATTGCTTTACACTGGAACCAAAATGTTCTTCACATATAAAATTCTATGTGTAATATTACACGACGAGAGCACCATTCCACCTCAGCTGTCCTCCCTTTAAAATTTTCTCTAAAGCAAGAATAAACATATTAAAAAATGCACCAATTCCTTTCTTTCTGGCTCTGCTCCTCTTGAGGAGTTCTCAAGGCCAATTAAGACATCATTAAAGAGGCAGGCCCGGCACTGGAAGGCAGAGCACCATGGAGCACCTACAGCACGACTGCAGCCGCTCGTTAGAGCAGCGGCCTCATCCCAATTAAGGACCTTCACTCTTTACATGGCAACTGCAATCCCTTTGGCATTCAGGGCTGTGTGACCCTGGCAGGGATGAGGGTGCTGTGATCCTGTTTGGGAGTGCAAATTAAGCTTCCTACAGTTGGGTGCAAACAGGGTTTCCATTAACTTCTTCCTTTCCCAATATTTAGTTTAACTACCTGTGTTAAAGCCAGGGGGACTTTTACTGCTAAGAACATTCATTTGCAGGCCCATCTCTTGCCCACATACCTAAAGTAGTACAGCAATAGTTTCATGTTAATGCACATCTTGGTTAAATAAACCAGTTTTCCAGGCTGCTGGGTTTTCATTTACATTTCAGGTAGATTAGTCTGAGCTGTGGAACTGAACGCCACTATAGCAGGAAATGGGAAGAGGTAAATCAGTATTTCTTGCATAGCTTCCCACCTAAGAGCCAACTGGCTCCACCAATCCCAGTCCATGAACCTCTCTGCTTCTGGGGGCAGTACACAAACCCCCTTGGCCATGGAATACAGGCACCACCCTCAGCTAATGAGATTTACTGGGGGCTCCTTCCCTGGGCTTTGAGCTGGGATGTTTATCCAACCCACCTGAGGTAGTCACCAAGAGGGAAAAAAAAAAAAAAAGGAATGATAATAAAAGGTTGATTAATTATGTGCAATAACTGGGACAGCATATCATGAAAATTCCATTCTTGTTTACTCAGCTAATTCACTTTTTATGAGTGTTTAGGCTTTAAAGCAAAACAAAGCACTAATTACCCAATTAACGAGCAATTAAGTTACTGCAGCCTAATAGCCTGTACAGTGGCTGCCTTTATGAGTCTGATGGTGAGTTAGAGACCCATTAAACAAATTTATACACAGCTGTAGCAAACATTACATTTCCAGAGATGTTACATTACATGCTAATATTTTCACAGCCTTGAAACATCATTCACTGGTTTAGTGAACAGTCTGCCAGTTTACTCAGCCAAGCTCTGACAAAGGGAAGGTCTCTCACCTTGTACCAGCAGCTACAACCCAGGGAAGGATGAGAAGTGGATGTCTGTATTCCAAAGACTTCTTGAAAAATCAGGTGGCTTTTAACCAAGGTGAGTAATATTCACATTTAAATTTTAAATTTTGCCTTCATTTAGGAAGAAATCACAGTTCAGTCATTTCCTACAAATAATTGCACTTATTTCAGGAGTCTAAGCTGCTTTCTGCAGCAGGTGATATTGTACTGGAAGTTTCAGGTTGGTAAGTGGGTTGTGAAGACGAGGACATTTTACTGTGTGGAGGGACAAGATATTTCTGTAAACTACTGTAAAACAAATGGGATTACCTGTGATGAAGCTCTGCAGCCCTGAATGATGGTGCAGTACTGGAAGCAAGCTCTCCCCTCCTGCACACTGAGCAGCCAAAAGCACAGTGCCATGAAAGCCAAGGAAGAGTTTGGTCTTAGCTCCAGTGCTCTCTTCCTTTCAATGTCTGCATCAAACCCACCATATTATATCTGTATTTCAGTCTGGTTCAATTTTCACATCAATAATGGGTGTGTCTTTTAGTGCAATTTTGATTGCATGGAGAAAAAGCTCTATTTGTAAAGCAACCATTTCACCACAGTTTAAGAAAATATATTTTTTTCTGAGTGAGACTAAATGAAACTCAAAATAGATCGATCATTTCTTTCTGCCCATATGAGACAGGTTTCCATTTATCTACTAACACACAAAAAAACCTCAGTTCACCTCTTTCACAGGCATAGTAACACTTCAAAGCACAGGCTGCACTATGTAAATAAGGATTGTTTCATAGACCAAGATCATGTAAGCAGTGCAGTATTTCCCTACCAGGCTGCTGCATTTCCCCAGGAGCTCCATGGGAACATGCTGTAAGCAGTAAGGATTACTGGGCATAGTGGTGGCCTGACTTTAACCTGGTATTAAAGACAAGCCATTCCTTGGAAGTCCAGGAGCTGGAAGTATATATTTATTCAAACCTTCAAGCTGGTATCATCACAGTCCCACTGAATTCCACCAGCTGCCCAGGTCTGGTTCTTGTATGTTCAGTAATAAATATGAGACACACCTGTGCTAACAAATGCAAAAGCATGAGGACACCTCACCTGTCCTATGGATAAACAGAGTTCTGCTCACATCCTGTCCCCAGACACTTCTAACAAGGCCCCATTGCCTTTGGCCTGTGCCTAGAGCTCCTTCTTGTGTAAATTCTCTGATATCTAATAAGGTGTAAGCTTAAGCTTCCACATTTTCCCTATGGGAATACTGAAGATGTGTTATTTTCTTTTTTTTTCCCCCCACAAACACGGTAAGTTTACTGGGTTTGAGATATTTATTGTTCCATCAAATTTGATAGACCAACTCTCTGATGGGATTAAAAATATTATTAGAATGGGGAAGTGCAAACACACACACAAGGACATGTGATTGCACAGATCGTGCTTTCTTAGGAAACAAGGCTAAATCAGAAAAGCAACCATCTCCTTTGGTGGTAGATGGCTGCACAGATAAGTGTATCAAGGTAGGTTTTGTAAGGTATTTAAAACCAGCATGGCATGGAAAAACATCAGAAGCAACAACACAAAGCCCAACAACCCTCTTTTTTGTCATCATAAACAGTGTAGGAAGGTAAATGGTCAGCCAAAATGAAAAATGTGGAATACAAACCTGAGGGCAACAAATAAGAGTCAAAGCAACTACATCTCACCTAAATAGGGACATATTTTAATCATGTCTTTATTAATGCTTTCTTAAAAACTTCATCACCCATCAGCCACTCCAACTGGCAGCCCAGCAGCATCTGGTTTTGATTGAATAATGTCTCCCAATTTATCTTTAGTCTTTCATTTTTTAATTTTAATTTTTATTAAAGAAAAGGTCTTACCTGGCCTGTTTTGTATTGTTCTCTCTGCTCTCTCTTTTTTAATCTAAAGTAATTTCAAAGAGTGAGCGTCAGATATCAAACCCAATATCCTTTTTCTCATTAGCACTTTTCCCGTGCAGACCTTCAAATGTGGTAATAATTAATGAGTCTGTGTCAGAAAATGAATAAAAGATGGCTCAGATGCTTCACTGTTCAGGGCTGACCTTTAGCTGAGTCTACTGTATTAATATATTCTTGTGTTGTCAGACTCAAAGAGCTAACTGCCTTATGAATTATTTATCAACACAAAAAGTCTTAACCAGAAACAGTGTTAACATTAATTTCTAACCCTCTGTGTCACAGCAAAGCCTGCCTGCACTGCATAATTGAATTTTAGTTTTAGACAAGCAATCAAAGCACAAGTCACTGTTGTTGTAAGTGTGGCTGCCTATGATAGCAAGAGGAACGGCTGCTCTTTTTGCACATCTGGTGCATTACAGGCAGCTCAGGTTTCTGTGAGCAATAAGCCTGACTGCAGACGAACGTGGAATGGGTTTGCAGGGACGAGGAGAGCTGTGGCTCCCTCCTCCCCAGCACACTTCTAGATGCTGAGCTGCTTTTTACCCTGCTATTGCCATTTCTGAGCAGAGCTGGTACGGAGACGTGCGAAGCCTTCTGTGCTTTGAGCACCCTGAGGGGCTGCCTGCCACACCTGAACCACGGGGAATAGGCTGGGAGGACTCTGCTGGCTCTTGGTTCTGCTCTCCCAGGTGAGAGTCCATCTATCTCCCTGCTCTCCCCTGTGTGCTTCCCCAAAGAGCTTCCACAGCCCCATCATTTGCAGCTGCTGTAGAAGTGGGTTTCAAATGCTATCCCCAGCCAATTCTGAGTAACTGGCAAATTGATTTACAGGTTAGGCTTAATTTGTATCACACCAACCCTACCAAGGTCCAAGATTCAAGGGCTCAGTCAGGACTTAAGGGCTGCAATCACAACTCTTCCCTGCAGGAGAGTCTTGGGAAATTATGCTTGTGCTGGACCAAGAGCAGAGATGTAACAACACATGTGTAGGAGGGAAATGACTCTATTCCCTGGTGGAACACATCAGCCTGTGCTCACAGCTCCTGGAAAAGCAGCACCACTCCAGAACCTTTTTTTTCAGTTCACACTCAGTGACTGAGGTTTGTTCATCCCTGAAGAAACAGTTCAGAGATTACCAACACAGCATGAGGGCCTTATAGAAATGAGACATGGCTTTAGGCTCTAAATCCTGCAACAACTCAGCGAAAGAGCAGCTTTGGTAGCTTTCTCCCTCTGTTCTCAGAGTCAGCAAGGGCAAAAAGAGAATTAAATCCCTTTGGCTCATTCCCATCTAAGTAAAGAAAGAAGTGGGAACTCCTTAGTCCTGCAAGATCTCTTCTCTTACTTTTCCTGGGAGCTTAAACCCAGAGGCTGAATGAGAGCCAAGAAAGGGCAGCACAGAGAGAAGCTGCTGCTGATGGAACTCAGGTCTGAACAGGGATGATGGAGAAGCACCAAGAGCTCAGACAAGTGACTGTGCAGCCAAGGAGAGGAAGAGAGACACCCTGTGAAGCACAAATGCTGCAGCTCCTTCCAGGGAGAGTAACCCCACCCAAAGAGGAGAAGGAAAGCGTCCTGTCATTCAGCTGTGCATCCCTCGGTGCCTGACACAGGTTTTGTGTTTGCAAAACCTGTTGTGGCTCACACTGAACCCAGCTCCTGCTGGGGATGTGGGATCCAGAACAAAACCCCTGAACTACAGGTACACTGACTGAGAAGAAAAAAAGCTGTTTTTACAAAGCTACCATCAGGATCTGGATGCTTGGTTCAAATTAATGGAAACTGGGTG
Organism: Ammospiza nelsoni; assembly: GCF_027579445.1. Lineage (NCBI taxonomy): Eukaryota > Metazoa > Chordata > Aves > Passeriformes > Passerellidae > Ammospiza > Ammospiza nelsoni. The sequence continues at coordinate 6,563,943 of NC_080650.1, read as the reverse complement.
CCTTAATCCCCGAGAGCTTTGTGAAATTTTTATAAAGAAGATCTCCACTGTCTCCAAAGTGAGGAATGAGCACTACCCCTCACCTAATGAGTGACTTGGTAATCAAAGGTTTGCTCTTCCCAGGAGCTGTGTGCATCATGCCTTTGCAACAAGAAAGCAGACGAGTGTTTTAATCTGAGCTGAAAAGTGCTGAGCTTTGCGGGTGTTAGGCTGTGTGATTCTGGGTTTTCCATCCAAGACTGCCAGCCAAGTTTCAATGGAAAACAAGACACGACATTTTTCAACACTCTGCTAACTCTTCTTAAGACTAATCTTTTATAGGCGCTGGGATCTTCAGAGCAGATTATTTTCTGTAGTTGTTTTTATTTTTACTCTGGAGCCTATGATGGAATAAATCAGTCTTTGCCAAACCAGATACTTTTCTTTGGCAGACATTTGCATATTAAATCTAAAATTGTTTGCCATGACACAGTGAAAAGCAATTCTTGAAAGCCACTTCACATCCTTCCTGCAAGATCTCACTAGCACCTCACTAAGTAACACCAACCTGTTTTTTTGGAGGCCTGATAACCTGGCACATTCAGCTGTTCCTTGTACTCTTAGTGCTCCAAGCAAAATCGATGATCAAAGGTCTGGAAGACACGCACTCCTGCAGTAAATTCCCAAGACAGCTCAGGTCTCCCTTCAATTTGGTATTTATTAGCTTTTTCCCCAAATACAGCACAAGATGGTGACGACTAATTCCCATCTGTACACGCCTGCTCCCAAGCTATGGAAAATGACTCTGCAGGCCAACTGGAAGATGAATAGTTTATCCATGAGCCAAACAAGTGAGATTTAAGGATGAGTGATACTCTGGGATTGACTCTTTGCCCCACCAAAGGCTCTGGGAGGGTACATCCTCTGCAGCACATCACAACGTTGGCAAACAGATGGAAACAGCTCTTTGCTTTATGGCTACTGCAGCAGCATGGTGACCTGCTCCGGATCCTGCTGCTTCTCATGTCCCAAACTCTCTCTGTTGGTTGTATAAAATATGTTACAATTGGGGATATATATATTTTTTTTAATCTTCCACTTCAATATACCAGACTAAGCTAGTAAAAAAATGAGACGGTCATGCTCTTTTAAAATAACAAAACACCCACCCTGGCAGTTATGACATAACCCGGCAGATTTTTCTTGTTACTTTGCTGTTTTAAGTGCCTCACTCAATGTGAATCCAATTACCAAGGCCTTTGTTTTCCCTAACAAAGGGACTGTGTTTTGGGGCTCCGACTCATCTGGCTTTAATCATCTCTCATGAGGGGAGCTCGCTAACAACCACCTTGGGATACCTTTTATGACAGATTTGGGAAGGCAAATGAAAGAGGGGGTGGTTGGAAGAAAAAGGAGATGAGGTAGATCCCCTGCTCCCTTTTTTTTTTTTTTTTTTTTTTTTTTTTGTTTGTTTTTTTGTTGTTTTTTTTGACAAGTGCACAGGCTTTCCACAGCGCTCCAGTAAACGCGAGCATGACATACCCCCGGCCACGGATGGAAGTGATTTTGGAGTGGCTATTTTTTTGGACTGAACTGTGGTTTATTTTAAAAGTCTCCAAAGTATTCTGAAAGAAGGAAGGAAGGGAAAAAGCCCAGCTCTGGATCTTCCCTGGCCCATGTGGCTGAAAATTACCCATTTTACTACTACGCAGGCCCGTGCCAGTTGGCCAGTCTGGACAGACATGTTTTCTTTTCCCTTTTAGGCTTATTCTATAACAAATTTTTCCTCATAAAAGTTACAACTGGTGCAGCTCCTCTCAAGTTTGAAAAGCAAAACTTTTGAAATCCATAGGATTCAATTCATGTGGCTGAGCACCAGAGATCCTTCGAGCGACACAAGGAAGGAAACTTTGCTGTGGTAGAAAATGGGAATTTCATTCTCTCCCCCTTCATTGCAGGAGGCAATCAGGGTGGCTCAAGTCACGCTTTAAAAGTAATCATTTCAATACCAGACTAGTAAACAAAGTCTTATTCCGTCCTGAAATGTTGTATTTAAAAGGGAAAACCCTTCCCCAAAGCAATCTTTCCCTGCTAATTGCAGTGTAAAAGACCATCAAACATACTGTAAGTATTATTTTCTCAATGTTGCATGGAAAATTTACGGTGCAATTTCCATTGTATTCAATAACCAGCACAAGGACTAGTGTTAAGCCTAGAAAAGCTTGTTTTAATCACATATTAATATCAGTTGTTTTGCTTTCATTGAGTGTAATAATTTTTTTTTGAAGGGCCATGAGCTGGGTACAGCAATTCCCAAACACCTGATAGGGAAAAGTACTTAATGTTTCTGGGTCGGTCCTTTTTCACTGCATGTGACAAGGACAGGAATCTGCCAATTATCCCTTCTCTCAACATTTTGGTAACCCCAGTAAATGGTCACACAAAGTCCTCTGAAGGCTGGTCTATTGTCTCAAAGGTTCCTGGCTGTTGCAGCACTTGCTCTCAGAGCCCATTATCCCCTTGTATACTGGGGAAAAAAAGAAATCTCCAGCTGCAATGGTAAAAACCTCATTTTTTTAAAAAAAGGGAGTACAGTAGAGAACTATCCAACTTTGATGAGAATCCCAAACGTTTCCTGAAGGCCCACAAAATTAGAAGAATGAGGCAAACAGTGAGAAGTAGCAGACTCCAGGCTCTACCACCCAGCTTTGGTTTTTGACCAGACAAACTGGGATTTTTGGGAAGAATTTCACCCTGGAGTGTTCACAGCATCCCAGCTCTGGACAGGACCATCTAGTCCCTCCTTTCTCTAAGGAGGATCAACTCTCCTGTGCTCTTTGCTGGTGACCTACCCCAGCAATTCTGCTTTTTCCAAAACCTTTGGAAAGCCTTTCATGCACTCAGTTTGCCTCTGCCTTTGAGAAATCATTTTAGATTAATACAACCATTCCAAAAACACAGGGGAGAATTTCTGCTCTGGGACAGCCTATTCACAAATTCTTTTTCTTTTTTTTTTTTTTGGGTTGGAAAACAACACACAGACCTGTACCAGGCACAGCACTGCACTGACAACCCCACACAAATCACAAGAGCTACTGTGTTAGGCTAATGTGGGCAATGACCCAGGCAACATGATTTACCAGTACAGTAACTATCATACATTTCATGGTGATTTACTAAGTCCTTACATGAGCGCTGGAACTAAAACTTACACTGGATGATGCAGAACTCAAATGAGAATTGTTTTGGTCTGCTCAGAGTGCAGGGGCATCCCCAGCTGAAGCCCTTCCACTCCAGACCCTTCCTGCTGCTGATCTCAAATGTCCACAGGGTGTTAAACGCAGGACCATGCAAAGACAACTGAGTGAATCGCAGACAAAAAAACTAGTGGGTTCCTCCCAGAGGAAAAGGTTTACCTAGTTATGATCTTTCCCACCCAGCTTAAAAAGTCTGCTAAAATGAGATTGCTTGGCCAGACTTGCAGAAATGCAAAGGGATCTTCAAAATCAGCCCTGAAGGTTCAGTAGCTGAGAAACATTCACTGACCACGAGCTGATGGATGCAGCTGCAGGTTTCCTGATGCTTCAGCCAAGACTTCAGGAGACCACACTGCTTGCCACTGCCTATTATTATTATTATTTACTATTACACAAACCAATCTGCTAAGCCTTCATTTTATTAGCTTTCATTTTAAAATTTTAGCTTCTCTTCTTGAGAAACGTATCTGCAGGGCTCAAAGAACCCCAACACTGCTCCACAGTACAACAACAAAACCCTGGGATACCAAGCATTTACCTAAGGTTTTGATGAAAGTTCCTACACCTCCATCTCTCTGGGTTCTGCCCTAACCCCCTGTGCTTGCAAATAGTTGACATCAGCCGGACAGAGGAACCATCTGGGCACCAAGTTATGCCTTGGTTTTGTGGGCATTTTACTATACAGAAAGATCAATGCAGTTTCCCCATAAAACACCAATCATTCCAACCCTTGGTATGAATAATTAAAAGCATTAATCACATTTCAGGCAAATATTTCCATACAGTTTATTAATATATGCCAATCAGATCAGAAAGACTGAAGCCCAGTAATAACTGAGATTCTAAGCCCTACTAAAAGCAGCTTTTTAAGACATACTGTGGTTCCAGATGTTTTGCACAGCTATTTATTTAGCTTGTAAACAAGCCACCAAAAACATTCCACATAATGATGGGAGAACCGCAATTACATTGTTGTGGGGATTTACAAAGAGCTCTGCATACTTTTGTGATTTAGAGAAGAGAAATCTCTCATTCTTTCTGAGAGCTGATTTCCAGATTTATGTCTGTGCTGTGAAGTGCCCTGGGAATCATTAAAATGGTGACAAAGAAAAGTGATTTTCTTTATTAAAAGAGGAATGAAGGAGGGGAGGGTGAAAGAAGAGAAGCCTCCCTGCTCTCCCCCACAACAGATTACTTTCCTGCTTGTCACGAAATTTATGTGGACTCAAATGATCATGAAGTAGCACTGATATCCTTTTGCTTCAATTTTTATGCATATTTATTAACAGCAAACTGCTAGAACAGCTGCAGTCCAGTTTATCCAATGACAAACTCCACGCTCTGCCTTCCCAGGCCCTGGTGTGGCACCAGCAGCGTGCCCACCCCAGAGCCTCCTGCCCACATGGTACCTTTATGGTGCTGGTGCCAAAAATTGGAGCAGTGGCACAAGATTGACTGCACACCATGGGAGGCTCTTGCTCCCTCGCTGTCACACCCATGCTGGGGGTGACCCCAGCTGCTCCTTGCTCAAACCTGGCCCTGGACACTTCCAGGGATGAGGCAGCTGCTCTGGGCAGCCTGTTCCAGTGCCTCAGCACCCTCAGAGGGAGGAGTTTCTTCTGAGTACCAGTGAATGCTTCAGAGAGCAGAGCCCTGGGGCCAGTGGCACTGCCAGAGCTTGTGGATAACACAAATCACCTGTTGGGACACACTGTGCTGTCACCCACAGCATTTCAAGTGTTCAACAGGCATCAGGCAGCTGCAGTTTTTAACTGATTCTGATTTGAGCTGCCCAGTGAAAATGGAAATTGCTCTATGCCACTAGCAGCTCCCTGAGCTGCGAAGACCTCATGATCACCTTGTCTCATTTTGTCATTTGTAACACAAGCTAATTGCTCCAAGCCAAACTGAGTTCAGCCTTCATCTCCAGGTGCTCTCTTTGGTCCTGCAAAGGGTCACTTCAGTTCAATGTTCAAACCTTGTTCTACTTCGACAGCACAAAAAATAAAACCAGATATTCCCTACAGAAAAAAAAGACCAAAGAATGAAATCAGCATTTTCAGCACTTCACAGATTTGCTGCTTCCATTCAAATCCAGCCCAATGGCTGTGACTCCAGCTCCAGCTCTGGGAAATGCTCCTGTTTATGCTCCAAGTCACACTGGTGATGCCACACAGCTCACCTCTGTGCCCTGACCCTGCCTGCCACTGCCAGCAAGGGGGGACAGCCCATCCCCAAACCCTGCCCCGGGTCAGGATCCAAAGGCAGCCACCTCCAAAAACAAACACTGCTAAATCCTGCTTACAAGGACACCAAGGTGCCTCTTTGAGTCCATTTTTTTGAGCTGTTTCAGTAAGATACTTTTATAACTCCTGGCTATGTGGTGATAGCTGAAGGTGAATATTTTAATCCTGACAAAGGTGCAGAGCCCAGGGCAGGAGAAGTGCTGGGCTGCAGGTGACCTGACCCAGGGCTGGGGCTCACCTGTGCCTGGCACCTGTCCCTGTGTCCCACTGTCCCCAGCCAGCACTCACTGCACAGGTAAATCCTGAGCCCACTGTGCCAAATTAATGAAGAAGTGACATCTTCACCATAACTCCTAGGGAGAGAGTGATGAGAGGCCTTAAACGTGATTGCTTTCCATCTGTATATGTGCTTAAAGACTGTAAAATAAATTAATGGGGAAATCTAAAACATAATGATAAGGATTCCCCACTGAACAGGTGTTTTTTCCATCCATGAAATTACAAGTTGCCAGGAAAAGACATGGGCCCAGCTCAGCTTTATTTCAATCTCAGCTCCTTCTGTTAAAATAATAACAGGCTTTATGTTCCTGAAGCTGTAATTAAACAAGTGCTTTGCAAGGAAGACCTACAGCTTGTTGTACTGGAAATAAAAGGGAAGCTACAGCAAAATGCTTGGATTGGTCATTCTCACTTCTTCTCCCTGCTTCCTGATGTGACTTCCTAGACCAAGATCTCATTTCATGCTGCTGGGTTTATTGGTTTGCCATCACATTGTTCCCTCCCTCTCCTTTTTTAAATGTACATGGAAGTACAATTAAAATCTATCCAGAACACACAAACTAGAAATGAAGTAGGTCCTCCAAGAGCTGCACAGACAGTCTCTGCCTCCAGTATCTGACAGGGACACCCAAACAACTCATGCACAGCACTGAGCATCCTTCCAGTCACTCAGAGTGTAAATGCTGAATTCTGCTCTCAAACATGTAACATAATGTATGGTGTGAAAAAAGAGAAAACCCACGAGTGCTGTCACTGCATATTTATGATATAAAATAAGAATTAGCATATGGGAGAGATCTAAAGGGAAAACAGAGCACAGTTTTCTTCAAATTTAGGACAATTGGATCAGTCTTAGAATCCAAGACTTCCAAGGGAAACATTTTTACTAAGTCAGAAGTCAATTAACCTGTCTATAAACCCCTTACATAAAAGATTCCCCCTTCACCCCCTTCCATGCATGACAGGAAAATAATAACATAAGGCAAGATGCAGTTTAACTTATGATTTTTAGTTTTTAAGTTTAGTTTTTAATTTTTAGTTTTAAAATATAATTTGGGAGGAAGATAAGGAGGATTTTCTGACTCCTTTGCCCATCCACTTTTCTAAGGAAATATATTTATGAAGTAACAATGAAACAGAGAAAACACAGGCTATAAAGTGATGATAATTACTAATAAGCAGCTCCAGTGAAATCTTTACCTGCATGCTGAGTGCAGAGCTGCACATCACCAAATTAAACATATTTATGACTGGAACCCTCTACTAATACGTGCAGCTGACCTACAAACATCTTGCTCAACAGAGACTGCACTTATTAAGGTTTACATGATTTAGCAATGCAATTGAAATGCAGAGCAATTTAACATTGTGGGAAGAAAGTGGCAGAGAGCTCCTGAAATGCTGGGAGCCCATGGCTGTGGAGGGGAGAGGTGATCCCACCAGCCCAGACCCCCAGGAAGGACTGACCCCACCTCCAGTTGGGTTCAAAGTCTGGGGTGGAAATGTTCTGCAGCCCTTTTTTGCCAATATCCCAGGAATAAAAGCAGAAACCCCTGAGCCTAGAGCAGGGAGTGCTGCAGCATGAGCACAGCCAAGGCTCTGCAGGCAGGGATGCAAAGCAGCAAACCCACTGCAGACTCCAGCTAAGGAAAAACCATCAACCAAACCAAAACCCAGGACTGGTCCAGCCAAATTCCACATCTGCTGTGTGCAGGTTTTCTCCACCACTGGGCAAAAGACAGAGGGCAAGCCCTTGAGCTGGACAATGTGCAGTCCTACAGGGCACATAAATGTACAGAATTCGGTGAAACACTGATGAAATGAGCCCTGCCTGCTTGCTGCAACCCTGCCATGTCAGAGAGCACAGAAAACCACTGGAAGTTTTAAAAATATTCTCTCCTGGTGCTTCCTTAAAGACCCACAGCACGAGGAATTTCCCCCCCCTCTGACTGTATCCTAATTGTTGCCCAAATTGTTTCCTAACAGATACCTACATGCAAATGTAATGTTTTGGTTTTATCTTCCAGCTCCAAGATAAGGCTTCAAATTAAAATGGAAGGGTTGTGTTCCAGACTTGAAGAAGTGAGGTATAAATAACGTGGAGGTAATTAGCAGCGTGCTGATAGGTGCCGGCACCACAAAGGGAACCCTGCTGCATTCTGAGCCTGCTGAGAGCTCCTGGGCTGCACAGAGCACCCTGCTCCTGGCCAGCCCTTCAGAGAGGGGCACTGACATGGGCTATTTGTGAGGGGAGATGGAAACAAAGGTCCCACATGGTGATAAACGCTCAGCATCGTGGAGGAAAACGCATCAGTGAATTTATCAAAGGTCCCTGCAAGCTTTGCCCACTTGGAAAGGCTCTTGCCAGATGGGAGGAGAGGAGGAGAGCTACTCCAACTCTGTAATTTAATGTTGTCTTTTTCAATAAAAGTTAAAGATACTTGGAAGCTCAGGGTACATAAATGCTGGAATTTATAGCTGTCTCAGAGACAGCTGCATGATATACAGTTCAATGGGATGGCCACCACAATTAGGCTTCCAGGATTATTTTATTGGAGGAAGGGGCTGATAGGCACTGTTTAGAAAGTGGGAAGTAAGAGAGAACAAAGTCTGTCTTTAGAATAATTTTACAAGCCTATGCAAGGATAAGGCAGCTCCTCTGAGCAGGGAGAGTCCCTTGGAGAGCATGACAAGGGAGGGAAAGCAAAGCAGCATTTGTTGTTCTAAAAACACAGTTTTCTGCTGCAGGATTATCAGCTCTTTCCCTGAGCTGTCCATTAGAAAGACCTGCACTGGCAGACTCCCTTGGGAGGGTCAGACACAACACAGCTCAGCACAGCCACGTCCCTTCTCTGGTGCCTGCAGAGGGAACACAATGTGCTGCAAAGAATTTAGCAATCTCCAGGCCATAAGAGCACAATGTACAATGAAAAGCATGTGGGTCACATAAAATAATTAATTGCTAGAAAGTTGTCCTTGTAAAACTCACCCCCCTTCCCTTCCCCCCAAAAAGCACTTTGCAAATACGGTCAGGATGTGCACAGGAGGAAAGGAGGCACAGATGGTGAGCACCCTGTCTGAGGTCACACTGGGAAGATTTTATAGTGTTTGCAACTGGGGAAACACAGAAGTGAACACCAAGATAAAGACTGTGTATGCAGGACAGGGTGTTTGACGAGTTTGCATGTTTAACTTTGCTTTATTGAATTTCATAATTCCATTAAATTAAATTTATATTCCTTTATGTATCTAGCTATACAACTTCAAGTACATTATAATGCAGTGCTGCCTGCATCAGGTTCAGTGCTCCAGTACAGATCCCACACCAGCAATAAGGGGAGGAAAAAGCTATCATGGCCAGGGAGGAGTGTGGTTGAAAGGCTTTTTTTTTTGAAAATAGCTATTTCAGCATGCATAACAAGTACTTTCTGTGTCACTTAACACTAAGCCACTTCCCTGTCAATGCTAGGATAATTATTCTGTTTTCATGAAGAGCTGAGCCCTTACAGATTGAGGCCAAGTTGAGAGAACTTTGAAGAAACGTGGCACACGGTCTGCCTGGTGTTTGTGTAAAATACCTAATGTTCTTTAAGAACACAGAACCACCTAGCAAGGGAAAAACATGAGCTCCCACATGATAAACTAAGCTGCATTTGCTTTTGCCTCTCCATATTTTTTTTCACTAAGACTGGAGGTGCTTGAGCACAATAAACTCATCCCATTTATCTGTTCCTAAGCTGCACTCAGCAGGAAGTTTGACACTTCTGCTCCAGACCTAAAGAAGGGCTTGTGTTTTCTCCAGCTACAGCAGTTTGTCCAATAAAAGATTGTCTAGGTACCTCACCTCTTCCATAACCTTTTCTGAGAAAGCTTTTTACTGACATCTCAATGGTAGGCAAAGTGAGAGAAGGATAAAGCTACAGCTACTGACTTTTAGAGGAAATAATTGCACAATCAATTTTAGGGGGGGAAGGTCAGGATTAAGCTAGCAGGGCTTCAAATCCAAGAGCTGATTTGTGGTTAAACATTATCATCAAGAGATGGTGACAGGTCTGTCCTCTGAGTGAAGTATCAAACCCTGACCTCATCCCCAGCTGCACCAAGGCCATCCCTGCCACACTGAACATCTTCCTTATTTTAACTCTGCTTTTCATAACCATGAGCCACATGTGATAACAACTCTGTTTGTCCATAAAACAGGATTAGTCTTATCAGCCCTCCTTTGAATCTAATTGATGTGATAATACTGGCAGCATGTTTTGTTTCATTACCTATAAAGGTAAGAAAGAAACCAGGATGGCTGGGAGCAGCTCCCAGCACCAATGCTCTTTGGTTCTCCCACAAAAGAAGCACTGGCAGAAATTTTAGCTCATGTGAAACTTAAGGGAGGAGTAAATGAATTGCTCTTTTATCATGTCTTATTAAGAATGCTCAGTATATAATCCATTCTTCAAATTATGCTCTGTTGAAACAGTCAGATAATCATATTAAAAAGGTGAATGGAAGAGGAGAGCAGCACAGTTAGTACCTGTCACTTTAGTAAAAGCAGATGTAGGCATGCATAATACATTTGTTTCTTAACCAGGACTCTAAAATAGTGTCTTTTAGAGCCTTACATTTCACTAAGTAATACCATGTACTGTGATAACACACTGTAACATTCCTCAAACTGCTGTCACAAATGAAAACTAGAGCTCTTAAATATTGAAGAAAAAATTGGCTACTGTACTGGAGTGGCATTTCTTCAGTCCCTCACCCCAGATCATGGCAATATGAGGGAAGAGCAAGGCACTGGGGTAGAGAAAGGAGCTCACAAAAAGTCACATGAATGCAATGGCACCATGGAGAAAGCACTTCCAGTCATTTGAAAACAGAAATTTTGAAGCTGGAAGAAAATATCTTCACCTTTCATTGATATACAAGTATCAAACAGTAAAGTACATCTACATAATATGCATTATGCAGCTTTATTTTTATCACAGGGTTCTTCTTGCTGAATGCACAAACTGCTTTGCCTGTGCTGTCATGATTTATTTTATCACCCCAAAACCCCCTACAAGGGAATCTTTCGTCTGCCATTTGACAAGCTACAGCCTCTACTTATTTCACACTCCAGCAACAAGGGTGTTGTGCTGTTCCTCCATCCAGGAGACCCAGGCTGAGCTCTGTGACTCTCTAAGCTCTTCTAATTTCTGCATTTCTCTATGTGAGCACCTGCCATGGTCCTGCTGACTGCTCTTGGATGCTCAGCACAAAGGGTCACCAAGTGACCTCACCCTTCTTTCTTCTCCCCAAAGATGATTTCAGTCAGTCTTTACCCAGCTGGCTAATGAAGAGCTGCATGCACTGAGGTGCTGGATCTTTTTAACAAGAAAACACATTCAAGCCTAACACATTGGCTAAAACTCTACTTACTGTGCAATGCCACAGCTCTCACTGTGGAAGTGAGGATTTTATAATGTGATTTCTCACCTACGTCCTCAGAACATCTGGTTTAGGAAGCAAGTGTACTTTCCAGTGCTTACAGGAATGTTCTGACACCAAAGGGAAAAACAAGCATTCCCTTATAAAAGTTAAGGACTCCCCAGATTTTTAAATTTCTCACTTTGCATGTTTCATCCAGGCTTTCCTTATGTCTTTGCACCTTCCAACGGCAGAGATCCCTCTCCCACACTTTGATTCTGACTGAGGCTGCTCTTGTTTCTTATCCTGCTTCAAGAACTTTCTTTAAATGATCACTGAATCATGAAATATCATTTCTGCCAGTCCTGAGCACTTCACTGTAGTGTTCCCACCAGATTTGCTTATCAAAGGTCATAAACCTTACACTGCTGCTAATAACAGCAGCAGCTCTGTGCTATTGTTCTGTCAAATTTCTGTATGCAGCTGCTGCCTGCAGTTAAACTCCTGATCCCATTTACAGTAGATAACAATGTGATACCATTTCACCTGGAAACAGCTGTTCAAGGGCTGATGTTTTGGGCAACTTTTTTTTTTTTTTTTTAATGTAGCTTATTTCTCTTTCCCAAAGAAAAAGCTCCATTAGTTACAGCTCTGAAGTGGGACTCTGGACTTTTTGGTTCCTGTTCCAGGGCTGCTCAAATCACAAATTTCCATGCTAAGAACCTGTGGTTGCAGCACTAAGGTTATCTATACATGGAACATATGCATTACCAGGTAGATTTGACATGTGCAAGTACACCTGTGTTAACTCAGACACACAAAGCTGCCAGGTTAGAAACAAAGCTATTTGTCTTTTTTGTCTAAATCATTGACAAACCTCCTTAAGAAGTCACCAGTAAGACAAGTAAGCTAATCAGTCCACTGCTAGTATTAAGTCTAAAACAATCTCCAGCTGAAATGTGATTAATCCATGCATGACAGCTTAAAGGTCAAAGCTAGAATGCAGAGCTTCTTGACTGCAAAGAAAGAACTGACTTATTTTTATCTCTTCTTTAAAAATTACAGCAGCCATGAAGTGGCTCAAGGAGCAGAGTAATGAACGTCATAAACCTGCCTCATAAAAATGGCATTCATGCAGTAATACAGCAGGTCAGATGAGCAGGGAACATTTCATTAAAAATTCCCCTTCTTGCCTACCCAAGAGAGACTTAAAACTAATCATATAAAATGGCTGAGTGACACCATTAACGAGCATTAATATTTTAAAGCTTTAATAGTACAACAGAGCTAGGCTGTTACATCAAAATTATACAACCTTATTAGACAGTGCACTTGGCTGCATTGTACTTGAACTGTCACTAGCCCTGATTGGAAATATTAAGGTGGCCATGAACCACAGCACAAATACCTTGTTGGCTGTCCATACTTTGAAGCTTTGGTAGTTTCCTCACATAAGCCAAATTCTGGATGATTTTGTGAAGAACAAGCTGATTTATCTTACCCATACCAAAGGAGGGAGACCTTTACTGTGAGAAATGGGAAAGGTTGCTTTCAGAAAGCTGTTAATTTTAAAAGGTCCTGATTAGAATTCAGATTCTTGTGACCTGGACTACAGTTTTGCACAAAATCAGCACAACTATGTGAGTAGAAAAAGATCTAAACTTTCCTTCAGCAGCAAGATGTGAAAGGGAAGATTGGAGAAAGCAGAGAGAATAGAACATAAGACAACGGCACCCACATCACTCCCCTGGGGACAGCTAAGGATGTAGTTGACAAGGCCAACTAAAACCTTCATTGGGGATTACCTGTGGTCACACACAGTAATTCTGTGAGTTACAACATTCACTTCACAAACAACAGTTTCCAACTTTGCCTCTTTTCCTCGTGGCAAGACCAAATCTCAGTCATTAATTTCTGGACATGAAACACATGGAAGGGAAGGAGAAGAGATACAGACAAACAGAAGATTTAAAAGAAGTGATTTATCGGTATGAGTAGTGTAGACCCTATCAAACCTCCCAAATGTATGAAATGCTCAGTGCCTCTATTGGTGCTCTCTTCCATGATGTTGCACTTCTAAATACACACAGAGCTAGTGGCAACTAGCACTGCTCCTCTTTTAAACTTTAATGACTTGTAGGGCAGTAATTAACCCACTGTGACCAATAACAGAGCCTTTCACTGCAGCCTTAGCAAGCACCCTACTTTAGGATCATCTGAAAGATCAGCAAAGTTATCATTTAAGAGAACCTCTTAATTACTCTGGCATTATAATGAATGTTTCTGATAGGCACCCAGCTGTTTTGTTTCCTCTTGCACAGAGGCAGAGAAATGAATTGCTCAACAACTGCCTGAGTGATAAGACACTGGTATTCTTAAGATTGAAGAGATAATGCTGATGACTGTGAGCTATTTCCCTCTCCTAAATGCTATAATTTTAGTGAGCAATTCAAGAAGGGATTTCTCAAACAAAAGAGAAATGGAAGAGTTGGCTCAGTGTTGGTTACTTAGGCAATGTTTATAGTAAATTGATGCTGTGATTTTCAAGGAGAAAAGAGATTTAAGAAAACTGCAGTAATCCAGTACTTGACAGCCTTGTCTTTGCTAAATACTGCACATAATTTTCATCAGCACAGCCTTCTACACTTCATGAATGTGGAAATTGAAAGAAATACTAATATCTCACATCTATGAATGCTGTTTGGCTCAGGTAACAAATTTTCTTGGCCATATGTAATTACAGATTACCAGTTCTTGAGTCTTTTGAAGGAATTACATCTAATAGCATCCCTCTCAAAATGCAGGAGCATCTGACAACACGACAATTCATGGAGTCACGCAATAAAATGATAGATAACCAAAGATGCTGCAAGAGACCTTTCCTCAAAACAGAGGAGACAATAAAACCAGGAAATGGGTGGCAGTAAAAGTGGGTTATAGGGCTTATATTCAGTCCCATATTTTCAGCACACACCTGTGGCAGCCTCACAAAATTCTATTCCTTTGCTCATCCATAACAGGTAAGTTGGACACATACACATAACGCTGCAATATCTTTGTCTTCTGCTGCCAAATCATGAGCATTAACATCAGTCTCAGTTAGGACCAGCTGGCTGGGTCATACATTTTCAGCTCAATACACTGATAGGAAAAAACTTGCAGCAATGATGTATCACTGTGACGTATGAGCAGGCACTGCATGACAGAGAAGGAGAGAATCCATCATTTTGTGTCTAACAGCTTTGACACTGCTCAAAGACCACAGTCAGCAACAGACCTTCCTGAATCACAATGATGCTGCTCAACTGGAGAGAATCAAACAGCCAAAAATAATTAGGGAGCTGAAGCAATCTCTTCATGACTTATGACAGAATGAAGTGAACGAGAAGGCCTCGACAGCAACAGCCATGCAAAAATGCCATGCTGGAGGGGAAGTGTGTTGTCATTAAATCATGGTAAGAAACTACAACTAACAATGTACTGAAACATAACCACCTAAAGAGGGGAAACATTAAATCTGCTATTCTGGCTTGTCTGTAATGGAAAAATACTAAGGTTCATTAAATAAATTACAATTTAGAGCAACTGCAGGAGTTCAGCAACCTTCCCAGGGGAATGCAGAAAGGCTGCTGCTGCTTTGGCCACCAGCAGCCAGGCTGCATGCACAGAGCTGGCACAGTCTGATCACCTGCAGTGGGACAAACTTAGACAAACTGTCTTTTCCATCTCTATTTTCCACCGTCATTTGAAATTCAAATCTGACCTGCCTGTAAATAACCTCTCTCCCAGCTAGAAAATAAAAAATCATAGAAAACAGAACTTTTCATTTATGACTGCTTTAGGATTCAGACTCCCCTGGGCTTTGTGTACTTGGTTACACAAGAAAGCTGCAAAAGCAAAGAGAAACTGCTGCTAAGTGAGCTGACAGTAGCTCCACTCAAACGTCAAAAGGAACATAATTGATAGGACTGTTTGGAAGCATACAGGCTGAGAAGTATCTTTGACAACTGAAACTGTGCTAGAAATATGTAGTAATTTGCCAGATAGAGTTTACAACCCATAATCATTTCAGAAGTTCCTCTTTTTCAATAGAGCTTGACTGAAAATTAGTACAAGACCCGCAGGGAGCAAACATCCATTATTAGTAGCACATAAGTGTAGGGTAATTGCCACAAAGCAGGAGCATGGCTGCATTGAACTGCTGGAGGGGATGAGGGAGGTGGGGTGGGACACCTGAATTCAGGAACCAGTGCAAAAGGCCTGGCTTTAAATATGACATTTCAGCCCCTGCCAGGCTTGCCCTGTGTCACTGATGGATTTGCTAAGCAGCTGCTCCTCACAATTCTCCCCCACACCTCCAGGTTCTCTATGCCACAACTGGTAAAGAAGAAATGGGAAATCAAAAAGAGAGCAAAGGGGCAGCAGAGAAAACAGGCAAACATAAAAATGCCAGGGCTTTTATCGAGTGTGCAGACTTTGGGAATCATGGCATCACACAGACTGCTCTGGAGGGCAGGGATGTGGTTTCAATCAGCCTCAGCAGACTCTGCTCGTCACAAAAATGCTGAGTAATTTCAAATGTTGTCATGGGGGCACAGTCTTCCTTGCTCTTTAAAATACTGACAGAACAATACAGGAAAAGAAATCTTTCTCTATCCTCTTTTTGCTTTTTAAAGTACTCATCAGGTTAACTAAGGAAAGATGTACTTCAATCTGATGTACACCCTCAAAAGAAGTAAAAAACAGAAGGGAGAGAAAGTCATCACAGCCCTGCTGCTGTTAACCAGGTCTAGTTTATGGCATTTCCAGCTTAAGCCTGTGCTTTATACCACATATTCTGAAAGGCCCTCAACATCTTCACTTCCCAATTTCACCTTTGCTTCTCTTGCTTTGTTCCTAAACCAGGTGACAAGAAAACACAAGGATGGTTTCAGTGATAGAATCATTATGGATGGTATTGCTTCAAAAAAAATAAAAAGCACTGAACTGCTCACTTGCCTGAATAATTACTGAGGATGAAGAATCCCCTTCGTGGGATCTGTTCTCTGTGCTGGTGAGGACGGGAGGCAGTCTATCAATCAAGTCAGACAGAAAGTGTCTGTCCTTTTTTATTCAAAAAGGATTTTGCATTTCCAAGTGTGTTGCTCCGGTGTAATGAAACCAGCGGCTGCGAGCTCCCATGTAGCACTTCAGCTCCGTGCAAGGACATGCAGAGCCTTCCAGCCTTTTACACAATTTATTTCTTTATCTAATAAATCAAGTCAGGCCTTTTTGAGTAAAGCATCACTCCTTGTGAAGGAGTGAAGAACCGCCTCATTTGACAGTGCAAGGAAGGGGAAAAAACCTAATGGGGGAGCCAGCTTCATTTCAAGGTGACACTAAGCAGGGAAGGAGGAGAGGCAGCAGATTGGTATTCTGTGAGGCTCCACGAAGGCGTTGGACAAGAGATTCCTCTGAATTGAGGGAGTCTCACTCCATTAATTCAAAAACCGATTGAGGTGGAGGGAAAGTAGAGCAATATGCATTATGTATTTGTTACAAAACTATTGTGTCAAAGCAATATTTAGTGGTAAATTATGGCACTATCAGGAGTAGGATGCCACATACATAAATCAATTTGTCTCCTCTGCTGGCAGGAGTGTGACAAAAAGATAAGAGCTCATCAGTGCCATTATTTCCCTGGGCTGGAGGAGGAGGAGAAAGGACGAGGGGGTGGGGAAGAGCTGCTGGGAGAGCCCAACATACCAGTGATTGTAAGTGGCAAAAGGAGAAAGGCCTTTAACTTTGAGAAGCAGAGTTAAGATGCTATCGCCAAGTTAAAACAAAGAAACCAAACCCCCACTAAGGGAAGGTTGTTTAGTACAAATAAACTTGACTCTTCCCCACAGGAGAGGGAAGGGGAGGACAGAGACTACTCAGCCATCCTCATTTGTTTTCCTAAAGTCAGCTTGAGAAATTGATAAAAATTGGAACAATAATATTTTCTGTGGCAGAAAGGATAAAATAAAAAGAGGCTTTATTAGAATAAAGGGAAGTACAACTAGCGGCCTGCTAAATGGTAATTACGCCTTTATGGAAATATCCTGTTAATTACTAGGTCATTTTTTGTTTTACAATTGAGTTGTCAATTTGCAGTTAATTTAGGCCATGCCAGTCTAATAGCTATTTACAGATCACACAATTGCCTATACGGGAGGAGCATGTGGCCTCCGGGCAACAGATGCCATTTTGGGAGAGCTGGAGGTAAAGTATCATCTAACAAATGCAAGCCATCAACCCAAGGCAGCTCCAGAGGGGGGACACGGCACAATAACAATAAACACAGCGAGAGCAGTGACAGAGAGGCTTCTTCACTTCGCTCAGTGCTCAGTTTATGGTAATCAGACAGAGCAGCGCGGTAGAGAAGCTATTAAATAAAATCATAATTATCCCTCTCTTTAACAGCACCAAGCAGTTGTTAGCTCTTCTCTAAACATAACACATCTGAAGTTGCAAACGCAAAATAAGGGCACTAAAAGCTACTGAGACATCACCACAATCTGTGGGGGGATTTGCACAAGCTTGGCCCTGAGACAGGTGACAGCATCGTGCTCGTGGCACCTGCTTGGCACAGGTGCCTTCACACGGGGGTAATGGGCACAGAGCAATGGGATGAGAGGCAGAGATGTGGCTGAGAGGTGACAGCTGAAATGGCTCAGAACTGCCAGCCAGGTCACCATGAAAGCCTGGGCCAAATGACCAATTTGCCACAGTACCAGGGAGCATCACTACCAACCACTGAGCTCTTGGCTGCAGAATGCAGCGCACACAAAGAATCTCCTGAAATTGCTTTCCTCTCTGAAAATACAAAGATTCTTGAGGCATCCATAGGGACTATATCTACGAGCCATTTAGAAATGTAAAATACAACCCCAATACTCAATGCTTTCCAACAGGCTCATTCCTCTGTCCCCAAATACAGCTTTACATATTTCAAAGGATAAATCACAACCCTGTATCCATGAAATGACTGTAAACAAAAAAAGCCCCTTATTGTCTTGTCATAAACTTCAAGAAAGCCCAAGAGTTCCTCCAGATGTTCCTTTCCTCAATGTCTTTGAAGGACAAGGGAAACACAGAAACATGTTTTACTGCTCAGTCCCAGCCTTCAATTTTTCAGGAATTTAAGACAAGTGAAGTGAGATGGTTTCTCGCCAACATCTGTTTGAATAAATGGGATCTCACGCACCACATTTCACATGGAGAACTTTGCCTGAGACCTCCTGAGGTGCTGTCACGTATATTAAAAGTTAAAGCCCTGGTTTTGTTTGATAAAGTGAAGTGAGGGGCTCTATTCTTAGTAACATGTTGAGGCAACAACATGAATAGTCTTGACAAGCTGTTCTACTTCCAGCTTAGTCCAAAGCATGATATCAACTTCCCATAATAACTACAAATGGAAGTAATGAAGGGCAGAGAGGAAAAATACAAAATAAAATACAACAAACAACTCAAGCAGATTAGCAGGCACTTTATGAAATTATCAGTTTGCAACAGTATAAACAATTTTAAGTCAATTTATAAAAAATATTCCCAGAAGGCAATCAAGTAAATCAGGTAATTATATCCTGTAAAGGGAGATAACATCAGGAAAATTAGAAACACTTCTGCACATAAATCAGAGGAAGGAAAGCCTTCACACTTCATTTACTCATTATCACATTTTATGTATTTCTTTGCAGAAGACAGGGAGCTGGCATGGTTAATGTTGGCTGCTGGGTGCCCCAATTATCATCTGTACTTATGGAAATGGCTTGAGGTCAGCTTACATAATGTTGTCAATCAACAAAACATGGAAAAATTGACAGATGATGGAGGAAAGTGACAAGACTTTATTCCATAGGAATAGGAATTTACACTGTGAATACTGACATTGGGAGAGAGGCTGGGAGTGCAAATTAGAGCCTTGATGAGGCAGGATTGAAAATACCCAAGGTTTTGGAGGAGCTTGGGATCTCAGGCTCCTAATTTCACTTCAAGTCCTGTCAGCAGCACCTGCACTATGTCATTTTGCTCCCTCTACCCTCAGTCAATCACGGCACATCTCCACATCTTTCAGTAACCATAACCATGGGGAATTACTGTTTCTCTTCTCACCAGAAAAAGAACATCAGTGTCATGTATCTAAAATGGAGCTCTCCACTCAGCTGAGCTGCTAAGCATCTATTTAAAGTTAGGCACACGCTTAAATTTCATTAAAATTAACAAGACTTAAAGTGCCTGGAGCCAAGAATGTTTTAAGTGCTTTGTTGAATAAGAATGTACTTAAGCAAATGCTTAAATGCTTCTATGAATTGGTGTCAAACTTCTATTAAATCAGAGTCCTTGCTGTTTTTATATCAGTATGTCACAAGTCATGAAGAAGAAAAAGGGTTTAACCAAATCTTCCATTTTTTTTCCTTAGGATACATAAGAGTTGTCCTATTTCCTGCTGCAAGCAAAATATATAAGAAATGTCAATGGGGAATTACTAGTTGCTGAAGCATCTCTAAGATATTATGGCAGATAAGCCTTTTAGTAGTTAATATTCGTCCCCAGCCACATCCCTGCTTTATAGATTATAATTTCTCTTTAATAAAGGAAAACCCTAAATCCCGCAGCTTCAGCTGGAGATGGATTTTCATTTATTTGGTTACAAGAAACCAAATTAAGAAAATTACTTTCTAACTAATTTTATAGTGCTAAAGAACATCTGATCATATGCTGGGAAAAGCTTCAAGCTTTCTGGACGAAGCCGTTAAGACATGAGTAATAATTGGAAATTTACTGTGCATAAATCTTGATGAAATTAAACTGCATTTAAGTATGTTCTATAAAAACCAGGTCAAATGGCAAATGACAAATGCCCTGTGTCACTTGGTGCAGGGAAAGGTATTGTAGAAAATCAGAATTACTAATTCTTCCAAGCACTAAGCACAAGCAAAACCGTTTTTTCCTTGTATACAAGAAATCTAAGCATAAAGTTGCTTGGATTACTTAATTTCCCAAGGATCCCCATATAACTTGCAGATAATGAACAAATGCAGCACAAACCAAACCCCAATCACTTATGGCAGAGGTTTAAAGTAATAACTAAAAAGGAGAAGCTCCTGCTCGACTCCCATGGACTAGGATTTTATTGACATCTGCAAAGCACTATCACTACAAAACAAATATTCTGAACACAGACATCTCTGTCCTTAAGAGAACAAAAAATAGTTACGTTTTTAGAAAGGACAAAAAGATAATTCAATCATGAGCTACCATCCTTCTAAAGACTGTCACAGTACATTAAAACGATAGAAAACTACAAATGTGATAATCAAATGTTTTTGTAAGTTAATAATTTCGGCTTACAGGACTGATTTTTCACTGGAGAAAGCTGCCACACTCAGTTGAAATCAATGGAGCTATGACAATTTACTCCAGCTAAAGGTCTGGCCCATTGGTTTTTGAAATTTAAGCTGAATTGGAGGAGGAAAGCATAAATTTACAAGCAAAAAAGATTGAGAGAGGCAATGAACCATCCTGACCTTTACTTTCCCAGTCACACACCAGAGAGCACAGCCCAGGATAAGGCAATGGGGAAGAACCTGTGCTCTTCATTTACTTCACTTGCACAGGTTGCATCATCAACCTCAGCTCAGCATTAAGTTACAAAGGCATCTTTATCTTTCTAGAAATCCCCAGTCAGAATGATGGAAGTCAGAACATGGGAATACCAGAAAATGAAAGAGAGGGCACGGGGGAAGAGAAATCAACTACCAGCATGAGACACACCTGCATTTTGATGGAAAAGACAAGGAAGCTGTGACCTGCACCTTCTTCATTGCTGGACTGAGGGCAGAGAAGGGGCAGGCCAAGGCCATGGCTCAGAGACTGACCTGGGCTTTGTTTCCTGCAGCCCGCCCAGGCTTGGAGCTGAGCGGCAGGGGAGGGAAGAAGGCTTGGCAAATTCTGTGGACACAGCTCAGACTTCAGCATGAAACAAAAATATTCTAAGTTAGCATGAAAGGGAAGGTAATTCCCAAGGAAAACATTCATACTGTCCTTTTATGAGATTATGCAGCAAGTATCTGCTTGTAGGTATGTGTTAAATACCATTAGTTTTTCCTTCACAATATGCTGCATTTACTCCTGTGCAGTTAAAAACAAAAACCCTGCTGATCCAAACCCTTTCAAGTAATGTCTGTTGTGTTTCTTATTGCTACTATTTGTCCAGTAATACTTTGCCATAGCAATTAGGCAAACTTGTAATGGAAAGTGTCTAAGAAACCCCAGGGAGTCTGGCCCAGAGCCCTGTCCCTGCTCTCACAGCAGCTTGGGTGCCCACCCAACTGCAAGGCATTATTATTATTTTAATCTAGAGAAAAGGAAGATGGGACTGATGCTATTGATCAGCCCAACAGACCATCAAGACCTACCAGATACATCTCCTGCTAATCTGTAATTTCTGGTTCACAGGAAGGTAACGGCACATGACGTATGTGCCATTCATCTCTGATAATGTGCTGAGAATAATTAGCTCGTGACATTTCTTTGTTCCAACTTATCTTTGTGTCTCTGCCTATCTCTATTTCCTTTTCTGAGACATCCTTTTAGACTATCCTATTTCTGATATTTATTTGCCATGAGCACACCATTGGCAGGCATTGTTAACTTTAAGGCACCAAGAAGAAAGAGCTCTGTGCTATCTGAATTATTTGTCGTATTTCTTGGCTGAATGTGGGTGTTTAAAAAAATATATTTCAGAGCATCAAACAGGAGAGAGAAGGATGAGTTACCTGAAAAGACTTTATAAGGGGTTTGGGATTTAGTAACATCTGCTCATGAGGAGACTGCAGATCTTTTAGGGAAAGTTGGAAAGCAGCAGCCAAGGCTGTGAATTGCACATTATACCCTCGTGAATACAGACAGCTTTGTGGAAACAGAACATCCTGTCAGCACGGCTATTTGACAGCCTCAGGTAGCACTTGCTAACAAGGATAAGCTTTATTTATTTATTTTCACAGAAACTAATTTTTGTGATTACTCCAAACTAAAGTGAGATTTTGGGATTGAGTTTGAGAACTATTATCAAGTGCTGCACAAATGCAGGGACTCTTCCTGGAAGGTCACGGCTCAGTGAAACAGGGAACCAATTATACACCTGCTCCCACAGTGTGTGCTCAGGCTACACAGAGATACAATGACAGATTCTCCCTGTAAAGATTGCGGGGAAATCAGACCTGGGAACAGAAATCACCGTGCCTTTAGACAAACAGGGCTGCGGTTCCCTGGACCAAACTGTTCAAGTCTTGTTTTCTTTAGGGGAAAGGATGGGCCCTGCAGCTTCCCCTGGGCTCAGTGCTGCTGCAGAGCCAGGAGAGAAGGAATACAGAGCTCTTGCTGTACCAATGAGAAAATGGCTCCTGCTTCAGACTGAAACGTGTCTTGGTGACATGAAACAGCAGCTCTCACTGCCTTCTGCCCAATTATTCATCAGCACCTACCACCAACCGAGCTGGTCAAAGGCTGCCTCCGACTGTTTGTTGTCCTCCAAGAAGTCAGCAGCAGGGTGCTGCTTTTACACTCCAGGTTAGGTTTCCTCTCCCATCTGGCCTCTGCTATGTCTTCAGAGAGAAGATTTCATTTACAGGCTCTCTGCCACGAAGGAAGGAAACAGCCTGCTACTTCTGTTCTCTGCAGGGATGATGATACAGCATGCCTGCATGCCTGCTCTCTAACTGTCTGCTATGCCTTTGTGGCACACACTGAAAAAGCCTATTGACTGCCACTGCCTAGTAAAAATACTCAAGAGAAAAACAACTCTCTTTTTCTCCCATGAATATGCTGCTCTTGAGCTCTCACTTGGATTCAGATTGGTATTTTCAGAGGCAGCACACTGGCATGGCCAGTGGGAATGGAGAAATACAGGACTCCCTGTTACTTGCAATTCAACTTTGTATGGATGAGACGAACACAAGTTTTTCCTTGTGTTCTCTTCAGTCACCAAGTCCAAGGGACTCCATCATGGTCAACAAAGCAGCAAATGCTGCTGCTCATTCTTTTTTCATGCCTGGTTCTTATTTCCTCTGAAAACCACTTTTAATCAGCATGCTGCAACTCAGTACCCTGGATAGGAGGAAGGGGAGGAAAGATGATCTCCTGCCAATGAGGGTTTCTTGCCTGTGGCACAACCCCATCACAGATCTCCTAAGGAACTGGCATCAGACAGCTGTGATGCCATTTTCAGTGCAAAGTGTGTGAAACTCTCCCCTCAGCTACAGCTTCCCATGGCTCTGATCCACGCAGCCAAATTCACATATGCATCCTGCTCCATTTAAGACAAAGGGATTTTAATGATTAAAGTTGTGAGAATGCAGCAAAGGATGTTAATCATTTTCCCAAGAACCTGAGCCAGAAAATCTAACATTTATGGTTTGAATTCAGGTTTGGGCTTGTGGATTTTTTTTTTTAGCCCTCCCTCAGGCCTGAAACCCTCGAACAGTCCTGTTATCCTCAGCTGAGCTGAGGCGCCTGCTGTAAGCCATCAGTTCCCTCCCTCCTCCTTCCACTTCCACTGTCTCCTTTTAATCGCACCAAATCCCTTTGGCACTTGCCTCAGGGTAGTACATAACTCTGCAGGAATTCCATTGTCATGTAGCATTAATTTAATGTCCACTTATTACAAAGTGTTATGGAGAAATAATACACTGCTCCTGGATGAATTAGAAACCTGCCTGCATAAGGAAGATGCCGTTTTGCAAGGTGCTGCCTATTGTTCAGCATCCTCGGCTCCACAGAAGGAAAGTGCTGCTTGTTTTGACAAGCAACTGAAATTTCTGTTTGCTGCTTTAACAGCAATGTTTTAACTGTCATTCTGCAAGGATAGAAATGTTCTGTAGTTCAAAACACACTTTTCAAGGATTGATTTGGACATACTTACTTGGCTGGTTTTCTATCTATCTATCTATCTATCTATCTATCTATCTATCTATCTATCTATCTATCTATCTATCTATCTTTAAATGTCAAATTAGCTTGCAAATTTAATTTTCTTGCCCTGGCTGAGAAAGGATTTTAGGGCACAGGACCCAGCAGCACTTTAGACCAGACTGTTACATGACTAAAGGGCAGCCTGAAGCTCTCAGTTTGATTTTCCTTTAAAAGACAGCTCCCACCATCACATTTTAATAAATGTACTTAGAACAGGTAACTGGGAGAGTATATAGCTGTGCTACAGGATAATTATGTACTGATATGATGGTGTACTTAAACTAAAATGCTCTTTTCTGAAGGGGAGCACAAGGCAAAATTACCAGCAGAACTGAAGGGGACAATGCAGTCCTAAACAACAAAGGACACAAAAATTCATGCAAGTGCGATCGTTCCACACTGCAACAATCACCACAATTACTAAAAACAACAGGAACACAAAAATAACCAAATCCACAGGCAGCATCTAAATAAATACAACTGAGGGAGCACTGAAGTTTCTGGAACAATGCTCCTTCATCCTGTATTTTCCGGTTTTCATTTGTAGTATTGGCAAAAATGTGGATTTCACAACAACAGGCAGAAGACTGTGATCCTGCCAGTTAGAAGAGTTTAATTTTTGATGCTGTGAGATATAACCAAGACTCAAGTTTTTTGCATTAAGATGCCTGAGTTTGAAAGCTGGAAGTGCTTTTCTAAAGCAAAAGTCTTTTAATGATTAGCATTTCTGGATGTCACGGGATGAAGAACAATAATCACACAGCAAACTTACCACACTGGCTTCCAGTGCCCCCTCCTGTGCCTATCAACTCCTTGGTTTAGTCTCAAAGCTATGGAACAGAAATGAAAAACTACGAACAGAAGCAGGATCTAATTTAATGTCAATTTGTATTTAACCCCATGGGTCAGTGCAGAGGAGGGGAGACTGCAGGCATCACCCACTGGGACACAGCAGAGCACGAGTAATGCAGCATCTGTTCACAGCAGGGATATGTGCCTTTGGTGGCACTTAAGTAATTTTGCTTCCAAAAAACTAGGAATAATTTTTTGTCTTGTTCCAAAGATCATCATTTCACACATAATTTTAAGGTGTTTTAACTTAATGAAGTCAATGGTGTGAATAATTAAAGTTACCTGATAAAAGAGAAATCCAAAACCACTTTCCTCCCAAGTCTGGAGCAGTTACAGGATATTAATTAAAAAGTAACCAGAGGAAAAAAAATTACATTGCTCTCAGATAAAACTCCCTGAATATGAAGGGCTGAAGTGTAACTACGAAGATCCAGGCAAGACAATGCAGGTAGCTCCTTCCAGTTTCTCCAGAATAGTTTTTGGACAATAAAAGGGAGTGTTGGAAATGCAGTGCCTGCAACTTTGCTGACACTGTGACAGTGACAAAGAGCATATGTCTGTTTAGTTTGAACGAAAGCTCTGTACAGACCGATGGTAAATAGATGGTTGTCTGAACAATTAAATCAGGGGCAATCATGACCAAACCCTCTGCCAAAGTTAAAGCAGAATGAGACAGACACTCAGCCTCTCTCAGCAATCCCCTCCTGAGCATTTGCAATTCCCCTGCACCACAGGCACAGCAGAGAGCATGGAGAGATGATGGACCGACCTATGGCATGGGGACAATCCCATGGCATTGAGCCTGTCTCTGCCACCTGCCACAGCCTCTTCTTGCTGGTGCCCCAGCTTTCCTCTAACCCAGGCACCTGACCATGGAAATAAATCCCTGCCCAGACCCCTGCCAGGCCTGATGGCAGCACAGCTCTCCCCGTGCCCTGGCTGCATCCCAGCAGCACGCTGAGCCTGGGCAAGGCCCTGTCCTGGGGGAAGGCAGGGGCATCTGGGGAGGCTTTCAGGCTCACACAGCAGCAGGGCTTCTTGGAAAGAGTGTCTGGGCTGACAGCTTCACATGCTCACTGACAACTTACAGTGGCGTATGGCAACAATCCACCAGCACAAACCCGATGTTGCAAGTTATCACAACTATTTAGAGATGAGTGGCAGCCAGGAGAGCTCCCAGCAGAAGGGAGGAGGTAAGGGAAGGTTCTACAATGAGAGAGAAAAACACAAGATGGGGAAACAGAAAAGGAAAACAAAAAGCTATTCCAGTCTGTTTTATCTCCTCTGTTATGACTGTTACCTCTTCCTTCTAAAAATGCAGCAGGCTGTCAGAGACTCATAACTTACTGGGTCTGATGGAACTGAGGGAGATCTGTGTAAGTCACCAGGGTATGTGCACACAAACTGCTGAGGACCAACAGCTCTGCTTGATCCCAGCTACATGGGAGAATTCCCATTCTATCACAGGGAAGGAGGTGCTGTTTGGGAGATTGTTCCTGTTTTAAACTGATGAGACAGTTTCACCCTAACCTAAAGACCCACCCAAAACCTTTCAGGAGTCCTTCTCCATTTGGCTTTTGCTATCACTGCGTGAAACAGCCCACACAGGAGCAGGAGAGAACTGGAGAAGCAGTGAAGCTGATGGCAGTGGCTCTGGCCAGCAGCCAGGGAGACGAGCTCTCTGTCTCACCTTACCAATTTTCTGCTGTTATCGCAGGACTGTCTACATCACACACGCCCTGTGCTCCACCAGTTGTACCTTGGCAACGCAGAATTCACACCCTTTTGAAAGGTCAGCCTCGAATGGTGCAGCTGCTCAGCTGAAACTGTAATGGTGCACAGAAGGTCCACAGTGTTCTCCAAAGAGAGTAAATAGCAGCCAAAACGAAATATTTCAGAGTTCAAAATAAATTACCTTCTTCCATACTCACTGGGCTACAGTCCAGTAAAGTCTTTTTCAACTTGAATTCAATACAAGACTCTGCAGTGGCTTTTTCAGCACATCTTGAAAGCACACGGGTACTTGCCAGAGTATTCTGCTCCCATGCATTCCCTGTGCAATAATTTCTTTCTAGTACAGATCACCCCATAAATGTATTTTTCAGCGCTACAAGGCAAGATTCTGATCTCAGTCACGCTGCAGTAAATCTGTTATAATTCCACAATCTAGCCTTTAGCATTTTTAATTTCTAAGAATGCCACTGGGGTATATTTACTTCCTATTTTCTACAGCCTGTTAGGTGAGAATTATAGTCATGTTGTCCAAAGCACACTCTAATCTTATATGCATCCATTAGTGGCTAAAGAAAAAATAATCAGACTGTCCAATCAGGCTAACAGATAACACACAAGCCATCATTTACCTGTTATCCCTTTCTGCAATATTGTGATTTCCACTTGGCCCCAGGGTAATATACTATCGGTATTAGCAATTTTCCTTGTAAATTAATCAGAACCACCTAGCAAATAATTACAAACTTCTCTTCCAAATCTATTATCTTCAAGTTTAAATGTGGGCAGATGGTAGGCCTTAGGGCATGTTTTATTCCAGGTATGGAATTAATTGATGATTTCTCACATTATAAACAGAGAACTTCAAATTATTGTTGAACCTCTAATTTTTTCCCTCTCATCCTATTAATGTTCATCCTAGGTAAATGTCTGCCAGCAATGAAATGTGCATTTTAAATACTTGGCCAATTTTGATACAGGTGTGAGAATCACAAGGTTCCTTCTCACCAGCTCACTGATATTCAGAACTTCTCTGTAACACCCATTCAGTGATGGGTAAAAATTAATTTATTCCTCAGGCAGCCTGCCCTTGAGTGGAGTTGGACGCTTTTCTAAATAGGACTTTGACATGCACAGTAGTTTCAAAATATAAATAGTCTAAGACATTTGGGTTTGAAAATAAATTTTTCCTTCAAATTGATACCCTAGAGCTGAAAACTGATTACTTATTAATTAAGCTTTCAAAGAGCACGGGATCTTTGGAAGCCCAGAGGGGGAGGGGAACTCATGGAATACCTGGTCCAACACACACATGGAGTATCTGACCTTTATGATTTAGGAGGCCTCTTCCCATTAAGCCAACAAACTGCGACACCACCACCCTTAAAAGCAGTTAATGCAAAAAGCTTCCCTTTTCTGTTTGACAGGTTCTGAGTCTCAAGGGTACACACCCAGGGACCTGGGAGTCCCCACTCAATTTGAACACCCACCTATTACAGAGTTCTACAATTAGGTTTGCCTCAAAGGCAATAGCATTGTTCTGCATCATTTAAAGCCACCAGATCAACTAAAGCAGTTTTGTAATTAAGAATGGGTCATGCTCAATACCTTTCCCTCAGAACAGTGTGGTACTTGCTACCCTTTACTACTCATAAAATGGGGATATTAAAAAAACCAAAACTACTGTTGCCTAGACTTTGAGCATCAGTGCTATTGTCAGCTTGGAGACACCTATTGTATCCTAAATAAAATGAATGTCAGCAGATCACAGGCAGCCAGGAGCCGGTATGGACACAGAAATACTTTATTTTTAAACATTATTATTATTTGTCTTACTCTATGCAGAGCTGTAAGAAATAAATAAATACCTCTTTATAAATCACAGCCACACAACAAAGCAGTGAGAGTTGAATTCATTGCTTCCTTCCTTTATTATTTTTCTTTATGACTTCCTCATTTGGAACTTCTCCTATTTCATCACTCACATGAATAAAAATGATCTTATGCAATCATACATCACATTTCCCACTCTTTCCTGGAAGGAGGGGGAGGAAACTGGCTCAAAACAACTGAAACAATCAGAGAGAATTTCCCAGTTGAGACAAGTGGCAAATGTGCAGCCAGCAGAGTGTCCCACTCACTATCATCTCCCTACAACAGCCTATCAGCTCTGCACATGAGAATCCTAAACTCCTACTACAGCCAAGGAGAAACCCAGCAGAACAGCTATTAGAGACCATTTGTTCTTAGACATTCTCAAGGACCATGTCAGTATTAATAAAAAGCCTGGGTAATGGAGATGGTGTGAATGCAAAGCTTTGTTCTGGCTTTCCACTAGAGGAATGCCTGTTCTTTCTCAGCAATTCATGATCAGCAAAACAAAATCAGAACAACTAACTGGGTAAAAGACAAAAAGCTTTTAATCATGTAGAAAGTCACTCACAATGCACTCCCAAGACCGAGATCCAATGCCTCATATCCAGCAAACAAACCACCATGGCTGTGCTAATAGAAGGTGCCTGATGCACGAGGAACATGATTAATTTTAAACAAGTCGCTTCACTGACAAAGGTTCTCAGGAGCAATGAGTCATGTCAGAACACCCAACCTTTTCCTCCCTCCTGTCTACAACTCAAGGTGCTTTAAGAGAAGCCCTAATTCCAGAAGCTTAGGAAGCTTATCTTGAAGTACCTAGAGGTGTAGATGGGAGGGAGGGACTCAAAATTGTTCCCGGTAGCCAAAACAAGAAGCTTTCCTTGCAAACAACAGGTACTGAGCCCAATGGGAAGGGTACTACAGAAACACATTATGCTGCTCAAAGCAACAGCCTGAAGCTGCATGACCAGACACATCTCCCAGTGAGAGCAGTGAAGGATTCTGTGATGGCAAATAACTGCTTACCAAGCTGGCTGTGTGTCCCAAGGGGATGAGGAGGGATGCCTAAAGAACTAGAGTTTAAGAAGCAGGCAAGAAAAAAGATCAGGGTTTCCACAGACCAAATTCAACTTCCTTGAACAGGAAAAAAATTGATTTTGTTTATTTAAGTAATGAAGCTTCTACTGTCCCTCCTGTCCTCTTCACTGATCATAACTGTTTAGGTAATGCTCGGACAGGGAAAGAGAGATATAACTAGAAACCATGAACTGCATTCTCCCAGCAACATATTAGGCTCTTTGAAGAAAACCAGGAACATTTAATAATCCCTTTTTAAATTAAAAAGAAGGATGGATGCAACTTAATTCCATAATTAAAGGGTTAATTATATGCATGATAAAAATAAGTTTTATGTTTTACCGTGCACACCCAATCCCTATAATCTGGTCATAAATAAAAGGGCTGGTGATAAGGAAAGCTGCAGGCAGGAGAGCAACTCACCATCTTTAATGGGCAGTTATATGACATGCTGCTAGTACATTGGCAGTAAATCAGCAGAAACATCTTTTATAGAGTTCTAGTTTTTATGATGTCATTAACTTTCCTCCTTATACTTAAGGGATAATGAAATAAAGTCATGAGGAGGGATCAAAGGATGAGCCCGAACTGTGTAGTTTGAAACAGCCACAGGGGAATGAATTTTGCCCACGCTTTCCTGCAGACATTTTGAGGGCAGAGAGCACTGAAGAGTGGAGGAGGCAAGACAGACCACAAAACTTTTGGCAAACCCTGAATATCACACATATTAATGAGCTGTTTTATGAGAAGAGTTCTTTAAGCAATATTCCTGTGGCTTCAAAACACTGCAATTTAGCAATAATTTAAACACACTAAGTGGTGGGATCCACACCATGTTGAAAGAAATGGCAAGGCAGGCTGAAACATTAGCACACCCATATTGCAAAGATCACAGGCACAACAACACTGTCTCATCCTCTTGTGTAACCAGCAATGCTGAGCAGGTGCCATCAGCAGGGTAATGTACAGCACCCAATAACCAGTGCACACCAGTGAACTAAGGCAGTAATACAGGGAACAGTTGTGAACCATTTAGGCCAAGTCAGGCATCCATCTAACACAAATGGAATAAAATGTTGCCAGTGGATCTGCATCTAATTAAAAAAATTAAAGCAAACCTCCCCCCCCCGTCACTGTGATTTAAAATCCTTCTATGTGTACCTATCAGACAAGCCTTAAAAAGCAGGACAAAGGTTCTAGGTTTAGCTGATAAAATGACATCCAAACCTAAAAATTGGTAGGAAGAACAATTTGTTGACTTCCTGATCATTCCTTATTCTCATTTAAACACATAAAAGAGGAAATTTTGCGTCTTGCCCTGAAGATACCCAGTGCTGGCTGTTTCTTAACACACAAATTATATGTAGCCCAGGTCTCCTCCTCCTTACAGCCCAATGTTTTCTTTCACTTGCTTTGCATAACTCTGTTTAGTGGATTTTGCCAAGGAAATGAAGATGGAAAGTTAATTAGCCCATCTTAGGGATCTGCACGAGCACGTGGGAAGCTCGAGGTCAGCGCATCTGTCTGCAAACACAGCGGTCAATTAGCACTGGGAACATTTATCAACAAGTGCTGTTCCCTTTTCCACAAGCAACCTTTCAGCAAACTCCCAGCCCCGTCGTACAGCAAGGCTCAGACGCGTTAGTTAAGATTCTGGAGGCTGCTCTCCCCAAGCAGCGACTCCACTCATCTTCCCATTCAAATTGAAGCTGTCTTTTGTCTGATGCATGCACGCAGCGGGGCGATGGAAGAGGAGCCCATCCTGGCTGCCATGGAATAATGATGGCTGTGTCAGTGTGCCTGTCCATCTCCTGCCTGAGCCCCTCTCACGTGCTCCCCATCTTCCTCACGACTGCAGCTCAGCCCTGGCAAGGCAGAAGGGAAGCTCCTCTCTGGGGGTATTAAGAGGAAGGGGAGGGAATGCAGGAGCTAATTGTGCACACTGCAACTCCTTCTGAAAATAGGAAACTGAGTTATCTCAGTGTTTCTTATGGGGCTTTATGCATTCAAACTTCTCTAAATGAGGAACTACACCATGCATTACGCATCGCCATAGAGATGATTGTATACCATTACCCAAAATTGAACTGAGTCTGTTCAACCTACCCTGCACTCCAATTTGTCACAGAAACAGTTTCCCTGGCCCATTCATGTAATGAATGTGGATATGAAGTTAATGCCAAGGAAGATAAGCACCCTCAGGGTTATTTAAGCCTACCCTTCTCTGTCATTCCCTGCAATATTTCTTAGGCAGCATTATATAGGAGGTTTTTTTTTAAAAAGGAGCAGAAGTGGAAACAGGGTAGTGGCACATCATTCAGATCTGATGCCAGCATTTACAATGACCTTGCTGGGTGGAAACTATTTCACTGTAACCTATTTCAAAATCCACCAGGATCAATCTTAAAATGTTTTGTTTTTAGAGAAGATACTGAAGGACATAGCACAAAAGCATACTTTGTCAGGCCAATATGTCTCCTGTTTCTACAGAAAACTTCTCAAATCCTTAATATAAATCACATCCATCCAGTGAAGTGTGAAATGCAGACCAGTCCCACAAAGCAACAAGTCATATTTCAAAAGCTCTGTGCTTTGTTAGGGCACTCTAGATGAAGTCCTGTTGGGGTGGAAGGAAAGGCTCAGCTCCCATGAATGCCATTCAGGTGAGAATTTAACTCTCTTAATTGTCCTTTTTAGCTTCAACACAGCCATACAGGCAACAAGGCAAAGTAAAGCCCAGTCTAGTGACTGCAGCAGACTCAGAGAGGAGTCACAGCTCAGCCAGCCCTTCCATCTGTTGTTGAAGTCCATAATCATATCCAACCCCGAGATGATGCCAACACTGCAATATATTGCAGGATTTTCCATCACTGAAGCAGCAGCAGCAGTGCCTGTGTGCTGGATTAAGCCTGTACTTGGAAGACAGCAGCGGGATTTAGGTGCCTTGAGATGCAAGGCTTGTAAGCTGGGAGGTTAAAAGCAGCATTAGAGAATTAGGTGTCCAATTCCCACTGAGAACTACTGGTAATTAGTATCTACAATAATACAAAGACTCATGCAATTAGTATGCAAAGATGCTTGTGCAGAGGGCAGGCTGGCTGAGATTTAATTTTTAGGGTTTCCACAGCAATTTTATTTGTGACCTAACACTTGATTTTTACCTTCAATATTCCTCTGTATCCCACCTACCCTATCCTTACAGCACAAGCCAGCAAGATTACAAACCAGGGCTTATCTACAAAGAGCATTGTCCCTCAATTTAAATTGCAATGGTTTCTTCTTTGAAGGATTGCTAAGTGGCAAGAACAAAACCTATGACTGTCAGGCTCTAAGCATCACAATTTCTTATGGCTTTACAGCAGAACATTAGGACAGGATGAAGAATTAGCTGTGTCAAGGAGAAAATTTGCTACTGTCAAATTTGTTTAGTTATTCGGAGTTACAAATATGATTTGCTGCTACCAAAAAATCAACTAGGCTATATTAAAAGTGTAATTTGATAGGCGGCTATAAATCTCTTTAATAAAGGTGTGGTGGAAATGATGTTATCCATATATAAAGATTAATCTCTATTTAAATATATATAAATTCAGGAAGCTGAACGACGCCAAAGCTGAGAGGTGTCTTCTGAAGTGCGAAGGTGCTTTGTTACTCCTGGCAAATGCTAATTCTTTTTGCTGCCGCTTGGTTGTACTTTACATTTAACCACACAGTCCTATTTATTATTCTCACTCTGAACTTTCACGGCATCCCTTTCATCACTTAAATTCCCCCTTTCGAAACAAACATCTATTTGAACAAAAAACAGTCTTTAAAAAAAAAAAAAAAAGAAAAAAAAGAAAAAAAAAAAAAGAAGGAAAAAAAAAAAAAAAGAATCAAAGCATTTTTAGTGAAATGAAGTTTTCTGGACTGAATTACCCAGCCTACACCATAGCATGCTCAGCCAGTGGAAATTATTTAGGAACAAGCGAGGGATGGGGCCAGAGGCCCGAGGCCTTTATCTGGGGGATGATTGATGTGCTGCGGGCCCCGCTGTGGCCAACAGCGATTTTTATCTGTTGCCAGCAGCAACAGGCCCGGGGCGCAGCGTGAGGCCCGCGGCCGGCGGGGCGCGGCACGGCCCGCACACAGGGACACACAAACGGCCTTTTCAGCCGGACAGCTCTCGTGGGGGGCTCTGACATAAAGGGCCCTTTGCAAAGGCTGGAATTGTCAGCCCTTTGATGGCCGCATGCTGGGCCATTAGCTTCTGTTACTAATTTGCGGTGCATGTGAGAGGGCAGAGCGGCGGGAACACCTGCGAGCGGCTCGGGCGCATTGTGGGACGGGTTTTGTCAGGAGAGACGAGGAATAAAGGACGAGGCATAACCCTTCCCTCCAAAGGGCAGATGACACAGGCTATTATCGTTTCCAGCCATCAAAAGGACGGCTCTGAAGTAACATCAAGCCGTCTAACTCAAACCTGGAAAGGCAAAGGAGCTAGGGAAATCCAGAGTTAACAAGGGGCCAGCTGTAACACAATGTGCTGGGCTTCTGCAGGAACTTTCTGGGGAGAGGCACCCTCACACACCAGGATGCTGGAGAACAGCACAGAGAATTCAAGGATAAACCATCATCTGTGGTTGTACTGATTCTGAAAGCCCACATCTGCTCAAACTCCTGTGTGCAAAACATATAAGGGGGAAAATAGTAGTGAAGATGGGGGTGCTCATGGCAGATGCCAGCCCTGGCCAGAAGTGGAAGAAATTACGCTTGGAACAGCACATAGAATTCAAGGATAAACCATTATCTGTGGTTTACCACACCTGAAAGCCCACATCTGCTCAAACTTCTGTGTGCAAAGCATATAAGGGAGAAAACACTAGTGAAGATGGGGGTGTTCATGGCAGATGCCAGAAATGGAAGAAATGCCACTTGGAACTGCTGGGGTAACTTCTAAACCCACAGATTCCTGCACGCCGAACACAATATGACATTTTTTTCTACCAGCAATCCCACAGAGCATCAAAGCCTCCTCACAACTGGGCCAGTGAACACACCCAGAGGTCTCCCTGCCCCACGCATGAGCTCAGCTGAGGCACAGCAAACAGCACGCCCCAGATCCCAGAGCAAGATTATGGCAGCGCTGGGAATACAGCTCAGACCTCCTGTCTCCTCCTCCTGGCTTTGAACACAAAACCTCGCTTCCTTTGTTGGTTAATATTCAGGATGCAGAAATTACAAGCATTCGAGGCTGAAACTTTAAAGATTAATATAAAAGCAACTTTTGTATTACATTTGTGCAAGCAACCAGAAAAGTACATATTGTAAAATAATCCACAAGTTGTACTACTGTGGGCCACTGCAGTGACTAATGAACATGTTAACTTTCAGGCTGAGTTTTGCTGGAAAGCAATTTTTCCCACCAAATTACAAAGTCTACTTGAGTAAAAGAATAATTTACAACTCTCACAGCACCATGGTGTCACAAAAACACCACTCCAGCAAAATTAAATAGGCGTCAGAAAGCACCACAATATCCAAACAAATCCAGCCCCAACTCCAGTTAGAAGGAAGAAAACCCACTGCGGTAGACAGAGTCTGCACTGACGTTGAAGACATGCTTTTATTGAACAAAATTTCTGTAAAACATGGTTTGCACAGTCTGTATTCAAGCTACAGCAGAGCCAGGAACCAAAACAGGGCCCCACTGCTTTAAGCTACTGGTTTTCAGCCCTGGGACATGAGACCTCCAGCTTTGCTGAGTACTTCTTAAATGAGCTGTAAAAAGGTAGCTAAGAAAAGCAAGCCTGTGGTCAAGATGGCTTTGCATTCAAAATATAGGGCTCTGCAACTTTAGTGGTGTTTTTCTTAGCTTGTTTGCAAATTGGAAGAGGTTGAAAACCACCAGCAAGACTCCAAGTGAGGTATGAGAGAAACCTACCATTATAAAAGAGGTTTGGGTAAAATGGCAACAGACTTTGACCAAACTGAAACCCAAATATTACAAACACATTACTACGAGTCTGGAATCAGAAAATGCCATCAGCAAGGCTCCAGGAAGTTCTGAATCTAGCTCCTCACCACACAACTTTAATTATGAGTCTTTCCTACCTGTGCTTCCAGCTTCACAGCAATTGAACACATTTAAATGTCTGAAAACCTCAAATCATGGGATCTTGATCAAACCACTCTAAGTTTATTTTCAGTGACATGCTTGCCTCAAGTTTCACAACCACCAATTAAAATTCATTCCTTTTAAAGCAAGTTCTGACAAAATCAATCAACTTGAGAAGGTACTGGTGAGTGAAAAACACCACACTCAGTAAAGCCACCAGTCACAGCCATGCTGTGGTTCTGCTGAGCTGACAAAGACCCATTCACTTCTCCAGATTGTGTTTTCTTGGGATTCCTGCAATTTTCTACTGCTGTCATTGACAGAGATGAAAATCCTACTGTTCTCCCAGTCATTGTCCAAGGCCAGTGAGGTAAAGACCTACCTGAACAGAATACCCACAAGGATGTTTGCTCAAGGCAGACAGATCAGAGATAAGATTTTGGTCAGATCAGGTGTAAACCTTCCGTGATGTGAAGCAGAAACCAGTCCTATTGAGGATCTTTCTTTCACACTCCATTTCTCAAGTAAAACAAAGGAAAAAACCTCCAAAATCCTTTTCCTTGTCCCCCCAAACCTCTAGATAAACCAGTTGGTAGTGCCAAATGTGCTGTTCAGAGGCTGAACCATTCACACACCTCATAATGATCCTCCTGTCGGTCCCACACCTCAGAGTTGTTAGGCAGCCCCCAAAGCAGCTTTGATTCTGCACATTTTCACATTGCCCAGTCTCTCCACACAACCATCTTCTGTTCTCTTTCCCTGGCTGTCCAGTACAGCATTGAAGAAAATTAACATGAAACTGTCCTTCTAATTCTTTTCTCTCCTTGGAGAACCTGCCTTCCCCTTTGATCTCCCTGTGAGCCTGTTTCCATGGGTGACCCAACCGCCTGAACAGAAACTTTGAAGCACAAGTCACTGAGGCCACGTGTCAGAGCACTCTGGGCCAATAAGATGGGCACTATGCTGACACTCTAGTTAAAAACACACCAAACTCCTCCTTCCTAAACACCAGATCAATCTAAAGTTCACTTACATTGCTGTTCATGCATGTTTGACCACATCCTCTTCATTTAAACTGCATTGCCTAAAACAACTTCCATTGTTTTGATAATTTCTCTGCAGTAGTACTAGAAACATTTCAAGGACTGACTTCCTTTACATTTTCCTTTACATTCGCATTTTTCCTTTTACATTTGCAAATTTCATTATTCAGTTCCAAAAGCCAACTATCACATTGATTCTGCCAACCCAATAGCTCATTGGCCATCATTCAAGTGAGGAACTCAACAGAAACACTTTCCAAAATCCCTGGGCTGAGCTGCTGCTTCCCCCTTTCCCCAAGATGATTTAAAACCCCCTGAGGTGAGGGATGAAGTTGGGCCTGACACACCACTCTGCCCCAACCAGGTGCAGCCCATCAGTGCTGCAGAGAGTACGTGTCAGCCTGTGCTAACATCCTTCAGATAAAACCATTATCTTTACATCATTCATTGGCCTTTATACAAATAAAGTCACTGAACTAAAGCACTGCTGCTGAATCAATTTCTTTTGGTGTTGATAATGAAGGCTTTGGCTTTTATTTCCCACATGTGTACTTTATTTCCAGGAAGGAAGGAAGGAAAAAAAGAAAGGAACAAAAAAGGAAGAGCCTTTCTTCTCAGTAACCATTGTAACTTCCTTGCAATATCAACTAATTCTTACCCTTCCTTCTCACATGTGACCAGATATATGTATCTGTAAGAACAGCCCATTTAATTCCCTCCCTGCAAATGCTCTAAATAGGATCCATGAATAGGATTCATATAATGAAGCTGATTCTGGCATGCCTGAAAAAGTTCTACTTGTTAAGAAAAATATTTGAAGAATGATGTACTGTGAGAAGTACCATTGTTTGTGAGTTCTGAAATGCAAATATGCAAATACAGACACAATATATTTTTTTAAATAAACAAAGTCTTAAATAGCTGCCCAAAAATAATGCAGCCAAGCTTGCGAAATAGATGTAGATATGAAAGTCATAATTATCCAGCAGTAGGATTAATCCAAAGAGATTAGCTGGAAACAGAAAAAGAACAAAAACAAGGGAAGTGATAAACACATGAGACGCAGCATTTGGTTTCAAAGTGGGCCAGGTGGCTTCCTTGGCACTCTGGCAGCAGGGAATTCTTCAGACTCTCAGCACATTCCAAGGGCAGAGAGGCTGCCTGCCCCAGCTCCAGCCCATTGGGTGGGCACAGGTTCAGGGATCATTCTCCCTAGCCTTTAAAAGCAGCGGGATTGGAATGCAACCACAGAGACCTTCATACTACCCTGCTGCCTTGCAAATCTGGGCAATAAGTCATGCCTCTCCAGGCTGCAAGCTAATCTGATATTCTAGTTCCAGTCAGCACACAATCTCCAGGAGAGCAAGACTCCTGGAGCAGGGATATGAGCAGTGGGGAGTACTTGGAGAGAGACACCAGGGCCAAGGGAAATGCCAAGGAGCATTTGGTTCTGCAGCTTCACAGAGGCACGGCCTGCTGTCACCAGAGCTGGTGACTCCTGGTCTCTCTAATGCCACTGCCTTGCCCTCTGAGGTTCAATTTATGCTCCACACCATCCCATCCCTTGGAACCCACTCTGGGGGCAATTTCAGATACCATCAGTCCCTGTTGCTGCCAGCCTATGTAAACAGGAAAGGACACTGATCTGATATTATCCAAGACAAAGGGCTGGAAAGAAGAAAAAAAAGGGGGAAGGAAAAAAAAAGAATAAAATAGTTCAGTTTGTGAACCACATGTTTCAAGAACAGCCCCCAGGTGCTCTCCATCCCCTGGCCTTCAAACAGGCATTTCTGCTGCAGCAATGAGCTTCACAAGGTCTGGTGTTCTAGGAAGGGCAGTGGTTTAGCCACCTCCTCAGTGTTCTGCACAACAGTTAGTAGGAGGTTCACTGCTATACATCAAAGATGCAGTCTGGCTGTGGATAATTTTTCATAGAACTCTTAAAAGTGGTGAGTTAAAAGCATTTATCAGAAAAACCAGTGTAACAACAAAACCTGCAAAAAATAAAACAGAAGAAACCAACCACTCAGGCACACACACAAGCTTCCAGACATTTAATTACAAAATAAATGCATATGACAGACATCAACAAGCCTACAGGAAGATTCCTGCTTCAGTATTCAATGCAGCCTCAATAAATATTTCAAGGTTTCAAATGGATGCTTTGCAATAGCACAGTTTCCATTTGCACAAGTGCCAGAAGGAAGAATTCAAAACAGGCTTAAAGCAAAACCAGAGTATTTTCCTGTAAAACTTTAATTGGGAAACTGACACTATATAATCTGTACATCATTGCCTTCGAGCTGTTGTTAAAAAATTAAAGCCGTATCAAAAGAACTGCTTTGTTAAATTAACATGTTATGCATACCAGACATAATCTGCAGCAGGAAAGGAAATAGCTTTGAGTCCAAAATGCACTGATTGCTGTGGCTGTCGTTGACAGAGGCTGAGCCAAACAATGTCAGCAGACTAAAGCATCTCTCGTGCCTCCTGTACGGACGTATGCCCTTACAAACACCCAGCCTTGATTTCAAAACCTGGACAAGAGCAGAGTTTCATCATGCTGACTGTTACAGCTACAGATCACACATCATATTGTGTGAATTCAGTGTGAAGTTTGGAGATGTGCAGAACAGGATGAGGCTGTGCTGATGGAGCCTGGCTGCCAAGCCCACCTTTGCTTTAATTCCAAGGCCAGCAGTGAGGAAAGGGCTGGAATGCCCAGGGCTGGAACGCCCAGGAGCTTCTCTCCCATGGAAAAAGACATCCCAGCCCCTTGCTCCAGCAGGAGGCAATGCCTTACCCATGCTTGCTCAATAGCAGCACAGCCACTACCAGAACTGGCACCTGCAGCATGGGGAGCTGAGCTGCAAGCTGTGGCCTGAGACAGAAGATGAAGGGCTTGGTTTGAAGAGAGGGGTGATCAGACAGGGACATGGGACAAGTAGCTCCTTGTATTTTAGGCACAAGACAAAAAAAAATTAGGTGGATCTTCCAAACTACCTCACCTATTTCAATAAATACTCAGCAAAACACTCTCCGATCTACACACCTGAGTACCACTACCCCATTTTAAGGCTAGAGACACTCAGGCACTGAATTTCAGAGGAACCCGCCCAAGGCTCTTTGAAAGTACTAATTTAAAATCTCATTTACTTAAGGTTTCTCTCTGAAATCCATTCTGATGCTAAAGTCTGCTAAGCAAACAAATGCCAAAAACAAACCAAGTGCCTTAAGTCATCCCAGCATATGATCACCTTCTCTGTTTAACCTTTGCAAGCCCTTGTCACAGTCACCATCACTTTGGCTTCAGATCAATCCAGGCTCATCAAACAGGCTACACTTTGAAAAGTGATTCATCACTTTGCATGCCCAAACTCCTGACAACATGACAGACTCAAGGAGGCCAACTTTTCTAAAAATACAGAGCACGCTTCCTCAGAAAAGCCCAGTTCTCTCACACGTTTCAAGTTGTTCACCTCTGAATTTGAAGTGCCAAAGCAATTTTGGAAGATCTGCACGATAATGTTTCCTCAGTAAGAATTTACAGCTCTGCACACCACGGGCTGTACTTCACTCTGTGCACTGCGAGTCTGAGGCAGTGCTGTGGTCTGCAGTGGTAAAGGCGGGTTAACAGTTTTGAGGCTTTCAAGATAAGCAAAATTTCCCTTGACGTTGTAAACTCTTCAGGTGGTTAGAGACAACAGTTTCTGCTTTTTTGATGTCTTCTCAGAAAAGAGCTCACATAATTTTATCAGTTTCTGGGGTGACCATCAGATAACCAAGCGATTCCTGCCGGAACCACTCAATGCATCTCCCCCTTCCTGTCACTGGCAATCCACAAAACGACCAGGGGATTTGAGCTAACCACAGGGCTCACAACTTAACTGATTAAGTAGGTGGGAACTGATGCCAGCTCAGCTCAAAGTGTCTGTCTCTGCTAACCAGAAGCCAGCCGCAAGCTGTGGAGGGGAATGACCACAGATAACACACTGATACTGAAACCGTTTGGTGAAGCTGCAGCTTCCTGTTCGAGTGCTCTCGCAATCTCTTCGAAATGAATCTTCAG
The DNA here is from genome assembly GCF_027579445.1 of Ammospiza nelsoni. Taxonomy (NCBI): domain Eukaryota; kingdom Metazoa; phylum Chordata; class Aves; order Passeriformes; family Passerellidae; genus Ammospiza; species Ammospiza nelsoni. Next base: position 6,523,039 of record NC_080650.1, on the reverse strand, counting down.
CAGGAAACTGGCTGCAGTTAAATGGGCTGTTTGGGTCCTCGTGTGGCATCTATTGCTGCCTCTTGTCTTCAAGGGACCATTTATTATTCTCTCCTGCCCTCTTCCCCAGCTTTCTAGAAACGAACTGAATTAGGGCTCCTCAGAGAACAAGTCTTTAGAGGAAAGGAACGATATTTAGGCAAAGGCCGTGAGCACCCTGCACCGGTTACAGATCAGTGCCTGCCAGTAATACTGTAGCCTCGGGCATCTCCACTGTGACATCCTAATCTTCCTGACTAGAGCTCCTTTTCTCTTAAAACAGGATGCTACTAGATGCTATTAAGCAGCTTTGGAAGAGACATGAATACATGGGGAAAATGTCTTCTGTGAACTGGTTTGATCTAACTTTAGTCACTAGTCTTACAACCTTGCTTGTGTCAACACCTGCTCATATTTTACTATGAGGAATGGTTGCAGAGAATGCCTTTTAGACAACTGATTTTTGAGATCAGATTTTGAATCTCTGGTTCATTACAAGTATCCCACTAAGTTTAGCTTCTGAGCTGTTCAGTGCTGCCGCTACCCTGCAGGTGATGGCAGAATTTCATCAATCCAGTAAAACACATATATGCTTTACCCAACTCAAATGCAACATTTTTTTTTCCTTGGTGATTACCAACTGGTCTGAGAATGCTGCTGCACAAGTTCAAAGCACACACTACACAGTCTGTACCATCCCTCATCTACAGCACTCTAATTGCTACAGGATGCCCAAAAATTGTCCTGCTTTGATTAGCTGATTTCAAGGGCAGCATGAACCATTTCAACCCCATGTCCAGAAAACCAAAGAACCACACATGACAGCTTCTTAATAAACTCCAAAATTTCTTATTGTTTACAGATAATAAAGTACCAGTCTAAAAAAACTGAACTGAGGTTTGCAAGTACCCAGCAGCTACATCTAACATCTTCCCAAAAACTGCCAGTGTCCTGAGGCTTTCTGGTGAACACATGTGGTGAATTAATCAGACAAGAAAATTCCTCAGGATACTACTACACATCTAGGCTGTAAGTGTTCAGGCACACGAAGTCTTATCCATCATATAGCACAGAGATGAAATGCAGACAGTAAAGGTATGAATCAGGCCATATTCCTGTAGAAAGCACTGCAGCCATGTCCACAGTGATGTAACTGTATGCCAATTTTCCACCATTCTGGTTGCAAACCTCTAAATATTCACAACCAGAAGCACGGCATCTGGAAAGTATCTATAAATAAAGCAGTTAATTCCATTAAAATCTAGATGTGATATCACTTGAGCGTGCAACTCAGCAGCACTGTGTAAGAATCGCTAGTGCTTGCTGGATTTTTTTATTATATTTTTGAAACACATACTAACTCCATAATCAAAAGCAATTTTGAGCACAAAACTGACCTCAAGGTCACAAGACTCTATGGCAGCCTGTTCCCTTTCATTGGAAGTACATTGTACAGCCAGGACGACAGCACATCCACACCGGATGGGCCACGGGCTAATTAAAAAGCAGCTTTGGTGGTTGTATCTGTTCCTAGAGCAGGTTAGTAAACCAAACTTTATAACAAGCAAAGAAACTGAAGGTGCTACAGAAGCTGACAATTCCCACAAAAACAAAGCAGAGCTCAGAGTGATGAACAATTGTTTTACTCAACCTCAGTGCCTTTGAGTTTCTGACCTGTGACGAGCTGAGGAAAGAGAGAACAGCTACAATCACTTGAAAACTATGCTGAAACACAAGGTATTCTGAACTGGAACTCAAATATTTCTTAATTTAACACAAATTTTAGATACAGCAGTACTTGAATTTCAGAATTAAACCATTGCCTCCCTGAAGGTATTTAATAAAACAAAGAGACAGGGAACAAGCAGAGAGTATTTGGCTTGTACCACTCACCAAATGGTATTGCGAAGACCTCTCACCCCGGTGTGATTCCCATCTCACACCCAAGTTACCATGGATTAATGACATTTCTGCCCTTGCCCTGCATTCCCTGGCTTTCTAGAACTGCAATTGGTCCTTTTGCATCATATAGGAAGGCTCTTACACTTCCATTTATTTATTTGCTATAAAAAGGAGAAAGGACACCTTCTAAAATCTGACCAGCAGGTCACGGTGACTGAGGTTTGTGTGGACCATGAGTAGCTGTGATGATGAAGTGCTGAGGCAGCAGGAAGTGAAAACACTGACCCTATATAGAAAACATCTCACAGAGTTTCCATTTGAATGCTCCTCTTCCAGCCATGCAAGCACTGCAGATCAGAAAGTTGCCCTGCACCAATTGTTCTGCTGTTACAGCAGGAGCTGAACAGTTCCTGGAAAGGCAGCCCAGAACCCCAGGCTGATGCCTGAGCCACCTGCACAGGGACAGCAGCACGGAGCCCCTCTGTTCTCTCACCCCACAAGGGATGGAGGAGAGCTGCCTTCCCACTGCAGAGCAACCACATGGCCCAGTATATTCACATTTTAGCAGCCAGCTCAATCGCATCCAGGCTGAAACACGAAGTGAGGAGAGAAACCTCAGCCTACAGCAGATTTCCACCCATTTGCAGCTTTCACAGCAGAGCCCCCACACCTTCAGCATGTTATCAAAAGTTTTCTTTGGTGTGAGAGCTGACTTAGGGTTGCATCTGTTGTTTTGCTAAATTAAAGTTGCATTTTTGCCTTCTGTTAGGACAGGAAAGAAACTAAGGATCTCTCTCGCCTATAATAACAAATCCCAATTAAAAAAAAAAAAGGTGGCAAGGAAGAAATACAAGTGATGAAAATGAGTAAAACCCACCAACCTACAGGAACCCTTCCCTACTCTCTGGGTGAGCAGTGACTAGTTTTATCATCACCCAAAGAACTTACCCTCCCTAGACTATTTTATTTCAATATAGTTTAACATAGGGAAAACCATTTTGGGACTGATAAGCAATCAGGGTATTCCACTGAGCTGCACAATTAAATATTTATGATGCTTCAAGATGACAGGCAGTGTTCTCTAATGCCAATAACACCCACAAAGTTGATGCAATCGATCCCTCTTCCTTGATCTCTCTTGTTCACCAACTATCAAGGCCAACAAAACATGCTCATCTACAATTGCATTCTGCAGTGGCAATATTATTTCCTCTGCTACTCCCCTTACATGACATGGTTTTGGGTGCAGTGAAATATGAGACAAAACAAGAGAGTGTGAACCCTTTTTCCACCCACCCCCGTGAGTTTCCTCTGAGGAACCCACAAAGGCACCCAGCACAACAAGCACCAGTGCATGGGCAGCCCTCAGAAATGGACTATTTTAACCCTCTCTGTAATTATGAAACACCAGAAGTGCCCATTCTGACTGCACAAGACTATCAGAGAATTAAACAAAAATCAAAAGCAAATCCCCCAAGAGGCCCCACACTTAACCCCTGCCCACTGTGGTAGTTAGGTAAGGAGCCCTGATCCTAATCAGCTGTCTGCTTTAATCATCTTTTTGTTGGCTTTGGTAAAGGGAAAGGAAAGGAAGTTAAAACAAGGCAATAGATTCTAAGAAAAGAGAGTCATGAGAGCAAACAACAATGTGAAAACAGCTGAGACAGACAAGCAAATACCCTGCCCTGCTGCACAAAGAAAGCTCCAGCACGTACATGACACAACTGCTTCAGGACAGTCTTAATCAAAAAGGTCCAGAAATAAAGAGCAGATATTCTCAAAATCCTCTGCCTTTCCTCTTCAGCAGGATGTAATCCTTTCCAGGCTGGTGAATTCAAGCTGGATTTAGGACAAGTTTCCATTTTAGCGTGCAAGGCCGGTGACAGCGAGGTTATCCCAGCCCAAAAGCCAGGGAGCACTGGGAATTTGGGGGGATGCGTCTGTTTAACAATAGCGCCTTTCTAGTCAGATTAGAGCTCTGCTCCCCCCGGTGCCCCGGGCAGCGGCAGGGAGATTAAAAACACGGGCAAAAATCACACACAAGTCATATGTCCCATCCCTCGAGGGGCTCATGGTGTCAGCTGGCCGTGCCTCCTGCAGCTGGGGGGTTTATGGAAATCGGGATCAGCCTGTCCCGCTCCGGCCACAGGGACAAAGGGGCAGCCCCTCTGCCAAGGCCACTGCTCAGGCAGGGGGAACTCAGACAGAGAGGGCCCTTTGTGCTTGCTTATGGCTGTGGAGATGAGTGAAAATCCATGGGACTTTTCATCCTAATTAAAAGCAGAGGTCATCTAAGAAGAAACAGACTTTCAGAAAAAGGGAACTTCTAAAGGAAAATGTGTTGCAAGGAAGTTCATGGACTTCAATATTTGTAAAGCTGAAGTATGTAGTTTATTTATGTTTGTACTTCTGCTTAAGCTTTTCATGGGACTTTTCAAAAACCCTCAAAAGAGCTCCCATGGATCTGGAATAATATGTGTACTAATTACTCAGCTCAATTTGAGCTCATGGCTTATGGGACAGTCCCTGGAGCCAAGGGTCCAGCTCCTCAGCTGGCTTACAGCAACCTGGCTCCATCCCACACAGCACTAAGAGCAAACAAAACTCTATTTATTCAGTGAACTCAGCCTGTCCAGGTGAATTCAAGCATGGGGATAGTTTTTGTGAAGTGAGGCTATTTAGGAACATGGGAAAAGAAAACCAGCAGAAGTTAAATGCTTTGGACTGATACCCATCATTTTATTCCTAGCTCTCTGTAAAACTCCTGGTATCTTACAGGGAAATCTTCTTTCAAAATACTTTATGCTTCTATTCCATATTATTATTTTTCTATCTTTTTAAATCCTTTGTGCTGTCATTGCATTTGCAGGCCACACCACTTTTTAATAGTTCCTTTTTCTTTTCTCTGTCTTCAAAGAAGACAGAGTATTGTTCCACCTGAAGGGGACCTATCTGCCATTCTTTTTCTTGTCCAGAAGAAAAAGACAATTAGAGTCCCTCTCTTATGCTTGGCATCATGGCAAAAGGAGATTGATACTTATTTTGGAATTAATACTCCTTTATTCATAAATCTTGTCCAGAAAGTCTTGCTCACATTGCCAGCCCACAGGCACACCATTATAGGAAATACATATTAAATTCAATTTTATCATTTACCTTTGGCTCCGGCTCAAGGAGTTTTAAAGTCGTAACAAGAGCCCCGTTTCCAATATTGATTTTTGGCACAGAAAAATGCTAATTTATCAGAGGTCCTAAAATACAATGAATTTTCCAGCCCAGCCAAGAAACATTACCCACCTAGAGAAGATATTTTTCATTAGTGTGTGACAGAGCAGCAGGTGGAAAAACCCTGTTTGTCACAATTCCAATGTGCCTCTGGTCACCGAGCGTGCTTCCACACCATGAGGGAAGCACGCTCAGGAATTCCCAAACAGAAGTATGACATGCCTCATTGCAATAATTTTTTTATCTTTATGTAGAAATTTATCCTTCTCAGGACATCAGTTTCTCCATGGCCATCTCAAAGATGTCAAGGTATACAATCATTCTAGAGATCCAAGTGGGAAATGGTACTGACTCAAGGTCTGTACAGAAAAAATGCTGCTCAAGGTACTTTTCCAAGTGATAATTTGCTTCCAACCTAACAGCACAAGAACAGAGTGGATTGGGGAATGCTGGTGGTGAGATCTTCAGTGAGCCCTGTAACCTCTGCACCACAGGCACAAACCTGCCCATGCTCACACCAAGGATTCCTGGCCTGAGAGCAGCCTCCTTAGCAGGCACCATCTGCTTCAGGGTTCCACAGACCTGCACTGAGCTGGCACAAAACTGAGAGAAGCCATGGAAAGAGCTTTACAGGGGATATAAACCTGCAGAGTCAACAGTTCCTCTGCTGATGATTTTCCAACACTTTGCAGCCATTTGTACCTGTCCTCCCTCGTACTGAGGTGGGCACTATCTCTGTGCTGCAAACCAGGGGAATGCAGGTCAGAACTGGCTGTCCCAGCATGGGCATGAGCCTAAGAGATCTGACAGGGTGGTTGTGGGCAGCTCTGTTGGGCAGCAGTCCCACTGTACAGCAGCACTGAGCACACAGCACAGGAGAGGAGTCCTGCGTGGCTGTAAAGATCTTTGCCAGCAAAGATCCAAACTGGCTGGAACGCCAATTCCAAAAATGAACAAGATCATTTGAGAGAACACCAGGAAGGGGCAGACTGGGGTCCAGGCAGACAGTGCAGGGGGCTCAGGGTGCTCAAAGCCCACCCAGTCCTCTCCTGAGTCACCTCAGGTTCAGCTTCACCCAGGGGATGAGATAATTTCTCATGCTACATCACCAAGCAGGAGGCATGAAGGTTGCAGATAGCACTGAGTGACTCTGGATGGCCCAAGGGTCTCTGCAAGCCTTATGGTGTTCTGCACATTTCTCTCTATCCACGAGCTCCAGCCTGAGTTATCTGAGACACTGGTTTCCTGCGCTCAACAAGGAAGATGTAAAATCAACAGAATTTGATCAGCTGCCAGGGATTTGACTAGGCTACAAAGACTTTGATATTCTACAGAAGCTCAGAATAAAAATCAGCTGCTGCTGTAGCCAAGAGTATGTTACTGTTTTTATTTAAAAAAAAAAAAAAACCCTTTCAAGAACAAATAAAACCAAACAAAGACGTCTCATCCTCCTGTACTTTTGTTCCAAGGCACACTCAGACAGGTTGGCTCACTGGCTATCCATTTGCCATATGCTTTCAAGTTTATTCTTTCATTCACTCCCATAGTTTACCCCCTTCCAGTTCAGAAGACGAACAGCTGCACAGATGCTCTATAAATAAACTACATAATTTATTGGAAGAGGGTTTTTGTTTATTTTTTTAAGCTACCACATATTCCCCAGCTCTATCCTTTTCCATCCTCTCTACAAAACTGAGTCAAATTCAGCTGCAGCTTGGGTTTGTCTCTACAGTGTGCTCAACCTTATAAACAACTGCAACTTCTTAGCCATTAATAACAAACTGTATGTATTATCTTCTATTCATTGTAACTACTTTATAATGATGTTTGGTTCTAAGTTAACTACCAGAAAAAAACCTGACAAACATCCGCAGGGCGGATATGTATCAGTGATGTATAGAAACCTCAACTAGTTCTAACTCTGATTCTCTGTGTACTTTTTAACAAATCAGTGCATTTTCAGGTAGACAGGCCTCTCATCCTGTAACCAAAAAGAGAATCTGTTTTGTCTGCTCAGAAGACAGACAGACCTCTCTGACTAAAATCACTAATCTCATTTGTGCATGCAGGAAATGTGACAAATGGCTGGAGTAGTTTATCACACAAATGTAACCATAAAGTCATAGAGGGAATGAGATATTAACCTCCATAAACAAACTCGTGTTCCATTTCTCAGCACAGCGGAAGTATACATTTAGTGAGATAAGGATATGAAACAAATGCTGCTGAGGAGAGAAAGAGCTGCAGCAGCAGCACAGACATAAATGTCTTGTCCTATCCCAGTAAAAGTAAATGCCATTTGAAAATTAATTTTAGGAAACAGTGTTTTAAGAGGTTTTGTCTGTGGTATGTACAGGAGACTCTGAAACTATGTGCCAAGTCACTGTTACTGCTAGTTTTGAGGCTCAAATTAAATCTAGGTGCAATACTATCAAATCTAGGTACATCTGAAGTTCATCAGATGTAACTTCAATGAGACCAAAATTTCACAGCTATTTCAAGCATGCTCCTTATTTAGGCACCTAATGTTCCATGGGAAGCCTGAAGTCAAGGAAGTTACTGGAATATCCAACCCTCAAGAGTTAGTCATTTAGACACTTGCATTTATTTTTCTTCCTGCCTTTAGCTCCAGAGTACGCACTTCATGGATGAGGCATCTGCTGAAGTTTTTCACCAATGAGCCTGCTCTGACTGCCTGGACAGGCCTTGATGGCTCAGCTGCATGAGCCAAACCTTGGACTGAGATTTTTTTCATGCAAGATTCCTACTGTAGGTTTTAAGTTCTCTCTTGGCAAATGCTCATTTCCTTAAAATGTGCATTTTCTACAAATGTTTCTGAAATCAAACAGCAAGGACAGCTGACGCAAGTGAATGGAGCAGAGTGGAGATTCAGAACGAGGTAATTAAAATTGAGCACGCACAAAATAGTTTGTGGTATTTAAACAGCTGCCGATGGAAGCCAGTACAAGAACTTCACCAAGTAACGATACAGATCATCATTCCACAACACAGCTATCAGGAGGAACACCCAGCACAGCAGTGTCTCCAGCATTTCTCCTGCTGCCACTGCTTTCACCATGTCTGGGGAACAGCCCGTCCCATGTAAACAGGGGCAGAGCCAAAACAGTGACTTAAAGTTTCATAGACAGCTGCTTTCGTGAGAAAATGAGAACTGTTATAGATGTTATGGACAAGTCCTGCTGTGGGGCCAGTTGTCTGGATCTGGTGCTACCTGCAAGAATCAGCTTCCCATGGGAGTTTGGGCCAATGGAAGTGGCAGTCTCTGACTTTTGCTAAATCAAATTAGAGCAGCATCAGAGTCTTGGGGGAAGCAGTGAGCCTCAAGAGCTGGCACATGGTGGGGCAGAAGGCAGTTTAACAGGGAAAATGACAATCTATAAAGAATAGCAATGCCATTTCACACTACTTGTGATCTCTGGCATGCAGAAGGCTCTTACCTCCCTTGAGAAGTTATGGGTTGGCAAAATAAGAGAACCTTGTCCCCACACATGCACAGAGAAGGAGCTAGTAATTTTCTCAAAATCATTTCTCTAAGAAACAAAAGTAAATTTCTGAATAGCCAGCAATGGAAGAAAACAGTCCTATGATTTATTGGCCTTGAGACTCTGAGAAGAATTCTTTGGCCTTTTTCCATTACAATTTTGCAACCTATGTTATAGCCACTGGGAAATTGTTTAGCTCCCAAACCAGGCACTCAGTCATAAAATCTGTGAAGATGATTCATTATTATTTATGTGGTGCCATGGGCATGCATGGCATTTTACAGACAAATAGAAGATAAAGCATCTGCCTTTAGAAGCTTAGGTGAATCTGATTCTTCAAGTGTGTGGAAAGCAGCACTTAATGGGTCCTAGAGCAAACATTCCTCATCCCTCAATGAATTAAGCAATGATACTCGCCTGGGATACTGCAGGATACTCAGTAAACATATAACTACTGTCTAAAAATTTGTGACATTATTTCATTAAAACTGTGAGGGACTTTTCAAGTCATATGTTATTTTGTAATGGTTTTATGATGAAAATGTACTTAATCTTGTATTATGAATTTCTGATAATATGCATGATAGCATGGGACAGTGTTGCTATGAAATTGGACCATAAATTCTGCACTGCCTGGCAATTTTTTCTCTTTGTGCACTGGGTAGAAGCTCAGCAAGCTCCATCACCCTAAACTTACAACATAAATTATTTAAAGTAAATAATTCTGGTGATTAGAGTCAAAAGAAATGTGTTCCAGGCCTCCACATCAACTCCCTGAAGTACATAAAATCCACCCTTGTTCTGGTTCTAAAGAGAATGAGCAGCTTTAGCTCTTGGTATGAAACAGTTTGGGACCACTCACCTAGAAGGCAAAACTTTATCATGGCAGAGGTTGTGAAAAAAGCAATTACTGTCAATCAGTGCAGGCAGGAGTTGTTTGCTGGACTGAGGAATCCATGTTCAGATTTGCATATACCTCCATCTAGAACCTTTGCACTCCACATGACTTACTGTCTGAACAAGCAGGGTATCATATCTCCCCACCATACATTTGTTTTGAGAGTCAGATATAATGTGATTCCAGGAATTTTCATGTTGACTTTGCTAAGCCTCTCACACCCTCTCCTATTTCTGTATTACTCAGTCATGTCTGTGCCTGCCTTTTGGGACAGCTGAGCAGAAAATGTATCCAAAACAAACAAATTAATCCACCTCTACATGAAGAAATGTCATTATTGCACACACAAATAAGGTACATATGAACAGAAAAGGACAATTAAACATGTCTGGTACATTGCACACATGGGCAGACGTGTCCTGACCCTGTAACACCACCCTCAAACATTGTGGCACTCCTGTGAAGGAACCATCAGCAACACCCTCCCCTGAAAACAAGCGAGCTTGTTTTGTAACTCAGAGGCTTGTAAATAAGATAATATTGACATTCATGTTGTTTACAATGGTGAGGGCTGCAATTCTTTGTAAAATGGGAGTAATTGTGTATTTGATTCTTGTATTAATACACAAATGAAAATGTGTATGGGGGAGGGAGGAGAGGAGGGAAGCATCTCCTGCTGGTGTTGAAAACTCTCTCCACTCAGGTCTTGTAATTCTCCAGAGGTGACTATCTAGCTGAAATACACCATCAACTGACCAAAAAATCCCCTCCCTATAAGTACAATATTAACTTAAGAAGCCCCCAGGCTCTTAATGCACTCCCACATGTCAGGGCTGTCCCCTGCAAGGTGCATGACAGCCCTGCGCTCTCACCCTGTTTCTGTTCTGCATTTCTTCCATGCCAGTGGCTGTGCAATAGGGAGTGTAAACCTCTGCAATCAACATCAACAGAAGTGAAAGAATTAGCTGTAAAATGACTTACGGAGTAGCCTCTTCCTGAAAGCGATTGAGCAGAACTCTGTGGGAGGAAACAATATGCCACAGTAAGTAATGCAAGAGATTCTGTGTAATGTAAGATAAGAATCATTTTGCTATTCCCTCCCCCAGCCCAGTATTCCTTAGGGGAAAACTCCACAACCTCAAATGAACTCCTGCTACTCTGTGTGCTGCCACAGGGGTAACAGGCAGAGAGCACATCCAGGTGAGGGCTCTGGGGCTATTTCAGGCCGGGTTTCATAAGCCAGAGCAGGGCCTCAACAGCTCCTCCTGACCAAGGTAAAGCTCTCAGCGTGGGACAAGTCTTCAGAGCAGCAGGACACACACTTTGAGCCATCCCTCTCTTCAGGACATGACAGCACCTTCCTAGGAACAGCACACACACGTGAGGATGCTCTCCAGAACCAGGCTGGCACATTTTGCCTCATCGACTCCAACTCTCAATCGTGTAACCAAATATCCCACTTTCCATTCCCCTCCATGAATCTGTGAGCCTCCAGCCTTCAGTGCTGCAGCATTACCATATGACAACTCTATCTGAAATAACAATAGCAGCAAAGCACTAATTTATCATCTCTCAGAGCTTTAATAAGCACTCTGTCCCTTTTGAATAAGTTAAATTACATTGTTTACTCCTGCTCTTCATTTCAGCTCCTCCTGCTCCTTTCTCTACCACATCCTTACCTCTTTCACATGCTGCCAAATCATTTGGTTCTTTTCCTTCTCGTTACACCAGCTCCAGTCACTTGGATCCCTTTCCTCTCTCTACAACCAAAGACTGTCGAGCTGCTGGGTTTTTGCTGGCAGTGGCTTTCTCCAAGCAGCTAAATGAATTCCACCTCTAGCTCCAGCTGCTGCTATATGCCTTCTTTTCGGAAATTAAAAAGGAGCCAGGAACACACGACACCGCATAACCCAGCAAGTACTCTGCAGGCCAATTTCCAAGTGTGATTTATAATCATGATGCCCTCACTACATGATTTTATTAAACAAGATCCAGGGAGTCTTAGCAGTCCTGTTTCTAAGACTGATGTTCTAGTGGGTACCAAAAATACCGAATTGTTACAGGCTGATGGTGAGGATTATTTTGTCTTTTTGCAGCAGTGCCAGAAGTTATCACGTTACTAAATCAGCACAGCACAATACCCCAAAGAGATTGATGCAAACTGATTGCAAATACTTGTAATTTTTCACCAGCAAGATAACAGTCCCTTTGTACTAGCAGTTTGAAAGCCTTTTGATCAGAGGATACCTAGATATACCCAGGAAACCTTTTCCAGACTCCTGCTCTCAGTGGAACACACAATTGTCTCGTTGCTCTGCCCATGCCAGCTCCGTGCCACTGTCTGTGCCTCTGACACCAGACAGGCAACTCTCCAGCCAAGTGCCCGTGGAGAAAAGCTCCCAAAGCCAAGAAGAGACAAGAGCAAAGTCCTACAGTTATGGGGGTGTGGGAGGAGGGCTCCCTGTTAACCCTCTCAGTGCCACACAGAAGGAAAGATGTGACCCAGCTCTTACACACAGGTCTGCAGCCAAGGAGTGACTGGGTGCCAGTCCCCAGCCCTGGCATGCTACACCTGCACCTCTGTGCTGCTGGAAAGGGACAGCTCCCACAGGGGAGCCTGAGGCACCAACAACACTGATAACAGCATCTGAATTCCCACCCTCTGCATATTGCACACAGATTTGGCCACCGCCTTAAAACATTACAAAAAAGTAGGGATTTATTTATAAACCGCCTAAATATAAACTGCCCAGAAATAATGCTACAGACCAGTGAAATGAAGGGCAGTGGCATTTACCTCTATTTTTGAGAAACTATGATAAACTTATTCCTCTCTCTACGTACTCTATACCCCAAAGTACTCACGGAATTCAGCCTTGTATAGAAAAAGGTTAATAACAATATCCTGCTATCTACATAAGTATGCCAAACAGCTGAACACAATTATGTGTTCCAACACTTTGGAGAGCTTGACCAGGCAGTTCACCTAAAGTAAACACAGAAATGATGTGGAGGCAAATTACCTGCTTGGAAAGGCGGGAGGAGGAAAGGAAAAAGGGTGGAAGTTCTCACTCCAGCCCTCCATCAACTGAGATTTAACCAAGAATGACAAGGTCTAACAAATTGGAAATAATAACCAAAAACAGAAACAAGAGGTTTCATTAGCAGCTTCCCTCTAGGGAAACAGCCTCAGAGCATTTTCACTCTCACAGTTATTTTCCATCTTTGAGCTTTGTGCAAATGCAAAATGTTTTCCTGGGATGGAGCAGACTCTTGAACAACAAACTCAAGCACACTAACAACAGACCTGCTTTTCTTAAGACAACTTTCAGGCATCCTAAGCTGTCCAAGAACCCCAGGAATCTGCAGAACATTGATTTAAAACCACTGAGTAGAAAACAATAAAACCAGTTGTTGGGTAAAGTGTTACATCAGAAATAATGAAAACTGAATGGCAATTGATTCTGGTATTTTTCACATCCAAGAGCCTCTTCTCTCTGAAAAGTTTTAACATCAAATTTCCTGAAAAATCAGTGGTGAAAAAGGGTGGGGTTTTCCCCCTCCCTCAGAATTTTTCTTGCATATATAAAATTCGTAAGTGGTGAATACTTTGGAGTCAACTCGTAAAATGTTTTCCAACAATTAGGTTTATGCATCACCATGCCCCACGCTCTCCAGGGCTGTTTGCATGCATTTTTCTGCACATCTAACAAACCACTATTGCTTTTTTGGTTAGCTTGGAACACTGCAGCTCTTTAGGCAGATCCATACCAATTGTCACACGTAGCAATTCTGAAAAAACCCAGCTAATATCAGCTACAAGTGCCAGAGCAGAAAGGTTTGCATGCAACTGTGATGGATGTTCCTAAAGGAAAAAATCTTTGGGGGTTAACACAAACATGGCTCAGTCCGTATGTCTCTATATCAAGATCAAATAATGAGAAAAGTAATCAATTGTGGCTGCAAATATAAGAAATCTTAGTGGAAGTTTAACTTGGCATGTACCCAACGCTGAAGAAACCTCCTTTCACAGAGAATGAGTGCTTGTCTGGCAGGAGTAATTACTGGGGCAAGCCTTCAGCTGGAACAACTCACCCAGGCTCTTACCTACAAGGACAGGAGCACTTACATGGAGGGCTGTCACACAACTCTCACTCTCCAAAGAGGCTCTCTGCTGGCTTGGCCAATTTTCTCCTTGTCAGAAGGGCCTCAAGCAGCAGGGGATGATGGTGCCTGTGGTACCCAGCAGTCACATCCCCTTGGTGCTGCTCCCGCCAGCACAGCACCTGCCTGGGAGCTTTGGGAGCTCACCTGAGGCTGAAACCCAAACCAGCTGCAATGCAGGCACCCAAAAAGGCTCAATTCCAGCCCTCAAACACTGCCTGGAGAAACCATGGTGCCCATGGTACCCAGCCAGCCAGATCCCTGTTGGTGCTGCTCCCACCAGCACAGCACCTGCCTGGGAGCTCTGGTAGCTCACCTGAGGCTGAAACCCAAACCAGCTGCAATGCAGACACCCAAAAAGGCTCAGCTCTGGCCCTCAAACACTGCCTGGAGGAACCATGGTGCCTGTGGTACTCAGCAGTCACATCCCCTTGGTGCTGCTCCCACCAGCACAGCACCTGCCTGGGAGCTCACCTGAGACTGAAACCCACACCAGCACCCAAGAATGCTCAGCTCTGGCCCTCAAACACTGCCTGGAGAAACCACAGCAGGCAGGAAAGGGCTGACAAACACAGCTCACAGCCAGGACTGTGACCCCACCCAGGCAGACAGTGAATCCCAGAGCTCTGCTCCAGCTGCACAGCAACCCTGAGCAGAGCCTCAGGGAGGGCAGCAGCCTCTCTGCCTGCTGAGCACCAGCTCCTGCCTCTTCCAGGGCTGTCTGGAATACCCAGCCTTCCTAGGGGAGACTGTTGTTAGTTAGGGGCAAAATGAGTATGGTCTGTGCATTTAATGATGCAGAAGTGGAGCTGTACTGCTAGGTGGCATTTGTGCATAAAGATAAATGGCTTATAATATTTTGCAGATGATGCGCTCTTTTACAACTAAAGATTTTTGGTTCCTTTTAAGCCCAAGGTTAAAAACAAAACCAGACAGCACAGACAAGACATTTCAGTTATGTCACAGAGTGAATTATTTCTACCCTGGGATAGCTCTCGTGTTAATTACACTGGATATAAAAAAAATACACCTTTCTGGAAGCAAAGGCAAAATCTTACTGCATAAAGATTCTACTACCCCCCCACTGATGTCCTTGAGAGCTTGAGTTACACTGCTATCTGCAGCTGTATTTAAAAGATTTCTTTCTTTCTTTGTGATAAAAATGGCAACTACAATTTAGAAAAGAAAATAATGAGAAAATCTCACCAATAACCTGCAGCAGGTTTTCCAAGATTGTCTATTAAATTGACAGAAAAAGTTATTTCCCTTATATAAATAAAAGCATGGCCTTCCACTGCTCTCATGATGCAAAAGAAATTAAGACACCCTCTGTTCAGTTTCTTAAAGCTATTGGGTTACTTATTGAACTCTAAAGACAGCGGGAAGGGCTTTAAAATCCAGTAATAATCAAGGTAAAAGGGCACCTCAAGCCAATTCCCCACTCTCAATGGGTCAGGCAGGTTTCAAGTTGGATCTTTTGTGTCCTTGATATAAAACCTAACTACAAGGGGATTAGTTAAAAGCAGGTGATGGCAGCACGACCACAAAACTAAGTCATCTGTAGTGCTTCCTTCCATCCTCTTTGGCTAAAGGACACAAATTAACATATTCCAGAAATGTCAAGAGTTCATTCCTGCTTTTATGACACGTGCCATTTCATTGGCTGAAGCCAGGAGTGTATCAAGTACCTCCAAATCAGCAGCTGAAATGGTGTTTTCAGCCAATAGCTATTCCCATGTGCCACAGGACAGTCCCCAAAACAGCCTCCAACCACTACTGTTAATGCCATCCTTGTGTTAATGTGGAAACTGAGGCAGGGAAAGACTCAAATGTGCCCAGTTGCACCTGAGGAGGGAACTGAGGGAGAATTCCCAGCTCCTACTTAGTTCCAAATCACAGGCCCAAGCTTATCATATGGCCCAGTGCTGCAAAAGCCTGATTTGCTTGGTTAGCACTCAGCAGAGGTAATCAACAGTATGTACAGAGAGATCTGATTTTGAATTCTGCTTTATAGCATTTCAGGATGACACTCACCTCAGCTGCACCCAATGCCACAGTCAGGGCAGAGGCACCAGGAATTGGATGTGTTTACCCTCCCTTGGTGCTTTATAGAGCATTCAACAACAGAATATGGGTTTAGCTTAGAATACTGGAGAAATCTCATATTTCCTTCCCAAACAAATCCCTTATAAAACTCAAATATCTTGGAATGAGAGGGGTAAGAGGAGAGGAGGGCAAAAAGAGCCAAGGGCAGGAGATATGCCAGACCTTAACACAGAGACCCTTAATGCAATTAACTTCCACAGCCACACTCCTGCCTGCTGATACAACGAGTTCAATTGCCATGGCAAAGGTCACCAGTGCATCTGATGTTCGCTGAGATTGGAACCTGGACCTGACAAGATAACCACAACACGTGATGAACAATCTGCATGCCCTGCAATGCCTGAATGTGCTCCTTCTTGAATTCACTGACTTTATTCTGTTGGATAAACAGCGAGTGTTATGCTTAGAAACACTGCAAAACCAGTCTGGTAGGATATCAAACGACACAAGGTCTGAACATCTGTAACTGGCTTGATAAGCTACAGAACAGCTTCCTCACAAGACACTTTTATCCCTACAGCTGATGGCTGCAGACAGCAGAAGGAAAGATGCTCATTGACCAGGAATGAACAAACTGAGTGCAGTTAGCCAGAAACAACAGGAAAAGACCTCACAGAAATGCACAGAACCTACAGGAGTGCTGCTCCCATTCAAACCATCACTTCTGCCAGCTTCACAAAACTCCTCCAGACTTTCTTTCTTCCCAAGTATCCCTCACTGAAACTTCGTGCTAATCATTAGAACTTAAATTTCTGCTGACCATTTCCACTCAAGCATTTGGGGGTTTTGGGACATAGAGAAAAGCAGACAGCATGCTGAAGGGATGGGCATTTTTACCTCCAGAAGAATGGGATTTGCATTATATATTTCATGATATATCCATGTATATTCAAACCAGCTTCCCAAGAGTCATGGTTTGTGGTAGGGGTGGTAAAACTATCCTGTTGCTAAGTCTTTTTAACTAGAACAGTCTTACTTCACTCTTCAAACTGCAGATTAGATCTCAGTGTGTCACACATGGGGAACAATGGACAGCACATGCCACAAAGAGTTTGCAGCCCACACATTATCACCCCAGGCCTTCCAAAAACTCCTTCAGTGAGCTCTGTGACACCCCTGACCACGGCTCTGAGGTCCCATTGCCACCCTGACAGAGCCAAGAGCAGGCATCCCACATGCACCAAAGTTTACAGTGTGGATAAATGTGGAGCTGTGGTGTGACTGTGGTCTGATTCTCACTTCAGAGGCTCGTCTGATCGTGCTTCTGGCAAGGTACTTCAGCCTGAGGCACACAGGAGGGACCTCCAGCTTTGTACCTTGCTGCTGCTCTAATCCCCGTGCCCCAGGAGGGGAAACGTGGGACGGGGAGTAGGAGGGAAGGGGGAGGCAGTGCCTGTGATGGCACACAAAGAAAAGCAGATCACAGTCAACTGCCTGAATTAGAAATCACACAAGTTATTTTGTATTCATCTACCAGAGAGAGAATTTTATATCTAGCCTATACAATATGCTAAACACTTATCAAAGAACATTTAGAGAGAGGAAAATCTTTGCATTTCCTAAAAGGCTGCTTTTCGTTTATTACGTTTAAAGAAAAACAAACAAACATATGAGGATAGGATGATGAAAAATTAGAAAAGATAGCCTGGGGGATGAGAGGAAAAGGCTCTCAACAACTTAGTAGCAGTGCTTGCTGGTTTTATGCACAGCTGAAGCCAATCCCTTGAAAAGGAGAGTTTTGACTCTTAAGTGGCCAGCACCTCTCGCAACATATTTCCTAATCAGCGAGTATTTATGGTCGATATTTTATATTTCCAATTTCCCCCTAAGGGCTCCTGAGAAAGCAGCACACCTGCCAACCTTTTCAGCTGGGCCAATAATTGCCAATTTGCTCTTTGCCTTAGTATATCACTCAATTTAGCCCTGGCTGTGCCCTGCATACATCCTCATTCATCTCTGTGCCCCCATGACAATTAGAGTGTTAGCTTCAGCTAACTAGGGCAACTATTCTACTAGGGTTGGAAGACAATTATTAGTCTATTTTCCCATCTTGTGGCAACAAAATTGAGAATCCATGACAATTACATTCAGCAATTCTGCACTCTGCCGCCTGTTCCCCCTCCTTGCCCCCACCTTCCGAATATTTCAAATTATCACAGCTCTACTACCACATTCAAATTTTCCATGTTCACAGGGAGTGAGGCTTCTATTTAAATGATAATGAGGGACGATCCATTCAATTTAGTGAGGGAGAAAATCCATTAAAAAGCAGGCAGTTCTTAAGCTGATGGGTCAAGAAAAAGATAAAAACCCTTTTTTCAAGCCATTATACAAGGCTCTGTGTGGATTTTTGGACTGTTCAGGACATCAGAAAAGATTAGGACAATTATGGAACATGGGGAAAACCAAAACAAAATGCCCAAGCTTTCCACTTTTACTTGGGTCAACACAACAAAATAGCAATATGGCTTATCTGGCTCTTAATTCTCTGGCAACTTCCAATTACCTCACACTGAAAGGCAGCAGAGGAAAATCCCATTTTGGAGAAAAGCTGTTGACTCTGTTTTGGTTGTAGAAGACCTGAGAGTACATGTGTAACAAGGATGTTGGCTCTGTAGTAGTTTTTAAGGGAATTTTACATCAACACTGGGAACATAAGCAAGTGGCAGATTCCAGCTCCTCTCTGCACCACAAAACCTGGGCTAAAACTTCACTGTTTTTCTGCTCTGAAGTTTCATCATCCCAAAGAAGAGCCCAGCCTCAACAAATCAAACCTCTGCAGCCAGAGATGATTTCACTAAATCATAATAAGCATTTTTTTCCCTCAATGACCCATAATAAATGGCACTCGGTGTAATGTCTGGAAAGACTTACTACACAAGCCAGACAATTACTGTCTCACCATGAAATTGTATCATTCTCTCCCCACAGAATTTTCACTTATGGCAAGGAAGGAGCAAAATGCTCTGGGTTTCATAGTAGATGTACCAATTGCTGTTTGTATGTGTGTGTGTGTGCGCACAATATAATCAATCATTTGCCTCAGTTTTCTTTAGAGTGCAATTATTTCACCACAGACCAGGCCACCTCTTGACTTCACGGTCCATTAGAGACTAATGACATGCATTAATGTAAATAAAGAACAACTTGCTGCCATCCCACTGAACAAGTCACCTCAAGGAACAAATGGCACAGAGGGGCTGAGCTGCTCAGAACAGCACCTCTGAAACGGGGACCAGTGAAGCTGGAGGGAGGATCTAGTGCTCCTGAGATGGCACCACTACAGCTGACACTGTGATAGGCACATTCCCCAACACACCTGCTGGGTGCTGCCCTGTCACCTCCTGCCTCATTCACTGCATTGTTCACCCCGTTAGTGGGGAAAGGCAGCACAGAGAGCAGCCCTGAAGGCCAAACTCACCAAGGAACAGCGCAGGTGCCTCCTGCTGCAGAGCATCCATCTGCAGGGACACTGCTGGGTGCTGCAGCCTCTGTAACCACCACCCTTGAGGAAACACCATCCCTGCC
Organism: Ammospiza nelsoni; assembly: GCF_027579445.1. Classification (NCBI taxonomy): domain Eukaryota; kingdom Metazoa; phylum Chordata; class Aves; order Passeriformes; family Passerellidae; genus Ammospiza; species Ammospiza nelsoni. Next base: position 6,503,695 of record NC_080650.1, on the reverse strand, counting down.
TTCCCTGGACATCCTGACTGCCCTGTGCTCCTGATCCTGAGGACATGCAAGGAGTTGTGCCCACTCCAGTGCTTAAACTGTGTGCTGGGACACACAGCTCCAGAGCCAGCAGGGACCAAGCATGCTGGACAGAAAATCCTGCAGGAATCAACACTCAGTAGAATCTTGTTGTCTCCTCTCCCTTTCCCTGCTCCCTCTCTACAGTGAGAGAACCAGTCTGCCTCCTCATCCCCTTGCACAGAAATGGGGAAAACCATCTGATTGTACCTCTGGGACTTCCTAAGACTTTGAGACAGTCGCTAAATAGGCTGAGGAACATGTACCAGTACGTGAGGCAGTGTTATATGTAATTAAAGCTAAATTGCACTCATCAAATAACGAACGAAGAGCATTCTGTGATTCCTGAACCTTACTTTTCAAACTGTTTAATTACTAATTTGAAAAATTCTCATTTGCCATGGGTCGCCAGGTCACGAGAGCAGCTTCAGCAAAGCTCTGAAGTGTGCCCCGGCCTCCAGGCACTGCCCAAACGTCTCCTCTGACTAAAAAAGAACAGAGTGCCTGTTTCCCACTGAATTTCACTGGCTGCTGAACAGGCTTTGAAGATTTTGCAGGAATTAGGCACTCGGAGTCAATTCCTACAGGCTCAGTCTGCAACTTTGGGGGCAAAGGGAAAGGAGGAGAAATACTGGAAGTTCATCGGCTTAACAAGAAAAGTCTCCAAGACCACTTAACGCTTTGACCTAAGCTAATGGCTAAGCTGGAATATGTTATTCCTTCCTGCAGCCCCACTCTACAGCTACAGTGCAGCTCCCAGGCTCTCCTGCTCACACACCCATCAGGAGTGCTGCGGGGAGGGGAACAGAGAATCCCATCGATGCGGATACAGGATATTTTACATACACACAAAATCACCCCCATTTCTGACTAAAACACTGCCCAAATGTCCCACAGCAAGGGGGTTTGTCCCAGCCCCCCCGGCTGCCTGGCCCCAGGGCGTGGGCTGGCAGTGCTGGAAGCAGATCACAGGACATGTTATTTTTCTCTTCCTCCCACTGCGTCGGCTGTTTACAGCGCCCCATTCACACTCCAAACATGTAGAGAGAATTTTCCCCCGTCACATTTCCCTGTCAGAGCTGTCAAGCTGAATCCCGCTTTAATCTGCCAAAAGCACTTTTCTGCTGACATTTTTAATAAATACTTTCAGCTTTTAAACACATTTGTGGGAGCCATTTTTTTCCCCTTTTCCTCCTGTAGAACGGGCTCTGAAAGCCTTAATAGCAAATACATTACACTTATCAAAGGCTTTCCCCCCCTCTTCCTTTTGCATCCTGAAGCGGAGGTAGTGTTTTCAATTTTAAAGCTAAATTAACTGTCCAATTGAATTTAGCTGGTGTGAGCCGTTTTCTGTGACAGGTTTTAGTTATGAAGCATATTTTACATTAATAGAACTCAACATGAAAACCACTCGCTCTGGGATTTCTGTGGCTTGCCATTGAAATGGCAAATTTAATATTTCAGACATGCTCGTGCCAGTGTTTGATTATTGTTCTTCATTTAAATCTCTCCTAACGGGAAAGGTCCTAATTAGTAAAAAATCATGTTTTAATGAAGGCGAAATGCTAATTGCTAACACAAAAAGCCTTCGTATAAAATTATCCCAGCACTGCCATTGATTTCTTGGTGACTCAAAAGCCCATTTGTGTGTTTACACACTAAGGCACCATTTGCTTTTGTTTTATCATAACATTTCACTCAATGTACCATCGAATTTCCTGAGAGAAAGACAGCTTTCCCCCAAAACCCTCTCATATCTTGGCGGCAGGAAGCATAAAATTAGATGAACTAACTTTGCACCCAAACTATGTGATTACGTGCAGCAGTTAAACCCAAGGATGCTGTAAAAAGCTTTTTAACACAACTTCTTTGAAAAAAAACCAAAACAAACCATCAAGCCATTTTTCCCCAAGGAATAACAATTCCATTTTGCTTTCCCATCTCTGATCTTTCGCTTATCATATTATTTGCACCATGATTATAGTGTTTGCAAGGCAGCTCAACCACTTATGCCGTAACACTCAATCATGACATAAAAAAAAGTTATTACACAGTGACCTCTGGATGCCAACATTTGTTCAGCAAGATTTATGAAAAGCCATGTCAGCAGCGGGAATTGCTGCAGTGAAGCGATGCTTTCTCCTGAACGGTACTTACATCACTGAGACGGTCCCTTGAGCTGCTCCGCTGAGAGCTTGTGGCCTCCCTGATGCTGTCTTCCTCGCTATTTCTGCCACTTCTGCTTGTAGGGACCTTCATCTAGAGGGAGAAGAAGGAGGGGGAAAAAGGAGATTTTCAAGCACTGCTCTGCCACCTGTTCCCGAGGTTGCTGACGGCAGTTCAGTCAATGTTTCACTCCTGCGCCCACCGTGGCAGGGGTGGAATGCAGGGGGCTCCTCTGCAGTTGGGCTTGGCCCTCTGTGTCCACACTCCCTGTCACCAGCGTGGCAGGGAAGGTGCTTTTGGCACTCCTGGGAGCAGGTGAGGTTGTGCCTGACACGAGGGGGGAGCAGACAGACAGACAGACACACAGACAGACAGAGCCCCTTCACTCTGCTCCCAGCACTCCTCAGCTGGGGCTGCCTGACCCACCCAGGCCATCCTTCCCAGGGACCACCCCAGGGACTGCACTGAGAGACCATGATGGCCACACTTGCTGAAACAGCTTGCTTGAGATGATGCACAGAATTTGGAGCACATCAGGATTAACTCTCACAGCTGGTGCTTTCACTGCTGCATCATCCCACTCCCTTCACCTGAAGTTGTGCTTGTGTTTGGACAGAAGTGAGAGAGCCAACGTTTGAAATCACAGCAACCTTCCTCTTACATCTGCTGAGAGTGTTACAGGGGGAGGAGAAGGGTAGGATAGATGTCATTCACAGCTTCATTCCTGGGCTCATTTACTAACAAATTATTCTGCTAATTCCCTCGTGAAATACTGGGTGGAAAGAAGTGTTTAATTTATTAATAGGTTCTATTCATATCAGTTTGGTTCCATTTAAATTACACTATTTAAAATGTCGGCTTGTACAAATTGGTATTTTTAATGGCAATAAAATCCCTTTGTTTCTTGCTGTCCTGTTCCGTGGTGGTGCTGGCAGCCAGCAGGGCTTGCCTTTGGTGCTGGTGCAGCCCTTGCAGCCCTGCCCCTGTGGCACTGGGCACACTGGACAGGCTGTCACCATGTGGGCACAGCAATCTGAGTGCTGGGAGCACTGATCACTGCACTCCATGGATGCCTGACAGTGCTGCCAGCTAAGTCTGTCAATATTTTAATGAAATGTTCTACTGTGTGGAGAATGAGCTCCAGTTCTCATCCAGAGTGCACAGCCCTGTATGGGCATGGGTAGCAGAAGTAAAAGGAAAAATAAAAAGCAAATATCATGCTTAGTAGATTTCTGATTAATGTCCTTGCTCTGCATGCCTTTCTGCCCCCTTACACCTCACCAATACAGTTTCTTCAGCAGGATAAGACTTTTAGACACATCTAAGTGATAGAAATAAAAATTTTTTCATGGCCCCCTCATCATACAATCACCATTCTCAGTGCAGTGCCCTGTCTCACTCCTTGTCCATCATCTCTCAAATATGCTGCCCACCTGAAAACTTTTATCAAGACAAATATTTCATCTTTGCTCCTATGTCAAAATGTTCAAAAGCACAGCACAGCAATGAGAGGTAATGCCTGCTGGGATCTGCTAGAATTATTCCCAACAACAGGGAGCTTGCATTTGCAACTACTCACACCATGTATCAGGGCAAGAAATAATCCACTTGAAGTTCATGATGTTCAATCCATATTGTCTGTTCCCTTAATAACTAGGTCAACAACACCAAAAAATCTAACTATACTACATCAATATTGGCCATAAGCCATCAAATTTTAAATTCCACATATAATTAAGTAAATTTGGTGAGGTTTTTTTTCCTAAATACATTAAATGATTGTCATTCACTTATTTTATTCTTTTTGAGGTCTTTATTAAGCAATTACTACTTCAGCTATGCCATTATCTTGCCTAGGATTGATGCCAAGCCAATAAGACAAATGGTAATACCCCATTAATTACAGTCTTTCATAACACTGGCACTCCAGCTTTCTTCTGTCATCTGGGTCTTTCTACACTTACTCAAAACCCAACTTCACTGGTTTAGAGTCATCAGCCAGCTCTTCTGAAACTCCTGGATGCAAAGTATCTGACCTGCCAATATCAATCCTTCCAGACACAGCAGGTGCTTTGTTTCACCATGAAATAGGAACCACTTAACTATCACAGGGCAGAATTACTATTTCCCTAATACAGTACAGAAATGCCCATTGAATTCTGCAGCTTTCTTATTTCTGATCCACAACCTTCTCCCTCCCACCAAGGAACACATCAAAGCCTGTCAAAATCATTACACTTCTGACCTAAACAACTCCTAGACAGCTGCAAATTAAAGGAAAAATAAATTATGCCATTCCAAATCCTTTCACCTTCCCAAGTGCAAATGGTTGCTAGAATTAATTCAAAAGGACTAAACTGCCAGCTGTTTAAAGTTAGCACAGACTCACCCAACCTGTTACCAGACTGGATCCTTTTGCTGCTTTTCTTGAGTTACACTCAGCTCCAAACACCACCTGTTTCTTTTCTCCAAATTTCATTAAAGGAAAACTACACCTACACACACAGTAACAAATTGAGACAATTTGACCTGACAAGGTCTTGCACAGGCAAGCAAATTAGAAGCATCACTGCTGCCATTAACCTTTCCAAGTAAATATCAATTATTAAACTTGCTGCACTACCTCTGTCCCCAGTTTGCTGCTGTGAATTAAGAGGGTCATCAGCCTTTTTGACAGATCTTGTTCATTTACACCTGCTGCCTGCCAGCAGGGGAGCCCGCACACCCGCAGCCCCAGCGCTCAGCCAAGCTGCCTTAATTCATCAGTAATTACCCTAATGAGCCACATGCAGGACCCAAGGAGGAGGACAAGTTGTTCTGCTAAATGGATGCATTGGTTTCAGGGGCACTCTCAGCAGACCTGGGTATTAGCAAACTGGCCAAAAGCTCCTTTCCCAAAGTTGCCACTGGCTCAGCTGCTTGATTTCTAGTGATTTTCTCTGGGTGTTTTTGCTTGAGTTCCAGAAATTCCTCCTGACCACGCTCCCTGATCGAGTTTTACTATAAAAACTAGTATTCCTCTCCCTTGGAAAAAGTCATTACTGTTCCAGAGGCAAAGTGGGCTCCTGGCCCTGCTCCCAGCCTGGGGACGTCATGTCCAGCTCAGCACAGACCCAACCAGCCAACTCCCCAAATCCACAGGCAAAATACTGTATGGTCCTCTCATACAACACATTGCCAGGGACTTCCAGAGGCATCAATGCAACACCAGCCATATGGATTAAACATCTCAGGGGGATGAGCCAAATATCCCACCTAAAACTTGAGCAGCCCATATTGATTGTCCAGGGTATTTACACACAGTGGCAGCATCCTTCAGCAACCACAATTACACATGCAATTCAACATTACAGGCTGTTCCCACCCAAAATCCAATCCTTTTGAGACATACATTGTGTGCCCCTGTCCCTCTAAATTACCCAGACTATACTCAGGTACTTGGGCAAAAACAATCCTGTGGATGGGTTTGCCCTGTTTGAGGCAAGACTAACCCAAACTGGAACTGGAGAGTTCCAGACAGCGTAACAGAGCCAAATCAGAGACTGGGGAACAGCAGGAGGAAGTGTGTGGGCCAAACCTGAGTGTGTTTGAGAAGCAAAACATCTCAAAATAACCCTGATGCCCAAAGCTCTGCAGAGTGGGGCTTGAAAAGGTGCTCCTCAGCCTCATTTCCTAAGGGCTGGAGGTGGGAGGGAATCTTGTCTTAGACAAAGGCTGACTACTGTGTCACTTCAGGAGAGCAAAGCTGGAAGAAAATAAAAAGGCACATGGGGACAACTGAAGCTGTTTGTTAATTTATCTCTTCCAAACCCTAAGACAGCAAGACATTAATGTCCACGCATAGGAACTGAAACACTGAATAGGTGCTGAAGTTTTACTCCAGCACAGCCTGTTTCATCGTTGAGGGGAATTCTCCAAAAGCATTAATTAAACTCAAAGCTGCTTAAAAACCAGACCAATGCAGTCTCCTGCCAGATAAATAACACTCCAGACCCACCACACACCGCAGAGCAGAGCTGGTGGCAGGCAATCCTGGCTCTCTGCAGTCAGCTTGCACCAGGAAGGACAGATCTCTCTTTGGGAACGTGCAAAAGTCCATTGCCAGCTCGGTGGGAGCAGGCCAGGGCTGCAGGCAGGGCAGGTACAGAGGGTTTGTAAGGCCATGATCAATTTGCATCCTGCAGGTGCTCACGGACAGTCCCAAGCCATGCTCGGAGCCAAGAATTATGAACCTTGCGCTGTTGGACATCATGTAGCATGATTAAATATCATAACTCATCCTGGTAATAACTCCAGCTCTGCTGTCCTGGAAGGCTGCTGCCTTTCCATCTCTCCCATCCAACTTCCCCCTCCCTAATTTTTCCTGTGGGGTGGGGGTGGAGGAATATATGAATGGGCAGAATGGGCCTTGCTTCCCTAAAAGGGCTTTTCCATTACCACTATGTTGGCTCTCAGCCCCTGCTTTTTAATCATAATAGATCAGCCTGCTCTCCATTTACTTAAGCTTTTCGGATGTCAGAGGGAAGCACGTTTTTATTTGGCACACCTATTTTCGCATCGTGGGCACGCTGCCCCCGCTCATTATTAATAAATACACTTCGATTTATCACAAGCTCCATTTGAGTGCCACGGGGAGCCTGGGGCAAAAGGAGACAAATTCTTTTCTTAAGTTGTTCTGAAAGGTGCTGGGCTTGCCGACCCTCACCCCCATTAACCCAGCACAACTCGTGGGCTCCTACTGGGAGCTCCACAGCCTGTGCAGCGGCAGCCTCGGACTGATCTTGTGCCATCTCAATATATTTGTTCATTATCTTGCGCACACACAGAAGCATTTGGAAATGTACTCGGGGCACAGGCCAAATTGAATCATCTGCCTTCATTTTCCACACGATCTGAAGCTACAGCTGCTACAACAGGCTGTGGGATTTTTATTTTCCTTCCTTAACAGTTTTTTTTCCCCCCCTCGCTCTTAAAGTCACAGCGGTCTCGTTTTAAACCCCTCGCTGTTGCTTGGGTTTTGTATCTGTGTGGTATAAAACTGGTCTGGCATGCAGGGTGGGAAAAGAAATTCCCAGCAACCTCTCTCTGCACAGTTCTGAAGGAAAGACAGAAAGCAGAAGCCTCGGGGAGAGACATAATGAAGGTATTAATCTCAGACATGCCTGTTCTGGTGGCTCAGATGGGTCTATTAATCCACTAATCCTGTCACCTCTGCCAGTGGACAGGCAGCAGCAGGAATGGCACCCACTGACTTTGTGCTGCACTCTGGAGCCAGGAATGGTCCATGAAAACAAAGCTGCCCTTCCAGATCAGAAGGGCAAAGAGTTCCACACAGCACTGAGCCAAGTTGCCGCCTTTCAGGAACACGTGAACTTTGAGAAGAAAGTTTAATTCCTTTTTAAAGCTCTGCAAGATCCACTTTCATTTGTCTTGAGAGAGGGAGGACAGACTAAACACAGCCTTTGGATTTCCATGTTACTGCCTTCATGGTAAATCTGTTTTGGCAGGAGCCACTTGGAGATAAGTGGGCAGAGCTGAGAGGCATCCAAGTCCCAGAGTTTAGGTCCAAGCTTTCAGATCACCAGAGACAGGGATGAATCAACCTTATCATGCTCATCTATCTAAACTAATGCTGCTGAACACCACTTTACACCTCATCAGCAGGTAATGACTTTATCATCAGCTCGGCCAAAGGACCCTTTTTCAACTCTTTCTACAGGGTTGAAGAAAAATTTCCTGCAGGTAACAAACATCATTCAACAAAGATCATGATTTCCTATGGCTACAAGAACTGATAACACCAACTGTTCCAAAAACTTACCAAAAATACTTGTATGGCCTGTCGCCTTCTTAAAAAAGGATGAAAAGGATGCTTAAACAATATTTTAGGGGACTTTTTTTGCTAACATTGGCTTGCATTTTATTATCAAGTCCCAGATAAGCTCATGTTTCTCTGGTAGACTATCAGCAGTAGCAGCTTTCTGCACCAGGAGACAGTAAACTGCCTTAATAAATACAAATGGACAATTTAATTAACATATATTGGAGACTTGGAAAAAGTACTATTTGTGGATGAAACAGTCTGTTAAGGGATTGCAGTCAGGGCTTACTCAGTGCATTCTAGGCAGGCACCAATGAGTGGAAGTGAAAAAGTGCACAGAGCTCTACCCCAATGATTAAAGACCATGCTGAAATTATAAACGTCTGTTTTCCAGAAAGTGTGGGGGGGAAGTCACCCAGTTGCCTCTGGTTTTAATGTTTGAAACAAAACAAACCATTTGGCTTTAAAAATGTACTTCTTTAAATCTGAAAAGACCCACGTATCAAAACAAGGTGGAATCAGCTAAACACATTACTTCTGATTTGTTTCCTTGAAAATCCAGCCTTAATGCATTCTAACAAAATTTATCTATCCCAAGCATACCTCATAATGAGATCAACTGGGAAAAATATCAAGCTTGTTTGTATATTTTATACTTGCTCTAACTTGGCAGTTTGGAGATTATGTATTCCCTAGGTCCCTCCTTAAATCGTTTCACACGCTACAATTTGATTTTCTTTGCTTGCCCTTTTCCACAATTTTTTTTGATACATTTTATTGAGTTCTGGCTCAGAGGGAAACGTTTCCTTTGAATTAAGGGTGCAATCATTTTTTCTCCCCTCTAAATAAGGACATATGGCGTAGAAAGCAATGTTATGGTTTTGAGTATTTTATGATTGAAGTAGGGCTCATTTAAAAAAAATGACAGTAGCATCAGGTTGGATTAGAGTAGTTTTTCTAATTGGGTGGTGCTGCTGTGGATACTGTGATGGGCTATCTTGGCCATAATTCATTTTAAACAGGACATGTCCGTTTTTACTTACTGTGATGAAGCAGCAAACAGCAGCAGTGTTATGATACTGAAGGAAAATTGTCATTATTTTTTAAGTCATTCAGTTCCATGATGTTTCCAAGGTAGTGTTTGCACATTTTCCTGCTATGCAGACTATTGGTTCCCTAATCCTGGTTTACCAGTTTCTTTTGGCTAATTTATATCAATAGCCTGTGTTGCAGCCAAGCAGTCTGTAACACAGTGGTTTGTTTTTACCTCTCCCTGGGATGCAGAGAACTTGAATTGATGCTAGCCAAGGATTTCTGAGCTTAGACTGAGTCAGCTGCTAAAGCAAGGCAAACACAACAACTTCTCCTAAGAAAAAGCATTATCAGTGAAAAACCAAAATATTCAAAAGCCACTGATAATGTTGCTCATGTAGCTGAGAAACTACCTACTCACTAACAACCTAACTTTCCACCTTAATGCTTGCAACCAGATCTGAGGGTCACCTTCCATTTCTAAGAGCAAATGAAACCCAAGCTCCTTTGGCCTGGGCAGCTGCCTTTGCAGTTTCTGGAAGAACTCCTGCCTGGTGCTGTGATTAGCCAGGGCCACATCCTGCAGTGAGCTCAGCTCCAGCTCTCTGGGAGACACTTCTGCAGACCAGGAGACACTTCTGACAGGGGAGCAACTCTGTCTGACCTCGTGGCTCTTGTGAGCAGCCATGCAAAGAGCGGGCCAGCACCCTGGAGAAGCCTCTCTCCCCAGTGCCCAGCACAGTATGGAGAGCAGGGCTGGCTTTTGTGCAGCTCTGGGAGTGCTGCAGTGATTTTTCACAGCTTTGGGCTGGCAGGTGGCCCCGGCTGCGGGGCAGAGCCGGCTCCGCTCCCCAGCACGGCCGCGCTCAGAGCAGGAGCATCGCTGCCATGAGAGAGCTAATGCTTATTCTGGAAAAAAGCTGGTGCTTAAGCAGGCAAAACTGCTCGATTTTCCAGCTGCCATCAGGCCTGCATAGCAAACTGCACTCTGCATGCCCCCAGCCGCACTTGGCAGATGGCAGCAGACAGCTGGGAGAATCTGGGTTTGACATACGTCAGTGACAAACTGTGTCAGCCCAGACCTGCCCCGGTTACAGCCAGGCAGTGAGTGTGCCCGAGTGAGACTGGGACTGCCCGGGGGAAACAGCATTCCCAGCACTCCCAACTCCAACTGCTTCCACAGCAGGGCATGCAGATGGCACCTAGGAGCCCTTGGGGATGGCTGCACGAGCAGGGCAGGGCAGCAGAGGGGCATGGACTGGGTTTGTGTGGCAAAGTCTGGGTGGCAGGGTGTCTGATGGAGAAGCTGCCACCAGCTTCCCCCATGTCCCGTGGAGACAATGCTGGCTCCAAGAGGGACCCAAAGCCAGGCCCATCAGCAATGGTGGCAGCACCTCTGGAACAACACAGTTCAGAAGGGGAAAAAGTTGCAGCACAGCAGCATTTGCAGCCAGAGAGAAGAGTGAGAATATGGGAGAGAAACAGCCCTGCAGACCCCAAATCTCTGAAGGAGGAGGAGGAGGAGCCCTAGGCAGCAGAGAAGTTGCCCTGCAGCCTGTGGTGAAGATCACAATGAGGTGACAGGTCTCAAGGAGTAGCATCCAATAAATAGCCCGTGAAAGAACTGAAAGCTTCTGAGCCTCTCAGAGCTGAAAGCCTCCATGCCTCTTGAAAATAAGATTTGTAGCTTCAAGTTTCACATAAAGATGATTTGGACCTGTGACTCTCGGTTATAAAATGCCATCCAATATGCGTCAAATAGAAAATTGATTTGGCACAGGGTTTTTTTGGTAATGGGAAAGAAATGGATACACTGAAGATGAGCTCAGAACTCTTAGAGCAGATGCATCAAGTGTTACCAATCTGGTGCAGTGGACCATAGCAAAAGGATCACTGCAAGGGAAGTAGCTCCAAGCAGGACAGGGGGATGATTGACTGAGCATCCACTTAGCAAGGAGAGAGCTGTGTTCAGCTGGAGCCAGCAGAATAAATTGGGCTGAGCTTACACAATGCTTTTAAACACCATGTAGGAGGCAATCAGAATTGACAGCTTTAGCATTGCTGCCATCTATGCATACAGATACCATCTATTAAAGGCTAATATCAACAGCTGTGATGTTCAAAGCAAAAGTAGATTTAATATACATATTAAATTGTCCAAAGCTGCAGGAGATGTTTCAAAATATATTAGGAAATTCCACCAAGAAAAGTATCTCTGTATATTACAGTAGTTCTCTTCCGGTAATGCTACTCCACAAAACTGAGGACTCTGACTTCAATGTGAAAGGTGATGATAACCTTCAAAAGTGATTTTAGTAAAAGAAGATCCCAAAACGCAAAGTAAACTTATTACTAATTATGTCAGACAGGCAAAGCATTCAGTGCAGCTCAGCCTCAACCTTGGGAAGAAAACAGACATTCCCCAGCCTTCCGATACCTAAAGAAAGATATTGGACAACATTTGCCAAGAACAAACTCCAGACCTGTAGCACAAGCAATAGAATGAGAGATCATGTGACACGTTTCAGCTGATCTTGGAATATCCACTGAGAAAACAGACAAAAGACAAGTATTGGAGACAGATTTCAGAAGAGCAACTGGGCTGCTATAGGCACAGTGCTGTGATACCAGGCTCGAGCAGCAGAAGAAAAGAAAATCAGAACTGGAGTAAATTGACTCAAATTATTTCAACAAGGTTTTCTGGAAAATTATTATTCTTGAATAAGCTTGGTTTCATTTCTTCAATAATTTTGTCTGAAAAGGAAACTGGATAAATGTGATTCATTTAGGATTCTCGATGCACTCATACTACAAGGCATTCTGATAAAAGTGACTGCTATATAAATATCAATAAAGCATATTTTAAGTGGAGACCAGATCAGCTGAGTTCTCAGAAAGCAATGTCAATAAATAAGCATTAATGTTTGCTACAGAAGGTAAAAGGATTTAAACAAGGTTTGAAGCTATTCAATAGTCACATCAATATCTGAGAAAAAACGTTATCAAAACCACTGCAGATAAAATTCATAGATGCCAATGATTCCTTTTTAGAACAAATAAGGAAGAAGAGGGGAAGGAAGCAGCTTGAATTCTGTGGAGAAAATAAAAGGTATCCCAAAGCAGGGCTGCACTGTGGCAATGAGGAATGGGAGCAGCTCCTGCAGAGCAGAGGCTGGGAGGTGACACTGGATTGTGTGTCCTTATGGCCTTGTGTATAATGCTACACCCCAAAGGGAACTAATCCAGCCCCTCAGCAGGGCAAGAGAGGACACTTTCTCTGGGATACAGCATTGACAGGAATGATTTTGGAAGGTCTTCAGCCTCCCCAGTGCACCAAGGCACTGAACAGACAGCCCATGGTGGGTACAGCCTAACCCATGGCACAAACTTGGAGAGTTGTCCTGAGCTGAGAGACCAACTGAACCATCATTAAAAAAGCAGAAATTGCCAGCAGCTCTCCAGGTGTGAGGCACTGCAGTTCTCTCCTTACCCAGAGCTGGGCACAAAGCTGCCCCCTGATGCTGCCCAATAGTGAAGCAGCCTGCAAAGCCCTTTGGGCTCTTGTCCACAATTGAAGGCAGAGACAGAAACACCCACATTCTTGCTCAACAATTCGCTCAAGCCCTCCAAGTGTCCCACGTGAAAAAGCTGTGCTTAGTACAGTTGGGTTTCAAATTCATTGCTAGGACTCTGAGGCACCACAATAACACAATTAAAACACCACCAGATGTGTGTCATATAATACATGTTTAAAAAAGAAAAGCCATACTGTGTGCAGATACAACAACAATTTGCTGTTCAAATTAATTCAGGAATCAGTACCATCCCTATAAACCCAATATATAAAACATATGCTACTGTAGGCATGCATAAATTGCATGCATTTTTATCCAGATAAAGCCACATGTGCAACTAATAAACCAAAGTGAAAAAAGAAAAGAAACAAAGTAAATAAATAAATGCAAAAGCTGCCTAGGGAATAATGAATTTTGCAGGAACTGCTGTCAAAGATCACAGTGCTGGTCCCTACCCCAGCAGGACAGTGCCAGCCTGGCCCTGGGAGCAGGCAATTCCCATGGAGCAGAGATGGAGCCCACACCAGTTCTGCTGCCCAGCACTGGGCTGAGGTTTAGCTGCAGTGGCACAGTTCACACCACAGGAGAGTCTCCCCCATGCCCAGGACCTGGCTGGCACTGGGTGCTTGCAGCTGTTCCACACACCAGCCCACTGCCACGTCCCTTTAGTGGCTCACAATCCCCTGAAACCCAGAGCAAGGCTCCAGCCCCACAGCAGCTGGGGCAGCTGCTGGCATTGAAGGCAAGAAGAGAAGCACCACTGCAGGGTGGAAGGAATGGTGGCTGCCTGGCACAGGGGGAACTCAGCAGAGCAGAGACAATCCCCATCCACACCACCATGAGTATTTGGTCCAGTCCCTACCTTGTGCAAGCCAGACCTACAATTTGCCTTTATTACTAATTCAAACTCTACAAAGCCTCTCCCTGAACTCTGTCCAGGCCTTTGGGATCTGTCCTTTCCCTGAGGTCTCTGTCCCCCAGCCAGCTGTCCCTGGTCTCCCAGAGGCTCTGGAGAGCTGACCACAGCTTCTTCTGCTCAATGAGAGCATTTTCATCTAGCAGATGAACCAAGGCAACTCTGGCAAAAATCAGAGCAAACCTCACACCTCTGCAGGTCTGGACTGAAGCAGAGGCAACCCAAAACATCACTGCATATCTGGTTGTGATCCTCCATTGTGATCAGTCACAGCTTTGGGGTAGTCAAGGAAACTTTCAGTAAGGCCACGAGCTCCTACACCACCAGGGCAAGTTTTCTGATTTGAGAAAAGTGTTGAAACTACCAGAGCCAGCACAGCCATCTCCTCAAGGAAACACAGAAGCAATTTCCCCTAACTGCCCAGGGGACATCCTGTTTGCTGCTTGACATCCTGAAGAAAACAAAAATCTCAGAATAATTAGAGGCTAAGCAACTAAGGTGAAACCCTTTGGTAATTTTCAGTCCTGAGTGACTAGAAAGGGGTGACAATTACTCCAGCTAATGACCACTGAACTTTGAGATTAATGTGCACAGCTGAGGAAGGGAAGCAGCTCCTTAGGAGGCAGCTCTGCTGCCAGGCTGAGCCCAGAGCTCCTTGAAATACCTGGTTGGTACTTGGCTGCCTTCAAGGGACACAGGGCACTTCCCAAACATGCAAGGAACTAAAGCCAGCACCAAAAGCTCAGTGCAGATGGACTGGGATCCTGCTCTACCTTCTTCCCACAGATTCCAGTAGTTTATGGTCCAGAAAACTCCTTGTTGTTGGCCCTGGCTGTACACTCATGGTGTGCAGCACAGGAGTGGCTTGGCAGGAGCTACACATTCCCTAAAACATGGGTTTTAACATTTCTCAGTCACAAAAGGACTGGCTGACACTCTGCAGCTTTGATACAGCTGAAAGGGCAAACTGCAGAGGTAGAACCAGGCAGACACTGAGGGTTATCCAGCTGGCCTGAAGTGCTCCCTGTGAGTTTAGACAGCCTCTCCTCGCTGATTCTGCAGAGAAAAATGTAACTGGTGGTTCCAGAAAAGAGCCAGGCTGTGCTGGGCATGAGCAGGGTCCAGAGGAGGGGAAGCTTAAGGCAGGCTCAGAGAAATGAGAGCCATTGCACCTGCACTGTCTCACAGAGGGCACAAAGGCTTGCCAAAGCCCAAAATAAACAAGTCCACTAGTTCAACTAAAAGCCTGCTTTGAAGTTGATTTTAAGCATTGTAAATGCTTGTCAAGTTTTAAGCCAAACCTTCATTTTGTTCAAGTTAAGTAAGTTATCAATCAGGTTAACTTGAGCTGGAAATGCTTCTGAAATGAAATTAAAGTAACAGCCCAGTTAATTGAGCCTGCTGCAGTCCTTCCCATAAGGATGGTCTTAGCTTCAGGAAATGCTCATCTTCCTTGTCACATTTGGTGCAGAAAGGTATTTCAAACAGTAATAAGCATCTGCTTTCCCTACTTGTTCAGTGGGAAAGTCTAGAATTATATATACACAGCACCTCAGAGGATGCTGTAATAGCAAGATGCATTTATTAATGATCCTACTAATGTTTCCTGAGAGCATCTCCAAATACTCTGCAAATACTCATCAAATTTAAATAGCAGGGATGTGCAGTGGGTAATATTATCATCCCTTCTTGGAATGGATGAAAAGACCAGATGACTTTGGGAACATCAAGCAATGAACCTGGAATAAGGCTGGGACTACAGCTAGAGAGAAAAACAGGATGGCTGAAAGCACTGCAGCTTTTAACAGCAACCATCTTGCATCTTAACCACAAGATCATTCTCTCCCTGGGTGACATGTAAGCAAATATTTCTTAAAATGAAAGCATAATGTTAATAGAGTAGAGATTGCTGAGAAAGCAAAAAAAAAAAAAGGAATTGCTGCTTTCTTGGATACTACATGGAAATCCTACACCTCCACAGGAAATATTTTAGTAAAAAGAGACACAGAGTTGCAGCATGAAAAAAGGAAGCCACCAGATAAGGCTTTGTGGAAAAGGGATAAAGGAGCATGGTCTATGCTGCTGGGAAGATTTGGTGGGATTCAGGAGTGCTCTGAACCCATGGCTCAGTGAGGTTTTACTGTGGAACAAGGATCTGTGCCCAGGAGGCTTCCAAGTGCTTGGACACAGATCTGGGAAATGACCACGGCCTGTCCCACCAGGGAACTTTAACAGCAGCACTGGGGCCCTGGACCAGGGGAACAAAACTGAAAGCTCAATCCAGAGAAGTCAGGAAAAGGACTTCTCTGAACTGTAACTCTTCCTGAAAGATCAACTTTGGGAGAAGGAAGAAATCCCAAAATAACAAAACTCATGAAGGCTCCATGGGTAGAGCTAAATAACCAGGTAATTATCCAGATTTTATGGCTCCTTTGCTGCTGCCTGCAGATGAGAAGAAAGAGAATAGAAGTAGCAAGCAGGGATGGCCAAAGCCTCTAAAATATTGATGCAGAAATTGAACATTTCTCCTGGAGATGTGAAACTGGTCTCACATGGAGCTTTTGTGCTAATAGTTGTCTCAGTCAAGATGCAAATCCTTTATAACAATACACATCCAGATACCACTGCAGTGTAAATACCCTTGCTCAAAACACTTTGCATCTCACTGCTGCTCATGCTGTACCTGGCAGTTTCCTATTTAAAACAGGATTATGCTAAAGGAAACCATTAACAGAGGGCTAAAGGAAACAATCTTATTCACTGAACCAACACTGTTGTCTCAGCAAAACAAAGCAATTAACATCTGAGTTCACAGGAAAATATATTAGCACAACAGATGCATGTGCATGTATTTTGGCCCTTTGGTAAAATGTGCTGTTTTGGGGCCAGATGTTTCTGCTCATGCCAAAGAAGAATCCAGCTGCATCAAGCTGTGAATATTTCTTCTGATCTGTCAAAATCTGCTATGAACTAGAAGAGAAAAAAACAGCACTGAAGTTTGAAATAGAAGTCTGTTTTCCACTGGGGATTTTACCACCATCTGTATTTTAAAAGCTTTAGTACAACTTGACAGAGCCTGAAAAAGTTTGTAGCACAATAGGTAAAGCACATTGAAATACCATTCAAGTAAGGTTTCTGGTAGAGTTGAAACATATGGTAAAAGACTAGTTTTATGCATTTTTCCCCTTAAAAATCAATTTATACTTATTAGTTGGATTTACAACATGTTTAAATTGTAGGGCCTTTTTTGAAATGTGCTGCCATTATGAGCTGAACTCTCATTATTGAGATGATAGAGCAATATTGAATTACTGGGCAAACAAGGTCCTTTTTCAAAAACACCACAGCAATTGCTTTTCTCACGGTTTCTAAAACCAGGTGTTGTTTTTTCTTGCATTAATAGAATTACTATGGATTTGCACTGATGCAAGAGTAAAATCATATCATTTTACCAGAGCCATAAAAAAGGAGCCAAAATGGAAACAGAACAGCTAAGCAGAACACATGAAAGCAACTTGTAATGCCATTAAGTTCACAAACTACAACAGATTTGTCAAAACTTGGTGTTGTCCCTCCTAAAAATCATCCAACCAGCAGGACCAGCATGTTCCCACCTCCCAGGTCACCTGTGCAAAAGCTGGAACTCATCTGACAGAAACCTCTGTTGTTTTATGCCCCTAAAGCACCTCCTCCTGCCCCAGGGACAGTGGCAGGAGCAGCCTCAATCAGTGATAAGTGGCTTTACCATGATTTTCTAGCAATTCCTAAAACTGACATTTTCTAACCACAGCTTAACTCCTACAGGCATTGAGATTCCAATCCCTCCTGGTCTACCCCCAAAATTTCAGCCTTATCAAAAAAATTAAAGCTTCTGAAAGAGACAAACACACATGGTACAGTACAAATGAAGCAGAATGTAGCTGGGTATTTCTGAACTGAGCTCAGTTTTCCATTCTGCTCCTCTCAGCTCCCCACATTCATCTGCCAGCAGCCAGACAGCTGTGCTGCCTTCCAGGTGTGCAGCACAGCTTTGCCACTGACAGGGTTATCTATTTTACAAAGAATTATGCTGGCAGTGAAAATCACAGTAGAATTGTTTTGAAAGAAGCAAGCCTCAGATGGACAATTTAGATTTCACAGAAGTTGAAAAAGGATTTGCAGGTTCAAATTATTAATCAACACCCTGCCAGGCAGGGGCCAAGAGCAATCTGCTGGCGCTGAGTTTTCTTGGACTTAGACTGTAAAATCTGGGTTTTAGATTGGCTCAGGGAGGAGAAGGATTTCTGTGCCTACAGCCCTTTGCTTCTGCAGTAGCCAGGCAATATGGATCCCTGGCTTTTAGGGGCAAATATGAGCTTAGGGATGGTGGGGTAAATTCTTCAAGGAAATTAGGGACTGGGAGGTTTTCTGAGCCAGAGGACACAGAGCACATGACAAGGTTACTTTGCTGTTGTTAAAACCATGTTCCAGCTGTAACAAGACAGCATAAACTGCCCCTGGGGTCACATGGGGCCTTTCCTTTGTTAGCAAGAAATGTGGAAAAAGCTGCCCAGAAGAAAGCAGGTGCTCATGGAGAGTCCAACCTTTTGCTGTAACATTTCAGCTCTCCCCCGTGCCAATCAGGATGGCACAGGCTGCTCTGAAGGAGGAATTTAATTGTAATAAGCACCTAGCAGAGTGTAACAATGGTTAATCACAGAGAAGCACACAGTGGGTGCCTCCAGTCACATCAGGCTACCTTCAGCATCCTTTTGGCTCTACCCGTCAAGTTACACGCCTTCAGAATTCTTCAGGGCCAAACTTGAAATAAAAAGAAGGAGAAGAGATAGGGGCGAAAGGGGAATTAACCATTGTAAATAAAATGCTAACTAATGCTCTTCTGCAAAGAAAAATGTAAAGCAGGTAGAGAGGCAGTCCACCATTGGCTGCCTGCTTCTATGAACACCATCACCATCTCCTGGGGAACAGCCTGTGACAGCAGAGAGCAGCTCCTCTGCTCTCACATCTGAGGGCTGGATGTTTCAGGTGCCAGCAGGACAAGGGCAGGGGAAGGTGAATGAACAGGACAGGGCACCCCAGCACGTGAGCCAGAGAGCACCTGGTCCAGCTCTCCTCTCTCCTGCACATCTCTACCACAAACAAGTGCTGCAAGATGGAAATCGGGAGCTTGAGGCCAAAATCAAAATAGAAAAAAGAGGATATGCTCCCAGAGACCTCTGTTGAAAGCAGTGATTTATTTTTATTTTATGTTTACCTTAAATGTGTCTGAGAGGCTGAGCACAGAAGCATCACACCCCAGCTCCTGTTGCACTGCATTATGATGCTGCTTGTTTCCTCTTGCCAGCCACTCATCAAGGGTTACCACCAGCACAGCCCTCCCTTCTCTCACATCAAGTCAGAAGGCAAATTAGTTGCAGCCTGATGGGGGAGTGCTAAATTTTTCATTACAATCTTTCTCTGGAGGTTTGGTGTTTAATAATTTGTACTGTATAAAATTTCACATATGGGAAAACATGGCACCACACAGCCTCTCCAGATGCTGCTTTTTCTTCCTTGCTGCTAATCATGTGAGCCCCCCAGCTAAAGAAGTGGATTTAGGGCATAATTAAAGCTTTATACTTTAATAGTAATATGGGTAAAGCTCAATTTTATTTTTGAGAGGAACACAGCCCATTTGTAAATTCCCATTTCACTGAGGATCAGTTTTCACACATGCTCTGCACCAGGGCTGCTTTGTTGCTGATGTACCATGGAACATAAAGCATGTGAGCAGCTCGTGGTGCTGTGAAAGGGGTGCACACACCCCTGCCCAGCCACTGCAGAGGCTCTTTAATTCCTTCTGATAATCCAAGAGCAGTGGTGGCTGTGCAAGGGACATCTCCAAGGAGCCTTCACATCACCTGCTCTGGTTTCCATCACACAGTTTGGCAGGGGAGTCTCTCAGATTGGTGACATGAACTTCCAACTTCTGGAGGGTTTAGCTACAGCCCTAAACAGAGCTGAAGTGATTTAAATTTGCTGCTGCTCTCCTGAAAGGCAGCACAGCACCCTCATTCCCTCCCCACAGGGCTGCTGCCATGGCTGGGATTGCTGAGCCCTCTCCCAGCTTCCCACCCTGCTTTCTCCCTTGTTTCTGATGAGAACAGCAACCTGGAGCATGCTTTTGGGATCAGCACAGGGTTCACATGCTGGCTGGGAGCCCTGAGAGCCTCACTGTGCAGTGGGACCCAAGCAGGGACAGACAGGAGGGACACTGAAAGGGAAGGAGAGGTGCTGGCAGAAAGGCAGGGGACATTCCTTGCACGGCTGAGACAGGAACAGTTGTGCCATCCTCAGCATTCTGAGCACTAATTTTAATTATTTGTTGAATTCTGGAGTATAATCCCCTTAAAAAAGGAAGTACCCCAGGGATTATACTCCCAGGATGGGAATTTGGTATTTTAAATCCTTTCCCCCTTCTCCTGAACATCCTCCTAAGTAAATTCAGAAAATGCAGAGAGGAGTACAGTGATCACCTTTCACAATATGGTTTTAATTCAATCCAAGTTCCTCCCATCTGCTCAAGAGACTTACACACTGCCTTAAAATGAAGTCCTTTGGTGCTATCATGGATTTCTGATTTCCCAGAGGAAAACCAGGTGATAAAGAGCCAAAGAAAAAAATAATGGTAAAAATCTGCACTGTTCTTTGACAAACCTTGTGCTTCAACAGAAAGCAGAGATTCCAGCTTTACCATTAACCACCTCTGTGCCCCTCCAGGGTGGTTGAAAGCCAGGTTTTACTCCACCAATCTGAAGCAATACATATTAGGGTAAAGTAAAACTGTTACCATGGATAAGCATCTACTCAGCTCTCAGAACCTGCAGTATGCTGGCAAATAAATCAAATGACCTAGAACTGAGAAATAATGACCTTGGAAGTGAGAGCTTATTTCTGTTTTTATCCATCTTTACTATCACAGCTTAAACTAAATCAAGCGTGCATTTTAAGATCTATAGTGTATCCTTCCAAATCTGTCTGAGAATGCTGAAGTCTTGAAACACTCTTTGTTGAAATGAAGAGCTTATTACAGGTCAGAATTTTCCTTGCCTTGTAACTGGTTCTGTGTGTTAAATCAGTACAACCAACCTCAGTGAACCTTCTTGGTGGCCATGAGACTTCCAACATAAAACTGCGGTAACAGAATTTAAATATAGGGAAGGAATGTAAGTATTTAAAAGTGGTTTTTAAATGCCTCTGAGTTCGAGTGTCACTGACCAGTCTGGGTCCTGCTGGTGCAGGCTCTGAGCTGTGTTTTGCTGTGTTTTTCCCCACAGCTCCATGAAGGTGTGGCTGGTGCCAGCTGTGAGAGGCAGAGCTCTGTACCTGCTCACAAAGTGACCTTGAGCAGCCTCACTCATCCCAATGTCCAACATCATCTCCATGGAATCCCTGGGCAGGAAAACACACATATGGAGAGATAACAGAGGCAAAGCCTCCATGTCAAAGAGCAGACTGGACTGCTGCCATCAGGGCCGTGACAGCAATCCCTAATTCTCCAGGACATCTGCTTATCCAGCAGAACACAAGCTGTCTGTCCAGCAGCCAGGGCAGCACAGTGCCTGGCAAACAGGCAGAGTCAAGTTCTACCCCAGCTCTGACATCAGGCACATTCATCTCCACTATCATCCTCCCTCCCTTTTTTTTTTTTCCCCCTTCCCTAAATAGAACCCAGTTCTACATAATGTCATTATGCTGAGCTTGTGAGGCTGGGTTTATCTGTGACTGCCAAAAGCACTGTAATCTTCAGCAGCAAGTGTGATTGCTCTGTCATCGTGCATCTCTGCAGATAGCAGTGCTCAGGGTGTCCTCAGAGTGGGGAGAGGTCAAAGCACTGATGTGAAACCTGGGAGGCCTGAGAGCTAAAGGACGAGTTGCAATATCAGTTCTTGCCAGAGGAAACTCATCCATGTTCTGATTTGTCAGGAGAAGGATTTATATCAACTTATAGCAGATAAGGAACATGGGAAATAAATACCTAAGTCAGAACTTACTAATGGGTATTATTTCTCAGATAGTAGCAAGTTAATGCTATATAGCTAGGCAACAAAGCCATCCCATCCTTGATAAAGGCATAAACACATTAAAGGAATAATCCCTGTGTGACATGAGGTTACTTGTGCATTCATAAAATTTTCACTGCTTCTGCCAGTATTGCCTTTTAAAAATCACTGCTCTGTCCCAGCTTGATCAAACCCTGCCTCTCCTTCAATATGCACAAACATGCAGAGAATCCCATTATAAATCCCCTTTTAAAAGGAGAAATAGAGGCCTCTCACATCACAGACAAACCAGCAGCTTGACCTAATTTCAGTGGCTCCACATTATTTCCAGTACCAATTTATCTATCAGTTACATTCTGCCAGGAAACACCAGGGTCCCACTTTGCTCCCCAGGCCCAGCTGCAGGGAAGGAAGAAACCTTCTGGCACAAGATCCAAACTAGAAATGCAAATTCCCATCATAAAATAGTTTAAGTAACTCTTTTCCATAACAGAATTAAGACCATAACTATCTTTCATTACAGAAACACATATTTAGCACATTAAGACCTCTTGAAGGGACAAGGTATTTTCTAAACTCCTGTGCAACTCAAAACCTGACCATTTACAAGGTTTAGGCTCTCTCCTCATTAGTTATAAAATATCAAATTGATTCATTAACGGCATGCACATTTAAAATAAACACCCTGTTTCCTTAGAAGTTCCAGAAAGCCACACAAGTAACAAGCCAAGATTCACACTTCAGGATCTGAGTCCAGAGCTCTGCTAACATCACTGACTGGCTCAGTTCTAGAGGGACAGTAATGAAAAGAAGCCAAAACAAGCCCTCATCATCACTACAGAGAGGATTACATAGAAGAGTATTATTTTGAAGCACCTTTTTCTTCTCTAAGGATGATTAGGAAAAAATAAAAATAGGGAAATTAACATCACATTGTCTGTATGTAAAATGGAGAGAGAGGAAAAGAGGCTATGGCTGAAAAATGCATTGTTATCTCCATCTGCAATCTTTCACCTCCCTGAAAATGATGATATCTTGGGGCAGAAGAGAAACTTCTGCTGAAATTTCACAGCAAATGCTTTTACAAGCTCCATGTTGCTCTACCAACCATTAGCAAATCACTTCAATGGGAAAATTTACCCCAACTTGTACAATTGCCTCATTTTAGGCAAACTCTGAATGATAGTGGTTTACTGAACAGAAAATGTAAGTGATCTAACATTGAATATGCCTCCCTCTTTCAATAAATGAACTGCTAAAAACAAAACACTGATGCCAGTTTTGTAAGATATAATGAATATGCAGAGTGGTAAATTAATAGACTGTGCCCCAGAGCTACTTGTTTTGAATTCTGCTGTTATAATAAAATTAGGTAAGTATCCAATGAAACCTCAGGACCCTGGGCTGGTGCCATCTAATTGAAGTTTAGAACTTTATTGGAGATTCCTTGCATCTTATATATTTGCTTTGTAGAGCTCAATAGCTGGTGGCCTTGGCTCTAACTTAATTACAAAGCAGAAAGGAAGGTTGTGTCAGCATGATAACATTTGGCTGGGCTGGAATGTCTGTTTCAGGCATATTTCACCTGCTCTCATCTTGATTTAAGTGGACTAATAGGTACTAATCACACGGAAGAAATGGGTTTTTAAAGTGATGACAGGAAATTAAAGGGTCAGGTCCTGCATGGCTTTGGTCACAGTGAGAGCAGAGTGGGGGCACCAGTGCCCACTGAGCAGCTGGAGATGAGGACAGACAAGATTGTCAAGAGCCAGAAGGGCAGCAAGCCCCAGGTGAAGCCTTGTTTGAGCCTGGAGACATCCTGAAGGGGAGAAAACATCAGGTGTACACGGAGTGAAAGCAAAAGGGTAAAATGGCAGGTGAAAGTGGTGATTCCAGTCACCCACAGCCAATTCTCTCCGGGAGTGAAGGAGAACAGATTTCACCTGGCACCTGCTGCAAGGGGCAGGAGGGAGAGGTGGGAGGGTCTGAGGCAGTGCATACCCACAGCTTCCACAGGCATTTTTCCACAGTATAATCTGGTGGAAAGAGTTGATTGGCAGATGCCAAGTAAAACACTTCAAAAAGATTTAAAAAGCCACAGGAAAGCAAGACTCTGTAACTTTCTAAAAGATAAGATGGAGCATGTTCACTGTAAACAAACCCACCTCCACATCCCACATACACTGTGTGGCAGTCCATTAACACTCAGTGTTCCACTGATTAAAAAGAAAATTTAATACATCTGTTGGAACACAGAGACAGAATAAATATCCTTATCACTCCATTTAGTGTAAATAATACTTAAGTGCAAGTCAAATATTAGCTATATTCAACACAGCATCATAACAAAACAGGCACTGCTAACATTATGGTCCCAAACTGTGTTACTTGTAATTAACATCTGACATATATCTGCTTTTGCAATCACCCATTACTGATTAAATGACAAGGCACAATGTCAGATGCATAATCTGATTGGTTAGTACTCAGTTACCAAGGTGTTACATTTGGAAATTGCCTGTGAATTGATTTCTTTTATTGAATTAATAAGTGTTATCATACTGTACAGAAGGCAAAATTGCTACTGAATGTGAGCGATAACATATAATTACAGAAAATCAAATCCTAATCTGCAGAGCCAAGCCAGGTGTCAACATTTTAATTGTAGTTGGGGAAGCACAGTAACACCACAGAGCAGGGGGAGGATGGGAAGAGATCTCTCAAGTGCAGGAAGAAATACATTGCATAAAGAACCAACTTTAGTTAGGCATGATAGCAACCTCCAGGGATGCCAACCACTTGTGTGCAGAAAAATTAGACTTAATTTTTCATTTTTGCCTATAACCCCACATGCTGGGACACCTGACTGTCATGCAGACCCTAAGCTATTTCTCAGTGTCTTAAAATTTGCATTTTTGGGAGAACGTTTCTGAAAGATTTTAGGAGATACACGCATAAAATATGGAAATGATGCTCATCCACTCTTCATTCCATAAAAACTAAGAAAACAATATCCCTTCTGTCCCCAGAAAGATCAAGATTTCCCTTTGAGATCATATCACAAGTTTCTGCTATGAATAAAACCACAAAGGTTTTATTAATTTTAGCAGCTTTGCACACTTTTTGAGTGAAAAATGCCTCTTTAGGCCATTTCCTATTTGCTGTCCCTGTTATCCTGCAAACACTGCACTAATGCAGCTACTGGCATCAAATTGATGATGTTAAATTGGTGTAACCCCGTTGCATGGGCACTCTCAAATTAGCTGGTTCCAATACATTTGATCTATCTCAGCCACTCCTAAACCAATTTGAGTGCTCATGCTAAGGAACTGCACCACTTTACCCACACGTGCTCAGAAAATGATGTTGCTGAATTGCCGCCATTTCTTTGGATTAAGGAGCCTCAGAGAGCCCTGCCTTCCTCTGGGGATGAGCCATTCCCAGCACAACCAGCCTGGCAGGCTGTACTCTCATCATCACTGCGCATCCAAAGCCTTTCCCTATCCCCCTGTCCAGCTCACTGTGAAATTCCAGCCACAAACACCTCCAGCCCTTGCTCCTCTCTGCTGCTGCCTTCCCACCATGAGATCCTTCTCCACTGCAGCCCAGAGCTGTGCTGCTGCTCCTCCTGACAGAGCTTGGCAGGCTGTGACTCTCACTCATCACTGCACATCCAAAACCTTTCCATATCCCCCTGTCCAGCTCACTGTGAAATTCCAGCCCCAAACACCTCCAGCCCTTGCTCCTCTCTCTGCTGCCTTCCCACCATGAGATCCTTCTCCCACTGCAGCCCAGAGCTGCTCACCATCAGGCACAGGCTGCCAGCCTTTCCTGCCCTGAAGGTCTCTTTCTCCCTTTGGCAATCTGTGAATTTTGTCCTCTGGAAAAGGACCTGGCACAAGGTGGAGGGCACACACAGGAGGCACCACGGGCAAATGGCAAAGCTTGCTTCAAAGACCACACCACTCCCCTGCTGCACCACAGCCAGCTCCTAATTTGCAAAACATCTGTTCAAATCAGCAGCCTTTTCTTTTGTTCGGGGATAAAGAGGAGAGGTTAAGTCATCCTGTTGGCACACAGAGAGAGAAGTTAAGCCCCGTGCTGCTACCACCCAGCTGGCAAGGTATCTTGGCAGAGGGTGGCATATAAACATTTTACATGAAGCTCTGTCCAAAATGATTCCTTTTATGCTTCTGTTTTCAGGGTAATAGTGAAAGTTTCATTCTTGAGTTACAAAGCCCTGGGCTTAGCTGTGAGATGACCAGGCCAGCAAGTGTCTTCCCAGCTCAGTTACACTGCTGGGCATGGCTTTGTGTCTCAAGAACCACAAGTGCATCTGGCACATGCAGTTGTCCAGGGTGGTGAGGAAAAACAGCAATCTAGGCAAGAATGTGCAGCATGATGAAGTGAGGTGCCTGGGAAAGCAAAATTTTGGCTAGGTACAAAGAAGCCACCACTGCACAGAAAATGGAGAGCTGCACCTCTCCAGCCTAAATGCATCTTAATTCTGTACATTGGCCACTCTTCCAGACACTAATAAAGTTGTTGGAAGAAAAGAAAAACCCAAACAAACACTTATTATTGGAGCTGAAGTAAGGTATTTTTAAAACAAAATTTCTACAACATGAGATGTATAACTTGGCTCTAGTGGGGAAAATAACTGGTAGGAGTTGCTATATGCCTGAAGAATGTGAATTCTGGAGAGCAGGAGGAACCAGACTCACAGGAGAAGTCTGAACTACTACAACAGGGAAAATCCAGCCATATGGAAGAGAAACCTTCTTTCAAATACTTTTTTCCTGCAGTTAAAGGCAGCGCTGGGGAGCAGGACTGCAGGAGAGTGAGAGGCTGCATCGGTTTTGATGAACTGCACCACCCTGGAGCCTTTGCTGTGAGGAGCAGCAGCGTGACCTCCACGCAGGAGCTCCGGAACAACCACAAGCAGCTAATTGGGTTTCCTTTCCAGTCACTCAATTTACAGCCACTTCCTGACCTCAAGCTTTACAACATTTGGAGCCTTGGTGGTTTAATGAGCTACAATTCCTGCTTTTCCACAAATGGAACCTGCCCAGGTACGTTTCTGTATCTTTCCTAGGCTGTGGCCACCGCAGAGCAGCAGCAGTTGCTTCTTGCTCCCCAACCATCCCATTTTATTTTTGGAGGATGCTGCTCCCACTGCTCCTTCCCTGCAGCAGGGCTGGGAGAGCATGGGGAGTGGTCAGACAGAGCAGCACCAGGCTGCCACAGGCCAAAGGAACACCTCAGCCTGGCCTGATGCACTTCTTCCATTCCAAGGAGACAGAGCCATAACAGCCCAGACGTGACAGATTTAGGTGATGTGAGTTAAAAACCATCCAACTCCCACTCCTCTCCTTGCCCCCAGCCATATGTTCCCACCTTCTCTCTTGCACCCCTACCTTTATGACTAAGTGGTGAGACAATTCAGGAAATTAGCCCAAAAAAAAAGTAATTTTTTTTTTCTCATATTGTTAGCTTTGGGCTGGTTGAGCTCTCAGCAGCAGTTATGAACACTTGGCTGAGGGAGAGGGAACATGTGGCCAGAAGCATCAGGGAGGGAGCTG
The DNA here is from genome assembly GCF_027579445.1 of Ammospiza nelsoni. Taxonomy (NCBI): domain Eukaryota; kingdom Metazoa; phylum Chordata; class Aves; order Passeriformes; family Passerellidae; genus Ammospiza; species Ammospiza nelsoni. The sequence continues at coordinate 6,476,504 of NC_080650.1, read as the reverse complement.
GAGACCCCTATCCCTGTGAGATGGGACCATGCTGGAAGCACAGCAAAGGGAAAGCTCTGCCTGCCCTGTTTTACAGGGACCTTCCACAGTTGAAAGGAGGATGAGGCTGGAACCCAACCTGGTTGTTTAGAAGGTATGATGTCAAATAGACAATTGGCTGTTTTCTGCAATCATTACTTTGAATTTTGCTGTGCAAAACCAAAGTTACAGCTACACCAGATCTTGCTGCTCTGTGGGAGAAATTCCCAGGATGCATCTCCCTTCAATAATCTCCTGTATATTGATGCAACTGACTTGGGCACCTACTTAATCTGTGACCCTACAGCTCCTGTCAAGCAGACTGTGACCCTCTCTAGGCTTGTATTATCCATTACCAAATTTTCATTTTTATTAAACTCAGCAGAGACTTTCTCCCTTCTCCTTTAGGAAGCATGAATTCTCTTTTGTCATTTATTCCACCAATGATTTATACCAAGAGCCTGTCAACTATAGGAGGCACTTGCTTGTGCTTCCTATACCTGCAAGTAGCTCTGTCCTTTCTGGGTCATTACTAATAAAGCACTTATCCCTCATACAAGCACAAATGCCTCCCTGTGCTCTCATAGGTATTTATCTGAGCACTTCAGAGTCCTCAGTGGATTTATCCTCACAGAGCTCTGGCGAGCTGGGCACTGATGTGATTTCTGTTACACAGGTAAAGAGCAGGGCTTGGAGACTGAATTCAGCTCTCTGCTGCTCCAAGGAGACTTAATCTCCTGATTCAGGATGCTGTAACCACCGATGATTCTGCCTCTTGGGACAGCAGGAGACAGCTCCTGGTTCATCCCAGACAGCCCCACTCCAGCAGTGCTGCTGCTCCAGCCTGCAGGAGAGAACCCTTCAGCCTGGGGCCATTTCTTATTGCTGAAGTGCTTATGAAAGAGAGCACCGAGCCCCCACGTCCCAGCCTGCATGACCCAAAACATCACCCTCCATCCTGGCTCCCCATCCACAGATGACTCATGAGATGAAGTCTCCCTGCTGCTCAGCACCATCACTCCGCAGCCAGCCACGTTTCATGAACAACAGTAAAACAAATATATTTGTCTTGCAACTACGGTGCCAAGACAAGCAAGGAGCAAAGCTGGGGGCCAACTGTAACACCACAGATTTTGGCAGTCAGCCCTCTTTCCAGCTCCTTATATATTTTTGTCCCAACTTTCCACCTAGGTCTCCCTCTTTTTGGTATTTCTGGGCAGATCACAACACCCACCAAAGAGCAGCAAACGCCTGCGTGGCTCAGTGCTTGCCCTTGATGAATTAAGGCATCTCCACACTCTCTCCTCTCCCGCTCCTTCCAGCACCACTTTATCACAGGCAAGCCTGACAAACCTGTTGCTGCTGTGTTTCTCTTTTAAACCCTAAAGCCAACTGGCAAACTAGAATTTAACCACACAGCTGCTGAATGCAGTTACATTAATACTGGCGGCCAAACAAAACATTGCTTTTAAAATGCAATTTGTGCTTGGCACTGGACACACTGGGAAAATTCAGAGCAAGCTGCACTACAGACCAGCTCATAACCCTATGCAGAAAGTGCTTTGATGCCCCCAATTTACATCTGACAGCCTTAATGCATTTTGGAAAGAGGCAGCAGAGTAGAAAGCCCCTGCACTAATCACAAGTGCTGTAAGAAAATTAATTTTTGTTTCTACTTGGTTGTAAAATTCTACGTGTGCACACACCCCATTTTCCAAAATCTAAAAAAAAAATCACAGCAAGATGGTGGGGAAATAAAAGGAGAAATTCTGGCAAGTTGCACTTTTTAGCCTGAGAAGTCCTCCTTTATTGATCCAAAATATACCTTGCAGTTTTCTGGTGGCATGGGGGAAAGGAAGGTGCAACCAAAAGCTTTCACCTGTGATGATCCTGCCTGACCCTCCATCCTGCTGCACTGAGCTGCAGCTGTGCTCATCTGCACAGGTATTTATGGTCAATCTCTTGCAGACAGAATGCACATTTCCTCACCACAATAAAAGTCAGTTCAAAGCAGCCTGCTCCCATTGAAGTCCACGGGAGATTTTTTTTTCCTCCATCAATGTGAGCAGGAGTTGGGTTGGGCTCACTGAGTTTGCTCCAGGAAAATCCCCACTTGTTGATTAGGGCTCAGCAGGAATAAACAAAAAGAATATTTTATTTTCATTGGTAACTCCCATTCCCCAAATAATTTGAAATTAATCCTCCAATTTAATTTCAAGCTGCTTTTCTGCTGCGCTTGGTTGCTGAAGGAGAAAAGGTTCTGGAGAAAGCAGCACAGGTGAATCACATTTGCTCAACATTTTCAGCATTAAATAATCTGCACATAACTCAGGCTCACTCAAATGGTACACTGCACTGACCTGACATAAAATATAGCTCTGCTAAGCCAAAAAAGATAAAACAGGGATACCTTCATATTTAAGGGAGAAACAGTGAAGGATTTCAGCCCTTAACGAGATACAGATGCCGACCACTGAATGAATCACTCTGCCCATAATTAAAGAGTCCTCTGATGTCTGAAGACTCTTCCTGTCATGAAAACTCTTGGATGCCATTTCATCTCCATCCTAAGCCTGATTTCAGACTGAAAGAGGGGAATCCAAATGTTGATGTCACCCCAGACACCACTTATATTCTCCATTTCCCTTTTGAAGAACTTGGTATTAATTTCTGTCTATTCGGGTTTTATGTTTTTATAGGTCTTCAGGCACCCTTAGAGCTAGACAGGAGATATGAAAAATCAACAATGAACCAAGGAATTTCCAGGCACCATGCTTCAGCATTTCATGCAAACTAGCATTTAAACCAGGGATTTAACCAGTATTTAAATCAAAGATCTCTCTTCACTAACCCAGAGTACAAAATCAGAAAATTCCACTTTCCTGTACAAGAACAAAACAAAAACATTTTAGTTTTGTTGACGTTTCAACTGTAACAATTTAAGGATCTCAGGCAAGTGAAAGTCACAAGAAGTTGGAGCTTTATTGCTATTATTATGCAGCTGGGTTACCTGGGGGTAAAAATAAAGAAAGGAAAAAGCATTGTCCAGGTACACAGCATTTACATGATAAATGTAAAGCTTTACAGGTAAGCTTGAATCTTACCTTTGCAAGCCCAAAAAAGCCCCTTTTTTTGCCAATTGGGTTGGAATTCTCTATTTTCATTTACCTACCATTACTACTCCCTGGGCATGAAAAAATCTCTCAGCTTTTCTGCTATGAGGTAAAAGAATGATTTAAAAAATAACAAATAAATCACTCCTATCTTGAGCTGAAATATCACCTGAGGGTGCTCTTGCCTCTGCAGCTGCAGCCTGCTCAGGGAAGCTGCCCCCAGGCTGAACTGGCCCTCAAATTTCTCCTTGTGTCTCTCCTGCAGCCTCCATCCTCCCTGAACAGTGATGAATGAATGAAACCTGCTGCACCCACCACCAGAACTGAATAAAGGGAACTAAATGCTTTGAATATTTTATAGATAACCATATTTCTATTTCATGATGACTTTTTTCCCCCCCTACTAAAAGATGTCATTGCAGATCCCAGGACATTTAGTGATCAAGCTCCTGTAAACCCCAAACCCTCCACTCACACTTTATTTTAGCATTTCTGTAGAAGAGGCACCTGACCACTTCTGGTCTTTTACAGTTCATTCCTTTGCTTAGCACTGCTGAGCTGTGAACCTTTTCCAGCCCTTTTCTATCATTTCAGGTCCCCTGGATCCTGGTCCTGAAGTTGGCTGTGCTTGTGCCCGTCTCAGCTTGGCAGGACCCGCAGGGTGACTGTGATCACTGGAGTGTCCTCCCAGTGTTAATGGAGATGGAGGATGCTGAGGGAGCTCCACCCTTTCCAGGGACTGCTGCCTTCCATGTGCTTTTAGAAACAACCTCATCATCTTTATCATACTTTCCTGAAAAATATTCCCCAGGCATTGCAGGCTTCCCAGCCACAGCTCCTCCCTTCCTCCCTTTTTGAAAGATATCCCATTACATTTTCTTTTCTGCAGTCTTCTCAAGCCTCATTTGTCCTCCACAGATTTTCAAAGATTATCACTAATGGCACTGAAATCACTTAAGCCAGTTTCTAACTATCTGGAGCTGAATTCCTCCAGGCCCTGCTCAGCATTCAGACCTGTTCCTTCCCTCTTTTCTGAGAGCATGCTGGCTGCAGCTGACCCTCTCAGGAAGAACAGAAGGAATAAAAAAGTCATTTGGTACTTCTGCTTTCTCACTTCCATCTTCTGAGAGCTTTTCCTTTCCACTGAGCACTGGCCTAACTCATTCCCTGGCCCAGCTCTTGCTGCAAACACATTCACAAAAACCCTTCTGGCTGCCCTTTTTGTCTTTTGCCAATTGTGGCTCATTTGGACCTTGGCTTCTCAATTTTCTTTGCATGTTCATGATAAAATTATTCTCAATAGCTCTACCTACTCTCCAATATTTTTATGTTGCTTTTGAGTTTCAGGTCATTAAAGACCCTGTGATTTAGCTAAAGTAATCTTTTACTATGTTTCCCATCTGTCCTCTCCATTAAGGGCGTTCTACTTGTGCACTGAATTTGCTTCTCTAAGAAACCTTTAACTCTCCCAAACTTCCTCTTGACTCAGAGCAGCTTGCCAAGACTGCAGCTCTGAGCTGACTGCAATCCACTTCCCCAAAACCCATTGTCTTCCCCATGCTGCTCTCGCTACTTTCCTTCTTAATAATCAGCAGTCTGACAATCCAGAAGTGTTTTTGTTTTAGAAAGGCTATTCAGCCCAGGGGGACTCATTTCCTAAATTTCCCACGGACTGAATTCCACTTACAGATCACTTTGCATCTGCTCTGCTTTGGGTTCAGGAGATGAACAAGGGACTTCAAGCACTTAAAAGAAATTTTCTTGCCAAAGCATCACAGCCAAACCTGTCCTGCTACAAAGCATCACCCCAAAATAGAGAAAATGGTAAAGAATTAAGGGAGGAGGATAAAAAATTTCAGATTTCTGGAAGGACAGACAACACATCCTCCAAAGCGTCTGAATCTTCAGCTCAGTGTCCTTAGAAAAGGCTGCAGAATCTGCCTTGCTGCTGGCAGAAGATATAATGAAGGATTTAAGTACAGGTTGTAAAATTCTATGTGCTGTCCTAGATAATTTATACCTTTCCAAATGATGCCTCTCCATTCCTCAGACACAGGAGATCACCCTGGAGGAGTCAGCCCTGACCCCGGTCCTTTCAACATCCTCTCTCTGCACAGGGGATACTTATATCCTGCAGCTGATGGGAAACACTGACTGAGACAGAGGAGCTCAGAAAGAACAAATATTTTTATAGCAGCCCCCTAATACCTCCAGCAGGATGGGGAGACAGCAGCATGTACAAGGAAGCCATTGAAAAGAGCACTGCTCTGCCATGTGCTTGGGCAGATATCTGTTATCTGGGCTTTGCCAGCTGGCTCCTGTGTGCACAGCATCACCTTCAGCTCTGTTTGCTTTGCCCTTCCCTCAAATGCATCTTTGCCCTGCACAAAAACCCCTCCTGCTGTGGGCTGTGACTGACCAGCCCCAATGAGCCCCTGCAGCCAGGCTGTAGCAGGAACCCCAAAAAATGAACACTGCACTGAGAGGGAAGCAACCCTTTACCCAGGTGTGGGTTAATCCCACCATCCTTCCCAACACCAAATCTGCCAATGGTTGCCTTTTGCAACTTCACATTGAGCATCCCTGGGAGCACCTGCACCCCATCTCCAGCTCCACCTCATCCTCCAGCAAAGCTGATTCTCCTGCCCCACTCCTGAAGCCCAGTTATCACCCAGAAGAAATCTTCCCTGACCCTTGCAGAGGAGCAGGAGACATCAACCATGGGATTAACAGAGCATGACTATGGTGCAAACAAAGAGTTACCCACAACCTGATCCACACTACCAGCTGAATTTCTGGCTGTTCCCCATTGGGCCATACAGCTTCTCTGAATGTTTTAAGCTTCATCTTAAGACAGCTGAGGTCCTTGCTCCCATGACAATCTTTGGCCAAACTCCACTCCTAAGAACATCTGGACACTGTCAATTTGCCCTCTCATGCAAATCAGGACTATTACATTCCCTTACAGAAGCTGCATTTCTTCAATTAATTTGCTTTTACCCAACTATTTGCATCTCCATCAAACACTCTAAGCTCTCTGTATCAATATTTGGGTTGCCAGTTTATTTTTCTTTCTCTCTTGTTTCCATTTATGGTGTGCCTCTCCCTTTAATATTAAATCGACAGTGACAGATCACCACCCTTTTTCTAAATTCACTAAATGGTTTAATAATATAATTTTGAGGAACATATTTGTGCCTCGCACACACACACCAAGGCAAAATAAAGATGACAGCGCATTTGAACAAGGCAGCAATAAAACAGTGATAGTAATAAAGAATAAAAATGCTATATCAGGTTGCCATGGGAACCAGCATTCAAGGACTCCAGGTAACGTTGTAAAACATGCCACTGAGCATAAAGCAGCTAAGCAGGTTAAGAGGTTATTTATTAGGCTGCGACATGTTGCGCAGTGCCCTCTGGTGAGAGCGCAACAGAGGCACAAAACCAGGCACAGGATGGCAGAGTTTGTGCCCCGGGAGCATCACCCAGGCATGGCAGCCTGGCACAGCTGGGAAGGAATGGCACAGGGCACTGAGCACAGGTCAGGCTGGAGCAGAGCTCGCAGGGTGACACCAGGACAGCTGCTCTCATTTGCCTCCTTTCGCTCTAATTTGTCCCAGCCACGAGCACCACTCAGCACTCGGGAAGCCACCAAGGGCTCCAGCAAACACCTCCACAGGTGGGAGGGATGTGCCACCCTCTCCAAGGGCTGCTCCTCCTGCTGAGGGTCATGGGCCAGCTGAGATGAAAGCCACAGCAGGGATGATTAAAGCCAGTGAGCACAGTCCGTGGGCACAGCGTGTTTTCTTAAGCACTCAAAGTGGAACTTGTTCCATGCCCAGAAATTTCACTAAATTTAGCAGCAGTTCCCCACGTGGAGGGGTTCCAAACCCAAGCTCAGGGGACATGCACCACTGCATGAGGAGCACAGAGAAATGACTCAACAGGGTAAGGAGCCCATGTGCAAACAACAAAAATCCAACTCAGTAATTCAATTCAACTCAAGGTTAAACCAGCCCGAGGTGTCCCATCCTACACAAGACAAAAATACAAAGACACCAATCAAAGACAAGATGTTCTTGAGCATCTTGACAAGGTAGAACACACCCCACACACAACAAAGGATGCTGCAAAGGCTTTTGAGTGCCCCCCTGCACCCTCACCATGATCTCCAGGGTCACAGGGACATGTGGCTGATGCCCATGACTGCCAACAGCAGACATTGAGCCTATTTTCAGGTACTATTAATTAACATTATCTGGGGGAGCAGAATAGACTGCTTACAAACATCACAGCACAGGGTTTTCTTTTTTTCCCCACAGGCCTTTCTGTAGGGAAATCAATACAAAATCTAGTTAAATGATTCTGAATAAGCACTGTTAACGTTTTGTGTAGATTGGCTCCTCCAAAACTGGATCAGAGCTAACACCATCCTGATCCATCATCCTTCCTGCTACACCTAAAATAATAGAAATTCTAACAGAGACAGGTGATTTTTAAGTCTGCCAAAACCTGCTAAACACAAGGCATGGTTGGATTAGTTTTTTTCTATTAGCAAAGCCTATTTAGCCTAATATTCTGCAGTGCTTTCCTGTTGGGATGGGGGTCAGTGCATGCCCAGCCTGCCAGCCCTGCTCTGCCTGCAGCCAGCTCCCAAACCCACCACAGCAGCACATTTGGATTTGCCTTTAAGCTGCAGTAATACTGCTGGGAGGTGGAGGGGGGCTGGAGTATGAAACCCATCTCTCCTTGTTTTCCCCTGCACCGTTAAAGCTGTCAATTCAATTCTCCTCCCACTAAGTGGCACCAATGCACCGCAAACCACAACGAAAACATCTGTACAGACAGCTTATAAATAAATATTCCCCTGTCTTCCTGAGCCTGGCCCACAGCAGGGGAAATCAAACAAGCAGGGGCTGCATGCAGCAAGGGGTGGTGGGGCTGCCATGGGCCAGCTCTGCCCCAGCACAGCCCTCCAGGTATGGCCCTCCTCCCTCATAAAACCTTTAATTACCTTTCCATGAAGGAAACACAGCTCACAGGGACACAAGGAAAGGGGAAAAGTCCAAGAGGTAATGTTGTGTTAGTTGCACACCCAATACCTGCTCTCTCTTTGAGAAGGAAAGCAGGGCAGGGACAGCAGCAGACATTGAAACCCATGGAGTGCTGAGCCAAACCCAAGCCAGAGTCCCTGCAGCTGAATGCACACAATCCACACCACAAATCACACCCTGAATGCCAGGCACTGCAGTTTTTCTTCCAGACAGCCCTTGTGAGGCCCTTTTGTTCAGGAGAGCTGTAAGGACTGCCCTGAGCTCCTGCCTGAATCACTGAGGCTCTGCCCAGCAAAGCCCAACACTTGTGTCACTGGACAGCAGCTATGTGGGGCAGAAACAGCTTTGCTGTAAATCAAATCTACTGTAAAAAAACCCAAATCCATGGCTGAAATTTACTGTAGCTGGGAAAAGGTTATGAAATAACAAGCCCCATTTCTGTTAATCATCAGGCAGGAACAGAAACTAGAAGGGAAAAATGTCTAGCAAACATCTTTTCACCAGTGCTCTTGAGAGAAGTGGCAATTAGCCAAAAACACCAGCTCAAATGCCAACAATGAGCAGTTTGGGACATCACAGTTTCCCTTGTCCTTTGGAGGAGGGATGGCCCCGGTCCCTCCAAAGTGTGGAAACAAAGCTGTGTGTGAGCAAAGAGCTGAGCAGGGCCCAGCAGCAAGGGATGGCTGCTCTCAGTGGTTTCACCACCATCTGCCTCACATCTGCTCCAGCAGAAAGCTACTAGAACACAGCAGCTCTGTCACACACTGCCATGCAGGCCAGCCTGGCCAGACACACAGAGCCCAGTGCTGGAAGCTGACAGACATCGGCTCCTCCAGCCTGGAACTGCCTGTGGCTGACAGCCACCACATCCAAACCAGACATACCAATCTGCCCTCCCAAATTAGCAATGTGCAGTGGCCACAGAGGAATAACTTGCCTTCATCTACAACAGAGCTGAACAACCACAATCACCACCTTTTTATACAGCAAGTCTGAACAGTTATCCCTAAGGGGAAGATGTCCCTAAGGAGAGGGAAAAAGAGTTCATAGGCACCTCCTGAGTTTGTTTTTAAAACAACACTCACAGATGTAGTACTGACATTAAACCTCCTGTGCACTGAAACCAAAACAGGGAATAAAAGATTCCCCTTGGTCTTCAAGTATTCCAAATATCCTGCACTAAGCGCCAGGGCATCAAGTCACTGGCCAGGGATGTTGACTTGCTTCTTTATGCTCCCTCCACCTTTCCCCAAGCAATATCCAAGAGCAGATTATTCTGTTGTTTGCAGTAGACTGAAGTAATTAAGCTTAACCCTAGTCCTGTGGGAGTCCCAGAGAAGGTTAGTGATCCACAGGCATGACACGCTGTTATTTATAGCTGATTAAGTTCTATTTATCTACATTTAAATGTTGCAGGAGATGGGAAGAGATCCCAAAACACATCTGTGTCTTATTAGAAACACCAGCTGTGTGTGGTAGCTTAAAGTTTGCCTTCCTTGAGAGGTTATAAGGAAAAGAAAAACCAACCCTGAATAACTCAAATTCTTCACTGTAGCAAAATAAATTGGTGTGGTTTAGTCATAATCTTCAAGATGTAAGCCTACCATCCCATGCAACTGACCTGCTTCTGGGGTCAAACTCCAACCCAAAATTAGCCAGGCTGCTTTGAAGCTGTTCTGAGCACTGTAATTGCATTTAGTTTTTACTGTAAGACTGTTCATGTCTTAAGAGACATGAGAAAGGTGACCAGCAGGTCACAAAGCAGATCTTTAGAGGCAGAACTTCTGAGCCTCTGTGCATTTCCTAACAGCACTGTGGTTTCACCAGTCAGACCCTCCTCACGTATGTGCTCCATTTTCACACACACACACAGAGGAAGACAAGCAAACTGAGGGGATGCAGTTCTGTCACCACCCTTTCCTCCAGACAGATGTGGTGCTAGGGCCCACAGCAACCACTGAGACTGGTATTGAAACCTTTGTACAATTGGAGTTACTGCCTTTTTGGTGGTAGAGAACAGTAAAAGAATTACTTGCATGTAGGATGTGCAAAGAGTTTCATTAATAGGATCATCATAACTCAGGGTCAGGCTCTAAAGGAAGGGACACCACTGTCTTCTCACTATTTTCACCAAATCACAGAGGTAACGCAGAGTTTACCTCCTAATTGCCAAAGCAGAATGTGCTGAAGGGGGGGAAGGAAGCAGTAAGCTGAGATCTCCTTCTGTAAGAAATCCTAGTTGAAACATCCAGATACCAACAGGGGGATAGAGCAGGAACATCCATCCAGCTCTTGTGGCTGCAGAACCATAAATCTCCCTAGGATGCTTCTTAAGAACAAGAAGAATGACATATCACCTTTGCCTCTTCCCGCTGCAAACCATCTGTGAGCTGCAAGACCTTTGTTGGTAAGTTCCAGCCCAGAAGAACTGCCTGAGTTTCACTTTCAGCATCACCTGAAATGGAGCTGAGATTCAAAATGAAACTTAAGGTAAAAAGCAAAACTTCTGAGTTTTGCAAAGAATGCTTTGAAATGCTTCACCTTGGCTTTGACACCTTCTTCTGGCACAGGAGTTCTGTGAAACTGCATCTTGAAAGGAAAACCCACAAGGACCACGTTCACCCAAGGCACTGACTGCAATCTTCTGATGGACAATTTACTGTCAGTCACCCCAAACTGCAGCTCACTTTGCAACCCTCACCCACAGCTTGGCCTGGGGGGTAAAAGCCACCCTGATTTTCCTTTTCTCTGAGCTCCTGGCTCTGAGCATCCCCACACAGTGCAGAGCTCCTGGCTCTCTCCAGTCCCACATATACTCCAGGGATGCAGCCATGGGCTGATGTTAACAGAGCGTTAAACCTCAAATTGGAACATGGCAGGAGCAAGCCTGGGATATTTCCAGTTTTCCCTAGGAAGGCAATGCTGCCAGCTCTTTGTTTTGTAGTGAGGCATGTGATAATTTGGCATCATCTTCTAAGTTCTGAAATTTGCTGGAACAAAAGAAATGTTGCGCTTTCATTAAGAGGAAAAAACAAAGTGTACAGTCTCAAGTCATAAACACAGACTTGCAAATACAGCCCATGAGTGCCTGAATACAATTAAGAAGTCTCTAAACCAGTGCTCATTAAGTATCTCGGTTGCCGGATAGCTTATTTGTTCATTCTTATTATTTGATTAGATTTGATAACTTAAATAGTTTGGAGTAGTATTTCTGCTGTGGTTCATCTGCTGCTAAATTCCTCTTTCACAGGCCTCCTTTACAACCCTAAGGAATTCAGGTTGCTCACCCTGCAGTGATATTTAAAACTGATGTTTTGAGATATACTAATATAGAGAACAACCAACCCCTTAAATTTCATTTAGCGGTGCTTTTACATGACATGTTTCAGCAGCTGCAGGCAGGCATGGCCATACATTCAGTAAATCAACTGCCAGAAAAGTTCCTCCCATATTATAGGCAAAATAGAAGCATTTCAGTTTAAAAACAAAGGGAAAAAACCCAGCAAAAACAAAGCCAGCAATGAAGCAAAGTCTGGTTATTCCAGAGTACAGTTTCCCCTGGTACTTTGTGTTGCAATTATTGACATATCCCCAGATAGTCAAACTCATGTGGTCCAAAGTTTTGTTGTGAACTTTGTAGAACACCTTGTGCCTGAGCCAACTGGAGCAGACACTGTGTGTTATCAGGCTGACCAGGGGAACAGGGGACACACCAGAGCTGCTGCTAAAGGGGAAAAAAATCACTGAGCTACACAAACCACAACCAAATGCAAAATCAAATTCAAGCACAAGAAGCAGGTTTGAGTTGCAACCACCCTGACATCTCAAGATACCATCTTGGCTGGATGAAAAACACAAGTAACCAAGATCAGGGAGCACCAACACCTTCCACTTCTCTGCAAGTTCAGCTCCTGGCAGAGCCACACCTCATACCCACAGGATAGGAGTAATTCCAGGCTCACACAACAACAGCAGCAGGATGAATACCCGTCTAACAGCAGCAGTATTGCTTCCTCCTGCTTTTTACACAATATTTTAACATTATCATTTGGCTGGACAGGCTAAAAACATGAGTAGAGATGGAATGTCTGGATGCACTGCTTTACTATTAATCCTAATAAGCAGAAGCAGAAATCTGAAAGCAAACACTACAATGGTTTTCACCACAAAAATTCAACCTCAATTTCCATTTTCTAACCATAGTCCTAACAACTTCAGAATTTTCCTTGTTGTACTTATGAGTTCCTTTGCTTCCTCCTTTCAAACTGTATTTACACAAAAAACAAACCAATCTGAATTATTCTGCAAAACTAAGAAGCCTCTGCTTTCAGATGTGCAAGAGCTGCTGATTGCCTAATTTATTAGAAGAAAAGCAGAACCAAAATACAGCCATACCATATAAATCACCTTCAATAGGAACTAGACAAAAACACCACACTGGTTTCTGTAACCCTGTTTCTGTCCCATTCATTGCATGCAGATGGGATAAGTTCAACTGGAGGCTTGTTACTCATCTCTATTTTAAAATAACCCATAAAATCACAAACCCCAAGAGATAATACAGTCAAAACCAGTAAGAAGAACACAAGCACAGCAGAGATTTTTAAGTGCTGGTGTTTTACATCCCCATTCAATGCATTGCTGTAAAGGAGCAGATTGTTACAGGAACTTTGGGGAAGCACCCAGCAGAAAGCTCCCCAGCCTTTTGTATCCTCAGAGCTTGTGAAACTGCCCTGCCCTGCAATGGGATGGGATGGCAAGAGGGGCAGCAGTACCTTGTTGTTCTTCTTCTCTCGCTCAGCATTGAGCTCCACTCCTCAGCACCCGTCCCCAGCAGTGCTCACAAGAGGCTGTGTGGCTCAAAATAAGGAGGATCTAATCCAACAGCTCAAGCACTTAAACAAAAACATGAAACAAAAGAAGAGAAGCGGGGTGGAGGGGAAAAAAAAAATGTAGTGGAATAAATCCAAGTGTAGCTCTTGCAGCTCAGAGCCCCTGGCAAGTGCCAGCAGTTTCAAAAGAGCGGTAATCTCTAAACTCTTATCAAGGTTTTATCGCACTCCAGTTCTTATCTAAACCAAACAATCACTAGAACAGCAGCTGATAAGGCATCCTGACAAGGTAATTTCGGCAATTTAAATCCACTGCTACAGCCATCATACACTGAGAATATTTTAACACCCTTTCCAGTTTAACCTCTAATCTCTGTTCCTCTGTTCCCTCCAAAGAGCAGGGCAGTTTGTGTCTCCTGCAGCCAGAAACACTTCCTGCCATGGCTGGAGTCACAGGCAGGTGCCCTTTGAGCCCTGCCCTCCCGTGTGCAGCCAGCCAACGCCAGCTCCATCAAAAGGATCATTATTTCCCCTCTCAATGCAAGTGGCCATTTTCCCCAGCTTGACAAAGGTCCTGTTAAAAGTGGGAGCTGCATCTGTCACAAGCTGCTGTGTGGGAGAGGAGAGGGGAATCAAAGGCAGCAAACACGAGGCAGGGCCAGCCCCTGGCGTGACTGGGTGTCACACAGCAGAAATATGTTCTCTGTAGTCCTGTGGGATTTTCACCTAGAACATCTCACCCACAAGGCAGGATTGGCTCAATGGCTCATCCTCCAAATCATTCTGGAAATCACTGGCCAGAACACCCAGTGCTTCTTTTCACATTTCTTCTTTCAACAGACTTTTTACATCAAGCTAAACCTTGCTATTGAGACATCTGAAAACACTTATTCATGCTAAATGTGGCTGGCAAATGACACACAAAACCAAAATAAAACCAACTACTTCTGCTGGACAGAAGCATCAGTCCATTTGATGCAATGTCCTCTGGACACCAGACACTGCCTTGACACAACTCCTAATTATTTCTCTCTCTATTCTGGAGGAGTGATGTTCTCAGTGATGTTCAGCTACTGAGACCTTGCTATGACTCCAATGCTAAGCAGCCCGTAGCACACAACGTTTATGTACACAGGACAGGGCAGAGCAGCTGTAGAACCAAAGGAGTTTGCCCTGGGCTTTCCACAGCTCCCAGGAGGCTGGGGAGGTGAGCCCAGCTCTTGTGCAATGGCCCCGGGCACACCCAGCACCTGCAGGAGCAGCAGGGCCACCAAAGCCACCCCAGGGACCAGAGGGGAGCTCTGTGGCCAGGGCCCCTCTGGGGGGCTGGCACTGAGTGTGCCAGGGGTGCTGTCCTCGTGTGAACAGAAAGTGAACAGTGCAAACCAGAGAAACCGCTCAATTCCCTCGGGCTGAGCTTCCAAAATCAGGAAACAGAATTCAAGATTTCTTGGTACATGCACCAAAGGCTGCAAACCCCAAGAAATCTCTTTCGCTAAAGATGGAAAATTATTTTACACCCTATTTCAAAACCTTTCTTCAAGCAAAAGTTAATGATTCAAGAGACATACAGGATGGAAACCCCCATTTTCCTCTATAAATCAGTGCCTGACGTGAAATGCAAACTAATTTGTTGACGTTACAAGACTTAAATGTGGTTAAAGAAATAATAAAGTGTCTTCAGTTTTAATCAGAATATATCCTGAGTTCCAGAAAAACTATCCAGCACAGGTAGGAACAGAACCATAAATACAACATGGTAGCCCTCATTAGCCCAAAGAGAGAGGGGTAATTTCCTTTCTCTTACATTGTGAAAACCAATATTTTTTTCATCCCTGAATACCTTTGACTGGGAAAGCATTGGGTCTCTTACATACCAGTTTGATTCACTGGGTATAAAAATCTGGGTGTGAATGAATATTGCTCTAAAGGAGGTGACATCAAGATCAGTTTGCATCAAAATATACATCATCTATGTGTTCCTCCTGCAAGGCTTTTTTGGGAGGTTATTTGGGCTGGATATTGTGTTCTAATGGGTTCCTTTTGTGCCCAACTGCTCTGCTCCAAGGAGAAATGAACATCAGAGCTCTACCTGTTTCTTGAGCCCACCTGAGTGCACAGCAAGCTCCCTGTGAAAGCACAGTTATGATGCAGCCACTCAGCATTTAAAACATCCAATCCAACCCACCATAAACTGTCACTTCAGGCATTTATGGCAGACAGTAAACACATGCTTATCAGAGAACTGCACCCTGCAAGCTCAGCCAATGGAGCAGTATTTCTTATCAAATCAATGCCTTATCAGGGAACTTAAAAATAAAGGTTACACCATACGGTCTCCTCCTTTTCACCTCTGCTCCATCAAGATGTACAACTCCAATTAAAGCTACATTGCTCAGGCTTTGTAGATTTGCTTCCTCCTTGCCTGCCCTTGAAAGGAAAAGGCTGCCTTTACAGCAGAGCACATGGAAACAATTCCCTGCCCAGCTGTGCTGAGCTGGACAAAGAGCACAGGGAGCCCAGCTTGGCTGTGCCCACCTGCTCGGGTCGATGGCACTGGGGACGGCCTGTCCCGTCCCCCTGGGCTGCTCCTGCACCAGGGACAGCAGCAGTGAGTGTGAGGGCTCTGCACAGCCACTGCAGCACAGGGAGAACACTGCTGCTGTGGGGATTTGGGGAACCGAATTCACAAATTAAGGGAAACACAAAAAGCCTCACATTCCCTTTTACTGAGAGCTGTCTAAAAATGTGAGGTCACACTGCAGGAACAAGGGCATTCCTGAAGCAAGCAAAAGTGAGTATATTTGTTTGACTAATTATTAAAGCTCTTTCAGCAGCTACACTTCCCCACACAAAATGAGTTCTTCCTCCTCTGTCCCAAACCACAACCATACATTCTCACACTCTCTCTGCCAAAGTAACAACAGAATTAACTATTCTCTATTCCCCTCAAACAGAATAGATGGAATGTAACTTACTTAAATGCACTTAATTAATGATCTTCTAATTAACTGCTGTTTAACAGTTGATATCATTATTAGATCATCTTCCATCCCTAAGTTTACAGCAGAGGCACTGGAAAGCACCCACAGAAACAGCAGCCAGATGGAGACTGAGGAGCAGCTGACTTGAGTGTTTTTTCAATCTGTTACCTGAAATAATTGTTATCAAGTGCCTTCATGCATTTACACATGAAAATTCCTAAATTGCAGAGGATCAGAAGAACTTCAGGTGCAGAGCTGCTGAGTTGCCAAGACGATCTTCACACTAACCAAACAGGGAACAAAGCTGGTGGAGCTGCTCAACTCAAGAAAACGATCCTCTTGATTTTTTCTTATTCAAATCAGGTTTTTCAGATTACAAAGCAGCAGTCAGTACTATCACAGTGAATAATGACTTTTTAAAAAATTCAATAGAAGCAGCCCAACTACTCACTCACCACTTTACACTATACAGTTCTGGTCAATCCAGGCTTGTAATCTTGACATGTGACTGCTCCTTCTAAAAGCTCTAGCTCATCAGATATAAATTAACCTGGAAAATGGAATTACCCTGTAAAGTGCTCTGCTCTTTCCCTCTACTTTTTACAAGATCTAAGAATAAAACACTTGGGGTCTATAATCTGTTGCTGACAACACTTGATTTTGCTAAGCTGTACAGTCTGGAACAAGAAAGATTCATTTCTACCTAAGAGACAGAGGTGGATTTTAATCAGTATTATCCAAATTGCTGCAGCCTGAGCTCCTCCTTGGGTGACTAGGAATGCTTTCCATCTACTAGAGCTTTCCTACTGATTAGCTGTTGTTTGGGTTTTCTTTGTGGAAATCTTTAAAAAAGCTACTCATCTATTTTATCAATACTACTACAACTTCATCATCAAGTAAAATAACATTCAAGCCCTCAAATTACTTTTTTAAACTTCTTTAAAATATTACCATATAAATCTGAACTGTCTTTATGGATTACCTATGCGTGCTGTTGTTACCAAGCCAGGTTAAATTTAGTTCTAATGCAATGCACTTACTGCTCAGAGAACTCATAAACACAAACCCCCCTTGATAAGCAAGCAATAAAACCCTGTCCTTTATTGCCACCAAGGTAATTCCAACTTTAATATATCTATTATTTCAGTACCAAGATTATTTTGCTGCAGCAAATTGAATTCTTCATGAAGGAAATAAAAGAAAATGCATGAGAAATGCTGAAACAAAATTCAAGGTTCTGTGAGAGACTAGAGAACAGAAAATTTCAGAGAAATTGAAATTAGTACTGATATTACGGGAAAGAATAACTCAGAATAACATTACTTCTCACAGTGTTGCTGGGATAATTTGAAGAATGTCAAGACTAAGCATTTTTATACTGCACTTCATCTGAGGCTACCAGAGAAGAGGCATTAAACAGTTCCCTTCCACACTGCCTCAAGGACAGAATTCCCAGCTCCCAGCAAACCAACCTGCAGCAGGCAAAATGCTGCAAGTGGAACCTGAGGTCTTACTTCTGACTCACATTTCTCACTGTTGCACAATCCTTCTTTTTCCACAGCCTGGATCTGATTTGCAAATTACTCTTTTCCTAGCATGCAAAAAAAAAATTGGGAATGGGTTGAAAGATCATGGATAGTCCTGAGAATTTATTCAATTTTAGCAAAGATTTAGAAGGCAAGTCAACCATCTGCTCTATGTTAGAACAGCTGAGCCTCAGAACTCTTGTTCCCCTTTGTGATCTTAGCTCCACAGGCTCCAGAAATGTTTCCATTAACACCAATTTTGTATTCAGAGAGTCAGACCTTACCATCATCATCCCAAACCCCTGCTCAGTGCTTTGCACCACACAACAGTTTTTAATCAATACTAATATGAGTCAAAATTGATAGAGGATTTGGAAATGTGGGCAGGATCTCCCATCAGAACATGAGTCTGCTGCCACTGAGCAGTTCAGGCTTCTCCTTCAGGTGCAGACCTGCCATAAAAAATTAGAAGAGTTTGCACAGGATTTTCATGTTCCAGTAAGGTAACTAGGATGTTTCTCAGTAAAAACAAGGACTGGAAACAGAACTGGGATCTCTAGTGTTGTGTACACCAACTACCACCCCAACAAAACCAAGTTAGTTGGAAAATAAGGAAAATAACAAGAAAAAAAAAAAAAAACACAACCTTTTATCTTCCACCATCTCACCAAACTGAAATCAAAACATGCTGGCTGCACCCACACAACAGAGAAACTGAAGGGAAAGGCAGCACCAGAACTGTTTCCTTCCTACCTCCCACCTTCAGCTGCCCCAGGTCTGTTTCCCCTGACTGCCATGGAAATCCCACCTTGCCCAGCCACAGCACCAGGATCTGTGATTATTTGGGCTGGCACAACCCTGCCAACCCCAAGGGCCAGGGAAAGTTTGTTCTCCACTGCAGCGAGAACAAGAAATGGTGGAAGCCACAAAGATGAGCAAAGAAAGAAAAATGTGGAACTGGAGAAGTGAAAGCTGCAGTACAGGAGAGTTAGAGAGGGAGGTTAATTATTAACCCTGAGGACTTGCCATCCCCTAAATCTTTAAAAATGTTTAACTAGCAGAGCCACAGTAAGGAAAGTGCATGGTTGGGTCTTCTTTCCATTTTGCAGAGGAGGAAGCTGATGTGAGGAATGAGCTCTTAAGGCCACAGAGAAGAGCACAGCAAGCTGAATAAAATAAAATGTGTCTGGCTCTAACCCTGCCTGCTAGACTGGGGTCCTCTGCTCTGGTTCATCCTCTAAACCTCGATCAGGAAAGTGAGTATCAGTATCTTTTAAGTAACAACATTCTTACTTGTGCATTGAAAAGCACTTGCTACAAGGGATAAAATAAAAAAGCTGACCTTTGACATTTCTGAAAGCTCAGTAAAAGGCAATAGGAAGCAAAATTGTATCGTGCACCAATAAACCGTAAATTATTTTATGATATGAGAGGTTACTTAATCTGAAACTATAACTATTAAGGATAGTGATAAGAGATAAGGAAGGTAAAGACTCAGGGACTTTTCAACCTCGTATCTTATCACTTCTGGTGTATTATTAACCAGCTTGATTCACAATATCCCAGTTACTTTGTGATCTTTCCACAGTTGAAAACTATTACCAAATGTGAAGTATCCAGAACTTTGTTCAGTTGTGCTACTAAAACAATACAATCTTGTTTTTGATCATGCATTCAAGCCACAGTAGCACCAACACAGAGAGTTGTAAATCCTGTAGATTTTTTTTCCTTTAAGCCTGTGTAAACTTTGTTTTGATTTTACTCTGAAAAGGACAGTATGAACCCTTACTGCTCCTCTCCAGTCAACACACTTTTTAATCCACTTTGCAGAGATTAGAAAACTGCTCTCTAATATATTGCTTTGACATCTCTCTAACCAATTACACAAAGTTTTCCAGCAGGCATTATTTATGTTAGATGTCCACAAGAATACTCACATTAATAAAGCTGATTGTGTCTCTCACCACAGAAATTATTTAATGACAGAAGCACCATGATGCACATTCACCTGCACCCAAAGGAAATCAATTTACCAGCTGAACCACCCACCTGCTGTTAAATCTTTTATTTAGCTTGCATTGTTATTGATTTTAATTGAAAAAAATCACGATTTGTCATAGCTTGTACTGCCTGAAAACTAAAAACTCTTTAATGTGCTGTTAAAACTGCAGGTTGTCTTGTTCACAGTAGAAGAGGATTGCTCAACTCACAAACCTGCAATCACACTGCTCCTATGATTGTTTTAGCTGCTGTAAACCATTGTGGTGGGATAAGGCAGCTCCAAGCAGAACACTAGGGCTTGGAGAGAGAGAAAGATGAATTATTTTATTAAATGCAATTCATCCTCCTCCCCTCCAAATCCTCTATCTTATTCATATCAGAAATCTCTCAACTTCAAGAGGTTAATGAGTGTAAAATATTATTAAGCAAAATACTATTATGCACGAATGTAATTGTCTCTGATGCCAAGAGTGCTGTGTTAAAGAAAAAGGCCAGGCAAATAAAATACAGCCCAGTCTCTGCTCTTCTAGCACAAAGCTGTCTCCAGCCATTTTACATCTGGCAGCTGCTTGGCTGATCCTCACCCAATGCTGCCCAAAATTAGGTGTTTCAACACACTCTTATGTTGCAAACAACATTCAAAAGCTTTTCCTTTTGTTGCAACATTGAACCAAAACAAACTTTGAAATCTCAGAAGCTGCAACAAAGCAGCTTTGTCCCCCCCCCCAGGCAGCTTTAATCCTCACCCGGGAGGAGGCACAGGCACACTCAGGGCTGGATGAGCCCCGTGTGAGGCAGTTCCCTCACACACTGTGCCACCAGGAGATGGGGGAAGCCTCAAACACTTGGTATTTCTCAAGGGAAAATAATGCCCTGGTTTTCCCCACTGAAGGGTGGATGGGGAAAAACAACCTGTGAAGGTGCTTTGCAGGCAGCATTACACATGCAAAGGCACAAACGTGTCCCACCCACAGAGATCTCCCACCCTTAACCCCCCTGTCCTGAGCAATTGTCCCATTTACCTTATTGCATTTCCCTCTTGAAGGGACACTGCCTGTAATTGTGCAGCTAATACACAGAGATGGATACATTACATTGCCTCAATAGATTGACAATAGGTATTTTATAAAAAAAACATTTTTAATGCAGATGCAGAGGAGGCTGAGGGATGAGAACTGACCTGCTCAAATATTGCTGCTCCCCCGGCTACCTTTAGCTCTGCACAGCAATAACCATTACGTTTATTTATTTCTCTCTCCCTCTTGGTATAAACACTAATTTAGACCCAAAAACCCGGTCAGATTTGAGTTGCTATTACATAACTTTTCATTTGACACACACACCCACCTCATTGAAGCTGGGTTTTTCCTCTTGACAACAGCCCTAGGTGCTGTGTGTGTGGGGAATTACAGAACACCCACCACCTTTGCTCTGCTCAGGGTTTCAGAAAAACAATTCTCTGTCAGACATTTCACCCAGCTACCAGCAGGAGAGCAGGAACCCTGAGAAGCTCTGTCAGCTCCCAGCACTTAATGCTCTCTGACAATGCCTGCCTGGAGCAAGTGGCTGTGAATAAGAGGCTATGAGACATTCTCCAGCTCAGAAGGGGAAAACAGAGCTGGAAGTGTCCCTAGGCTTTCTAAAATGTAAAAAAAAAAAAAAAAAAAAAAAAAAAAGTCTCCAGCTTGAAAGAAGTGAAAGATGGAAATCTCCCAGATGGTGTTTCTGCACTTATGGAAGCCCACAAGAGCCATCTGAGCTAGAGGGCAAAGACAAACAAGCTGCTGTAATCACACAACTCACCAGCACCTGGCAGATAATAAATGCTACCACTTAACAAAACTAGAGAAAATAAGCTACACTGCGCTCAAGAGCCTCAGCTAAAGGTAGCTACAGGGTGCCAGCCTGCAACAGCAACTCAGGGTGGTGCTCTTCTACATCCTTTCCTCTTATCTTGGATAGGGAAACAACTGGGAGGTCTTCTGAAAACCACCAAAGTTAAGGATTTGTTCAGGAACCTTCTGGTTCAGAAATGTGACCAATTCAGGACAGGAAATAAATATTTACCATTTCCATAAAACCCCTGGCTGCTTTTTGAGCCCATGTGTAATGAGTGCTGTCCAGTATCAAAGCACATATGACATCCTGCTTTTTTCATCCCACAGTAACCAGGAAAGAAGTAAAAATGTGAGTGGAGAAGGCAAAGACTGGAAATTAAGGGTCACAAAGGAGCAAGGTGGACTAGCAGGAGACAGCAACAAGGTCTTAATCCAAACCAAGCAATGTCAGGGTATAGGAGATTTGCTTCTTTTCTGTCCCTTCCATACCTTCTACCACCTCCTCACTGTAGTCTGGTTTCTTGTTCTCTAGCTTTGGTTATGGGAACTCTTCCCTCTTGTTCTGTTTCTGCAGCAGACAAAGCCTGCATTAGACATGACCAACCCCACGGGCCTTTCCTCTGCAGCCAGGGGTTTCAGACAGCAGCCCTGCCCTTGCACAGGTATTCCAGGATGCTGAAGCCACATTTACAGACAGGAGAACACAGCAGGAGCCCTGAAGGTGTGGATTTCCCTAATGTGGGTCTCCACTGACCCAGCAGCAGACCCTGTTGGGGTCAGACCCAGCTCCATCCTCTGTGCTGAATGAATCAGAGGTTGCTCAGCCAGGACTGCCAAAATCAATCTGGAGCCAAGCAGTGCAGATGCTGGCACTCTGGGAGCTGGACTGCATCCACTGTCTGCTGCTCTCAGTCACTGCACAGCTGCCAGACAGAACAGCTATGGCCACTGCCGAGCTGGGGGGAGAATGGAGCCAGATAACCACACAAAAGTGTCTGTATTTTATAATCAACTTCCAGCCATATGCTGGGATTTACTCCACAAAAGCATTCAGAGATGCTCTAGTGAGGAAATACAAACTAGCAAAGTTAAGATGCTTCTTTGTGAGGCTGAAGTTACTTACCTACCTAAGCACACAGAGAGCAAAATGGTGCTGAAACTTCACCTAATTCCATTCTCAACAGGGAAGTAAATAACTTGGACTAAAGATGGACTCATGCCTAGTTGATTTAGAAAGTTATTAATTTATTGATCTCTTCTTCAGCCTCTCAAAACTAAGATTAAAACCTTAGTCCAAAGAGGGGTTCTGGGCCATGCACTGGGATGCTGGGAACAGGAGTGGGGACATAGCCCATATTTGATTAAAATGTGGGTTTCTTTCATTAAAACATCAGCTTCTAAGCACTAAAGCATGTTACCTCTATTCATCAGTCAGGCAGAATCCAGAGAACACACAACACCAGTTGGAAAGCTTTATACTTTTTGATTCATGCTGATGTAAAGAAATCCACAGTGTCCCTCACTTGTGCAGCACATTTGCTTTCTTTAGTAGGAATTGTTTCCCTTATTAGACATTGTTAGAAACAGCCCTGTGTTTTATGCTCCTGATTCAGGGGTACATTTCCTCTGGATTTCTGTCTGCTCACAACTGGCAGCAACTACAGATTAGTGCAAGCATTCTCCTCTTTACCACTGCTTAAACAAATGCAGAATAAGGCTAGACACCATTCCTCAAGAAACAGGCTTTCCTTTTTTCCTCCCTAGAACTCTCTATCCCCTTCCTGTTTTAAAGACCCACAGCTGAATTTGGGCACAGCCTCACCCTGGCCTGGGCATGGCAGCACTGGAGCTTTCCTTAAAAATAAGCAAACAACAATGTAAATCCCACTGTGGAAGGGTGGGAGATTGCAGGTACCTGCCAGCTAAAGAGCAATGTGCTTATTTACTCAAGTTCAACACAAATCCAGCAGAAGCTTAGGGACAAGACAGTTGAGACAAAATGTCTCTGCACACATTTGAAAAACCTTATGAACTCTCTTTCCTTCTATGCAATCAGACTAATTACACTTGTGTAGAAGTCTAATTACACCTCTGCATTAGCTACCAGTGAAGTATTTCTTGAGTTATTTCTGAGCAGCCTGCAGTTAAACCAGCCTCATCCATTAACTGACACTCTCTGTGTGCAGTCTCACTGCTCCAATTATGTACCTTGAGTCAGCCCCTGAAAATCCTCCTTGCTGCCAAAGATATCCTGGTGAAAAATGAAGGACATTGGAGGTGGCTTGAAAAATACTCCCAGCATTAAAAACAAATCCTGTTATGCAAAGCCCTGCATTTTATTTAAATTTGTGCTGCTTGAGATGCAAACAAGATTCATTTCACTACATGGTTGTGCTATCCATTTATTAACTATTCTGCATAAAATCCATTTCTAAATGATTTCACCAAAGTTCATAAGCCATTTTAAAACTCAGAAACTGATGAAAAAGGAAATGATCCAGCAGCAACAAGCCTTGAACTAAAAGCCTGATGGAAATAATTTTATTTCTTAATTTAAACAGCATATGAAATTGGATTCAATCCCAAAATCATTGCATGCTCATTTTAATTAAAACTTATGAAGGTTATACTTTCAGAAGGAAGGAATTGAGTTTACTGCTGTAGTAGCCTATGACTAATATTTGGCAATAGACAACAAGTGAGGCACACAGAATTAAGTTTCCACACTTTTCCTTTGGTGCTACACACTTTATATCCAAACCCTGGCATTAACAAGCACTGTGACTTCAGCTGCTGATAGCTAAGCTACCTCCTCTATTTTCTAGCATCAGTAGCTCAATGTAAACAAGAAGTCCCCTTGCTATAGGCTGCAATTTGCTCAGTGCCATCAGCTCCCACCTCTGATATGGGATTCTGACACACCACCTATAAAAATAACCCTGACAGCAAAGGGTGTTGCAGGGTGGATGAATTATTTTTTTACACATTTATTTACTGATTATCAATATGCCCCACTGTATTCAGGCAGGTTCCTGAGCCAAGCAGAGTGCAGATGTTGTCACATGCTCCAACACCCAGCTCTAAGGACATGCTTACAGGAACAAGTGATTCTCCAAGCTCTTCCCAGAGTGCTGTCGGGGGAAAGCCACATTCCTCACAGAGCTCAATGGGGCACTCCAACCACTTGAGCCACAAGAGACACATCTGTGCCTTGCCTAGGTGAGCAGGAGAGCTGGATGGTGCCTCTGCAGAGCTGACTGCCCTGTACATGCAGAAGGATGGCTCTGCAGTCACTCAGGGTACCACACAGTGCCATCCTCCCAAAGGCTTCGTGTCTCCTGCATCTGAACTCCAGCATCAGCCTGTCCAACCAACACACCTTGCATTTCCTTAACCACAGTGGTTTTGAACACATTCTGCTTCTCTGTACCAACACCTCTCTTTTCTCTCCATGCAGGTGAGCACTCACCCTGCACTGCCCTGCACACCAGTGCCATTTACTGTCCCTGTCACTGCAGGGCCCAGCACCCCTCCTGCAGCCACTGCCCCAGCCAGAGGTTGATAAGGAACTGAGTTTTTTAGGAGTTTGTGGTTAATCAGTGTTGAGATTTGAATATTAGCACCTAGTATGGCTACTAGACATAAATACATTTTTGAGAACACAGGGGGTTAAAATATTAGCACCATCCTTCTGTCCATTCTCAACACCTCCCCCAGTCTCCATAACCCATGTTTTCCAGCATGGACTCATTCATGTTGCAAAACCCCAAATTATACCATCACCCAGTATTTGTTTTGGAAAAGACCCACAGTCACAAAGCGATGGATTTATTCCACGTGCATTTGTGCTTGCAGAACAGGAGGTTGCCACAATGCTAATTCCCTCTCTCAAAGAAATTAATGGCAAGTGAAACAGCACAGTGCTGAACTTCTGTGCTGCTCACTGAGCTGCAGCTCAGGAGGAAAGACACATCAGCCAAAAAGCAACAGAAGACTCAGCCATGAGCCCCTTTCTAAGCAAGTATTCTGTATGCAAATCAAATCCAACTGAAGATATCACTACAATGTTAATGAAACCCTGAGCACTGAAAAAATAAGTGTCAAGGGAGTGTAAATGCACATTTTGAAACCACGGTGTGCTATTACAGAAAACATCTTATGACTACCACGGTCACCTTCGCCCAACAGACTTTGCATAGCACAGAAACATTTGCCATCTGCAGTATTACTGAACAGGCATGTTCTCATTGCTCTATTAAAAAAAAAACTGAAGCTCTCCTTGCCTGGGTCAATAAGACAGCTGTTAAAAATCATATCATGCTTTCAGAAATAGAGAGAGATCCTTTCAAGACCTGGTTTCTTCAAGTAACTTTGATTCATCTGTGAATGAGCAGCTGGCTGTAGGCCAGAACCAGCGCTGCCAGTTCCCTTTTGCACAACATTCCATTTGTATCTGGACCTGCAAGGAGCAGATTCAAAGGTGATCTTGATCCTGCATTAGCACTTCACTACATGCACCATCAATAATCCCACTGAAATTACCACCTGAAAGGTAAACAGTAGAGTAACTTCTACAAGAATTCAGTGCTACACAAAAAGCTCCAATGGACAGGATTGCTGGTGCAGTGCCAGAAACTGAGGGACTTTCCTTTAACTCTTGGTTTGACTTAACACCCACCAAAGGCTCCACTTGTGTCAACTCTGAAGAGTGCAGGGTCATGCACCCGCCTGAAAATGCAAAAAGAGAGCCTCTCATGAGGTACTGACAGCCTGGCCATGCTGAGTGACTGTATCTGAAACTTTCAGAGTGAATGGAATGGATAATCAAATCCCAGAAACGATACACAATCCTTGTGTAACCCAGGACCTCTGTGATATAATTATAAAACAAAGATTATTAAAAGATCACAGTCAGGCAGCTGATTAGGGTAAGATATAGAAAACAGTTGTTTGCAAACTGCTTCACCTAATGTATTCGAGGCTTTCCCCTATTCCCCTGAATAGGGGACAATAATGCACCTTCTACAGCTGGTTTTGCACCCTCCTATGCTTCATATCTTGCTCTCTTTATAAAATGTCCTAAGCAGTGCTTTTCCACCTTACTAGCAGTGCAACCTACCTTGCAAAATCCCTCAGAGAATAAGGACCAGCATTTGAGTAGTTTCTTCATTTCTCATGCAGCACAAAATGATCCAAAACAAACAGCAGCAAATTTGCATTTCAGTGTGACAGCAGTGATCTCAAGAGCAGTGCCACAGAGCATGAACAAGTAGCTCTGTTTTCAGGTTTGGACAAGTATTGTAAATCACCTCTGCAAAATGATGACTTTACAGGAACTTTGCTTTTAGGACAAAATCTCCATAAAATGTGCAACCTGGGTACAAATGCCAAGTGGGAACCTGCAGAATTCTTTCCTCTCTTCCCTGCTTGACCTCATTATCTGCTCAGAGCCCACTTAGCAGCTCAGTCTAACCACTGAAACCTCACAAATTAATAGCACTTACAAGAGTGCATGAACCATAAGTCACCTGGGGCAACCTTCCAACAAAAAGGAGCTGCCACAAAGTCTCACAGCACAGCCTGAAATGAGGTTATTCTAACAGCAAGGAAAAAACCCTCTCAGAAAGCTTTTCCCGATTCTTACCAGCACCACTTTAAAATAAAGTTATTCACATTAAAATTAAGTGAGAAAACAAAGCTGGTTTGGCATACTAATAGCCTTCCTGAGCTCAGTGTTTCTGTTCAATAATCAGCAGCTTTAGAGGGGTTTAAGCATCTTGTTTTAACACTGCCCTGACAGTGAGGATCTGCCTGAGATGGTGCTTAAGCACTTCCCCAGTGTGGGATAGGTCCATGGCAAAGCTCTGCAAATCACAACTCTGCTAATCCTTCAGTGTTTGCAAATACCAGTTCAACCAGCAGGAAACCAAATCCCAGCTGGACTGGTTCTCACTTCACATTCCACAACAAACAAGGCCCCAGAGCCAGGCCAGGGCAATGAGCAGAAGATGCTCACCAACACAGGTATCAATAGGTAAAATATTATTCCAGAAACATCTGGCTCAGTTTCTGCACAGAAAATAACTCAGGCTAAGTTTCTTAATTGGTTTCACACCCAAGGAAGCTTAAACTTCATGTCACATTTGCTGCAAACATTTCCATCTGTCTGCCTCCCCATCTTCATGTTTTACTGCAGACCAATGGACATGAGCTGGGGTGACAACTCACATGCTGGTATTAGGAATGCTCTATCACAAGCAGAATCTGTTATTTCACTGTAAGAGGAAATTCCTAAAATTTAACTTCCTCATAAAGTTTATTTTCAATAACCAAACACTATCAAACATCATGTACACATGTACACAGCAGGACTTCTTATTAGGAAAAAAAAAGCTCTTTGAAAAGAATCATGATCAAAATAATGAAGACTGCTGCATGAATTTTTATTTCCCTTCCTAAAGCACTGCTGAAATATGAAAAGCTCAAGCTTTTTAAAAAACAAACAAACCAGACACACGGAGAGTACATGGCATTCCTTTCTATCAGGATGGCCTCGTTTCATCAGAAGATGGGAAGATGAAAAGCACTGGAAGGAAGAGACAAGACAGCCTGACCTCAGCAAGTGCACAGCCCGGAGCTCAGGCTGCCCTCGCACCCCAGCAAGGGGCACAGACAGCAGCACATCCTGCCTGAGCTTCCAGGGACTTTAGAACTTCTCTGAGGAGGAATCCCATGCTGAAATACTGACAAAAGAGCAGCCAAGTGTGGCTTTTTAATCTGTTTCTTTCTGCACAGAGACAAGCAGTTGTTTCTCCATGCAGAGGTACAGGAGTGAGGTGCAGGGATGAGAAACACCAGTGGCCTCCAGGGACTGCTTATGCAGAGAGAATTTTGTTTGCTACACTTAGAAATCACCAACATGGGGAACAATAGGACAGGAACACTCTGCCTCACATACAGCTCCCCATCTTGCTAATGAGACAAATTAACAAGGAGTCATTTCACAGATCCCATCCCATGACCCATGCTGAGACTGCAAGGCAGTTCCCTCAGCTGAGCCTGCTTTCATTTGCTGGCTAAACACATACTCCAAATCACTAGATCAATCCCTTGAAATGTCCCCCCTTTCACTGAGGTGTGAAGAAGGCAATGTGCTGCTTTTCCAGAGGAGGAGACCCTGTGCATGTCCCCCTCCCTGGCTGCACACCTTCACTGGGATCAGAAAAACTCCTTGTCCCTTCTCCAGGGAACTCCAGTGTGGACTGAGAGACAAATCCTGCCCTGGTCCAGACCCCTCAGCAGCCTCTGACCTGGTTTGTGCCATGCCATCACCACCTGGCACTCTCACCAACCACACCAATTAACCCCAGCTGAGGCACTGAGCTGCTCCAGCTCTGCTCTGCTGCGAGGGACAGGAGCTGGGCACAGGCTGGCACTGCCCCAGGCACTGCCAGCTGCTGCTCCTCCCCTCTGGAGCTGGAACTCATGCCTTGCATGCACAACAGAGCATCCAGAGCTCCCAGAGTGCAAGAGGAAGGGCACTGTGGTGCTGGGACACCATTCCTGAGGAGCTTCCAGCAGCAGGTGCCTTTTTGCAGAAGCCCAGCATAAGTCTTTCCATTACAAGACAATGATATCCTGGGGCCAAACTGAGCACCAAATCCCTCTGAAAACATCACTGTCACTCTTAAAAATGCACCAAATATTGCTTAGAAATAAGCATTATATTATTACAATATGTGGGACCTTTCCTTTTTTTTTTTTAACTCAGTTTTCTGATTTCTATTCATTACCTGGAAAGAGGAGCATCAATTTGTAGGTTCTATGTTAGAACTGTGCATGCAAAAGCAGGAAGAAATTGGAGTGGATTAAAAAGTAACTATTACAAAGTCACATAAATTCCCCACTTCTGGAGAAACCAATTAGAAAAATGCTGCATGCGTGGCATCTGAATTTCCATTTTGTCTGCAGCACACCTCTCCATTCCTACAACTCCTGAATGTCTGGATCCAAAAGTTGGTGACAGGAGGAAGTGCCAAGACAGACCAACAAACACCCAGTAACTAAGAAACCAAACACCATTAGGAGCATATGTATTGTGTAAATACTTCCTGTAAAATCCACGTTTTGCCCAAGTACATCTTGACAAGCACACAGCACACTCTAACAGGCAATATGAGATTTAACTGCGGTAGGTTTCAGAGATAACAGCTCTACACCAAACAGAAACATTTCCCATAGTTTAAAACCACAATTGCTGCAAATTGAAACAGACAGAAATTAAGCTGTCAATTCAATGCATTGGAGGAGTTGAGCACCAAAACCTCATTTCTGAATTCACAGGTATTTTGGATGACAAGAGTTAGCTCTGCATTTCTTCTGAAATCAAATCTGAAAACAGGCCAAATGATTGCTGTGCACCTGAAACACCCAAATTTAGTCAGAAATCCACCCAGAGCACCGGCAGGAGAGTAAGGTGGTAATTCAATGGTATTGGGAGAAAGGAATGAATAATTCACTGGGTTTAGACAGTCAAAACTTACCACTTTTAGTGAACTTTACCTCTGAGATTTTAGATTCACTCAAACCCAAACCACAGCTCAGCAGGTGCAAATTGATAAAAGCAGGGAGTTTGCATGACTCGCCTCTAACTGAAACTCCCATCTTTCTGCAGAGCAGCAGCTGTGGCAAGCGCTCCAAGAGAATAAATATTTATTCCTCCTTAAATAAAGCTGCCTTCCCACCCACGAGTGCAGGCAGAACAATCAAAGGTTTCTCAAGGACAATTATAGGAAAAACTGCTGCCTGCCAAAATCAACCAGTGCCAGCAGAGTGAAACCTGGGACACTTGCTCCACAGCTCCCTTGACAAAAAAGGCTTCCGTTACAAATCCCACAGGATTTCAAGCTTGTTTCATAGCCACAAGGATTATTTCCCTCCTTTCCTGGCCAGCTCTTCTTTCAGAATTCATCAATATCACTCCTTGCTGCTATAGAACATCAACGTGAT
This sequence comes from Ammospiza nelsoni, assembly GCF_027579445.1. Classification (NCBI taxonomy): domain Eukaryota; kingdom Metazoa; phylum Chordata; class Aves; order Passeriformes; family Passerellidae; genus Ammospiza; species Ammospiza nelsoni. The sequence continues at coordinate 6,446,126 of NC_080650.1, read as the reverse complement.
GCATCATACAGCAGCCTCTCTTCCCAAGGGGCACAAACAGCACACCAGTACTAACTGTATTTTAAAAATCAGTTTAGCTACTTGCTCTGATTTCTGCTATTTTTATATCTCTGACTATTCATCTTCTAAAACAGTCTTTTGTGATGACAAATAACAAGATAGATCAATTCCTTTTTGCTCCAGATGTTAAGATAAATTACTTTAGATAAGAAACAGCCCTTGTCACTGAAATTGCTAAAGAAGCTCAGAACAGAGTACTAACAGCTGAAACCTTGTACACTTAAGTTGATGTTTTTAATTGGATTTTTATTGTTCTTTGTTTATTTTTTTCAATGGGATTTTTATTGTTCTCTGTTGATTTTTCTTGCTTGTGCTTCTGTGCACTTACAGATTGGAAGAGCAACACCCAGCTGGAGAAGGCAAACAGCTGAACTTGTGGGAGCTGTATTTTTGCAAACAAATAGTTCATTTCATGACAGTTTTGAACCACAGGACATGCATGTAGATGGAGCCATCATTGTCCCTAAATCTGAAGTATGTCCACAGCTTGCAGGTTTGTAAGAGCAGGAGGAAAGGACACCCACAGAACCCGATGAAACCCACAGGAACTGTCCCAGCTCTTGCTCCTGACTCACTTTATGCACCTCACACCAATGTCCTCCCCACAGCCCTTCATCCCCCACCCCTGGAGCCCCCTCTGCACAGCCCCAGGAAGGAAGGAGCTGATGGGAGAAGCAGAAGCAGCCTGGACTGGGCAGCAGGGCCCCCGTGAATATTCCTGCAGGGTCAGGCTGTGCCAGAGCACAGGAGAGCCCCAGAAGAACAAGGGCTCCCTGCAGGGTTGAGCAGTTTGGCACAGACACCACATGCTCCATCAATGCTGCTCACATAAAACAAATAAGAATTGAATCAGGGCTACTGAAGGCTCCTTCCCAGCTCCATCCCATTTTATCACTTTTTGTTTGCCAAGGGCGATGTTATCTGCACAGGATTGGCATTCAGATTCTTACCCTTCACGTGGCAATATTGCAAATGCAAATTGCTGTTTTCTGCTCACGAGGAGCAGAGCAGTGGCTGAGCAGCCACACACACGTGATGTCAAGCCCTAATGAAATCACAGACTGCTCCAATACCCTGTGACATGTTCAGACTGCAATCCCGACAGGGCATGTAATGGCAAAGGCAACTGCTGAGAGCATCCTGGACCACATCCAGCCTCTTCCCCAGCAGAAGAGGGTAATTAGGCTTTCGGGTATGCTCTGGAAAGGCTCCCTCATGCAGGGTTTTCCCAGCAGAGGGCACTTTTGATTCACAGACCACTTCAGAAACAGCTTTTTGTTCTTCTCCATCGCCATCTCAGAGAGCTGAAGCAGAGGTGGTGCTGTCTGCTTAAAAATAAAGACATCGCTGCTTTAGCTCCACTTTCCTGCCTCCCTCTCCCCTCCAACAAGTTTTATTAAGTTCTCATCTTTAATTCATGCCTGCAGCAGAGCTGATGTCACTTTTTTTTTGCTATTAAAAAAGAATCCACGAAGCGCAAGCCAAGCTTGCAGTGGTAATCTCACCTACTTTCCTTCTCTATTTTTATTTTCACTTCCAGTGATTTGTTAACATTCATTACCCTCAAAAACTGAAAAGGTATTCCAACAGAAACACAACTATAGCACTTGGAAAAGGAAAGCAAACAAACCACCTATTAGATTACATGCTCCATCCCCTGCAAAGGCAGGACACAACCCACCAGAGACATCTCGCAAATTAAACCCTCCAGCTGTCTGCAGGAAATTGCAGGGTGTTAGGGACCAGTGAAATAAACAGCTTAGCAACCACTAAGGTGAATTCCCCTTTGGGAAACTGTTTCACAGTGGATGCAAAGTGAGAATGAGGGAGGATGTGTGATAAGACAGTGCGTGGGGAAGAAATTTCCACCAAAAGCCTTGGGAGCTGAGATGTTTTCAACTGCTACAATAAAAAGCAATAACGACAACAACCAAAGAATGTCTGAATCAACTAACACACACATCTGTTCTAGGTAAAACACTGGGATAACCAATCGCTGTGGTTTTGCCATAATTCTGCTTCGTTTGCATGCAGCTGGGAGGTGTGTGGGGTGAAGGTTGGCAGCACCGTGTAGCTGACTGAAGTCTTGGGACAGTAAAGATGCCAGAGTGCTGTCCTGGGGTTTCCTGCCAGGAAATCCTGTGCCTGAGCCCACCAGGGCACTGTTCTGGAGAATAACAACTCAGCAGAGCTGGAACCTGGATTGGAAGCCAGCAGTCTGGATTGGAACCCCACTCCTGCCATTCCAGCCTCTACCAGGAGCCCTGAGGAACCCGTGGGCAACAGGAGTTCTGTGGAGTTGGTCAGTGCCATGCTGCAGATGAAGAGAAGTTCATTCAGTAGTGAGCAGCCCAGCTGAACAAGTCATTTCCTCTATGATTTATGCAATTTAGAATCACTCTGGTTCCTCTTGGCTCATGGATGAACAGTTTTGTTTTTTCAGAAGTCGGAGCAGCGGGTGGTGTGGTCGTGTTGTGTAAGATAATACAAAGAGCAGAACAATTACTGCCAAGGGAAAAGACACTGTATCACAGGCTTTGTGCTTTTTACCGTGTTTTGTTGAGCAGGACTTCTTGCAGAATCCCTTGTTTGTTTGTGTCATGTTTTACTGGAACATACGTTATTACCAACCATCTTCCCAACCCAGGAGAAGCTGTCATAAACATGCTTAAATAAAGAGCAAGAAAGCAATTGAAGATCAAAGGGATTGTGTAATATTTGTGTAATAGTAGACTGGGGAGGAGGGGTATGAAAAAAATCAAACCCCAAAACCCAGAGATTGTTGCTTTTGAAGTAACAAAGAATGAACCCCAAATACGTCAACAGCTGCACTGAAGTCAACAGGGCTAAGCCACAGCAATTCCCCAAATATTTTCTTCACCTGCTGCAGGGAAGAAACACATTATTCAGCTTCTGCAGGGCAATGAGCTGAACAAAGCAGCTAAGTTGAAGTGTGGGCTCTAGAATAAAATAAAATTTAAAAATAAAAATTAAGTCTTTTCCTTGGTTCGATACTTTGCCTTCAGGGCTTCTAACAGGATATTTAATTACATGACTCTGTATTATCTTTTCTATTATTTTACAGAAGCTGTAACTGTTGATAACAGATACTTTAAGTTACACCACACATCAATCCTATTCCGTGTAAAGCCCAGCACCAAAACATCTCCCAACATGAGCACCAGCTTGCAAATCATTAACAATTTTGGGAAAAGAGGATATTTCCCTATTGGCTGGTAATCAGTAGCAGGCCTGAACATATATCCAGTAGCAATCATCTTAAGAAAAATACATGAAATCTGCAATAAAGTGGTGTTTGGCTGGCTTCCAAATCCTACATAGTCCACAGGCACCTTTTCTGCTGCTTTCAGCATGCTCTGAACCACACAGCACAATGGGCTGAACTGATGGAGATGCAGAAGAACCAGTGGAGTGTTTTGTTGTCCTTACAAAAACAAAAAAACCCAGAGAATCCTCACATCCACCAAATTCAGTTCACACACAACACACACATGAATATCTAAGCTGAATATCCAATAAGCTACAAGAAAGCCTGGTGTGCATACGTGAATTATGGAACTCAGGCCAACAAGGCAACAAGGAACAAACTGGTCCCAAGACTCATGGCAACAAGATGGTTATTTCAGTACAGACATATCTGTCAGCTGCATGGTCCCACAAACTGCTCTGCCATCACCACTGAGGGCACAGTATTGGCACTACGGCCAGAAGGAATTTTTATCACACTACAGGCTTCTGGAGTGATAATAACAACAGCAAATTTTACTGCAAGAACAGTAGAAGAGTTTTTAGGAAACCTTCTAACACAAACTTCTGCCCCAAGCCCAATCCTCCTGCTTTGTTCCTCTTTTCCCTGAAAATGTGGCTTATCCCACCAGCTGGCCAGGGCTGCAGACTGAACATAAGGAAAAAAAATCTGATCTCAGCTCCTCCAGGACTGCAGCAGCCCAAAAACTTCAGCTGCTTCCACCTACCAGCAGCTTCCCCAGCAAAGGGAGAATGAAGGGATTTTGCATCTCTGCACAGCCCCAAAAAGCTTTGCGCCACCACTGAGCTTTTGCTGAACAGACACCGTGCCAGGAAGTCAGTGCCTGTGAGCTCCTGCTTGTTTTCAGGCCTGGCAGTGATGGATTATGTACAACCACGAGCTGGGCACAAACCAGCTGTCTATCTGTCTTTTCCAAACATCTTGCTCCAGTTCCTGTGTTATAGAGGTGCCAATGCCTTGTTCCAGGATGCCTGCTGGATAAAGAGCACATATTTCCCTGAATATTTTACTGTCACACTGAGGGACTGGACTGTTTTTTGTTTTTGTCGTTTTTTTGTTGTTGTTTTGGGCTTTTTTGTTGTTGTTTTTGGTTTTTTTAATGCTGTTGCTCCTTCCCCAGCGCATTCCCCATAATAAAAGTCCTTCTATTCCCAGAGGTCTGAAGCTGAAATGACAAACCACTAGAGCTTTTCTCTGCACAGACAGCTCCTGCTGGCACATGAGAAACCTGTGCCCCACAACACCCCAACCCTCCTGCCAGGGCTCTGTGTCTGCAACTGCAGCACCTCGTGGTCCTGCTGTGCTTCCATCATGGACTAGAGGGGGGGAAAAGGAGAAACACAGCCAGCATTCTCCTCCTGGCCCTTCACACAAACACTGCAGGGCAAAGCACTGCCAGAGCTTCACAAAGAGTCTAAACCTGCCCTGTCCAGGACTGGACATGATGCTCTGTGGCAATGCACACAGACACTGCAGGTACCAGCACGCACTCGAGTCTGAGTGAGATCCACTTACTGCAGAGGACGTCTGGGAGAAAGGGCATAAACAGCAGCTCACTTGGGAGGGGGAAACAAAAATCACTTCTTATTGAATTTAGGTTACAACCACCAGGATTAAGCACTGAAAACCCTTCCTGTTTTGTGGGGAAAACTGTGGTAACACCACCATGCTGTCCTGCAAAGTCAGAACAATTCCCAGGGAACGGCCTGGATCTGGCTGCAGCACTGCCTACATAGCAAAAACAAAACCAAAACACAGATGAAAGATGTTTCCCCTCTTCTCTCCCTGAAGAAAAAAAAAAATCTCAAAAACATCCTTCTTAGGTTGAAAAGGAGATCACAGGGAGGAAAACATGTAGGAGTCCAGACGAATGATAGAGCTGCAGACTAGGCACTGCTGCATCTGCTCCAGCTATACACAGTTGTTTAGGAAAAGCATTATGAATTTTTTCTCTCTCCTTAGATGTCTTGCCTGGATGCTTTAAAGCAGCCTCAGAGGAATGTGCTCTTGGGGCTGAATCCCATAGGAAATTATCCTTTGTGGTGGATGGTCTCCCCTTGGGGCCTGTCTGTGTGTTTTGCTTTCATGTAATCCTCCCACCTTGGTTTTCTAATGTAATGCTATCCACATTATTATAGCTCTTTGATACTCTCAAATGGTACTTACTCAGGCTGTCATATTTTCAGCTCTCCCAGACTAGGTCTGACTGGCTTGGATGGCCTGTGGCTCATGCCATAAATATTAAGTCACCAAAAGATACCACGGAGTGTTTGTGTGCCAGGGGCAGACATCACACACAGAACAGCCCAGGCCATTTGGCCATTTGCTCCTTCCAAGTGGGATGCACTTCACAAGAATAACAGAAACCTCACTCTCCCAGGGTTACTGACTAGCTTTTTGTCCTAGTTCCCTTTTCTTTCTACAACTTCTGCTCCAAGAAAGTTCAGCAAATTACATGCAAATTTTTAAGACAGTTCCTATGTTTTAGCTTAATTTTACCAGCAGCCCAGCAGGTCCAGCAGCCTGACCTGCAGACAGGACTCCCT